>NC_142580.1:5378125-6001250 GCF_041283825.1 Pyrus communis | reverse complement strand
CTTTCTAGGAGCATCTCAGCAAGCAGCCCCTTAACCAACCACGATTCGAGCGTCCTGGCAGTTTACGCTATCGTCTAGGTCATTGGGATAACGTATACTCTAGTCTTAGCACACGGAGAAGTGTGCACTCCCGATCAAACCCACGAACGAGCATATGTTCACTGTTGAGGCTACACTCCGATTATCAACATGGACAACCTTTCAGGCTAAATGTTCTTTCACAACTAGGCTCGCAATAAGTATTATCCACCTCACATCGGAGTAGGCAATACCGCAGACAAAGAGAAACAATCACTCAATTCGACTCAAGTTCAACCAACAGCCTTTGAGCAGCTCGCTCGCTTGTCAGGAATGGACCACATACACCGCAGCCGCGGTGTAGACAAGTTGAGCATAAGAAAGAGCAGCCTAAACATACAGGTCACGATCGGGGGCAACCGAAAGTTCCACTGCCCCAACAGAGGCAAATTCAAGAAGAAGTTAAGAGGCTCATGACTGAACAGTTACACAATTTCCAACGCAACGAGGCTACTGACGATGCACTTCGACGAAACATGACCAACATAAGCATGTCACCATTCACGGATAAGATCGAGCGAATAGATCCACATCGCGGGTTCACTATGCCTCAGTTCACTGTGTACAAGGGAGACGAAGATTTGGATCAACATATCAAGCACTATCGTAGTACCATGATCCTCTATAGTAACAATGACGTACTTATGTGCAAAAAAATTTCCACAACTCTGCAAGGCGAGGCGCAAGACTAGTTTCACACCCTACCGTCACAGTCGATCCGGAGTTTCAACGAACTTTCCTTAGTTTTCACCAAGGAGTATTCGTCTAACCGGTCAATCAAAAGAACATCCGACCATCTCTTCAGCATCGTAAAAGACCCTTGGTAGACAATTCGCAACTATGTCAAGATGTTCAAAACAGAATAGGCCAAGATTGTTGGCTGCAGTGAAGACATAGTAATGGCAACATTCAGAAATGGGCTTCCCACTAAACACCCTTTATTCGAAAAACTGATCATGGGAGAAGAACTGACCCTGGCAGCTTCGTATGCTTTGGCGGAAAAGCACGCATTATGGGACAAGGCCAAGCAGTCTAACAAAAACGAGTTGGAAAATAAGCACATGGAACATTCCTCAACCAGAGAAGACTCAGCGCCCGAAACATTCACCAAGTTCACGGTTTCAATCAATCAAATTCTCCATAAGTTCAAGAACAAACCTTCGTTCGAATTGCCACCACTCATGAAGGGCAATCTTACTAGTTTGGATCAGACAAAGTAGTGCGCATTCCATCAAGGATCAGGCCACACTACCAACGGCTGCCTGAAGTGGAAGCAGTACCTTGAGAAACTAACAAATGAGAGCCAGTATGATGAGTATCTTGTCAGGTTAACGACACGACCTACATAAGCAAGGGAAATCTCCATCACCTCTTGAACCCCGTTAGCGCTTTTTCAAATAAGTTTGAAGTCTCAAGCAACTCGACGAACAAGACCTCGCAAGCCGAGGATTATCCAGTTTGTTATGCAGTTTCTACCTTTTTGCACAGTTGATCCATTTCTTTATTTTCAATGAAGATTCAAGAAGTTATTCATAAGCCTGGCTCAACTGCTGTCTACAACAACTGCTCAAACACTTATCGGGTATGCTCTCTAATGCGAGAGGATAAACTAATTGCTCTCCAGTGCGAGAGGGTAAACTAATTCTCCGACACCCATCTGGGTTTGCTCTGCAGTGCGATAAGTTAAACTAATTGCTCTCCAGTGCGAGAAGGTAAACCAATTCCCCAACACCCATATGGGTCTGCTCTCCAATGAGAGAGGATAAACTAATTGATCTCCAGTGCAAAAGGGTAAACCAATTCCCCGACACCCATATAGGTATGCTCTCCAGTGTGAGCGGATAAACTAATCATTCTCCAGTGCGATAGGGTAAACTAATTTCCCAACACCTATCTGGATTTGCTCTCTAGTGCGATATGATAAACTAATTGTTCTTCAGTGTGAGAGGGTAAACCAATTCTCCGACACCCATATGGGTCTGCTATCCAGTGCGAAAAGATAAACTAATTGTTCTCCAGCGCGATAAGGTAAACTAATTCCCCGACACCTATCTGGGTAAGCTCTCCAATGTGAGAAGGCCACACAGCTCAAAAGATTAAATACTCGAATACCAGCGAAACAGCAAATGGTCAAGGGGCAGCAACCACTTCGCACTCAGCAGTTCGCTCATCTGACACTTCATCTTCAACAACTCTAATCTTGGCAGCTCCATCCTTGTTTGCTCCATCTACGGCAGCTGAAAAATCAAGCTTAAGCAGTTTCCTCATTTTTTGGCAAGCAGCTTAAACCGTGGCCCATGCCACACCACTTCCTCGACCCATACCAAGCTAGCCCTTGGCTTCAGTCCAACTGAACAGCACAAGTTGTGGCCCTTGCCATACCATCTCCTTTGCCCATGCTAAATCAACTCCTGACCCCTGCCAGTCGACATGCCACACCACCTTGACGGCTGCCCCGTGGCAGCACCACCCCCCAGAGAAGACAAAGAAATCAACAGAATGCGGTTCTTTGCATGGACAAGCAAAGAAGAGTGCTAGGGGAGAGGAAACAAATATCCTCTAGTTTTCTCTCTTTCTTGTAGGGATAAATAATTGCCCTCTGAAGTTGATTTAATCCCTTACTTAAGGTAGGCTTAAATAGGTTTTGGAGGCGATTTATTTTCCTTTCCTAAAATAATCTAATTCCAAGTCCAAGTGGGAATTTGCATCAAAGTTGGAGATCTCTATACCTGCTACGCTTTCCTGCGAGTAGTTCAGCAGGTGTGAGGGCATTTGTGGAGCAAAAAATAATCATGAAAATTATGGAGGCAACACATGGATTTTTGGGTAAAAATGACAAAATTACCCTCAAAGCACATCGGGATTCCTACGCGTAAGCAGCGAACAATAACGACTCAATCAACCTATATGGTATTTATTCAAAACATATTTCATCAATCATCATCAAATTGGTAACTCCCAATTATTCTTTTCAAATTAGGATTAATTAGTAAATTAATTGATTAATTAGTCAATTAATTAATTAATTGATTTATTGCCAATTATCACCATAAGTGGCCGGTCCCCATTTCTCCAAATAAGGCCGGCCACACCCATATAAATACCTCTACATTTCTCCAAAAATCTGAGTTGAATTATCTTCTAAAATTCTCCAAATTTCTCCATACACTTTCTTCTTCAAACTTTAACTTTGGTATTGGAGGTTATTCGGCCAAAGCCCCCCCCCCCATCCATCGTGGGTGTGTGAGGTTTTTGGCCTTGACCTAAGATGTTAATTGTTTTGCATGTGCATTTTCGTCCAAGAAGAAGAAGGCGGAAATTTGCATCCACATATGGCGTAAACAATTTTCTATTTGTGTCTCCAGTCCACTAAATCTCGTTCTAACAAACTCATGCTAATACTTATATTAATCAGTTAATAGATAAACAATATGCATGCATTGTTCTGTGAGAATCAATTTTTCAAAATCCACAAGCTTATTTTTCATTGTGCACACATCTTTTAATAACTTGGCATATGAGGGAATGTTAACTGATTATTCTTCATTTTAATAACTTGGCATATGAAATGCATTGAGACGAACGCATCTTTCTACTGCTTCACTTCCGAACCTTATTGTTGTGAGTACGTGGTTATTGAAACACTTATAGCAGATCTGTTTGGTGCACTCTGGGATGGCACCACAGCGCGGTCAAGACGAGAATCAGATAATCTTTACACTTATCTCGAAAGGTGTGCTCTGAACACGTTCCTTAATTGCATATTCATTATTCTTTTATATTTATAAGCCATATATATCCCTCGTTTTCAGCATTTGTACTCAATAAATGGCTTTCGTCACACTTGGGTGTTGCCCAGCACATGTCTATCCTGGTATTCAAGGAATATCGAGATCGGGGCGTGTCACTAAATATTTTAATGGTCTCAAATCACTAAGACAAATAGATAGTTTAAATTGGTGATTAACAATTCAAAACCTGCATACATATATCTTAAGCAAATTAAAAAGAGATTACATATTCCTGCTAAGGCTCGTGGCCTCACCCTAGCAAAAAGAATTAGTTACGCATATTCATAATAAAAATCGCAAAGTCTATATTGAAATAGAAAAAGAAAACACCTTGAAAGTAAGGTTTTGAAATCTCCAAGCTTTAGTCAAAAATCCTCCCTCCAAAATTTGCATAAAGAAGAATAATCTAGGGTTGACCAAAAGGCTTATTTATATTACTCTAAATAAATCTTCCTAGTAAAAGGTTTTAGAATAAGACTAGGAAACCAAATAAATTAGGAAACATAATCTTAAATTGACTTGGTAAATTCACTCAAAATTCTGCACAGCCACGTTTTGGACCCATATCAGCTCCAAAACCGGCCCAAAATAGCTGGATATAAAGCTTTGACTACTCTAAACACTTCTCCATAAGGCCACGAACTCATCTAAGATCATCTTGGGCTCCAAAAACTGCAATTAAGTCCAAAAATGTTACTTTCCAACAACGCACATTGCTTCTTTATTTAATCGCCAGAAAATAACCGTTTGGTAGAAATTGCTAAAATTTTGATATGAATAAGCTAAGGAACACACGAACGTCCTCCAATTTGAATTACTCCAAAATTCGTTTGTTTGATCACGTTTCGCTCCAGAGGAAGTCAAATGTCCTATGTTGAAAATATAAAGTAAAGTATCAACATTATACCAAAATAATTATCAAATTATACTAAGAATAGGGTAAAATATATAAATATGTAATCGACTCATCACCAATCCTTCTATATTCTGCAATCTCATATGCCCTTGACAATTGATAAGTTTGGCAAATGGTGCAAGTGTTAGTCGAGCTATTAGGGTTTTAGCCGAAATGAACGTAGGATAAATAAGGGGTGATGTTAGGGTCTAATTATTGTGTGTGAGTTTATTGATAAACTTGAATTTTATTATTAATTTTATTTTGTACTTAATTGTAATTACGCAGTAGGGTAAAACAGACAACTAATATTTAAAATTTAAATTGAGTGTAGTAAGAAGTTACATGGGTTCAAATAAAATTTCCTTACTCCATTCATCTAATTGATAGATAAGCATCATGCATGTTGTTAAGCATCATGCATGTTGGTGGCCTAAATAACTTTCGATATGTCTCCTTGCTTTCTAACTACTTGTGATATATTTATTTAAAATCAGGATAGCAAGCAAAAAGGAAATCCATATAGGCCATAGCTAATCAAGCTGATAACGAAACGTACCTGCCAAGATCTTCTTCGATCAATGATCATGACGTCCTTACTTATCTTTTTCTTTACAAAAATGTTATCTGGAGGTGCCCTATATATATTGCCTTAGGTAGCCAAAGATGTTAAATCCAATGATGAAACTTCAAGCCAACAACTCCCACTAGTGTAGTAAAAAATGTGGAAGAATAGTATGCACGAAAGTTGAAAGGATGGTGCTATCTGCACATCTATATTTACCTCTCATACATATTTTTTAATTTTAAATTGTCATGTCGAATGAATCGAAGAATATCAAATAATAAAAGTTTACAAAAAGTGTGAAAAATAAAAATAAGTGAATAAATAGTACCATCAATATTGAAATGGGGAACAAACATAGGTTTTGTCGTATCTGTAAAGAGAGATTTTTCAATGTGACCGGTACATGGGGTGGTACATCACGTGTCACTAAACAAATGGTGAGATATGTGTGCTAAAAAGTTAATAACTTAAAAAATAAAATTTCTCATCATTCTTATTAAAACACGTGATATACCACTTGTGTACCCGTCATAATTAAAAAAAAATTTATCTGCAAACGCGTGGAAGAAAATATGCATACCACTTGGGCACAGAAAAATCCGCATACTTTTAACCTTTTGATCATGCTAATTAAGCATTAACCAAATTAAGGTCATGTCAAATCTGAATTCATTTAAAAAACAAAGGCAATGTTTAACAAAAAAAAAAAAAAAAAAAGAAGGCAATTACCGCTTTTCTTCTTACATTTTTAGCCTTTTCTTATCCAAACAAATAAATGGAGCATGCATGAATCACGATTATTAATAGTTGTCATGTATGGTTTGAATCATATTATTGTTATCTGATTGTGAGGTTAAGTTCACCATCTTTTCTTAGTGTATATAATATCGTTTGTTTAAGAAAAAATATTTTTCATGTATTACATCATTATTAATAAAGAAAAAATATCACATAACTCGAGTGAAAATAGCAATTTTATCTTAAAAGTAAATGCTTATTTTCAAATATGAACTTTTTTTAAGTCAAAGTGACCATCATTTATTAGTATCTAGATAATAAAAAATAAAATGCTGCTAAATAAATTAAATATATAGTGTTTTTCTTGCCAAATAAAAAATTATTTACACTAATTTTGAGACATTTTAATTCACAAGGTAATATACAAAGAAAAATATGGTGAAAATTACATAAAAAATTAAAGCTAATACGGAATGTAATAGCTGACTTGGACATGAACAAAAAAACTGAATAATTTTTTAATCTTAGTGAAGGTTTTTGTTTGGGAGCTTTATATATAGAGACAAAAACTTTTACTATATTTCAAGGAACTCCATTAGTTTTTAAACATGTCAAGAATAGACAAAAACATAAAAACAATTAAAGCCCAACTAAAAAACATAGAAACAATGTTATAAAATATCAATCATACCCCTAAGGCCTTAGGGCTGTTAATAGAACTCAACTCTCACAACTTCAACAAAATTAATGTGTAATAAGCTCAACTCATCCTTGCCCACATCCCAACCGAAGTGTGTCTTCCCTCCTTAGTCATTTCTTTGATATTAACCTTAGGAGGTTTAAGATAACTAGACACACAAAGAGAGAAAGATATGACATACAGAAAAATTATGGCATTGAGAATGTGCGAGTCTCTCTGGATTAGGCATATATGCTTAAAATGCCAGAAAACCAATTAATGAATCTATTTTTCGAATGATTTTTGTCTTTGTCTTTGTATTTTAGAAAAAAATGGTTATTAGATATAAGGGTATTTTCGTAACTTAAACTCTAAATAAAAAAAAGGGAATAATGTCATCTTTCACATATATTAAACTTTTGTCTATCTTTGTAATGTTTAAAAAATATTGTCTCAATTTAAAATTAAGTATTAAAAGTGTATCTATGTTTTTAAAGGACTGAAATGTAGTTTTCTAATTATTTAATGCTAATGATTTCTACATTTCCTTCTTTTGTTATGGTCTTCGGTTAAACAAATCAACCGATAAAAACAATGAAACTGAATGTAGCAAAGGAGTATAAAAAGTATGAAAATCATTTTTTTTATTTAATTATAACATAAGAAGATGAAAACATATCAGTTTAACTCAATTCAATCTTAATCGTAAATTCATCTTCCCAAATCCTAATGATACTAGGATTCTTAATTCTGATAAAATTTCTGGGGTACAAGTAAGAGATGATTTTTCATAGGCACGGTGAGAGAAGCGTCAGCTGATTCTTCCATGTCCAAATCTTCCACCTTCATCCCATTAGGCAATTTCCAATCAAACCAGTAGAGAAGATTTGCAAGTCCAAACTGTAGTGTCGTTGTCGCCATGTATATCCCTGGACACATTCTTCGACCAGCTCCAAATGGCAAATATTCATAATGTTGTCCTTTAAAATCAACCGAGCTTCCATCAAACCTTTCTGGGAAAAACTCTTCTGGGTCGTTCCAAATCTTAGGGTCTCGTGCGATTGCCCCTTCATTCACAAGGATGAGTGTTTTGGGGTCCACATCATAGCCTTGGATTTTGAAGTGGGACATGGCTTCTCTTGGAAGAATCATTGGAGCTGGAGGATGCAGTCTTAGTGTTTCTTTGATTATCATCCTTAGGTATTCAAGCTGCTCCGTATCACTTTCACTGACTAATCCTTTGTTTCCAATGCAATTTCTGACTTCTTGTTGCGCTTTCTTCATCACTCTAGGGTTCTTAACTAACTCTGCCATTGCCCACCACATTGTAATTGCACCAGTGTCTATTCCACCTAAAAATAAGTTCTGATTCACATGTCTCATAGTCAGCAACATAAAAGGGTATGCGTTTGAAAAAATTAGTAATTAAAAAATGTTGTTTAAAGTTATAAACACGACTTATTTTTATTAAAGAGCAATGATATTGTCTTTTCTTTTAAAATAACTCAATATTGTCGGTGACTGATAAATAGCAGTTTTTATGAAAATTACTACAAAAAAAATTAATCATTCATTGGTCTGAATGAGTTTAATAATTACCATGAGGACAGCCTTGACACTTGCATGACCAAGTTGTGCAGCTCCAACCACGCCAGTTTGCTCCTTCAATGTTCTAAGCAACACATCAATTATGTCTTCGTGTTCTTGTTTCCTCCCAGGCATCAAATGATCATCAACGAGCTGCTGAAAAAACACATCCGACTCACTCGTAATCCGATCAAACTTCTTTTGCACACCGGTAACCCTGTCGGTAATCCACCCGATCCATGCCGGAAAGTACTCGGCTCTCGACATGCCTCCTAGCATGGTTTCGATGTCGTGAATGATCTTGTGAATAGCCTTACCGCTCTTGTAATTGCTGCTCTGCAAGCTCGTCCCAAACCCTACTCTAAACACTATGCTTGCAATTAGGGCAAACAACATTTCGCTGACATCGACAGGAGTGACAGAGGATGAAGAGTGATCAGAGATTGATTTTACCATTTTAGCCACTTCTTCTTCACGGATTGACCGGTAAGACTGGACCTTTTTCACGCTGAAAAACTCGACCACGCATATTTTTCTAATCTCTCTCCAGTAGTCGCTGTAAGGCGAAAATGCCACGTCGAGATAGTTGTACGTGAGCCGACGGGACCCGGCGTAGGTGGGCCGGCTGCAGCAGTGGAGGTCATTGGTTTTGAAGACGTCTTTGGCGGCTTCGGCAGATGAGACTACTACGGTGGGGATGCGGCCGAGGTGGAGGAGCATGACGGGCCCGTATTTTTGGGAGAGTTGGAGGAGGGATCGGTGGGGTGCTGAGCCAAGTTGGTGTAAGTTGCCTATGATGGGGAGCTTGGGAGGGCTTGGTGGAAGGTGCTTTTGCTTATTTTGTGGGGTTTTATTGACATGTTGCTTCTTTTTAAGTAGAAGTAGAGGGATAAGTAGGAGAAGTAGAAGCCAGAAGATTTGGGAGGTCATGGGAGTCATTGTTGGAGCTTTCTATCAATGATATAATTTTTCTGAGGTCTTCGTCTATATATAAGCAGAGGTAGAGATTTCGTAAGGGGAGTCAAAATCCTAAAGGGCATGCATCATGTGTATGCCTTTCAATGCATATGAATTTTTAATCACATTATTGGCTATTATAGTATTTAATTGTAGAAAAGGAATTAGCTATCCAGGCCGCTGGAGAAAATCAAAAAGATTTATAACACTAGATATATTTCTGTTTTTTATTTTAACCCATCACAGTTGTAGAAGCATTAATGTCTACTTTCAGCTTTTAGGCTCTCCTTTCTTTTATTTTTGAGCTTTTATATTGGATCACTTCATGTTAAAACTCTGGAACTTGAAGCGTGGAATCTTGGCTAGTTTTTTTGGACAAAAAAAAAATATGTAAGTTTGTAAATTTGACAAAGCAACCAAATTCTTGCAAGCTTATCATGTTGCTGGTGCTTGTGGGTTTTAAGATGCTTCAAATTCTATAAAACTAATCTAAATTCCCATATGTTGTGTTGTACAAGAAATTTTTCTTTGCGAGCGGAACATGAGTGTTACACCATGTGTTTTTATATAAGTAGTGAAAAATTTTATTTTTTAAGTTATTAACTTTTTAACACACATATCCCACCGTTTGTATAATGACACGTGGTGTACCACCCCGTATTCCAGTTACATTGAAAAATCTCTCGTGTTGTACGAGAAGAGGACAAAAAGAAAAGGAAAAAGACAGGAGGAAGAGAATGTAGGAACATAGATGAAGGGAGAGGGAGGGGGAAGATGAAAAAGGTAGGAAATTAATGTTAGAAAGTTAAAAGGGGAAGGTAAATGTTAGGGAGATTATGTTTTTAGACTACATGAGGTGACTGTTGATGGTAAATTTCTTTCTTTAATGGTTTACAAAAGAAAGAGGAAATTGTAGCAATGATCCCTCAACTTTAATGTAATTAGAAATGGTCCTCAAACTAAACATTCATGATTAAATTTGCAAACCAAATGACATGGTTGTTGATGATTTGGTTATTACTTAAGTATTGATTGATGTGCTTATGTGCTATTAGTGACTGTAAACACGAAAAATTCCTGAAACAAGAAACAAGAAACCGTGTACAAAATATATTTTTTGATATTAATGGTTTTGGGGTTACAATCTCTTTGTAATTTGATCCTCTGATTCTGTCTTCGTAGGGTGTAGGTTTGTGGATGAGTTGTTGATCCAAAGGGCCGTCGGGGCTTGATCTAAGGATGAACAGTTGATGAACGGATCTTCGAGGGCTTTTGGGCTTGATCTTGAAGACTGGGTATATGGATTTCTTCAAGGGCTTTTGGGCTTGATCTTGAAGGTTGATGGATGAGCGGATCTTCAAGGGCTTTTGGGCTTAATCTTGAAGAACGATTGGATGTGTGGATTTGTTGAGGTTGTTGATCCAAAGGGCCGTTGGGGCTTGATCTTAGGATGAACGGATGATGAACACTTTCTTTAAGGGGCCGTCGGGGCTTGATCTTGAGTCGGTGGAAGTTCTTCAAGGGCCGTTGGGGCTTGACCATGAAGGAGGATTTGACGAAGAACGAAGATAGCTTTCTTGATCCTTCGGGATTTGCTTGAGAGCTTTAGAGTTTCAAGGCTTCAAGGTTTTGGTGTGATGTAAATTCCCTTCTTTCTTTCTCCTTTTTTTCTTTCTCCTCTTCCTTCCCAAAATGAATGCCTTGGCTTCCTATTTATAGAATTCCAAAACTTGATTTTTGGATTTAAATAATCAGATGAAATAAATCATTTCTGCCAGGTATTGACACGTGTCCTATTTGATGACCTTTCCAATTTATTTCGATTTTTCGTTGAGTCACACGCTACATGTAAAATTTATGTGACACGTGAGCGTTGAAATTTTAATTATTCGTCAACATTCATTTCACCGAAATTTCGATGTCCACAAATGCCCCCACTTCAAGGCGCGTCGTAGACATGTGCTTGTCACGTGTAGAAGATGCGTTTTGAAGTCCCTTAATGTAGATGTCAACCCAAGGGCCGTCGGGGCTTGATCTTGAATTGGGCTGGAAATTTCTTCAAGGGCCATCGAGGCTTGATCTTGAGTTCGACTGGAAGATTTTCTGGTTTCCTCCAATCGTTGATTAAACGCACCGTCGTCGTCACCGTCATGATTGTGATCATCAAGGTCGTCGTCCATGGCTGTTTGGCGATTGAAGAAACCTATTCTACAGAAAGTAGAGGGATTGCGGGTTGAGGGCATGGCTTGGGCCTGGATTTGGGCTGCTCCTTTTTGTGGACTTCAACTTCTGTTTCTTTGAGTTGGCATGGGTCTTAAGTGTAGGCAAACCCACTTTAACATGTATATTTTTTTTTTTTGGATAGAGAATATATATATATATTTTTTCTAATACATAGTAACATATGTATTTTTTTTCTTTTCTTTTCTTTTGTAATAAAATTGACTTTCTTTAATGAAATATTTATTTATTTATTTTGATGTGACTGTACTTGAAGTTTTGAAGTTTCAAGTTGCCTACGTACTCTTCCAAATAAGAGATCAAGTCATAACGTAGTTCGAATGAGTGATGGTTTTGATGATGATTTTGCCGTACACAGTTTATGCTCTTGCGGGCCAGGAGCGTTTGTTGTCACCTTTTAGGCTCGTGCGGACGAGGAGCTTTTGGTGCCGTTTGCAGTTTCAACTCGTGCAGACAAGGAGCTTTTGGTGCCGTTGCAGTTTCAGCTCATGCAGACAATGAGCTTTTGGTGCCGTTGCAGACAAGGAGCTTTTGGTGCCGTTGCAGTTTCAGCTCATGCAGACAAGGAGCTTTTGGTGCCGTTACAGTTTCAGCTCGGTGCCGTTGCAGTTTCAGCTCATGCAGACAAGGAGCTTTTGGTTGTCACCTTTTAGGCTCGTGCGAACGAGGAGCGTTTGTTGTCGCCTTTTATGCTCGTGCGGACAATGAGCTTTGGTTGTCGCCTTTTAGGCTCGTGCGAAACAGGAGCGTTTTTTTTTTTGATGATTTTGTCAAACGATCTTAGAGAGGCATTACTTGCAATCTTCATAGCAAGGAGTCTTGACTGAGTGATTGAAGAAGTCTTTGGGGAAGAAATCGCGCATCGTGATGGCAACGGACGATCTTTGTGTCATAACTTCATCATCCTCAACACTTTCATGTAGCTTTGAAGGTTGACGGTAGCTGCTTTACCCCCTTTCCGATTGGTGAACTTGTGGAGGAGACCTATGTTTCTTGTGCATTTTCTTTGGAGTGACATAAGTCCATCCTTCAACTTCACTTGACTTGACTGACATGGTTTTGGAGCATGCCCCCAGCGGTTGAGGTGAAGATTTTGAGTTCAAAGAGCCAGAAGTGACGGTGGTATAGTTTGACTTCACCACATCATTAAGATCTAGCTCGATGATCCCTTTCTGAGCCAACTTCATGATGAGATCTTTTAGCACAAAGCACTTTTCCGTCGGATGACTAATGAAGCGGTGGAATTTACAGTACCTTGGACTGTCAGTACGGTTCATATCTTCTGGCCGTTTGCACTCAGGTAGGTCGATCACCTTTTTGTCAAGCAAGTCATCTAACATGGCAACCACGTCAGAGTCGGGGAATGGATAAGTCTTCTCCTCAAGCTCGTTCAAAGTGCGTCTACGTATCTCTTGATCACGAAAAGCTTCGGTTTGAATCGCCTTGCCTCGTGTATGGATTTTGACTGGAGTTGTGTTGACCGTCATTGCTTCCTTGGTGGGTTTCCACGCAGCCTTATCCACCTTTGGCCCCAAAACTTTGTCATTCTTGTAGTCGGCGATCTGTTCTTTCTTCCCATGACGGGTGATGCTTAACTCCATATCATGGGCGCGGGTGGCTAACTCCTCAAATGTTCGTGGTTTGATGCCTTGAAGGATGTAGTGTAGTCCCCACTGCATGCCTTGAACGCACATCTCAATGGCGGAGGTTTCAGAAAGCCGATCTTTGCAATCCAGACTTAAGGAGCGCCATCTATTTATGTAGTCGACGACAGGTTCATCTCTCCACTGTTTCGTACTGGTCAGCTCTAACATGCTTACAGTACGACGAGTGCTGTAGAAACGGTTGAGGAATTCCCTTTCTAGCTGGTCCCAACTGTTGATAGACTCAGGTTCGAGGTCAGTGTACCAGTCAAAAGCGTTACTTTTCAGCGAACGCACGAACTGTTTGACGAGGTAGTCTCCCTCTGTCCCAGCATTGTTGCAAGTTTCAATGAAATGGGCGACATGTTGCTTCGGTTTGCCTTTTCCATCGAACTGCATGAATTTTGGGGGCTGATAACCCCTTGGCATCTTCAAAGCATCAATCTTCTTGGAGTAAGGCTTTGAGTACAGTACGGAGTCATGCGAGCTTCCTTCGTACTGTGTCTTGACAGTGCTTGCGATCATCTCCTGTAGCTGCTGGATAGAGAGAGATCCCATGAATGTCGTTGCTTGGTCTAGCTTCGGCTTCTCTTCAACTTTCTCCACTGATGGCTCCTCTTCTTCGTCGTCTTCTTTCTTTAATAGGCCAATATTTGGGTCGACTTTCACGTCGGGCAGCGCATCTAGTTGGTTGACAAGTGCGGCAATCTGCAAGTCCTTCTCTTCCACAGTCCGTGTGAGCTTTGCGATTGCTTCATTCATCTGAGCTAACTGCTCCTCGATTGAAGTTGCTCCAGTGGTCATGACTTGCATGGTTGTACTGCCGCTTGGATCAGGGTCGGAGAGTAGGGACTCTGAGTATTTCCTCGGGCTTTCGTCTTCTTTACCTTCTTGAACCGTGATGTAGAAAACATCTTGGATCTCCTCTTCAGTGCCGTTCTCTTGGGTTTGTTGGCATGAAGATTTGCCAGTGTGGACAATGATGCGCCTCCTTACCTTCAGTGGTCCTTTTGTGTCGACCTCTAGGATTGCTTGGCGCTTCATCCTTGAAGGAATCAAGCTTTGAACGTCGTCTTTTTCTCCTAACCCATCGAGCTTTTCTTCCTTTGGTGTTGTCTTCCTCTTCCCAAAAGGCTTCTCATTATCTTCAAATCTTTCTGAAGCTGATCGTCGCAGAGGAGAGATAACTGTGTTGCTTTGTTTCTTAAGCTTTAACAACCTTTCAAAAACAGAGCTTTGGGATGTCGGCGCGTTAAACCTCTTGAAGACAGAGGTTCGGTCTTGACCACCAATGCGATTAAGCACTGAAGTTCTGGAGCTTGAATGGCTCATCCTATCGAAGACCGACGTCCGAGGGGAGGGTTTAGGCTCTTCTTGGTCTTGTTCAATGCTCACGCTGATGTGTTGAGCGCTAGCTTTCTTCACTTTGCTTGAAATCTTCACGGGTGCATTTGGTGTGAAGCCAAGTCCAGCCTTGTTGTTGTCAACTCCATAATCATGCTCCTTCAACTTCTTTTGGGTCTCGGTGAGGTCGCGATCTTTGTCGTTGACGGTGTTTGAAACCTTCTTTCTAAGATTTGAAGAGGAAGCAAAGTCATGCCTAGCCTTTGACATGAGTTCGTAGGCATTTGGGTTGAAGCCTTCTTCGGTCCTCTTAGTTGGAAGAGAGCTTGGTTTCACTATGACACCATGTTGCGCCTCCAGACGGTTGATGAGTCCGGCGGTTTGCAAGTTTTTCTCCTCTTCAGTCTTTATCAGCCTTGCAATTGTTTCCTTCATCTGAACCAGCTGTCTTTCAATGGAGGTAGTGCCGATAGTCATGACTTGTTCTTTGTTTGAAGCCATGGACTGTGCTTGAATATCTTGAACGGAGACAGAGATAAGAGGTAGAGATGGTCCCACTGGGCGTGCCAAATTTGTAAACACGAAAAGTTCCTGCAAAAAGAAACAAGAATACCGTGTACAAAATATATTTTTTGATATTAATGATTTTGGGGTTACAATCTCTTTGTAATTTGATCATCTGATTCTGTCTTCGTAGGGTGTAGGTTTGTGGATGAGTTGTTGATCCAAAGGGCCGTCGGGGCTTGATCTAAGGATGAACAGTTGATGAACGGATCTTCGAGGGCTTTTGGGCTTGATCTTGAAGACTGGGTGTATGGATTTCTTCAAGGGCTTTTGGGCTTGATCTTGAAGGTTGATGGATGAGCGGATTTTCAAGGGCTTTTGGGCTTAATCTTGAAGAACGATTGGATGTGTGGATTTGTTGAGGTTGTTGATCCAAATGGCCGTTGGGGCTTGATCTTAGGATGAACGGATGATGAACACTTTCTTTAAGGGGCCGTCGGGGCTTGATCTTGAGTCGGTGGAAGTTCTTCAAGGGCCGTTGGGGCTTGACCTTGAAGGAGGATTTGACGAAGAACGAAGATAGCTTTCTTGATCCTTCGGAATTTGCTTGAGAGCTTTAGAGTTTCAAGGCTTCAAGGTTTTGGTGTGATGTAAATTCCCTTCTTTCTTTCTCCTTTTTTTCTTTCTCCTCTTCCTTCCCAAAATGAATGCCTTGGCTTCCTATTTATAGAATTCCAAAACTTGATTTTTGGATTTAAATAATCAGATGAAATAAATCATTTCTGCCAGGTATTGACACGTGTCCTATTTGATGACCTTTCCAATTTATTTCGATTTTTCGTTGAGTCACACGCTACATGTAAAATTTATGTGACACGTGAGCGTTGAAATTTTAATTATTCGTCAACATTCATTTCACCGAAATTTCGATGTCCACAGTGACACATCACTTGATTTGCAAATTTAAGTTAAAAATTTGATCTCCCTAACATTATCCAAGTTGGATTATAGAGGCAATGATTAGGAAATGACACCACCTATGTGTAACTGACTCTCCACCTCCACGTACCTTAAAGAAACGATAGACTAACTATCTTGTTCCAAATCATGCCACATCCTAATAATAGAGTTCAAATAATTTCTAGGTGGCCTTTACTATTGATTGATATGTTAATAGCACTCCTTAAATTCATTATCACAAATGTAACACATATCAACCAATGATAAAAGTCATAGAAAAGATATATACAAAATAGGTGCAGAAGATTTGATCTCGACTTGTTCACACGACATTACCCTGCTTGCGCATCCTTTCACATTTGCAAAAATTCCAAACCGACCCACGTCCAATTACGGCCCACTTTTTCTTTAAGCTGGGCTGATGAGTAAAAAAACCCAAGTCTAATTACGGCCCATACAATTAATATTGTGTGGTCAACATAACAGCTCCACTTACCAACCAACAGTCCAGATTAATCCTCCCAATCACATCCGACGGTTCGCGGTGGCTCACAAAGAACAGCGGTTACTGGGTTAGGGCGTTTTCTCCGTATCTCGCGATCTATTTTGTTTAATCAGAGCGAGCTCTGTTTCAATCGGTGAATTTAGCGTTAGGGTTTTGAATTGTATGGAGATGGATTACGTGTCGGAGTTCCCTCTTTCGCACATTGATCGGCGTCCAAGAAAGCGCCCCAGGTTTGCTTGGGACCCCCCTCAGCCTCACCCAAAGGTACAAATTTTACGCTTGTTTTTGTTTATTTAGGCTTTGGTTTGTATACTTTTCATTAAAATTAGCTTTTCAATTTTGAATTCATCCCAATTTACCTTCTTATGTGTGGTAAATTCGACTGGGTAGGATATAATGTTAAAATTTTAGGTAATTTGAAGGTAGAAATCGAAATGATTTCATTTTCCAAATTTCATGATCTACTAGTGTTCAGAAAATTTTGATCTTGTCCAAAATATTGCCTTAGACATGAAATTATATTTCTTGAGGAAATTCAGTTGTATATTAATAGTATATAAATGATTTGGAAGACTTGAATAACTGAATTGTTAGTATTTTGATGACCCCTTAGATATATCATAGGTGAGGCATATCGAAGCTGGTTATGTTCAGTATTCGGGTGTTACATTTGTATGATTTATTTAATCTGCATACATTGATTTTGTATTTGGTTGATTAGAAAAGATAAGGGAAAATGTTAGAAATGAATGATAGATGGGTAAGGGGTGAAGTTTTTGTATTAATGTTTGTATAGTGGAGTATGAATGAATGGCTGTGTGTAGGCTCAGTCGGGAATATATTATGAGCAAGATGTTGGAAGTGGGACAAGCTTTGGACCTACGAGAGTACTCCCAGACCGCCCTAGTCTTTTTGTAAAGGGGTTAACTCAAAAAGGATCTTCCCCTCGGCGAGATGATGACAAAGATGGACATTACATGTTTGTGCTTGGAGAAAATTTAACATCTCGCTGTAATTACGTTCATTCATCGTTGAAGGGTTTTTCCGTTTACATTCTTCATGTGTCTCTCGATACTGTATTTTAAACTCCCACAATCTAATAAATCACACTGATGTACTTCCAACTTTTTTTTTTTTTGTTTGCTCAATGGTGTACTTCCAATGAATTTTTATATAAAGAAAATCTCCTTACGAGTAAAAACTTCTAGGACCTTATCTTTGGACTTTAGGGTTGCTCTAGAATTTAAAATATATATCTAAAGTGTTGAAAGTTTTATTTTTAGTTCATTTTTTTCGTTACGGTGTGCCTTCAAAATAATTTAGTCTGAGTAGTTCAGAATATTTGTTTTCATTTAACACACACACACACATAGTTGTTTGTTGATATTTTAGGTTTGTAAAATATTTGTAGTTTTCTGCTCAAACTATTGTTTCTGTACTTGCAGATAAGATCCACAGAAAAATTGGTGAAGGTTAGGTTTTCACTGGATTTAGACCTATGTCTAGATGGGTTCCTGTACCTTTGATCTGTCTTCTCATATTTCTGCTCTTTGCATTGTGTAGGAACTTTTGGTCAGGTTTTGGAATGCTGGGATAGGGAAACAAAAGAAATGGTAGCTATAAAAGTTGTCAGGAGTATCAAAAAATACCGTGAAGCAGCAAGGATTGAAGTTGATGTGCTACAGTTGCTTGGGAAGAATGACAGAAATGGAAGTCGGTGAGTATACTTTTCCTGTCATGGTTATTTCTTTTGCTTCTTAGCAGTTGTAAAATGAAATTTGGGTGATTGTTAAGTGGCTTTATTCTTTGCAGTTGTGTTCAAATACGGAACTGGTTTGACTATCGTAACCATATATGTATAGTAAGTATAAGCTTGATTTTTGATAAAAATGATTCCCCAACTTCACCAATATTTTGGGGGTTAAGACATTTTTGAATTTAAATGGTCTTAACAGGTATTTGAGATGCTTGGACCAAGCTTATACGATTTCCTCCGGAAAAATAATTATCGTGCATTTCCGGTTGATCTTGTCCGCGAACTTGGCAGGCAACTGTTGGAATGTGTAGCATGTGTGTAGTTGGACTTCTGTTGTTTCTCTTATCTCATTCAAATTTTATAGCGGCAGTTGTACTATTCCATAAGTTTTTACCTTTCCTTCTTAAAAATTTACTTGAAGTTTCTGCTTTTTTTTTTTTTTTTTCAGTAAAGCTTATTCCCATGACATGTATGAATATCTTCTGAGCATCTTTTCTTGGGCTGGACAATGACTTTAAAGTGAACACTAGTAGTTCTTATGTTGTCTGTGGCATGTAACTTTTGCAGTCATGCACGATATGCGTCTCATCCATACCGACCTGAAGCCTGAGAACATACTTTTTGTTTCTTCAGAATACATTAAAGTACCTGAGTACAAGGTATTTCTTCCTGTGATTATAGTTATATTGTTCTGCAGTTTGTGTTTTTTTTACTTTTTTATTGTTGCCCCTTCAAATGAGACGGTTCACTTATTCTCTTTGCCTCTTACCTGCATCCAGTTCACTTATTGAAAATTGTAATTTTTATTTATTGCTTTGCTGTCACAGTTTACATCCCGGCCGCCAAAAGATGGAACTGGTTATAAAAGGTTGCCAAAGTCTAGCGCTATCAAGGTTATTGATTTTGGTAGCACAGCCTATGAGCATCAAGAGCACAACTACATTGTGTCGACAAGGCACTACCGGGCACCTGAGGTTATTCTGGGTATGCTAATAGTAATACTATGCTCTCTTTTCTCTTGCAAATCACTTGCATTTAGAATATTTAGTATCAATTTATATTTTAAAATTCATAAGATTGTTAATATTTACAGGACTTGGATGGAGTTATCCATGCGACATATGGAGTGTTGGTTGCATCTTGGTAGAGTTGTGTTCGGTATGTCTCTGAGTTATACTGGTCCATCAGTCTCTGCCAAATTTCTGGATTAGGACTAACTGTAGAGATTCTGACAAACAAATAAAATAAAATTCTTTACAGGGAGAGGCTTTGTTCCAGACACACGAGAACTTGGAACACCTAGCTATGATGGAGAGGGTTTTAGGTCCAATGCCACAGCACATGTTGAAAAGAGCAGAGTATGTGCTTTCCTTAGGAATTTCATCGTATTTTAAAGTTCAGATCACATTTGTTCGTCTATATTCATCACTGTCTCCTTTGCTACTTCTGTATTCTTGGTTCAGCCGTCATGCTGAGAAGTATGTCAGACGGGGTAGATTGGATTGGCCAGAAGGTGCAACTTCTCGAGAAAGTATTAAAGCCGTTTTAAAGCTACATCGTCTCCAGGTATATGGAATACCGTACTTTTACTCTTCTGTTTTGAAATATGTTCAGAAACGTTGTTTAAATTAAACTTTATTAAATCAACCACAAAAAAAAAAAAAAAACTTTATTAAATTATATCATCTTTGTCAGAATATAGTGATGCAGCATGTAGATCATTCAGCTGGTGATCTCATCGACCTCCTGCAAGGTCTCCTTAAATTTGACCCGTCCAGCAGGCTAACAGCTCCCGAAGCCCTTAGGCATCCCTTCTTTACCAGGGATCATTACAGGAGGTTTTAGCCAGTTGGAAAATTCATTCTTGTGTTGTTAGTAGGTTTTGGTTGGAGTGCATTACGGGGAATTAGCTTACTGAAGAGCGGTGTTTGCTTGCTTTCATTTCTTGGCATACACAAACATGAAGGGGCTCGACGGGAACCCTGGATTTCTGTAACTTCACTGTCTAGGGGAAAGCTTATGTAATTATCCTGTTCGCATAAGTTTCTCCTTGTTCGATTTTGTACCATGAAATGAAATGTAACATGTTTTTGAAACAATGAGTCGGATACATTAAGGTGTGATGCGTTTTCTGAACAAGCTTAGCCTTCGCCCTGTGTATTTGTTTGTTTATGTTTTCTCAGATGGATGAACATATGTTTGTTTACGTTTTCACATATTGCAGTAAATTTCAGTCTTGTAGTCTCATAGATTTGTCAAAAAGTTGGGTTGGTTTTATTTTCTGCTGCTTGAGAAATTACAGTGCATTACAGCAAAAGATCAAACTCCGTCGCGATTGAGGCTACTTCTGTCCATAAGCTCTTTGGTTATAAGTTTCACATATCAAATGGATTAAGGGCCACTTTGTGATTGCCGTGCTTTTAAAAAAAAATTTGTTTTTGTTGTTCTTTAAGAATGATCATTTGTGAAATAAAGCAGTTGAACGTTGATAAGCTGCATTTTTTAAGCGAGAGTATGAAAAGCAAGGAAAAAGCATTAGTAAATTTTAACGTGAAAATGATATAACTGTATCTAATGACCAAATGGGCATGGTAGAGGGGATGGTGGCGATATAGGGGCAGTGGTGGTGATAGCTGTGGTGGTGATTGGAGCATAAATGGTGGGGTATGGTGGTGCTGCCCATGGTTGAGTGTGGTGGTTGGGGTGTAGAGTTAACAATGGTGGTAGGAGGGCAGTGGTGACGGTTGTGGTTGTGATTATGGTTGCGGTCGTGATGGTTATGGCTGCAGTGGTAGTTATGGTGGTGACGGTAGTAGTGGTGGTAGTCATTTTGTTCTGCAAGGAATAAATATATGTGGAATGATAAATATTGTCATTTCTAAACACTAAGCGTATTAAAGGAATTGAAAATGTATTTTTTTTTGTAAAGTGAAAAGTACCGGGTTTGATTTTTTAGTGTAAAAATGTGGTTTTTCGTTAAAATGAACAGTATCGCGGGTTTTTCGTTAAAACTTCCAAGTAATTGGAAAACTAATGAAAAAGGCTTGAAAACTTTGAGTTTTAACGATAAGGACAAAATAAAGGGTAAAGTGAATAGTACCATATTTGACTTTTTGGTGTAAAAATATGATTTTTCGTTAAAGTGAACAATACCGCGAGCTTTTTGTTAAAACTCCCAAGTAATTGGAAAACTAATGAAAAAGACTTGAAAACTTTGAGTTTTAACGATAAGGACAAAATAAAGGATAAAGTGAATAATATCATGTTTGATTTTTTAGTGTAAAAATATAGTTTTTCGTTAAAGTAAACAGTGCAGCTGGTTTTTCATTAAAACTCTCTTAAAATTATTCTTTTAAAGTTCAATCCTGCATTTTATGAAAGTAGCTTTTAAAAGCTATACGAAGGTCCATTACTTTTAGAATAAGCAAAATATTTTTTTTTTAACCGAACTCAATTTTTTTTTTTAACGAAACTCTTTTTTATTGTTTAATTTTGAAGTGAAACAGCTTTTCGTGAAAACCAAAAAAAAAAAAAAGAAAAAAAAAGAAAAAAAAAAGAATATCCGATCGGGATCTCAATATGAATACGAAAGTCAATGAAACAAATTTGGAAGTAACTAGCGAAAATTCGATGCTTGACACACAATCCAAGAAAAAAGAAAAGATGAAAAAGAAAAAGGATGGAATTCCAAATGCTAGCTTAGTGCTTTGTCTTGCATTTTCTAGTCACCAGAACTCCATCAGGAGGTCTAGTAAGCACCACTCTGCAGTCACCGTGCAACCAGTACGAGTATCGGAGGATCTTTCCGAAGTTAGCTCGTGCCCGGAAATACCCCTTCACCTCAAACTCCGCCCGATTGTTCTCCATCTGCTTCTTAAGCCTCTGGCTTTCCAGCACTCCGAGACGCACCTGGCTGGCCACCATGTGAACATTTGCAAACATGGACTGACTCCTCTCTGCTGAGAAGGGTTCTACGTACTGGGTGGCAATGAGGGTATTTCCGTAATATAGATCAATGATCAGGTAGCTAAAGTCGACGCTGACCTTCTTGTTTGGGTTGGTGAAGTTTGCCAGCACTGTAACGTCGGCATTGAGAAGATATCCCATGTCAAGATACGCTGCGTTTAGCGTGGCGGAAGACACGTCGAATTTCGGAGTCCGGGGACGGAAAACAAGATAGATTATGAGAACCACTAGGCCGGTTATGATTATGAGAACCCAAAAAATTGCACAGCAAATGGCTCCGGACCATGTGAAGACGTTGGTTGGTTGAGGGCGTGGTATGAGCAAGCCCTGCGGGTGAGTACGTCGGCTATGCGGCTGCCCTTGTGAACCGTGTGGCCAGGGATATTGTTTGTCTTCACGATCATGGTACGGGGAAGGCCCGGTTGGAACTAGAGGCGGGGTTTTCCGGCCTTTATGCTTTTTCTTAGGATGTCGTTCGTCTTCGTGATCATGGTATGGAGCTGCCACGGGTGGAACTACAGGCTGGGTTTTCCGGCCTTGATGCTTTTTCCGAGGATGTTGGTCTTCATGATCAGGGTGCGGGGTTGGCACTGATGGAACTAGTGGTAGGGTTTGCTGGTCTGTCAGCGGATGTTGTTCTTCGAATTGTGGATGAAATGACACCAATGGACCCGCTGGGTTGGAATGCCGCCATTGATGCTTAGACCGGGGCCGGCGAACCTGCTCAAATTGTATTGGTTCTGGCTCGACTTCTGGTGGTTCAGGGTGATGCGGTCCAGGCCAGTCTGGTCTGAGGTTGGGTGGCGCGGGGTGTTGGCCATGGTGCTGTGGGAGTGGCACCAATGGACCGTGTGGAGATGTTTGTGGAAGTTGTTCTGGAGTTTGTGACGGATATGGCCGGACAAAATGTGGGTTGGTGTCACCAGGGCGAGGCATGGCGGTACGGAGTGGTACTGAGAAATGAAGAAGTGAAGCATGGAGGAGCGGATGCGGAATAATAATACTCAGGAATTGGTGTGAGAGAATAACTTGAAGAGGACTTCAAGGATGATTTTATGAAAGGGAAAAGAATCAACGTGTAGGTGGCACAGGAGGCAAGCAATCTCTGGTGGCAACTTTTTGTCCAAGTGCTTCTGTGTATTTTAGAGTGGCAGCAAAATTACATATTTGCCCCTATATCCAGCTTGCCTAAAAGCTAAATGCTACAGAAGATGCAAACTTCAACTGGATATAAACACTTCCTGCCAGATATACCATTCAACGCTAACTTGCTCATGACCAGAGAACATCTTTAACCGTTACCGGAGATGTTATGTGACCCGGGGTCTGGCTTATAACAAATGCCGCGAGTATTTGAAAAGCACCTTGTCGGCGGTTGTGTTATACTTGTGAAAACTAGTGGTGATTCCTTGGAAGTTCTCTTCGTGTTCTTCCATCCTCAAGACTCTGGCATGGCAAAGGAAACCCGGTCTTCATATTCTTTAATCCGCTTTTCTTCAGGACATGGCCAAAAAAATTTGTTGTTCTTTCTGTTAGTCCCTACATGCAAACGAAAAATACAAATAGCATCAATCAAAATTCTGCTAGAATATAATCCAATGCAAGTAAAAGAAAAAAAAAAGAGGGCAAGAGAATAGTGGCAGTAGGTCCAAAAATCACTGCATTTCGAATAAGAAGTCATACTTGAGTAATTTTAATGCCCAAATTTGATTGATAGTGCTCTCACGCTGGCGTTCTTAAAATAGATCTGCAGCCTCTGCATGTGAGCTATATGTCCATGAAGGTCATGGTGCACCCTAAGAAAATTTAAAATAAAAAAAATAAAAAAAATAAAAAAAAAATAAAAAAATAAAAAGTTATAAGGGATTTAATGTAATTACTAATTAGGATAGAGTTATTCTCAAAATAAATAAATAAAAAACAACAACTATCACTGAGAGAGAGAGAGAGAGCTTGGTCAAACAGCTTATTCATATAAGGAATGCAGCAAAGATCTCAAGCAGAGACAACAGAAAACATGCGGTATTGTGCCCCATAAACGACATACTCAAATTAATAAAACACGAAGTCGAAAGCAAATTCTTGAGCAATCAGATATGATCACTCACTTACATCATCTCATCTCACATTGAAAAAAGAAAACGAGAATCAAAACTCTAGATTGCTTCAGAACTATATTGGTAGATAACACCAAAGACTAGGCATATAATCAAGTCGAAGAACTCTGCCACGGTTAAGGTTGAATTCATTAGTCCAGAAACTAATAGGGAACAAAATCAATACGCAGTTTTGAAATCTTCATTAGGTTTCTCTTTAGTTTACCTTCCTTAGACAATTGGGGGTGATAGTCAATAACAATGTTCTCTGAGAAAAGAGTAAAGGTAAGCAATTACCGTTCAGCAGTCTGGTTCTTGCAAAGCCCACTTGCATTACGTGTTGTTCCCCCGGTCAAAGAAAAGAACAAAGTAGGCTAAGGTACTTTTTGGCATTCTAAGCAGACTGCATGCGTCAAGTTAGGGAGACAAACCATATATGGATAAGCATTATCGACCAATAACAAGATTCAAGAATATGGTGAGAAGACATTGAAAACAATTATGAAGGCCATAGAAATTTAGAAACAAATAATCATGAAGCAACAATTCCTTCAAAGCTTGTGCCTAAAATGCAGCATTGTACCAATGATTTTATTAATCAACCATCAACCACCACAATACTCACATCCTTCTACTTTGATAGTTTCAATGTCAGTTTTTCATGACGGTGAAATAAATTGTCATAAGCACTGGACAAATGAATATATCCTGGGTATCTAATACTTACCATCCTCTCCCCACCCACCCCCCCCCCCCCCCCCCCCAACATTCCCTCGTACACACCCATGTATCTTGTTTGACGACACTCACAAGCAGCAGAATACATGTACTTGTATTCATATCAAATGGAAATATATATACATAAATGAATCGTACAAGCTTGCACCTGAGTTGTTTGTAGCTTGCCAGAAAGAGGATAATGGACCAGGCTTGATGAGGTGAAATCCTCGCTAAGAAGTGCCTCTAACTATGGACTCTGCAATAGACCATAGTCCGTAAGTAAGATAGCATAATCATCACAACCAATAAACCACACTTAAAATAAAAATAGGTCAGTAGCATCACAGGTTTAACAGTTTATCGATATAAGCACCAAAACTTATACAACTGAACAACAAAACTGCAGCGACACTTATTGGTACATAAACATAAAAACTAAAGGGTTTGTATACTATACTAACCATTTAGCATTTTTATGCAGCATCTTTTGAATTGATGGCATTAACCAGAGTCTCAGAGAAAGCTCCATCAAGAGTAAAGCCCTTTTCCATCATCTGATCCCATACCCTACAAGCGACTGAAACCTTATTCTCCCTTATGAGACCCCCAATTATCAATTTAAAAGTTACCTCATCAGCGCTACATCCTCTAGTCTGCATTTCCTCATAAAGATGGATAGCGTCGCTCACTTTAGAAGCCTTGAGCAGCCCGTTAATGAGAGCATTATATGAAATCACATCAGGGGTGATTCCCTTCTCTAGCATTTCACTGAAAACACTATAAGCCATTTCAATATTCCCACTCTTACATAAGTGATCAACTATTGTGGTGTAAAATATACGGTCAGGCAACAGACCCATTGCTGTCATCTGATCAAGAAGCTTCTTGACTATATCTGAGCTACCTTCTCTTAAAAAGGCATTTATAAGAATAGTGAATGTAACCAAATCTGGCACAGTGCCCTTGTTACGCATTTCCTCAAACAGTTTGTAAGCACTTCCAGTTCGGTTTGCCTTGCAAAATGCTGTTATGATGGTATTATATGACACAACATTACACAACCCTTTTGGCTCCATCCTAGTTCGCATCAACAAATACGCCTTATCTGGTCTATTAGCTTTACAAAGGCCCATGAGAAGCTGATTATAACTATACACATCCGGTTCCATCCCACCCCTCTCCATTTTCTTCATCAACTTCTCAGCCTCCTCCAACATGAACGCATTACAGCAATAATTCAACAACACATTGTGAGAAACCAAATCCGGCTCGCACCCATTTCTCTTCATAAATGACTTGATTGCCTGTGCCTTATCAATCCTACCGGCACGACAAAACCCGCTAATCAAAGCATTATAAATCAAACTACTAAAATTGACTCTACCCTTCATTTCATCAATGACAAGGTCATAAGCCAAATCAACCTTCCCACCCTTGCACAACCCAACAACCAGGGCCGTGCACGCAATGTTATCCGGCCTAAACCCTTTCCTAATCATACCATTCCAAATATCAACTGCCATATCAAATTGTCCAGCTTTACACAACCCATCGATAATTATAGTGTACGATACAACATCCGGCTCTCTTCCTTTATCAACCATCCTATGAAACAATTCCAAAGCAAAATCCGTCCTGTTTTCTTGGCACAGAAGATTCAAATATATATTGAAAGCCCAGATGTCAGGCAATGCCCCAATCCTATCCATGTCTCGAAGAAGCTTCTCAATGAGGGTGAAATTTCTAATCTTACACAGGCCAGAAATGAACCTGGAGTAAGTAAACGGGTTCAAGGAGAATCCCTTTGGCACCATTTCGTAGTAGTAGTGCTCGGCGAGATCGTAACGCGAGTGCTTGACGAGTACGCCGATGAAGCGGTTGTAGTCGACGCTGAAAACGCGGCAGTCCGAGTGGGTCATTTCGTCGAACACCTGGAGTGCTTGATCGATGAGGCCAGTTTTCACGTAGTAAGCTATGCGGCTCCGGTATATGAGGCGGTGAACGCCAAGACTTCGATACATATCAGAGTGAATGCATAGCAGAGACGGTCGAGGAACCTAATGCGTCGGAATGTATGGTATCCGGCGGAGAGGGAAATGGGAGGCTAGAACCCCAGAAATGGAGACGGAGGAAGGAAGAGCGGGTTTAGGTGTAGCCGCAGGTGAAACGACGTCGGTTCCAGAAAATGGTGGTATAGCTACAGCCATTCGATAGGAGGTATAGCTATGGCAGCTGCCAATGCCAAGGCCACCTGGTTTCAACAATGGCGACGATGAACGCAATGCGGCGCGGGGAAGGAGAGAGTGGGTGGATTTGGGTTTGGGTTTGGGTTTGTTCGGTTTAAGGATTTTTTGTTGGGCTTTGTATTTGGGCTGGGCTGACTTGGAATTAATTATGTTTCTGTTGGGTTTTAGTTGGGCTTTGAGTTTTGAAGACTAGGTTGTGTTGGCCCAATCTTATTTGCATGCGGACTTGTTAATAATAAACAAGTATGACATGATTACATGCTTGGTATGAACATCATTTGGTGAAGCGAATTTGCTATTCATAGACTTATTTTTATTTTTCATACGCTGTTGTTAATTTTTTTTACATTGATTTTCTGCTATTTGTTCGATCTAACGATCGAAAATTAAGATGGTATGTGAGAAGTATAAGTGGGTGTATGGATAGCACTACCCATGGTGTAATCATGAATAAAGAAAGAAGGAATCGGAATGAGAGGAGTTCCTCCTCTAATAATTTTCTCAAGTATTGAATTACAAGTTGTAATATGAGTGCCACTTGTTTGTTGAGTTCGTGTGTATTAGTAAATACATAAGAAGCCATAAATTCGACTAATTCTAATTTTTAACATACATGTGTTGAAATAACGAAAGAGAATGCGAATCCACTGTTGAAATTCTAAATAAGTAAACACGTCAATAAATTTCAGAAGCATGATCCTGTTTTTGGAATGTGATGTGAGACAACTATTCGACTAATGGTGCATGTCAGTCATATCATTGTCTCGTAATAATATTCTTAAAAAAAAAAAAAAAAAAAGTTTGAATAATTGTACGAGTGTAAACCATTTGCATCTACAAACTTTAGTCGTATCTCTTTTTATAATTAAAGTTCGACTCTTGCTTTCCATCCTCTAGATCGGAAAAATATATCGGCAATACGACACAAACAATTTCAAGTATCTTAGAAAGTCTCATTAAGTTAGCTTACAAGCATAAGAGGTCGTGCATGATTACAATGTATAAGTTGTATTCCAACTCACACACAAGTGGAAAACCGAGCTTTCACCTTATCCATAGAACATTTTTCAAATATTAATTCTTTCGCTTAATGACAAAGTGGTGAAATTATTGAGAGATAAACATAAAATTTGTTTTTAAGTGACTAATTTAGAGGAGTTTGGATCATCTGTCTGAGTTCAATCATTTGTAATTACGGTATTGTAATTAATTTTTGAGAAAATTATAGAAATGGTGGGTTAAATTTAAGAGATCGTTGCTCCAATGTATTAAAATTAAGGGACCATTTATTCAATCGAGTTAAAGTTGAGGAACCATTGGACAATTTTTTCCATTTGGCTTTTTATATTTGCCCCTTGATTATGCCTCATGTGCATGACACGTGACTTATTTTGATGGAATTCTTGACGAAGTTGACGAAAATGACCATAGTTGTACATTTTTACGAGTTAATAGATAAGTGGTTACATATTTTTAGTTGGGAGACCATTACTGCAATTGGGTTAAAATTAAGGAACCATTACTACAATTTCCTTTTGATTTATTTTTGGCTCATAAAATAACTATTATGTTTTCAAACTTTTTTTTTAAGCAAACAAAGATAATGTACAAGGAGTGAATGAGAGGTTGAGGAAGGGACGATGGAGAAATGAAATGTATGAAACAAAACCTAAAAAGAAAGTGAATCAATAGTTTGTGGTTAATTATCATTTTGTGTATTCATGTACATTTTTTCTACTTTCTTTATGTACGCTATTATTTCTCGATATTTTCTTTTCTCTCAAAATTTTTAACAAAAAGATGTTATAATTTTCTAAATTACATCAGCAAACATTTATCTTATTAAATTGACTCTGCATTTTCTAAGAGCACCGATGATAGTTTCATTTGTCCCTCATAACCTTCGTGTATAAAATACAACTTTGTGTTGGGTAGGGGACCGGAGAAGAAAACCAATTTGATTTTTTCTTTCCTTGGCCACCTTTCTTGACCCAATATTTTCTATTTCTGCCAAAATTATTTCTTTCTTTTTTTTCTATTGGTGCAACCGACGTTGACTACAGCTGAAAGGGTCTTAGACTGTTCATATACAATAATGCACGTCCATTTCTCACCAAAACAAAAATATAACGTCACCATTTGTGTATAAAATCCAACAAACATGCTGTTGGAGTAAAAAATTTAAAATGTCATATGAACTTATATATTTTTTAAAAATTTGTCACATGATTAAAATGGTAAGAGATTTATCATACCAATTTTACGAAATTATTAATTTGTCATCTTGTTTTAACTCCGTTAAGTTTTCAGTCCAAAATAATGTCATTTGCAAGACACTTGTGTTTTATTTTAGATATTTCAATATCTCACTCTCCAAATTGCTTTCGACAAAAGTAATTCAGAGGTTTATCAAAAAATACAAAAAAGGGGTTGATCTGGTATACGAGAATTTGAGGGTTTTCCCTTTGGAAAAAGGGAACGACTTGCACTCACTTCTCTCTGTTTCAAAGTAAATATGACTACAAATGTAGAATCATTACGGACCCTCCAAACTATGGATCTATGGTAAAGTTGGATAATATTCTTTATGTTGAAATGTAAACAATACGTAATTTATTTTGGATGGAAAACTTAACGGAGCAAATGTGAAATGACAAATTAATGATTTTAAAAAGTTGTTATGACAAATCGCTTAAAATTTAAGTCCATATAACAAATTAAAAAAGATGTATAAGTTCATATCACATTTAAAATAAAATTCCATTATTAGACAGTATATTGGAGGAATCCACCCCTGACTTACTTTAGCAGGCGAAGTTTTGAAACTTCATCTTTAATCCTGTCTTAATTGAGTAGCGCATAAAATCAAAGCATGCATTATGCACTGAAGTATTGGTTAATCTCGACTTAATCAAACTTTGGGTCAAATTTTCAACCGCTGATCGAACCCATTAGTTTGGAAATTTGAACAAATCGTGGTTGACCAGCAAGGCAATTTTGTCGATTTCTGGCCACATATTTTTGTTTAATTGGAACTATGATATTTGCAAAGTACCAATTGCCAACGGAGAATTACCACTTGGCACCTCCCAGCAACTTGGATTAATGGAGTTTGGTGGGGATTATGCTTGTTGGCTGCTCGATTCTGACCGGGAAGTAGGAATTTCCGACTCTGCCGTCCCTGACCTCTCTTTCTCTATCGCTGTTGTGTGACGGTTTATCTTGCTCGTTAAGTATTAGGGTTTCGGAATCCTTGAACAGTTTGAGGCCTTCCAGAAATGGCGCGACCAAGAAAAAAAGAAAGCACCTCTTCAAAAGACCAGCAAGTGTTTAAATTGACTTGCTCCTAGAATCCATGACCACGAATTAGTGTTTTATATAATATTTGGCTAAGCGCTTGAATTTTGGTGTCTCTCATTTCCAACGCCATAGCCATCCATGAATAGACTTGCTTTGAAATTGATAACCAAGTTAATTATCTTGTATAGTGGGGAAAAAAAGTATATGGTCGCAATTAAAAATAAGATAAGAGAAAATTTGTTAAAATGGTTTGGATACGTGAACGAAAGACCTACAAATATTTTAATTAGAATATGCGATTATGAGACAAAAAATCAGTACAAAAAGGTAGAAGAAGGCTTAAAAAGACTTGAAAATAAACTTTACCAAAAAATATGAAGTAACTGAAGCTAACGGAAGACTTACGCCAGTAGCATTCTAAAATTCATACATCTACACACACTGGTATGGAAATTACGTAAAACCTCCCACTTTTGTAGGAACTGTCTTACAAGTCACGTAATTTGAGTGTCATATTCCTGCACAAGATTTTCTCGGTGGTCCGAACTATCCTTATACAAATGACATCACAAAACTCGCATGCATTGCTTGTTATTAGATCATGGACGACGTGGCAGTTTGACCCATTCCCTTCTAGTCTATAACCAATGACTCAGTCCAACTCGTTCTCCCAAAACTCAGTCTCCTCCATCCTTTCCCCTTCTTCTCCACTGGATTTCAAAGTTTGTCCCACACACCAACCGATTCTTCAGCTGGAAAAGATATTTTCCATTTTTCCAAATTCCAAGTAAGTCTCTCTTCAAAAATTCCGACTTTAATTTAGTAGATAAAATAAAAATCCTAATTAACTTCTTTCTTCCTTCCAACTTTCTGCTTGTCTCTACTGGTTTAGGGTTTTACTCGGTCGTTTTCGTGTTTGAATTTTTCTTCTGAATCAACTTTCTACGTTGAAAAGCTCTAATCTTTAGAGAGAGAAGGTGAGGAGAGAGAGAGGCGGTCAAGGGTTTTAGGTGAGAAAAAGAGCAGAGAGAGAGAGGGGTTGAAATTTCAATACCAACTGTTTACGCCAAAAATTTCAACTTGATGGGTTCCATGTTATTTCCTGGAAGTATCCTTCAATGGGTATCAATTAGTTTTTAGAATTTTTGTCAGAAACTTTGAGATGTTAGGGGAAGAAGAGAAAGACCGGCTCGCCGGAAATACTACCCGGAAAACCTATTTGCGGTCGGTTTCGTGGTCTGACCGGTCACCCTCTAAGCCCAACAATCCATATCCGAGGCCACAACTGAATAGTAAGGTGAGGTCTTGCCTACCTCCACTTCAGCCCCTTTCAATAGCCAGAAATACCGTTAAGGAGTGGCCGCGGGCAGGTTCTGATGATCTCGGGGTCTGGCCTCAACCGCAAACCCCGAGAGGGTCAGCTAAACCGCTTCCGAACTTGAATCCAGAAGAACCTGGGAGAGAATTTGAGTTTAAGAAGGATAAGCTTGCTTTTTTCGATAAAGAGTGCTCGAGAATTGCTGATCATATATACTTGGGAAGTGATGCGGTGGCTAAGAACCGCGAGGTTTTGAGGCAGAATAGGATCACTCATGTGCTGAACTGTGTTGGGTTTGTTTCTCCCGAGTATTTCAGAAATGATCTTGTGTACAAGACACTTTGGTTGCGAGATAGCGCATCGGAGGACATTACGAGTATACTATATGATGTGTTTGATTATTTTGAAGATGTTCGAAAGCAAGGCGGGCGAGTTTTTGTGCATTGTTGTAAGGGAGTGTCTCGGTCCAACTCTCTGGTCATTGCATACCTCATGTGGAGGGAGGGCCACAGCTTTGAAGATGCATTCCAGTATGTGAAGGCAGCACGAGGGGTGACGAACCCGAATGTGGGTTTTGCTTGTCAACTCCTTCAGTGCCAGAAGAGGGTACATGCTGTGCCTGCAAGCCCAAATTCCATGTTAAGGATGTATCGGATGGCCCCACATTCATCATATGATCCTCTTCATCTGGTGCCAAAGACGTTGGGACATCCAGGTTCACAAGGACTCGACTCTCGTGGGGCGTTCATTGTGCATGTTCCATCTGCTATATACGTCTGGATTGGAAAGGATTGCAACACAAGGATGTCAGATAATGCCAGGGCAGCTGCCTTTCAGGTCATCCGGTATGAGAGGGCAAGGGGTCCAATTGTGGACATCAATGAAGGTGAAGAACCGTTGGAGTTTTGGGATGCTCTTTCCAGTGGAATATTAGCAGAAGATTCCAGCAAGATAGATGCCAAAAAGGTAGAAACTTTTTCTTCCGCAGGTGATAAGGTTTCTGCAGCGAGCTGTGTTCCGGTGGGTGAAAGGAAGGTTGCTGAATATGATTTGGATTTCGAAATTTTCCATAAGGCACTTGCAGGTGGGGTTGTTCCGCCCTTTTCAGTATCAAATACCGAATCAGAAACTTGCCTTCCAGCCAGAGAAAATGGATGGGGTAGATTGCGGCAAAAGTTTGCCAGCGGAATTATGAAAGAATTGATCACATCTGAGGTGAACCGTAACCCTACCCCATCTGATGTATCTGATATGGTTGTGGAAATTCATAAAGGAGCAGAAACCTCTGTTTCTCCGATTGAGCCTTCATCGCCATTATCAGCATCACGTCATTTTTGTGGTTCACCAGATTCCTTTGAAGGTTATCCAAATAAAAGCCCACGTAGGGTAACAGATACTTTTAGAGAGGTAGAACGCTTCGTTCCTCTGACCGATAAGTTACTGTTACCTACAACTCCTTGTGGTTCACCAGATTCTTTTTCTTGTTTTCCTGACAGAAGTCCTAAGTTTAGCTCCAAATCCCCGACACTCTCTCCTTCAACCTCTGATTACTCCAGTTCATTTACCTTTTCACCCTCATCTTCTAATTGGTCGGATTTGTCATGTTTGTCTTCTCGACAGCCTTCACCTTCTGGCTTCGATTCCACAGATCCATTTCATGTTAAGAATATTTCTTTGGCAGATAACTCAAGCTTACTTTTCAAAAAATCTCCCTCTTCGCCTACAGATGCCTTTTCGCCTAATTGTACTTTGGAAGTGACCAATACAGGCTTGCCATGTAAGGGGATTTCCCCCTCTATTGCGGAGCGTAGAGGCAGTAATCCTCCACCTCGAATGTTGGTACCTCCGGTTGATGAATCGCCGAAAGTTCCGAGTAATCTGGTACGCTCATGGTCCTTCTCCTTACCTGACTTAGGTGATGATGCAATGGACACTGATTGCAACCAATCTGAAAATGTGAACAGCGGAGAAGAGCTTATGTTAGACGTGGAAAATAGTCACCATGGAAATGATTTGAAATCTGTAAGGATCACGCAAGCTGCAGAAGCGATCAACCCAGTTTTGTACCAGTGGCCTTCTTTGAATAAAGTGGAGATGCATCGGTCTCACAAACTTCATTCTGGATCAGTGTATCTTTTGCCAGCTCCAGATGCGAGTGCAGGCACAAGTAATCCTGGTATCTTATTTGTCTGGTTGGGACGCGAAGTTTTGCATGAGGAAGGGCAAAGTCCGACATGTGAGGATAGACATCTTCACTGGGAGGCCACAGGACACAACTTCCTTGATCGCATGGGTTTGCCGATGAATGCCCCTGTACAGGTAATTACCATACAGTTTTTGTTTTCCTTGTTCCTCTGTTTTACATGATTGCTACTGTAATTTCTAATCGTATTATGATTAATGCACATTAACATATATAATCTTTGCCTGTGAATGCCTATGGTGTCTGCAGATAGTAAGAGAAGGTGAGGAGCCAGAGCAGTTCCTGATCCATCTCAGCCGTATATCAATATAGGAAACGTGATCGTGACTAGAAGAATTGGAAGAATCAGGTTTTACGAAGGTTGTGGATTCGTGGTCTTCAAAGCTAATGGGATTTCGGGATGAATCAGTTGCGGATCATGAGGGGAGTTGGCATCCTGGGCAGTGTAAGTGCCTCTTTACCTGCTTGAGCGATGTATGGAGTGGTAACGGAAACATGTACAGAGAACAAGTCGGCGTTACGCTGATAGAAGTTATTAGTAAAGTTTTGTTTTCAAGGCAGATAAATTGTATCAATTGAAATAAGCGAATCAAGTATATACATTTTCCCCCCTGTAAAGCACCAAAGGTGTTGCCATTCAAGACACTCCGATGAAAGTAGATACACTATACAATAAACGGCCTTGAATTGCACCAACAACCTCACATTACACACACCGGAAATACTATTTTGAAGGCGAAAGTCGGATTCTATTTCTTCTAAGTTCACAAAACTATGGACTACAGTTGATCTAGGAGACATTTACCCGCTGTTAGGTCCTTATTGCCCTTGCGCTCTCAAACGAGCCACTACTGGACCTAACGCGCTACCTCTCAACCCCCTATACGACCATGAGCTCCTCAACGAACCATCGTTTTTACTCCAACCATTCTCCTCCTGCGACAGCTCTACCTTCTTAGCATTAAATGCCTGGTTGATTTCATCCCATGCACTTGCCTTTCCATTTTCTACATGTGTGAACAAGAATATCGAATCATATTCAAATTCTTCATATAAGACACGGAACGTGGAAATCTAATTTGCACCTCTCGTAGCAGCATGAGTTTCCATGTCTTTGTCGAGCTGCCTGGATCCTGATGCAACATCTTGATCTCCAGTGACTGGTTTTGCTGTGTTGAGGTTGCCATGCTTAACAATGCGGACATCAAAAAGTGAAGAATAATCTACCTGCACGGGTTCAAAACTTGTCAGATGCTAGCAATCAAAGACTATGAAGCAATAGATCACAGCCACTGCTAGACTGATAAAAGATGGGTGTATATAACTACAAAAAGGTCGTAGGATCACGGTACTGGCATCAATATAACTCGATCATACAAATATTGGTCATAAAAACAGTAAATGGATGTATCACACTTTGCAACACACTATGACAGGTGGTAGTTCAAGTACCTCTAGAAAGCGATCTTGCCCGTAAAGGGATGTATCAACACACTATGACAGGTGGTAGTTCAAGTACCTCTAGAGAGCGATCTTGCCCGTAAAGGGATGTATCTGGCACTACATCAGATGCCTCATCCGTCCCCGCAAAAACAATGGGATACTCTGGAACCTGTACTAGCATAATCTTATTTGATTGAGGGTCATACTGTGACACTTCTCCAACCTACAGGTACAAGGAAACCTGTGATGGAAAAAATTTATGTTCACAAAAGTTAGGCAGAAATTTAAGATAAAGACTACAGAGTCATACTCGGTATGAGGAAACTTCAGGAGTCCAGCACGATGTTAATTCAATCAAACGATATGCAATTTGATCACCTTCCTGCAGCACATTTGAATGCAAATTATCCCTTTAATTCCTCAATGCTAAAATAACTGCAATATAAAGGATTAAATTGACTTGATGTGAAAAGCACTTTCACATGGTCGAGAACATTCTCAACTCGAGAAGATTAACTACATGTGCAAAAGATGTACTACCAGATATAAGAAAGGATAGCAACTGAAAGGTTTTTATAGTACAAAGCCAGCCGCAAATAACTCTTATTTTTATTATATTTTTTTCCTATGATGAGGGAAACTAATGTTCATGGAAGCAACATGAAAAGAAGGAAAGCACCAAACCTTAGGTAGAGTAGTACAAAGCTCAAGCCTATTGAAGTCTATGTGATCATTCACCGGAATCTCTTTTTCAATATCCGGTACTGCAGGTGACTCTTGATTCAGATCGTTGTAGTCGCTTGCTCTTGAATGTGATGTTTTCTCCATACCCCATTTTTGACCCCTCTTGCTGGTTATTCCATTCCACCGAAAAATTTCCTGAAGCAGGCAGGACATACAAATATAAAGAAATCACATATCTCAATAGAATAAGTCATAATGTAAAATAAAAAAAATAGTCAGGAAGAAATTAAGAATCAGTTGGTGAGTCCCATCATAAGCCAATTAACAAACTCTTTCAAGCCTCCAAGACCCTATATCTTACTTTTCAAGAAAGAAATTTTTTGAGTCGTTTCAGAGTAGCCCCTTCAGAAGAAGAACAGTCTATAATGATCTAAAGAAGAGAAACATACCACTGGAGTTCTTTTCTGCTGAATAGGCTGATCTTCGTCCACTGAAACAAGTACACACCTCAGATAATTGTAGTAACAAGTTATCCATAATATGAAGTATGTACCCATAAAATCAATTGATAAACTCAAATGCCACAAGTAATTGTCTATTCAAAAATCCGACCCATACATACCTTTTCCTAGGGGTTCAAATCGAATATGTCCTGGTCTAATTACTACAGGAACAATATCATCCTCTTTATCATTATCTGTGTATGGTTGCTCAACTACTTCATTGTTATCTATTTTCATTTGCTCATCCTCTCCGCCACTATCTGTGTCCGATTGTTCCTCCTCTTCTTCATTGTTTGTGTTTGGTTGTTGGTGTTCTTCAGGACATTTCTGATTATCTTTACCCGTAGATTGCTGATTATTTGTTTTGAGCAATTGCGTCTTATGTAACTGCAAATTGGAACACTATAGGTCAATTTTATTTCGGGAGAAAAAAGTAGTCCCTCTTGCAAAAAGCAGATATAGGTACTTCAAAAAACCAACTTAAGCGGAAGGACCAAATACTCCCTCTCGTAAGGACATATAGGTACTTCAAAATACCAATTTATGATGCCAGCCCTCAAATTTACACACATACACAACATTCATGACGGTAAGCTAAATATTTTGCGAAACATCCTCACTATTTTGTGGTGTGTACACAAGTGTATTTGTGGTGCATATGTGTGAAAGAGGAATCTTTATCTATTTATCATCTTATACACCAGGAACACCACATTACCTCTTCCTTCTCAGCTTTCATTTTTTTCCCTCAACCATTGCCTTTTGGCCTTTTTACGTCGAGCACTTCTACTAGGAAGCTGGCACAAAAAAAGATAAAAAGGAGCTCAAAGATTTAAACTTGTAGCTGATATAAAAAAAATGTATGACAAACAGCACGTACATCTAAGATTATAGTGATAACTATTACCTTTTTACTTTCACCAGGCGTTTCAGATGAAACCACACCCTTTTTATCATTCTCTTGAAGCTGACAGGATCTATCAAACCAAATTAGGGAAAAGAAAAAAATGAGAAAAAATGGTGAGTACTAGATGTTCACGGTCTTACAGAAATTTGGTAACATAAATTTCTAAAAACCTGGCTCTATAGGGTTTAGCTAGCACATTTTAGCTCACCCAACCTAGACTCAAGTGCGGGACATATGAAACTGGAATAGAATTTTTTGTCTTTCATCATATATACAAAAAGGCCAGAAAGCTACCTCTTTCCATTGGGCACTGATTTACTTATTCCATCAATTCTTTCATCAGTTTTACGGGTGCTTGAATTATCCAGTCCATCCTCAACAATAAATGACTTGTCCATCTTGGAATGTCTCTTTCTGGCGAGAACACGAGACTGATGAGAACTTTTTTTCTTCTCTGCACAGACATCATTCTGAAGGCCTTCAGGTAAACCTGAACATTCTTCGGTAGCAGAAGATTTAATTCTCTTCCTCCTGAGATATATAAAGGCAAGTCACGTGCCTCAGTAATTGCATATAATATCATACAAGCCTTAACCAAATACATAATAACATATAGGATCCAGTTAAATTGTCCAAAATATCACTGATATATATTGCAATGAAAGAAATAACCATTTCAGTTTGATTCCGTTTAAAGCACAAGTCACAATCAAAACGAAGTTCTAATGATGATATCTCCAATACAAACGTGTACACCATCTCATAGTACACAATTTTTCTATCAGATAAACAAAAGGTGCATTCCCCACATGCCATTGCAAATAACTCTTCAGAAATGGAGTAAAAATACATACTTTGAACTCTGAGGTTTATCTGAAAGCTTCCTTTTCTTGGACCGTCTGTTTGAACTGTTGTCAGGTGGATTCTCAACGGGAAATAAATCCTCCAAATGGTCAGGTCCATCCTCTTCCGAATCACTATCATATCCTCCAGTCTCCTTTTCGAATACCTCATTAGCCAAAAGCTTCATACAAGTATTCATCGCTGCCTCTCCACAATTTCCTCCACGTCAATAGCGTCTGTTCCATCATCAAGCAGTGCAATTTCAGACAATGTGCCCTCTTTCCTTTTCACACTGTTCAAATAAAAAATCAATACACAAACCCAAATATAAAAAATTTTAAAAAAAATTGAAAAGCCCCCACATTTTCCGATAATACAAGCAAAAATTGACCTGATAATATCTTTATCCTTGAAAATGGAGGTAGATTCGAAAGGCGGAAGCACAAACACATCCATCTGCGAAAAAAAATTAAAATTGCGTTTGAAATTTCATTTTTTTTTTTTTGTTTGTTTTTTTTTTTTTTGGGGAATCAGGTTATGGGAAGCGGATGCTTACCGAGATGAGGAGGCCATCGGGGCAAGAACCGTGGAGGTTGAAAGCGTGGAGGAGATAAGCGGCGAGGTCGGAGATGGTGCGGTGGTGAGGTTTGAGTAGAATCCAGCTCCGCCTGAGTCCTTGTGTTCTCTGTGACTTGCTCAGAATGTGGCGCTCCTTGAATGCCACCCGCAGCCTCACGCCCTCCGTCGTCGTCGTCGTCATCATCGGAAGATGAGAGAGAGAGCGAGGGCGCGGAAGGAATCGCTCGGCTTCATAAACCCTCACAGGGGTTTCTCAGAGCTCTCCGTTGAACAGTAATTAAGTTAACAGTTTTTCTGCTAGTGTTAACTGGGTATGGGCCTGGGCTTAGGCCGCTGGATCATCGACTACTATTAATTTATGGGCCCCTTGGGCTTGAATAGAACTGTCATCGTAGATTTTCCGCCTTATTTTTTGCTATGCTGCTTCACGCTCCACTTTAATCTACTTTGATTTCTAAAACTCAAGTTATGCCACTTTGCCAATTTTGGTTTTACTTTTTCACATTTTTTCAATTCCGTCAAAAAATTTGTTAAGCGGGCTGATGTGGCATGATCGGGGCCACTTATTTTTGTTTTTGATTGCCACGTGTAGGGCCAGCAACAATTAAGCTTAACTGCTATATTTGAAACCTAATAGTCAAAGAACTTGTTCTTGAAACCTAATTAGGGATGAAAGAAAATGTGTAGGAGATGTTTTTCTCACGCCTTCATTTTTTAAAGTTTTAAGTATGTTATAATTTTATTAGTCAAGTACGTCGTACATAAAATTAGTGAGACTTCCTATACCCGTGCGACTAAGAGTTCTAGGGGACCACGAGTTTGTTTAGACCAAGAGTTCTAGGCGATTAATAACTCGTTTAGAAGTAATTTTAAAATAACTAAAAACGCTTTAAAAAAAACATAAAAATATTTTTGTATATCAATTAGTCCGATAGCGACAGCAGCACCCCAATGACAATGCCAGAAAAAGGAAGAGCAATGCCAAAAGGCCCTCGTTATCTGCCGAAGGAGTGAGAGTGTTAAAGCTGCACCACATTTCTGACACGAGATTTATCCTCTCCCTCGGCAAAATTATACCAATAATCCGTTTATAAATTTTCAGTGGCTCTGCAGCTGCCATTGCAGTCACTTCATGTACTGCCACAAAATAATGTAACGTTTTTTCTCTCTCTGATCCACACCCCAATAAAATAATAATAAACCCTTCATTTTTTATACTGCCCACCTTGCTTCTCTCTGCAATTGCCACAGACCAAAAGCTCACAGGTACGGCGGCTGTACCTTTCTGATTTTCCTCCCCCTTTCTGTTTTGAGCTTTTCGGTGAATTGGGTTATTATCTGTGTTAATCTGCTAACTGGGTTTGCTTTTTGGTTGGTGTTTTACTTAAAGTTTCGGTTTTTGGTGAAGATCTGTGATAGGTGCCTCACTGGTTCTCTGTATTTTACTATTAGCCGACTCCCGTCGTTTCTTTTTTGGTTTTCTGCATTTGGGGTGTCGTGTTTTTTGGCGATTCTGAACTAAATATTACATCTTTTCCAGGTTTTATAGGATTCATCTGTTGAGATGTAATTGTTTAGGCTTTCGGTTCGATACTTGTGATTGCGGTTGCTCATATTAATGCTGGTGTTTGATTTTAGTTTGTTAATCAGGATGATTAGCCCATTCAGTGAATTAGTTTTTGTTAACCTACTCCGAAATCTGCAGGTTAGGGAGTGAGTGCATAAATTGGTTGCTGTGCCTTCTCATTGCATTGAGTAAAACTTTTTAGAACATAAAACTATCATCATGCCCCTTAAGGCATTGGACTATGAGTCACTGAATGAGAACGTGAAGAAGGTTCAGTACGCTGTTAGAGGCGAGCTGTATCTTCGAGCTTCTGAGCTTCAGAAGGAAGGAAAGAAGGTACAGATACCACTTCTTATTTGGTTTTGTTTGGCAATGCGGTTTTTCTTGGATTTTACCCTTGTAAAATTGCCTTGCATGTCTTCTTAACTGCAATCAACTTAACATATTGTCGCAACAGAACAGAGTTTAAGTGGATTAATAGTCCCAATGACAATTCTATCAAATTTTTGCGCTGTCTGATTATTTCAGTTTCTTGTCTGCAGATTGTTTTCACAAATGTTGGGAATCCTCATGCTCTAGGACAGAAGCCACTGACTTTCCCTCGCCAGGTTCTTCATATTCTCATATAGTTTTTGTTCGTTGCTAAGCTGACACTCACTTTTTTTTAGTTTGAATTGTTTGAGTTGCTCACTTAAATTGTCCGTAAAACTTGTTCTGACCAAGTAATCTTTTATTGCAGGTGGTTGCTTTATGCCAAGCTCCATTCCTGTTAGATGACCCTAATGTAGGGTTGCTCTTTCCTGCTGATGCAATTTCAAGAGCTAAACATTATCTTTCAATTACTTCGGGTGGTCTAGGTATCCACTTTACCTTACCTGCCTTTCATGTGATGGTATCATGGGAAAAGAACTTGACTATATCCAATGCACTGAAGAATGATTTTTTGTGTATTAAACTCCCAAAAGCTGATTACACACACTCGCACACCTGCTAAATAATTTAACTGGTGCTGCCATCTTAACTTTTTGAAGGACATATTCAGTTTATTTCAAAATTTAGCATATCTTATAAGATCTATTTCCTTTTGTTTCTCCACAATGATCTGCCCTACTGATCACCAATCCATTTCATGTTCATGTGGCGATGATCAAATTTTTTCAGTATCTGACCGAACCATGTTAACTGGAACTTTTATTTTGTATTTAAAAGCTAGATAAACATCTTATCTTGTCAATAGTTGGTGCAATTATTATGTTATATCTCCATCAATTTCGTCCTACCTGGTAACTTGCTATTGCCGGTTATTATAAACATGAAATTGCTTGATCCCCATTATCTGCAATAAGCATAGCTGAGAAGTTGTTTCTGGGGTTGCCAAAGTTTAAGAGCTCCTTTTATCAACTGTAAGTCTGTAAATGAACAATTTTTTTCACGTTGCATGTGTAGGTGCTTATAGTGATTCCCGAGGTATTCCAGGGGTTAGGAAGGAAGTGGCAGAGTTCATCGAGAAACGTGATGGATATCCAAGGTGTTGGTTGCTAGATATCAATCCTTTTACCTTCTTTTTTTCCCAGAGGCAATAAAGTTGTTAATTTGGTTCTGAAGTTGTCACTTAATGTGCTTGTTAATTTTTGGGGCCCCAATTACAGTGACCCGGAGCTCATATATCTCACCGATGGTGCCAGCAAGGGTGTGATGCAGATCTTGAATGCTATCATCCGTGGTGAAGGGGATGGGGTAATGTATCTTCCTAAATGATGACAGATAACAGATTACGTAAATATAAATGCTGTCTTTTTGTTCAGTTTTTCTTCTTGGCACCTCAATACTATCTCCATACATATTCTTATTTGGGATGCTGGCAGATTCTGGTTCCAGTCCCACAATACCCACTCTATTCGGCTGCGATATCTCTGTTTGGCGGTTCTCTTGTTCCTTATTACCTAGAGGAAACAGCAAATTGGGGTCTTGATGTTAATAATCTTCGCCAGTCAGTTGCACAGGCTCGTGCAAATGGAATCACTGTTAGTATACTTTTTCTCTGGTTTATTGAAGAATGCAGGAAATGTGTTTTCAAACTAAGAGTAAACTACATGAATGGGTGAATAGGATCAACCTGCAATATGCAGGCTGATTAATTTTTCAATACGGATTTCATACAGTACAGATTTTTTTTCGCATGCCTTAGGAGCAATATCCTCTCCAACGTTTTCCTGTTTACCTCCTGGATGCTAATATCTACTCCCTTTTGAATATAGTAGTAAATGTCAATTTCTTCTTATGTTTGCAATTCAATGACGGAGTTGGGCTTTATGTCATGGTTTTTACTACCGACTAAATATTTGCAATACAATCAGGTAAGAGCAATGGTGATTATAAACCCTGGAAATCCTACTGGTCAGTGTCTTAGTGAAGCTAATTTAAGAGAAATATTGAACTTCTGTTACCATGAAAGCCTAGTCTTGCTTGGGGATGAAGTTTATCAGCAAAATATATACCAGGATGAGCGCCCCTTTATTAGTTCTAGAAAGGTAAATACTCTTAGCTACCAGAGTTAGCTGCATGTGCCCTTCCTTGTAGTTTCAGCTCGAATCGATAAGTAATTCTTTAATTCTGATTATATTTGTAGGTATTGATGGGTATGGGGCTACCTATAAGCAAGGAAGTCCAGCTTGTTTCTTTCCACACCGTCTCCAAAGGATACTGGGGTGAATGTGGACAGCGGGGTGGATACTTTGAGATGACAAACATCCCTCCAAAGGTTTGTGCCTCCTCTATGTTGCCTATTTGCATCACACACTTGAGTTTCCAACAACATTTTGATTGCAAAAAGAGGATACGCAGAGTATGCCTCCAGAAGCATGTAGGATTAGACTTAATGGAAATACAAGAATGCTATAAAATTTATGAAAGGTAGGGACTATAACAAGTTTAAGATTTGATCAACTAGAAGCCTCCTAACTTTCAGGTTACATGTACTAGAGCAATTTAAGTTTTTTTTTTTTTTTTTTTTTTTTTTGTTTCATACTTTGATTTAGTGTTTTTATGGCGTGTTGAATTAATCCGGAAATATTCTTGTAGAATGGCATTCTTCAATTCGGTATATATAAGCTCCAACGCTCATTGAGTGTTTATTTTCTTGATGTCATGTTGCAGACAGTTGACGAGATATATAAGATTGCATCAATAGCACTCAGTCCAAATGTTCCTGCACAAATATTTGTGAGTGAAACTACAATATTTCAATGTGCTATTCTATTTAGAAGTCATCTCTGTCCGAAACTGTGTATCTAAATTAGGGAATTACTTGGTCTATATACAGATGGGGCTGATGGTCAACCCTCCCAAACCTGGAGATATTTCATATGAGCAGTTTATTAGGGAAAGGTATGCCCTCTAAAAGTATACTTGAAGGCTTTTGGTATATAACTAAACGGAAACTGAACGGTAAAAGCTGTTCTGCTTTTCCATGGTCAGTCATAGTCTACTGAGATAGGTCTAAGCTTTAAAGCAGCTTTTAAACATCATTTTCATGTCAAGGATGTGAAATGGTTAACTATCGGTATTTCTTGTTTATGTGAAATTAACAATAATATGATGTGGGATTTGGAACACTAGTGATGAGTGGTATCAAGAGATGTCCTCTCGAAGCTGTAAATAATGGTGGTTTCTGAATTACTAACTGCAGCAAAGGGATCCTTGAATCTCTGAGGAGAAGAGCCAGGATAATGACTGATGGATTTAACAGCTGCAGAAATGTTGTTTGTAATTTCACGGAAGGTAAAAAGTTGCTTACAACTCGTTGAAGTTTACCTCAAAAATTTTATGGCTGTTTTTGTTAACGGTTAAAAAAATTGGTTTTAGGTGCAATGTATTCATTCCCACAAATACGCTTGCCACCAAGAGCGATAGAGGCTGCTCAACAGGCTGGAAAAGTTGCCGATGTTTTCTACTGTCTCAAGCTCTTGGAAGCCACTGGCATTTCCACCGTCCCTGGATCAGGGTTCGGACAGAAAGAAGGGTAATTAATCACTTTTAGCAATCTTCAGTTCTAGGGTATATACTATGTACCAAACTGTGACCTCGCCTACTGTAATAAGTTACGCATATGTATGAAACTGCAATACAAAAAACCCGTTTCTAATTTGTTTTTACTTTCTTCCTTTTTGCCGTATAGGGTGTTCCACTTGAGGACAACCATCTTACCGGCTGAGGAAGACATGCCAGCCATCATGGATAGCTTCAAGAAGTTCAACAACGAGTTCATGGATCAATACGAAGATCAGAGGGGATATTCGAGGATGTAAAGATCCAGCAAAACAAAAGGTTTCTTATGATCTCCAGCTTATGCAAAGTGCCGGTCCACTCTAAAGTGTCTACTTTTCACATTAGGCTGTATAACGATATAAACTTCCTTCTTCTGTCCACAATTACTTTCACCTCTTACATATTAAATATTGTATGTATTTGTAATTCTGCTTTCCAGCCTCCACTGTAAATTGCACAGCACTAAATTCCAGCTTTAAGTTAAATGGGGACCAACAGTGATGGGATACTTCAATAAAGCTTGCTTTACTGCTCATTCGGGTCTATTAGCTTTGTCCTTCTTTTTCTTTTAGCTTGGGAAGTAAGGGCTCGTTTGATATTCGGATCAGATTGGATCGTCGAGCTTGACCACTACAGTAATCCTGAAACAATGAATGCTTCGATTATAAGTATATATACGTGTTAATTTATGTCATTTGACACTCTTAAATTTAATTGAACCATGAAAAATTAGGAGTGAAAGGTAAAAAAAGGTGTGGATAGCGATATATGCTCAGCAGCCTTGCAAGGTCTTTAGCAATTATTCTCACCAGCCTCGCCCACACACCATTGACGACCTCCAGCCCCTCTATTTCTAGCCCCCCAATGCAAACCTAAAACAAAACTACTTGCTTTGTTAGTGGTAGAGATTCTCTCGTGCAACTAAAATTTAGTATTAGCAGTATTATGGTTCAATAAACACTTGCTACGTGTTCAAAAGATTCACTATCCGCTCACTGGACAATTGCCACTGATGAGTTATTGACCTGGGAGAATCTCTTCCCACACTATCCTTTTTGGTTCACACTTTTGACTTTGGTGTAGCGTTATCCCCTCTAGCCTTGTCTTCTTATTCTCCTGATTTTCCAGCCTACGCTTTGTTGAAAAAGTCAAACAATCATATAAGATGTTTGCCTAAATTAGCATCCAATCAACGTTGATTTGAGCAAAATATATGTTGGAATGATTACCTTCTTACTTAGTGTTGATTGTATCAATTAGCTAAATATTACTTTCGTGCTTTGTATCAATTATATCAATCATAGGAGTCAACTATAGGATTCTTTTGGATTATAAAAAGTAAAAAAAAAATGAACAAACAAACAAACTATTGGATTCTTTCCTACAACTATATTTGTATATTGTAATTTTAGAAATTATCAATCAAGAAAATATTCAGAAATACTCAAACTATAACATGTAATTTACTTTTTACATGTTAACCACAAGATTATTTTAGTTTCGATTCAAATGCTTAAAATATTAGTTTACTAAAAAAATGTGACAAAATTCTAGAGACAGTACCACAATATTACACTTAAGTTAAAGGGTTGAGTAAAAATGGATTCCTGTTTTCTTTGGCAAGTAATAAGCCACTTAACACATAAATTTGAGTAATGTTACACTTATTATATTTTCTATACCATATTTGTACATAGTATAAAGATACAATCATCATCTTAGGTATTAATTTGCAGAAAGATCGAGACAGGGGGCGTGAACGAAAAAAAAAAAAGAAACAATCATGATCTTAGGTTAGAAGGTGAACGAAAAAAAAATTAATGGAAAAAAAAATCAAGCGAATAACTAATCAATCAAGGCAATTAACTAAACAAGGAGATAAAATTGAAGTCAACAACAAGACCCCAAAATCAAATGTTTGTAATTACACTTTACTTTGTTTATTTTGATTGCATGCATGGACTGATATTGGTTACGATTGTAAGTGAAACTGCAGTTTGCCACTGGTAGAGTCCTGAAAACGAGGTTTGCTGCGATTGCGACGGTAGCAAAGTTCCACCCTTCTGCCTCCAATGTTGCCATTGGGGGCACTGATTAAACACACATGAAAAACATATTGGATTCTGATCCAATATATTTCTAGCTACCCTTTCAATTTTCAATTTCAATAATATTGTTTCTTGTTAAATAATGTGAAATTGTATTGAAGATGATAGAGAGAAACAAGAGAGATTGTATTGATTGATTGGAGAAAATGTATATATCTGAACTTAAGGAAATGATAGATATACAATCCCTTATATAGCCATATATCCTAATTACAATAATACCCTTCTAACTGTATTAACAAACTTAACCACTAGAATAATGCCATGTGGCATTTTTGTTATATCAGTTATTACTCCCCCCTCAAACTAAACTTGGAGTATCCAAGTGAAGTTTGAACTAGCTAGGTATTTGAGACTGATCTGGAACTACGAGACCAAGATGTTTGCAATGCTTCAAAAACATTGGACTGTGCAATCCTTTTGTAAATACATATGCAATTACTGTTATGAAGCTAAACACTGCAGGAAACCCCAAACCCCTGTCCCTTGCAGTTTGGAGCAGTGTATGATAATCTGGAGTTGTTGACATTTGCTCTGAGGTACATGAACTCGTTCACAAAGGCTACCACATTGTCAAACACCGTCACAATCAACTTGTCTTCTGAACTTCCATTTGTGGTTGAGTACAAGATTGCAGAGATGGGCTACATTAGGTTCTACTTGGCTTCCAAGATAGAAGATGACGAAGATGAAACCAAGCCTAAAGTTTGAGTGTTATGCCAAATCATCATCGGTACACTCTTGCTGACTTTTGGACAACCCTGCTATCTCGAAAATATAAAGTGACCCACAATTGGATGTTCATTCCCGCATCTTTAATACAAGTTCCACTTTTGATGGTGATGCTGCAAACAAGAAAACACCCACAAAACCTATCACCAAATATTCTAGCTTTCCCAAAACCTTGAATCAAACTACTGCACTCCATGACACCTTTGTAGTTGTTGACCAACATATTATTGAGAGCTTTTGCAGCTTCTTGAAGTGTTGAGACACAAAACAAAACCTCTGCTCACTCCATTATCATCACACAAGACTACAACTTTAGTTGTTGGTGAAGTCATGATGAAAGACACAAGTACAATCCAAATATCAAAACAAATGACTTCTTCTAGGTAGCAAGAGAATGACATTCTTGACACAAATGCTAAGGCAACAAGAGAATGACACTCTTGACAAATTCTAAGGCAACAAGAGAATGATACTCTTGACAAATTCTAAGGCAACAAGATAATGATAATCGTGGTAAATTCTATGGAATCAAAGAAAGAATGATACTTTCTTAACCATCAAGATAGAATGACACTTTCTTGAAATCTCGTAATCCAACCAAATCACCGAATGAAACAGTAGTTTATCTTAGACAATTCATCCAAAACAAAAAACAAAAACCCGATTTTCAACATAAACCCATATCGGCAAGATCACTCCACAACAGAGAATAGAACACGGATCATGTGACTTTACCAACTTCACAAAACAACTTGAGCTGTGCATTTCTTCAAACATGTGGACTGCACAAAGTTGAGAAATTTTCTCCACCACAGAAAACAGAACATGGATCAAAATGGCAAATATAGAGCATAGAGAGCTGATATGCAAACAACACCAAGAAGAGACCATAATTTGAATAACCATCAACAAAAAATTATCTTGGCCAACAATCAAGAAACTATATTTCATCATTCTTCAACTAATGTCAATGGCCTTCACAATTAATCATGTATAAAATCTCAAACTTTATCTTATGCATATATGCATAAAAAAGATGACAGATACAAGAAACAACCTGACAGAGTCCAAGATCCCACTTTCCAATCAGCAACGCAGAAGAGAAATTCCTATACGAACAGCAGAAAGAATCACCACCGAATCAAGATTTGCAAAACATAAAGAAGATGGATATCGGCACCATAATCTTTTGACGACCTAGATTTTGACTGACACTCTATGTTCATAGCCCAGATGAAAAATCAACCAAAAAAATTATAGGATGATTGCGAAAGCAACAAAGAACTTGACAGAATGTCTATAAAAAATCTAGTGACAAGACCTTCATCAAGAAGCACACCAGACCCGGAATCTTGTCCATGGCCAACGCTGGTTCCGGAACCAATAGATCTCAGTTCTTTATTTGCACTGCCAAAATCGAGTGACTCGACCGCAAGGTTCTCGTCAACAAAGCCGCAACACGACTGCCCCAAGAACGATCAACCTAACAAGAAAAATCGCAATAATCGCAGAAAAAATCAACCCAAGAACAATCGTGGAAGCACCAAAAATCTAATGGAAATTTGAAGAGAAACTAAACTAGGAAAAAAAATGTAAACTACTACGAAGAGAAACCAACAGAATCCATGGCGTGAGCCTGGTGGCTCTGATACCATGTTAACTACATTGCAAAAGATGAAGAATTGGTACAGAGGAAAAGGAAGATGATAGAGAGAAACAAGAGAGATTGTATTGATTGATTGGAGAAAATGTATATATTAGAACTTTAGGAAATGGTAGCTACACAATCCCTTATATAGCCATATATCCCAATTACAATAATACCCTTTTAACTATATTAACAAACTTAACCACTAGAATAATGCCATGTGGCATTTCTGTTATATCAGTTATTAGAAACAGCATTTAATTCTTATATTTAAGCCAAAATTTAAGTAAAAGATAAACCTATAAATAAGGAATGACATTTATAATGGAAAGATAATAAAAAAACTGATATAGATATTCACAACCCAACCCAAAAAGTAGACTAAACCCGATAATCACTCACAAAATTGAACTTATATCAACTTACTCAATGCAGTATGGTAGCACGCAAAAGAATTGAGGCTATAAATAGAGAAACAAATGCAAACCAAATTATAGTTAAGAGTGTGGTAATTAATATTCTCTTAAACTAACATATAATAAGACTAAGGGAATAATCTGTTGGTGTGCGTTGAAGATTTTCCTATAAATATGGCTTGAGCCATGTTTCACAAAAAATTGTTAAAGTAACTGGATGGGGAGTGTTAATTAGGTTCATTGAACAATTTGGCTCATTAAATCTTATACAAAGGTTCATTGGCCCTTCTACATTAGATTCATTGTATGAAGAGTAAATGGTGTGTATTTGTATTTAATCCATTCATTTGCATTTTCTATATATTTGTTCATTTGAGGATGAATGAAACCAAAAGGGACTCAACCAAAAATTAGCATAATCATCAAGAAAAATGAAGGCAGTGGCAGCAATCACCTTTTTGTTGTTTTGTTTCCTCTGCATGGTCGACCATCAAATGGGCGGAATCAAATTAGCAGAAGCCAACAGCAGTCGGATGCCATTAATGGTCAGCACCAAACATGCTTCTGCAGCTCCTGCTTCTGATATTCATATCGATCGTACATGTTTCTTATAATTTACTCACACTTTAGGGTTTAGGGTTTCGAATAACTTTTTTTTTCAACTATTGGTAATTACATTTTACTTTCTTTATTTTGATTGGATGCATGGACTGACATTGGTTGCGATTGTACGTGAATCTGCAGTTTGCCAAGGGCAGTGTAACCAAAACGAGGTTTGCTGCGATTGCGACGGTAGCAAAGTTCCACCATTCTGCCTAAAGTGCTGCATCGGGGGCACTGATTAAACACATGAAAAACATATTGGATTATGATCCAATATATTCCTAGTTACCCTTTCAATTTTCAATTTCAATAATATAGTTTCTCCTTAACGAATGTGAAATTTTAATGAATAAAAGTGAAAGTATTCCTTGGATCTTAGTTAATTGCAAATTTACTCTTCGAGTTAAGTGGTTTGTTCGCAAATATGTTTGAAACTTATAAGTGAAAGAATCAGAAGTTGCATAAGTGGTGGGTGCGACTCAATCTAATTAGGTTCTTCAAACAGGGTTCGAACAGAAATAAGGGTTAGCAATATTCAGTTTTAGCGTGTGACACAAATCTTATGATGCGCATCACCGAGTCTACTGTAATAAGTTGCACAACCATATTCGATGGACGCCGTAAATTCTGTTTACACTAGCTGCAAATTAATATACAACAACAGTTTCTGTTTGTTTTATTTAACTTACAGCTAAGGAAGACATGCATGCCATCATCAAAGCCCACTTTGACGGTGTGCAACTGGTGCCACCGCACAGGGTCCCTAGTTCAGGAGCGCCCTTGATTTACAATATGTTATTTTACCTATATAATGTATATATATCTATATATATTTAAAGGTCGAATAATCAAATTAAGCTCCCACCTTCCAATCAGCAACGCAGAAGAGAAATTCCCATACAAACAGCAGAAAGAATCACCACCGAATCAAGATTTGCACAACATAAAGAAGATGGATCTCGGCACCATAATCTTTTGACGACCTAGATTTTGACTGACACTCTATGTTCATAGCCAACCAAAAAATTATAAGATGATTGCGGAAGCAACAAAGAACTTGACAAAATGTCTATTGAAAATTTTACGACAAGACCTTCATCAACAAGCACACCGGACCCGAAATCTTGTCTATGGCCAACGCTGGTTCCGGAACCAATGGATCTCAGTTCTTTATCTGCACTGCCAAAATCAAGTGACTCGATGGCAAGGTTGTCGTCAACAAGGCCGCAACACGACTGCCCAAAGAACGATCAACCCAACAAGAACAATCGCAACAATCACGATCCCAACAATCGCAGAAAAAATCAACCCAAGAACAATCGCGGAAGTGCCAAAAATCTAATGGAAATTCTAAGAGAAACTAAAATAGAAAAAAAAAAATGTAAACTACTACGAAGAGAAACCATCAGAATCCATGGCGTGAGCCTGGTGGCTCTGATACCATGTTAACTACATTGCAAAAGATGAAGAATTGGTATAGAGGAATAGGAAGATGATACAGAGAAACAAGAGAGATTGTATTGATTGATTGGAGAAAATGTATATATCTGAATTTTAGGAAATGGTAGGTATACAATCCCTTATATAGCCATATATCCCAATTACAATAATACCATTTTAACTATATTCACAAACTTAACCACTAGAATAATGCCATGTGGCATTTCTGTTATATCAGTTATTAGAAACAACATTTAATTCTTATATTTAAGCCTAAATTTATGTAAAAGATAAACCTATAAATAAGGAATGACATTTATAATGAAAAGATAATAGAAAAACTGATATGGATATTCACGACCCAACCCAAAAAGTGGACTAAACCCGATAATCACTCACAAAATTGAACTTATATCAACTTACTCCATGCAGTATGGTAGCACGCAAAAGAATTGAGGCTATAAATAGAGAAACAAATGCAAACCAAATTATAGTTAAGCGTGTGGTAATTAATATTCTCTTAAACTAACATATAATAAGACTAAGGGAATAATCTGTTGGTGTGCGTTGAAGATTTTCCTATAAATATGGCTTGAGCCATGTTTCACAAAAAATTGTTAAAGTAACTGGATGGGGAGTGTTAATTAGGTTCATTGAACAATTTGGCTCATTAAATCTTATACAAAGGTTCATTGGCCCTTCTACATTAGATTCATTGTATGAAGAGTAAATGGTGTGTATTTGTATTTAATCCATTCATTTGCATTTTCTATATATTTGTTCATTTGAGGATGAATGAAACCAAAAGGGACTCAACCAAAAATTAGCATAATCATCAAGAAAAATGAAGGCAGTGGCAGCAATCACCTTTTTGTTGTTTTGTTTCCTCTGCATGGTCGACCATCAAATGGGCGGAATCAAATTAGCAGAAGCCAACAGCAGTCGGATGCCATTAATGGTCAGCACCAAACATGCTTCTGCAGCTCCTGCTTCTGATATTCATATCGATCGTACGTGTTTCTTATAATTTACTCACACTTTAGGGTTTAGGGTTTCGAATAACTTTTTTTTTTCAACTGTTGGTAATTACATTTTACTTTCTTTATTTTGATTGGATGCATGGACTGACATTGGTTGCGATTGTACGTGAATCTGCAGTTTGCCACGGGCAGTGTAACCAAAACGAGGTTTGCTGCGATTGCGACGGTAGCAAAGTTCCACCCTTCTGCCTAAAGTGCTGCATCGGGGGCACTGATTAAACACATGAAAAACACATATTGGATTATGATCCAATATATTCCTAGCTACCCTTTCAATTTTCAATTTCAATAATATTGTTTCTCCTTAACGAATGTGAAATTTTAATGAATAAAAGTGAAAGTGTTCCTTGGATCTTAGTTAATTGCAAATTTACTCTTCGAGTTAAGTGGTTTGTTCGCAAATATGTTTGAAACTTATAAGTGAAAGAATCAGAAGTTGCATAAGTGGTGGGTGTGACTCAATCTAATTAGGTTCTTCAAACAGGGTTCGAACAGAAACAAGGGTTAGCAATATTCAGTTTTAGCGTGTGACACAAATCTTATGATGCGCATCACCGAGTCTACTGTAATAAGTTGCACAACCATATTCGATGGACGCCGTAAATTCTGTTTACACTAGCTGCAAATTAATATACAACAACAGTTTCTGTTTGTTTCATTTAACTTACTGCTAAGGAAGACATGCATGCCATCATCAAAGCCCACTTTGAGGGTGTGCAACTGGTGCCACCGCACAGGGTCCCTAGTTCAGGAGCGCCCTTGATTTACAATATGTTATTTTACCTATATAATGTATATATATCTATATATATTTAAAGGTCGAATAATCAAATTAAGCTCCCACCTTCCAATCAGCAACGCAGAAGAGAAATTCCCATACAAACAGCAGAAAGAATCACCACCGAATCAAGATTTGCACAGCATAAAAAAGATGGATCTCGACACCATAATCTTTTGACGACCTAGATTTTGACTGACACTCTATGTTCATAGCCAACCAAAAAATTATAAGATGATTGCGGAAGTAACAAAGAACTTGACAGAATGTCTATTGAAAATTTGGCGACAAGACCTTCATCAACAAGCACACCGGACCCGAAATCTTGTCCATGGCCAACGCTGGTTCCAGAACCAATGGATCTCAGTTCTTTATCTGCACTGCCAAAATCAAGTGACTCGATGGCAAGGTTGTCGTCAACAAGGCCGCAACACGACTGCCCAAAGAACGATCAACCCAACAAGAACAATCGCAACAATCACGATCCCAACAATCGCAGAAAAAATCAACCCGAGAACAATCGCGGAAGCGCCAAAAATCTAATGGAAATTCTAAGAGAAACTAAAATAGAAAAAAAAAATGTAAACTACTACGAAGAGAAACCATCAGAATCCATGGCGTGAGCCTGGTGGCTCTGATACCATGTTAACTACATTGCAAATGATGAAGAATTGGTACAGAGGAAGAGGAAGATGATAGAGAGAAACAAGAGAGATTGTATTGATTGATTGGAGAAAATGTATATATCTGAATTTTAGGAAATGGTAGGTATACAATCCCTTATATAGCCATATATCCCAATTACAATAATACCATTTTAACTATATTCACAAACTTAACCACTAGAATAATGCCATGTGGCATTTCTGTTATATCAGTTATTAGAAACAACATTTAATTCTTATATTTAAGCCTAACTTTAGGTAAAAGATAAACCTATAAATAAGGAATGACATTTATAATGAAAAGATAATAAAAAAACTGATATGGATATTCACGACCCAACCCAAAAAGTGGACTAAACCCGATAATCACTCACAAAATTGAACTTATATCAACTTACTCAATGCAGTATGGTAGCACGCAAAAGAATTGAGGCTATAAATAGAGAAACAAATGCAAACCAAATTATAGTTAAGCGTGTGGTAATTAATATTCTCTTAAACTAACATATAATAAGACTAAGGGAATAATATGTTGGTGTGCGTTGAAGATTTTCCTATAAATATGGCTTGAGCCATGTTTCACAAAAAATTGTTAAAGTAACTGGATGGGGAGTGTTAATTAGGTTCATTGAACAATTTGGCTCATTAAATCTTATACAAAGGTTCATTGGCCCTTCTACATTAGATTCATTGTATGAAGAGTAAATGGTGTGTATTTGTATTTAATCCATTCATTTGCATTTTCTATATATTTGTTCATTTGAGGATGAATGAAACCAAAAGGGACTCAACCAAAAATTAGCATAATCATCAAGAAAGATGAAGGCAGTGGCAGCAATCACCTTTTTGTTGTTTTGTTTCCTCTGCATTGTCGACCATCAAATGGGCGGAATCAAATTAGCAGAAGCCAACAGCAGTCGGATGCCATTAATGGTCAGCACCAAACATGCTTCTGCAGCTCCTGCTTCTGATATTCATATCGATCGTACGTGTTTCTTATAATTTACTCACACTTTAGGGTTTAGGGTTTCGAATAACTTTTTTTTTCAACTGTTGGTAATTACATTTTACTTTCTTTATTTTGATTGGATGCATGGATTGACATTGGTTGTGATTGTACGTGAATCTGCAGTTTGCCATGGGCAGTGTAACCAAAACGAGGTTTGCTGCGATTGCGACGGTAGCAAAGTTCCACCCTTCTGCCTAAAGTGCTGCATCGGGGGCACTGATTAAACACATGAAAAACATATTGGATTATGATCCAATATATTCCTAGCTACCCTTTCAATTTTCAATTTCAATAATATTGTTTCTTCTTAACGAATGTGAAATTTTAATGAATAAAAGTGTTCCTTGGATCTTAGTTAATTGCAAATTTACTCTTCGAGTTCAGTGGTTTGTTCGCAAATATGTTTGAAACTTATAAGTGAAAGAATCAGAAGTTGCATAAGTGGTGGGTGCGACTCAATCTAATTAGGTTCTTCAAACAGGGTTCGAACAGAAACAAGGATTAGCAATATTCAGTTTTAGCGTGTGACACAAATCTTATGATGCGCATCACCGAGTCTACTGTAATAAGTTGCACAACCATATTCGATGGACGCCGTAAATTCTGTTTACACTAGCGGCAAATTAATATACAACAACAGTTTCTGTTTGTTTCATTTAACTTACTGCTAAGGAAGACATGCATGCCATCATCAAAGCCCACTTTGAGGGTGTGCAACTGGTGCCACCGCACAGGGTCCCTAGTTCAGGAGCGCCCTTGATTTACAATATGTTATTTTACCTATATAATGTATATATATCTATATATATTTAAAGGTCGAATAATCAAATTAAGCTCCCACCTTCCAATCAGCAACGCAGAAGAGAAATTCTCATACAAACAGCATAAAGAATCACGACCGAATCGAGATTTGCACAGCATAAAGAAGATGGATCTCGGCACCATAATCTTTTGACGACCTAGATTTTGACTGACACTCTATGTTCATAGCCAACCAAAAAATTATAAGATGATTGCGGAAGCAACAAAGAACTTGACAGAATGTCTATTTAAAATTTGGCGACAAAACCTTCATCAACAAGCACACCGGACCCTAAATCTTGTCCATGGCCAACGCTGGTTCCAGAACCAATGGATCTCATTTCTTTATCTGCATTGCAAAAATCGAGTGACTCGATGGCAAGGTTGTCGTCAACAAGGCCGCAACACGACTGCCCCAAGAACGATCAACCCAATAAGAACAATCGCAACAATCACGATCCCAACAATCGCAGAAAAAATCAACCCAAGAACAATCGCGGAAGCGCCAAAAATCTATTGGAAATTTTTGAAGAGAAACTAGACTAGAAAAAAAAATGTAAACTACTACTAAGAGAAACCACCAGAATTCATGGCGTGAGCCTGGTGGCTCTGATACCATGTTAACTACATTGCAAATGATGAAGAATTGGTACAGAGGAAGAGGAAGATGATAGAGAGAAACAAGAGAGATTGTATTGATTGATTGGAGAAAATGTATATATCTGAATTTTAGGAAATGGTAGTTATACAATCCCTTATATAGCCATATATCCCAATTACAAAAATACCATTTTAACTATATTAACAAACTTAACCACTAGAATAATACCATGTGGCATTTCTGTTATATCAGTTATTAGAAACAACACTTAATTCTTATATTTAAGCCTAAATTTATGTAAAAGATAAACCTATAAATAAGGAATGACATTTATAATGAAAAGATAATAAAAAAATTGATATGGATATTCACGACCCAACCCAAAAAGTGGACTAAACCCGATAATCACTCACAAAATTGAATTATATCAACTTACTCAATGCAATATGGTAGCACGCAAAAGAATTGAGGCTATAAATAGAGAAACAAATGCAAACCAAATTATAGTTAAGCGTGTGGTAATTAATATTCTCTTAAACTAACATATAATAAGACTAAGGGAATAATTTGTTGGTGTGGGTTGAAGATTTTCCTATAAATATGGCTTGAGCCATGTTTCACAAAAAATTGTTAAAGTTACTGGATGGGGAGTGTTAATTAGGTTCATTGAACAATTTGGCCCATTAAATCTTATACAAAGGTTCATTGGCCCTTCTACATTATATTCATTGTATGAAGAGTAAATGGTGTGTATTTGTATTTAATCCATTCATTTGCATTTTCTATATATTTGTTCATTTGAGGATGAATGAAACCAGAAAGGACTAAACCCAAAATTAGCATAATCATTAAGAAAAATGAAGTCAGTGGCAGTAATCACCTTTTTGTTGTTTTGTTTCCTCTACATGGTCGACCATCAAATGGGCGGAATCAAATTAGCAGAAGCCAACAGCAGTCGGATGCCATTAATGGTCAGCACCAAACATGCTTCTGCAGCTCCTGCTTCTGATATTCATATCGATCGTACGTGTTTCTTATAATTTACTCACACTTTAGGGTTTAGGGTTTCGAATAACTTTTTTTTTTCAACTGTTGGTAATTACATTTTACTTTCTTTATTTTGATTGGATGCATGGACTGACATTGGTTACGATTGTACGTGAATCTGCAGTTTGCCACAGTCAGTGTAACCAAAACGAGGTTTGCTGCGATTGTGACGGTAGCAAAGTTCCACCATTCTGCCTACAGTGCTGCATCGGGGGCACTGATTAAACACATGAAAAACATATTGGATTTTGATCCAATATATTCCTAGCTACCCTTTCAAGTTTGAATTTCAATAATATTGTTTCTTCTTAACGAATGTGAAATTTTAATGAATAAATGTGTTCCTTGGATCTTAGTTAATTGCAAATTTACTCTTCAAGTTAAGTGGTTTGTTCACAAATATGTTTGAAACTTATAAGTGAAAGAATCACAATTTGCATAAGTGGTTGGTGCGACTCAATCTAATTAGGTTCTTCAAACAGGGTTCGAACAGAAACAAGTGTTAGCAATATTCAGTTTTAGCGTGTGACGTAAATCTTATGATGCGCATCACCGAGTCTACTGTAATAAGTTGCACAACCATAGTCGATGGACGCTGTAAATTCTGTTTACGCTAGCTGCAAATTAATATACAATAACACTTTCTGTTTGTTTCATTTAACTTACTGCTAAGGAAGACATGCATGCCATCATCAAAGTCCACTTTAACGGTATGCAACTGGTGCCACTGCACAGGGTCCCTAGTTCGGGAGGGCCCTTGATTTACAATATTTTATTTTACCTATATAATGTATATATATATCTATATATATTTAAAAGTCGAATAATCAAATTAAGCTCCCACTTTCCAATCTGCAACGCAGAAGAGAAATTCTCATACGAACAGCAAAAAGAATCACCACCGAATCGGGATTTGCACAGCATAAAGAAGATGGATCTTGGCACCATCATCTTTTGACGACCTAGATTTTGACTGACACTCTATGTTCATAGCCAACCAAAAAATTATAGGATGATTGCAGAAGCAACAAAGAACTTGACAGAATGTCTATTGAAAATTTGGCGATTAGACCTTCATCAACAAGCACGCCGGACCCTAAATCTTGTCCATGGCCAACGCTGGTTCCAGAACCAATGGATCTCATTTCTTTATCTGCACTGCCAAAATCGAGTGACTCACTACTACAAAAGGGGCTTATAGTGTCAGTTGTTGCGTCGGTTTAATATAATATAGTGGCAAAAAAGAGACTTGCGACACCCACTGAAGATGACGTCGGATTTACTATCTCTTATAAGCGTCATAAAATGTCTATGTCGCTTTTTAACTGACGTAAAAATTTAATGTCGCTTATAACCGACACATATTTTAATATTTTTAAGTACTAGCGTCGCTTTAAATAAAATAGTGTCGCTTTTAAGCGACATAAATTATGGGTGTCTCTTCTAGGATAAATTATGGGTGTCTCTTCTAGGCGACACTAATTATTGTTTTTAAATATTTTAAAGCCTGCGTCGATTCTGAGTGACATATATTTTAGTTTTTTTTAAATATTTTGAAACCCGGTGTCGGTTGTAAGCGACAGATTGATGGTCTTTATATACTCTCCCCTGTGTTTTCTTCTTCTTCTCTTGCACTTTTCTTATTCGTTCTTCCAATTTACAAAGCCTCCCTGTGTTCTCTCTCTTTCACCTTTCTTATTTGGTCTTCCAACTTCATTTGTTCCTTCTTCACAACAGTAAGTTTTTCTTGCTTTTAATATTTTTATTTTCTCCTCTTATGTTTAATTTTTAGTTACAATTTATTTTTGTAAGGAATTTATTTGAGCTGGTTGAGTACATAAAGAATTGTTGACGTCGGAATTCTTCAACAAATCAGGTTTGTATCACTAACTTCTTTAATTTTTAAATTGTATAATACACAAGTTTATTTATTTAAAAATTTTAATTTAAGTACTTAGATAAATTTCTACTATTTTTGTTAAATTAATAAAAATTTAGTCGAATTAATTAATTTTGTCACTTGAATTGTTATGAGAAAATGGAATGAATAATATTTATAAGTATTTATGTTAAATTAACAATATTAAATATAACATAAACTTATAATATTGAGTAATATAAGAATATATTATGTTATTTTTTTTTTTGGCACTCTAATTGTTATTTTAATTTGTTGTTATTTTGATAATTTTTTGTTGTTATTTACTAGAATGGATTAGATGAACATAATTTGAATTGTTATGAGAAAATAGAATGAATAATATTTATAAGCACTTATGTTAAATTAACAATATTAAATATAACATAAACTTATAATATTTAGTAATATAAGAATATATTATGTTAAATTAATTTTTTTTGCACTCTAATTGTTATTTTAATTTGTTGTTATTTCGATAACTTTTGGTTGTTATTTACTAGTATGGATTAGATGAGCATAATTTGAATTGTTATGAGAAAATGGAATGAATAATATTTATAAGCATTTATGTTAAATTAACAATATTAAATATAACCTAAACTTATAATATTTAGGAATATAAGAATATATTATGTTAAATTAATTTTTTTTTGCACTCTAATTGTTATTTTAATTTGTTGTTATTTTGATAACTTTGATAACTTTTGGTTGTTATTTACTAGTATGGATTAGATGAGCATAATTTGAATTGTTATGAGAAAATGGAATGAATAATATTTATAAGCATTTATGTTAAATTAACAATATTAAATATAACCTAAACTTATAATATTTAGGAATATAAGAATATATTATGTTAAATTAATTTTTTTTGCACTCTAATTGTTATTTTAATTTGTTGTTATTTTGATAACTTTGATAACTTTTGGTTGTTATTTATTAGAATGGATTAGATGAGCATAATTTTGATAACTTTTTGCTGTTATTTTAATTTGTGTTTACTATAATAGGTGTTGAAAATTAAAAGATTGCAATCGTGATAGAGTTCGAGGGGTGAAAGATAGAAATTGAAAATTCTAATAGTTATGCCTACATGATAGGGATTGAAAGATTGTAAGCATCTTAGTGTCAACGTAATATTTTGCCTTCGTAAAGTGGTAAAACATGGACAAGAGTTGGTTGACAATACCCCGAAATTTTGAAGCGTATACAACTGGAATTAATTTGTTTTTGGATCAAGCAGTTGCAAATGGTATTGGTCCTGATAAGTTTAGATGTCCTTGCAAAAGATGTTGTAATCGATATACTTTTGTTAGGAACACTATTGTTGAACATCTCATATTGTATAATATGGATAAAGATTATAAAAATGATTGCTGGCGACATCATGGCGAGCAAAACATTGGAGAGCAAAATGTGGCAATTGGAGAAGAAGAAACAGAAGATGAGGTGATTAGCATGCATGATTTTCTTAATGATGTATTTGTCCAACCATTAACAGAAAAAGGTGTTGGGCCGTCTACTGAACCCCCTATTGGGGAAGGGCGTCTAGAAGATGTGCAGACTTTTTTTAAGTTGCTTAAAGAGGCAGATCAAGATTTGTGGTCAGGTTGTAAGGAGTTTAAGAAATTGGAAGCAGTTGTAAGACTGTATTAGATCAAGTGTTTAGCGGGAATGCCTGACGAGATCTTCACCACTTTACTGGAGTTAATTAAAAGAATGTTGCCTGAAAGGGATTGTTTGCCTGAATCCTGTTATAAGGCAAAAAAACTTATAAATGACTTGGGTCTGTCGTATGTGAAAATTGATGTATGTCCCAATGATTGCATGATCTATTGGAAAGATACTTCGGATTTGACCGTGTGCTCGGTTTGTGGTAAATCAAGATATAAAATTACCAATGCAGAGGATAGCTCGAGGAAAAAGGTCGCAGCTAAGGTTATGTGGTATTTTCCTTTAAAACCACGATTGCAACGATTTTTTATGTCGAAACATATGGTTGAACATATGAGGTGGCATGCAACTGAATGTCCTAAGGATAAGTTTATGAGACATCCTTTAGATTCTCCATCATGGAAGCATTTGGATAATTTATATTCGGATTTTGCGTCAGAAATTCGAAATGTCCGATTAGGGTTAGCCAGTGATGGATTTAATCCTTTTGGGAAAATGAGGAATGATCATAGCACATGGCTTGTGGTGCTTTCTGTTTATAATTTGCCACCTTGGATGTGCATGAAGCAACCAAATTTGTTGTTGTCTATGTTAATATTAGGACCGCACAGTCCTGGTAAAGAGATTGATGTATACATGCGTCCATTGATTGACGAGCTGAATAAGTTGTGGGAGGTGGGCACTCCCACTTATGATGCGTATTACAACCAAAGTTTTACGATGAAGGCTGCCGTGTTATGGACTATAAGTGATTTTTCAGCTTATGGAATGTTGTCAGGATGGAGTACACATAGCTATAAAGCTTGTCCACATTGCATGCATGATAAAGAATCTATTTACTTGCCAGCGAGTCGTAAGATTTGTTATATGGGGCATCGACGTTTTCTTCAAGATAATCATAGGTTTCGAAGGCAAACCATAACTTTTAATGGTCGCCGAGCGCATCGTAGTGCACTAAGGCAGTGGACTGGTTTACAATGTCTCGAAGAACTTTCTACATTGAGATTTACTTTTGGAAAACCAAACAAGGATGCTTCAGTTCGGCAACGCAGAAGAAAAACTTCGAGCAGTACAAGTAGTAACAGTCAGTGGAAGAAGAAATCTATTTTTTATGAACTACCTTATTGGAGGCATCTGTTGATTAGACACAATCTTGATGTTATGCATATCGAGAAGAATATATGTGACAGTGTGGTGGGAACATTGCTAGATATAGAAAAGTCTAAAGATGGATTGGTTGCACGTGCAGATCTTGAATTCTTGAACATAAGACATAGTCAACACCCACGTAGAGAAGGAAATAGAACATTTCGACCTCCAGCATTGTTCACATTGAAAAGAGAAGAAAAAACTGCGTTTTGTAAAGTGTTGTTTACTATTCGGGTCCCGGATGGATATTCATCAAATCTGTCGCGATGTGTGCACGTGAATGAACGAAAAATACATGGGTTGAAAAGTCACGATTGCCATGTTTTAATGCAGCAGTTACTCCCGCTTGCAATATGCCCGGTTTTGCCTAAAGCTGTTACTATGGTTTTATTAGAGTTGAGTGCAATTTTCAGACAGTTGTGTAGTAAGAAGGAGTCTGAGGAAGGATTTAAGCAACTGAATTCAAGAATTGCCTTGACATTATGTCAACTTGAAAAAATATTCCCTCCTGCATTTTTTGATATAATGGTGCACCTCCCAGTTCACTTGGCAGATGAAGCAGCTCTTGCAGGGCCTGTTCAATATAGATGGATGTATCCAATTGAACGGTAATGAATTAATTTTTATAAATTTTTTACAATTGTAGTCATAACTTTAATTAATAATTATAATAATTTGTATTTCGTTTTATAATTGTAGGTATTTGCAAACACTGAAGCGCTATGTTCGTAATAAGGGTCGTCCTGAAGGTTCTATTGCTGAAGCATATTTGGTGGATGAGTGTTTGTCCTTCTGTTCCATGTATCTTAGAGACGTTGAGTCTCGTCGTACCTGTAGAGGCCAAAATGAAGATGGTATTGGACGTGGAGTAAATATATTAATTATTTTTTGTATTAATTAGACTCTGTTTCATTTTGTATGTTATGATATCGTATCATAAAATTAAATTTCTGTTTTTTTTTTTTTTTTTGCTTGTTTCCTGTCGCTTTTAATCGACGGCATATGTCATCTGTGTTAGACTTGGCGTCGGTTTTAACCGACACAACCTTAGCCTATTTCGACGCAATGTTAACCTTACGTCGGTTTTATGCGACGCAATGTTAGCCTATTTCGACGCAAGGTAAAAACCTGTTGTGAATCATATGTATTAATGTGAAACAAGGACGATTATTTTTTATTATTTGCAGTTTTATACCCCTAATAATAATAATAATTATATATTAATTTAACAGTTTTATACCCCTAAAAACTATAATAATTATACATATAATTATTATACGAATTATACGAAACTAATTTCAACGATCCAACCGTCAAACATGTTTGTATATAATTCGAGATCGTATACGCAAAAAATCGCAAAAAACAAACATTCTGAGATCAAGTAACGGGCCAAAAAATTTCGACGGTGATCAACGAAAAATGACGATTTAACGGTTATTTTAAGTCTGATTTTGATGATTTTTTATAGCTACAATCCTTGACCCTATATGAATACAATGAATGAATTCGATCTTCAATTTAAAATATTTATACTAGTGGATACCACAAAATCTTATGTTATACTTAATGAAAGTATGAATAAACTCTTAAGTGTTAGTGAATCTATCGTTTTGATGGGATACGCATTCTACGAAACTAATTTCAACGATCCAACCGTCAAACATGTTTGTATATAATTTGAGATTGTATACGCCAAAAATTGCAAAAAAAAAAAACATTCTGGAATGAAGTAACCTGACGAAAAATTTCAACGGTTATCAACGAAAAATGACGATTTAACGGTTATTTTTAGTCCGATTTTGATGATTTTTTATAGCTACATTCCTTGACCCTATATGAATACAATGAATAAATTCGATCTTCAATTTAAAATATTTATACTAGTGGATACCACAAAATCTTATGTTATACTTAATGAAAGTATGAATAAACTCTTAAGTGTTAGTGAATCTATCGTTTTGATGGGATACGCATTCTACGAAACTAATTTCAACGATCCAACCGTCAAACATGTTTGTATATAATTTGAGATCGTATACGCCAAAAATTGCAAAAAACAAACATTCTGGGAGGAAGTAACTTGACGAAAAATTTCGACGGTTATCAACGAAAAATGACGATTTAACGGTTATTTTAAGTCCGATTTTGATGATTTTTTATAGCTACACTCCTTGACCCTATATGAATACAATGAATGAATTCGATCTTCAAGTTAAAATATTTATACTAGTGGATACCACAAAATCTTATGTTATACTTAATGAAAGTATGAATAAACTCTTAAGTGTTAGTGAATCTATCGTTTTGATGGGATACGCATTCCACGAAACTAATTTCAACGATCCAACCGTCAAACATGTTTGTATATAATTCAAGATCGTATACGCCAAAAATTGAAAAAAAAAAACATTCTGAGATTAAGTAACGGGACAAAAAATTTCGACGGTTATCAACAAAAAATGACGATTTAACGGTTATTTTAAGTCCGATTTTGATGATTTTTTATAGCTACACTCCTTGACCCTATATGAATACAATGAATGAATTCAATCTTCAATTTAAAATATTTACACTAGTAGATACCACAAAATCTTATGTTATACTCAATGAAAGTATGAATAAACTCTTAAGTGTTAGTGAATCTATCGTTATCGTTTTGATGGGATATGCATTCTACGAAACTAATTTCAATGATCCAACCGTCAAACATGTTTGTATATAAATCGAGATCGTATATGCAAAAAATTGCAAAAAACAAACATTCTGAGATCAAGTAACGGGACAAAAAATTTCGACGGTTATCAACGAAAAATGACGATTTAATGGTTATTTTAAGTCCGATTTTGATGATTTTTTTCAGCTACACTCCTTGAACCTATATGAATACAATGAATGAATTCGATCTTCAATTTAAAATATTTACACTAGATTTTATGTCATGATGATCAATGAAAATTGAAGATTTTGTAAAAGGAATAAAATGCAAGCTTTGAGTTACATTGGCAAGGTTTAAACTTTTGAGAAATGCTCATCTAATCCATTCTAGTAAATAACAACCAAAAGTTATCAAAGTTATCAAAATAACAACAAATTAAAATAACAATTAGAGTGCAAAAAAAATTAATTTAACATAATATATTCTTATATTCCTAAATATTATAAGTTTAGGTTATATTTAATATTGTTAATTTATCATAAATGCTTATAAATATTATTCATTCCGTTTTCTCATAACAATTCAGATTATGCTCATCCAATCCATACTAGTAAATAACAACCAAAAGTTATCAAAATAACAACAAATTAAAATAACAATTAGAGTGCAAAAAAAATTAATTTAACATAATATATTCTTATATTACTAAATATTATAAGTTTATGTTATATTTAATATTGTTAATTTAACATAAATCCTTATAAATATTATTCATTCCATTTTCTCATAACAACTCAAATTATGTTCATCTAATCCATTCTAGTAAATAACAACAAAAAATTATCAAAATAACAATTACAGTGCAAAAAAAATTAATTCAACTTAATAAATTTATTTATTAAAATATTATATGAGATAACATAACTGATCATTTTTTAATTTTGGGTTAAACTTTTTTTTTTTTTTTTTTTTTTGTTTTTATCCTTGTTCCCTTTTTTTTTTTTAAGTTAAAACTTTTTTTTTTTATGTTGGGCGGGAATTTTCCCCCTTTTTTTGCACGGGGAAATGGATTGGAAGACCTTTGTCAGTCACTGTCATGTCAGGTTTACTTTGGTTTTAACCGACGCAAACTTATCCAATTTCGAGACTACCTGCTACGGTGGTTTTTCTATCAGAGACACTACACATATTTGTTCTTATTTCGACGCAAATTTGTTCTTATTTCGACACAAACTCGTTCTTATTTCGACGCTATAAAAATCTGTCAGGCTAACGTCGGTTTTAACCGACGCAATATAACCTTATTTTGACGCTACTGACCTTTCACTGAAAAGTATGTCAGGCTTTCAGTCAAAAGTATGTCAGGCTAGGTGTGTCTAGGTCGAGTCAGATATAGTGTCGGTTTTAAATGACGCATACTTGTTCTTATTTCGACGCTATGCAAACTAACGTCGGTTTTAACCGACGCAATGATCTTTCAGTGAAAAGTATGTCAGGCTTTCAGTCAAAAGTATGTCAGGTTACGTGTCTCTAGGTCGAGTCAGACCTTGTGTCGGTTTTAACCTACGCAAAGTGTTCATATTTCGACACTAAGTTTTTATCCATATTTAATCTCCTTTATTTCCCATCACTTCCGTGATTCCACTTCTCTCTCTCTCGTTTTTTTTTCCTCTCTTTCTCCCATTTCAGGCTTACTATTTCCCCCATTTCAGCCATATTCCTTCTCCTTCCATTAAATTTTGCTATAGATAATTCTCGTGAAGATCAACGTTCTGAGGAACTTCATTTGGAAGAGGACGAGGGTGATGCTGGTTCTTTTTTGAATGATTATTAATCTTAGTTTTTTTTTTTATTTTTTTATGTGTGTTTAAACTATTATTATGCCTAAATTGAAAATATACATTTGTTTCCTGGTTTTTAATTGTGTTTTTGTATTAACAAGGTACATCTCAACGAAGGTGTGGACCCTCAATTCCTAAATGGATGAAACAGCTTTGTTCGTTTGATTCGTCCGGAAAATGCATTAGTGATAATGCTAGTGCTTTTTCAAAACATATAGCAGCGGAGGTTAGAGACTATAGAAATCTTCCGTTGGAGAAAAATTGGCGTAAGGTTACGGAAGAAGATAAGGAAGCTTTCTAGAATAGAATAAAGGTATAGGTATTTTTATTTTTAGTTGAAAATAGAAGAATAAGTCAATGATTATAATAATAATTGACTAGCTTGATTGTTTTTTGTTTTTTGTTTTTATGGATGTAGGGAAATATTTTTTTTGAAGATGCAGATATAGTAAAAATGCCTTTGATCCGTCATGTGACGCTTAAGATTGCAGAGCATGCGCACAAAGAATTTAGAAATAAGTTTAAAAAAAAGTATTATACTAAAAGAGCAGAAGAGGTGCGCAGCCAGCCTCCTCCTGATGTGATTCCTGCCCAATGGGATGATTTGTTGGCATATTGGAATAGAGACAAAACAAGGGTAAACCTTACATGATTTATTTCGTTATAACTTTAAATTTGCCTAATATAATCCTTTTTTTTTTTTTTTCAGGAGGTTGCTGAAAAAAATAAGATTAATCGGGGATTGAAATCAATGAACCATACTACTGGTACAAAATCCTTTGCAAGAGTGCGGGAAGAATATGTATGGATTGTACATTTTGAAGAAATGATTAATTTTAAATAATCTATAGTTATAAATTTTATTTTCAGTATGAGGTTTGCTTAAAATTGTTTGTATGAAATTTTATTTTTGATAAAGCGGAAAAAGCATGGGAAAGAAGCAGATCTGTAACCTTTTTTCGTGAATGTCATACACGAAAAGATAAAACATGGGTTGATGAAACATCAGAGCGTACAGGGGTAATTGATTTTTTCGTGTTAGTATTTCATTTTATTAATTTTTATTATCTATAGCTTATTTTTCTGTTTTACGATTGAATTTTTGTTTTTAAAAATTGTAATGCAAGGCAACAATGGAGAGCAATCTGCAAACGTTGATTGAGTCGGGCCAGGATGATAATGAAGATCTTAGGACCCCAATTTATGTTGATACAATGGGTCCTGAGAGGCATAATAGAGTCATATGATACGGTCATGATGTGACTCCTGATATGGTGTCATATACATCTTCTTCATCTTCTACATCAATTTCCTCCAGGAGATCATCTAAGAGTTCAATGGCATTGCTGATGACTCAAAATAATGAGTTGAAAATGAGGGACGAAAATAATAATAAACAGATTTCGGACCTAGAGAACAAGCAAAATCAGTTGTTTGCATGGTTTTTCCAAAGATTTCAGCCACAACCATCGTATAGCCCGGGAACCCAACAGTCAGGCCAGAGTCAGCCTCCTCAACAGTCGGGCCAAAGTCAGCATCCCCCTGCATATTCGTATGCTGGCCATAATCAACAACCTCCATATCATATGTATCTGATGCCAACGCAGCCCATGACATACATGCAGCAGCCGCCCATGCCATACATGCAACAGCTGCCTTATCAAGTACCAGTATATCGACCCGAGATGGCTGCTCCTAGTGGATTTTGTCCTGAAGTTCCAGCTGGGGGGTTTTCTAGAATGCTTGCGGGTGTTGGATTTGATGTGGACTTGTCGAGGATTTTTGGATCAGATGGAGGATCTCAAGGAGGAGGATCTCAAGGAGAAGGTTCTCAAGCAGAAGGATTTGGACGACGTCCAGGCACAGATTCGGTTGGGTAGTTTATTTGGTTCATTTTCTTGTCGGCACTTTAATCGTTCTATCTTTTTGTTTTTTTATGTTATGTTTGTAATGTCGGATTTAGTGTTTGTTACAACGGATGACTTTTTGTATTTTATGTGGAATGTTAGATGTACATTACTTCTATGTTTTGGCACTACTGTTCTTGTTATTTATTTTCATTAATGTTTATTTAGATCTTGAAATTTATTATTTTGATTATATAATTTATTTTAGTTGGAATTAATTGAAATTGCATGCAGTTGTCCATCTATTTTTATTATTATTAATAAAGATAGTGTCGGTTAAGACGTTACTAGATTTCATATTTTATTTATTTAATTGTTATCTAACGTCGGTTTAAGGGATATTTTATTTATTTAATTTTATTACAATGTCGATTAAAAGCGATAGTAGGTTGTATATTTTACAATTAAATTGCTGATGCACGTCGCTTTAAACCAACGTTAAATTTAGTGTCTCTTTAACCCGACGTTGTGTAGTGGCGGATTAAGCCCATAAACCGACACTGAAGCCCTTTCGTGACACTAGCAATAGTGTCGATATTCCAATGCGACATTACATTGTTTTATGTCGGATTTGTGCCAAATTTCTGACAGAAATTTGATTTCTCATCGGTTTTTGCTCCGCCGGTGATAGCATATATTGTAGTAGTGACTTGACGCCAAGGTTGTCGTCAACAAGGCTGCAACACGACTGCCCCAAGAACGATCAACCTAACAAGAACAATCGCGATCCCAACAATCGCAGAAAAAATCAACCCAAGAACAATCGCGGAAGCGCCAAAAATCTAATGGAAATTTGAAGAGAAACTAAACTAGGAAAAAAAATGTAAACTACTACGAAGAGAAACCACCAGAATCCATAGCGTGAGCCTGGTGGCTCTGATACCATGTTAACTACATTGCAAAAGATGAAGAATTGGTACAGAGGAAGAGGAAGAGGAAGATGATAGAGAGAAACAAGAGAGATTGTATTGATTGATTGGAGAAAATGTATATATCTGAATTTTAGGAAATGGTAGCTATACAATCCCTTATATGGCCATATATCTCAATTACAATAATACTATTTTAACTATATTAACAAACTTAACCACTAGAATAATGCAATGTGGCATTTCTGTTATATCAGTTATTAGAAACAACATTTAATTCTTATATTTAAGCCTAAATTTAAGTAAAAGATAAACCTATATATAAGGAATGACATTTATAATGAAAAGATAATAAAAAAACTGATATGGATATTCAACCCAAAAAGTGGACTAAACCCGATAATCACTCACAAAATTGAACTTATATCAACTTACTCAATGCAGTATGGTAGCACGCAAAAGAATTGAGGCTATAAATAGAGAAACAAATGCAAACCAAATTATTGTTAAGCGTGTGGTAATTAATATTCTCTTAAACTAACATATAATAAGACTAAGGGAATAATCTGTTGGTGTGGGTTGAAGATTTTCCTATAAATATGGCTTGAGCCATGTTTCACAAAAAATTGTTAAAGTAACTGGATGGGGAGTGTTAATTAGGTTTATTGAACAATTTGGCTCATTAAATCTTATACAAAGGTTCATTGGCCCTTCTACATTATATTCATTGTATGAAGAGTAAATGGTGTGTATTTGTATTTAATCCATTCATTTGCATTTTCTATATATTTGTTCATTTGAGGATGAATGAAACCAAAAGGGACTCAACCAAAAATTAGCATAATCATCAAGAAAAATGAAGGCAGTGGCAGCAATCACCTTTTTGTTGTTTTGTTTCCTCTGCATTGTCGACCATCAAATGGGCGGAACCAAATTAGCAGAAGCCAACAGCAGTCGGATGCCATTAATGGTCAGCACCAAACATGCTTCTGTAGCTCCTGCTTCTGATATTCATATCGATCGTACGTGTTTCTTATAATTTACTCACACTTTAGGGTTTAGGGTTTCGAATAACTTTTTTTTTTCAACTGTTGGTAATTACATTTTACTTTCTTTATTTTGATTGGATGCATGGACTGACATTGGTTGCGATTGTACGTGAATCTGCAGTTTGCCACGGGCAGTGTAACCAAAACGAGGTTTGCTGCGATTGCGACGGTAGCAAAGTTCCACCCTTCTGCCTACAGTGCTGCATCGGGGGCACTGATTAAACACAAGAAAAACATATTGGATTCTGATCCAATATATTCCTAGCTACCCTTTCAATTTTCAATTTCAATAATATTGTTGCTTCTTAACAAATGTGAAATTTTAATGAATAAAAGTGTTCCTTGGATCTTAGTTAATTGCAAATTTACTCTGAGTTAAGTGGTTGTTTATCTTAACGCGGATAGATAGTCACCACATCATGCATCGTTTTTTTTTTTTTTTTTTTTCTTTTACATTATATCAATTTATACACAATAATAAAAATATAAAATATAAAAGAAAATGTAGCAATTAAAATTTTAGATTTTCTAAAGATCTCTGTCTGAGTTTTGCACAAAATTTCTAAAATTTCAAGGCCGACCCTGATCATGAATAACTTCAAAAAGTTGAATGACCAGTTCACGGATCAATACTAAGATCAGAGAGGTTATTCGAGGATGTAAAGATCCAGCAAATCAAAAGGTGTCTTATAATCTCCACTTATGCAAACCTGTCCACTGTAAAGTGTCTACTTTTCACATTGGGCTGTATAATCGATAAACTTCCTTCTTCTGTCAAAAATTACTTTCACCTCTTACATATAAATATTGCATATATTTATAATTCTGCTTTCCAACCTCAACTTTAAATTGCAGAAATAAATTCCAACTTTAAGTTAGATGGGGACCAACAGTGATGGGAGACTTCATTAAAGCCTTGCTTTACTGCGTGACATATCAATTCAATAACAAAATATTATGTGTATATTTTCACATGACATTTTATTATTGCATGCAATGTAATGTCGTATTGGGTGAAATAGTTTCATGCAAGTTGCTCTTCTAAAAATGGCTTGTTTGCCTAAGATTGGATTAGATTGGATTGAATTATAAGAATCCAGGAATACTGAAGTCAGAATTGAAAGTGAAGGTGAAGTATTTTTTCAGTTTGGGGTAGTATTTCTGGGCATTGAGATAGATAAATTCTCTTCACAAGTAATTCAAATGACCCTTCGTATGGTTTCTCTCCTTACTTAATAGGACTTTGACACAATGCACGTTGTTTTTTATTGAATTTTTTTGTGAAAGTTGAGTTTAATTAGCGTATTACTTTATCTCACTCAATACATTGAGCACAAATCTATCTCACTCATCATGTAAACATCATATTGCCAAGTGATGAGATATACGTCGGATCACATGTAAGACTCGCCCTATTTTGAGGTAAAGCATAGTGGCTAGATTTACTTGCCAAGTTGCATTACTTTGAGAAATATGACTTGTCACTTTTCTTGTGCGGGAGGAGCACTGGTGTTTTGTATTTGTGTGAAAGAAATCGGGAAGGTATCCAGACTGTTAAAGGCATGGAGGAATAGGGGGCTCTGACATTTGCATGATCTGGTTACGTAGAACTTGATCTGTCCCTACGACCCTAATGGACAAGTCTGAAGAGCATCGAATTCGGAACATGGAAAAGGTTGATTTTGGATGTCAAAGCACTTGTTTCTTCTCCTCTTTTTGCTTTTCTTCTTTTTGCCATTAACAATCACTTAGATGCTCAAACTTCTTTTGATTATCACAAACATGCTCTGCATGTGTAAGTGGAATGGAAGGAATTCGAATCAAATCATGGATCAAAAGTATGATTTATTTCCCTTTATATAGGGCATCAATGTTGCGTCTAATTTCATATTATTCTTCATTCTTGCACTTATCATGCATAGAAACAAGTACGGTTTATGTTTTGATATAAAAATTAATATGATTTATTTCCCTTTATATAGGGCATCAATGTTGTGTCTAATTTCATATTATTCTTCATTCTTGCACTTCTCATTGCATAGAAACAAGTACGGTTTATGTTATGATATAAAAATTATCGTTAAATTTAAAGTAACAAAAAATCTATAAAGAGTTTCCTTCAAAAATCTGGCATTAGCGATTCTCAAGAATTAAAAAAGAAAAAGAGAAGCAAAGGGTTCACCCACGCAACCAGAGATAAGAATAGAAATGGGGGAAAAGGGCGAGCATCTATAAAAAGAAGGGAATATTTGAGTACTGTTGCCGATCCAAGGCCCCAAATCTTGGCGCCAAAATCCAAGTCATTCTCCCTCTTCCCTCCCTCCCTTCTGGAGCACGTTGTCGTTATCCCCTGCTCTCGGCTGCAATCCCACCGTGGACCCCACCCATGTTAGTAGCGGTTCATCACCTTCGGAAACAATTTCTCAATGCAACGACCACCCCTCACATCCACACACCTACCATAATACAGAAATTGATATGGATTGTACTTATGTTAAATTTTTCGTTAATTCTAAGTATTTATACCTCTTTTTTATAGTCTCGTTTAAAGTTTTTCTAATTTTTATTCTATTGTTTTTAGGATCAATAAACACTTCTAAATTTTCAGCCAACTGCAAGAAAAACTTTAAGATATGGAAAAGAGAAATGCTAAGAAGGCTATCTCAAAGTGGAACTTTCCATTAATTTTTTGTCACCTTATAATTTAATGTTAAATTTCGTTGCAAAATTATGAAATATTATGTGAAAAATATGAGATAATAGAGAGTCTCTGTTGAAAAACAGCTTTGACCCTACCATCTAATTTGTAAGATTTAAAAAATAATAATTCAGTTAGTTTTCCTATTACCATCTAGTTTTGAATGCACATTAAATTTTTGAAGTAACACGATGATGTAACAAACGAGCACTAAACATTTGTCCGTCTACGAAAGCGGTCAGCTACTTCCCCGGGCATCACCTCCCCTCTCTGCTATTTGTGTATTTCTTTAATTATCTCCCTCTTTGCTAACGTCACAAGGGTTTCCTCGGGTTCTTTATCTCTCCCTCTCCTCTCTCTCTCTCTCTCTCTCTTTCACTCTCACTATATCTGTGACTCCCGTCTCTGAAGTCTCTGACTGATCGGTGTAAACAGGACATTAACTCTTCCCACATTTAAAGCGCAATCTTTCCTCTTCACCTTTCCCTTTCACTGAGAATCCAGAAAGAAAACCCAAATCCAAACCTCTTTTCCATCTCTCTCTCTCTCTCTCTCTCCTTTCATCTTTCCCCTCTCACTTTCCCGCTGGTTTCCATTTTATTCCCTGTCTCCTCCTCCTCCGTTTTCATCACTCAAAAGGGAAGAAAAAAGAACCCATCTTTTTTTTATTCCACCCTTTATTCCCCGCTATATTTATCTCACCGATTCCGCTGCAATTTTCCCTGAGAGAAATGGGATTTTCCGGGAAATCTCAGCCGGTGGATCACATGGGTTTCGATTCCGACCCTAAAAAATCATGGGTCGTCGCCGGAATCTCACTTCGTGCGCCGTTAAGGCCGTTGTATACAAACCCGGTAGAGCAAGTTGACGGGGAAGAGTGCTCGACGACTCCCACGGCGGAAGAAGCCAGGATTCCGGCGAGGCTGACGTGTCCGCCTCCACCCAGAAAACGTAAAGCTGCAGCTGCTTCGAAATGCAAATTTAATGGTGCTCGGGAGTTCTTCACTCCTCCAGATTTAGAAACCGTGTTTATACGACGCCATGTTGAAAGGGCCAACTGACTTTTGAAAGTTTCGAATTTAAGATGCACTTTTGGCTCCAATTTCTTAGCCTTTTTTGAGTTTTTGTTGCTTTTTTTTTAGTCTGAAGTGATGGTCCTTAGGATCTTTGTATTCGGAAGGTAGCTAGGAGATCATTATGTATAGGGTGATTATTATAAATAAATAAAACTTCAGATCTTAGCTTAATTGCTTCATGAATTTTTGCTCTGTTTCTGCCCTGTGAGATTGCTGAAATTTCTTGCCTTTGCTCCTCTTCTATTTTTGGGCTTTTTACTCAGATCAAACTTTGGTGCAAAAAGAAAGACGCAATGATTGATTAGCTGACCTATCTCATATCACGATTACGTTTTTCCTAGTCCTTGTCCTATTGTGATCTCTTTTTCTTTAATAATTCTGTGTTCATGATCATGCGTGGGACTGGAGAGTGACAAATTCCAAGTCGAATCTTGGTAAGCATCCAAAAAAGTCGCCAAACGCCGAATCTACTGGGCAAGAAATCCCTTTCAATGGATTACACGAAGTGGGACTGTTTTTACTAAGACTTGCATGAAATGTACTAATTAAAATGACGGTATTTTAAACCTACCACAAGTTCGCTATGTGTCTTTACTTGTTCACATTTCATCACTTAATTTGAGATACCATAATCTCGACCTCTCTCACGCTTTGCGTCGCTATTTTACATAAAGTTATATAATTGATTTGTAACATCATCATCTTAGCAAGCCCTTTTCCTGTTCGACTAGACTGACCGACAGAAGGAAGCCCTACAGAACCCCTTGAGCCATGGCCCCAGGCGGCTGAGAAAGTCTTTCATCTCTGCCATGATGCCATCATCATATATGTTAAGGACTAGAGAGTCTGGTCATAGTGTCCCACACGCCATGAGTGGTGACCCCCCACCCACCTCGGACTCATAGCTCAAGTCATGCCCAGATGAAAAAGGACAAATCCCATGTGGGGTGGGAGTGGAGGATTTGGAATCCTATGTGAGTTTGAATGGCCCTCATTTTGCACTTTCTTTCAAACTTAAGTTTTGGAGTACCAATAATTGAGGATCCCACTTATCTATTCAGTTTGTAGTTTAATATGATTAAAGTTTCCGTTTTGCAATAGAATATGGAATGTTCATGGAAAACGCGAAGCCCCAATTATTTACAGAGAACTTTAATGAAAAGTTCTCGATATTGTTCATTTTAACGAAAAATCACATTTTTATACTAAAAAGTCAATCATTGTACTATTCACTTTACCCTTTATTTTATTCTTATCGTTAAAACTCAAAGTTTTTAAGTCATTTTCATTAGTTTTCGCTCATGGCAGAGTTTATATATTATATACAATCTGACTCGGTTTAATTCGATCTTAAAAATATGACATGTTGAAAAAAAACTCACTTTGAGTTCAATTTTTTTTTATTTTTAGGTTGTCGTCTCATACTTGTTAATTTCCTCAATTTTGGGTTTTACACAAGTACTTAAGAGCGAAGCTCTAAAGGACCATTATCAACTCAATCAATGTTAACAAAAATTGGGCGCAATAAGTTTTTCTCAACACATCTAGTTTTTAAAGAAAAGACTTACATGAAACGACTTCACTGTGACTATAACTTCTTGATCTAATAATACAATGTCAGGTTTAACTTTTTTCTTCACTCAACATTGCATTATTGGATCAAAACATTATAGTAATTGTGAATTCATTTCATATAAATCATTCACATCTTCAATACGTCTTGTGTAGAGAATCTAATATATGTATATCCAAAAATTCTATAATACTTCAAAGTATAGGTCGGCCTTTTAAACTTTTACATTTTGACTATATCTTATACTTTGGAGTACCATAAAAAATCAATGCATGATATATCGAGAATATCCTATAAAAGAATAAGTGAATATGTTGGTTCGGTTCAGTTCGGTTCACCTGACCTAGATTTCTTGTGGTGTATTAAACAAAGGTTATTGCGATCGAGCAGTCTCTCGTACAATAAGGTTGCAACGTCTGGCCCGGAATTTGCAGGTATCTAGGCATGCTATTGCTACTTTGCTAAGGCTCATTTCTTAATCTTATTGGATAATTAGATTCCATATTATTTTGCTAAACCACATTATTGGAGTTCACGTGGAGGCGATCAAGACTACGTATACAAATCCAAGTAACTTAAAAATAAAATAAAAATAAAAATAAAAATAAAAAAAAAGCATAAGAAATTGCAAATTTGCAAATAAACCTTTGGTTAAATTTGTGTTTAGTTCTATGATTGAAAAACGACAAGGGAACAAAGAGTTTTTAATCCGTAGTTATGCTAGAATCTGTCATACCACCACCAAATACGGGTTTGGATTACTACATTATGCTTAGCTTATCCCACATAGTGATTAATAATTGGTAATACACTCAACTAATCACGATTTCACATATTACAAAATTTTAGTCTAGTCACTCCAGTCTAGTCATGATTTTCAATGAAATTTTCTCTTTTAGTGAATGCGTAAGTATTGTAACTAAAGAGAGATTCCCTTGTATAATCAAGATTCAGTTTTAAGAGGGTCATCATTTAATAAAAATTTGACACGTGTTCAAAAAATACATTTATTCATCTAATAAACGATAGAGACGTGATAAATTGTTGATTATAAAAATATGTCTCCTAACTAAAGCACCACCATATTAAAGATACGTTTGTGTTGTAATATACATGTGGATGCCCACATATTGAAAGGAGAAGAAAAAACAAGTTGCATTTTCATCCATTGAAGACTTTTGCTCCACACCATTGAATGCTATATCTTGTAATATTCTTATATAAAAGGATTGGTTTGTAAGGAAGACAGACACCAATTCTCATGCATCTATATGTAAGACTAAGAGGGCCAGTCGAGGACATAAAATAGTGAGCTACTTTAGTGAGATTGTATACAATAAAATGGTGTTATTTTATTCTCTTATTATTTCAAATAATGAAATAAATTATTGCCACAATCCTGACAACGTAAATATACTTGTTAAATCTTATAAATATTATGTCTTATTTATTGTATATGATGCTACACATATATTATCTATTTTACAACAATTTGTAGCCAAATCGAAAATATTTAAGATATCTAATGGGGTTCAAAAAAATTAACACATACTTTGTTATATAAGAAACAATGAAATTTTATCTTGATCATTAAATAGGCAAATGATTTCGGATTGAATTGAATTTTTGCAATGATGATCTATGAATCAAAACTTACAACATAAATACTTGGATCGTTGAAGTTCGATGTAAAATGAGCCCTCCATTTAATCCCTAATTTTAAAAAAAAATGAGAATCTCTTTACATAAAGGATATATATATCCAGGTGTCCTCCCCTCTATAAACATTGAACTGGAAAGCTCGAAATCTTGTTTTATTTTCTTGTGGGGGCAACATGTTACCATGTGTACTGCAAGCAATCCTTTTCCTCGAACTTTACAACTAGTTTTGTGATGAACTGAAGTGTGATTAACATGCCACATTTTAACATTTACATATATAGAAAATTAGAAAGAAACTGATCGGCGATTGGGCGGCATGTGGGGGGCCATTTTGCTGACAGTGGGAGGGTTCATGCTTCAAAAATCTATGCAACCACCTTGGTAGTGGGGTTTTGGGAGCCACCACCATGCACCACCATACAAAATATGGAATGCTCGTGGCAGTGCTTCCACCGCCAAGTTTGACTGTCTCCCCATGTCAATACAAGTCTTTGGTCCGACTTTGAATATTATGAGTCAATACTTGTTACTATGTTGTAGGAGCTCTACCAAGTTTGAACCACCATTAAGTAGTAACAATACCCCATCCTTCCACCAAAGGAAATCAAATTAGAAAGTGTCTAATTGTAGATTTTTAGACACGGCGTTACAGTTTAGTAATATTTTTCTTTATATTCAAATGCGAGGTTTTAAATTTAATTATCATGAATAGTGAGTTCAATATCTAATTATGACAACCATTTTTGTAGTGTAGCCTAAATTTTGCCCTAATATCATTGTAAAGAAAAAGTGACTTATTCAAACGAGAATATCTTGCATTGGTCATTCTGAACGAACACTAAGCATGTTGTTGAACTTACAAATTATTGGAGAGACTAAACCGTGATTAGTAGGAAAATAAAACACAAGTCTTCATTCTTTTGAATTTGTTCAATCAACTAAGTTTTAATCTAGTGTTCCTCACTATGATGAAAGAAGTCTCAAGTTCAATTTCTTCCTCTAATGCTATAAAAAGAAAATGGCAATAGTAAGAATTATCACTTTTGCAGAAATAATCATGTATCGTTGTGTCATCATCATGTGATCGTTATTAAATAATGATCATTTCTACAATCAAATGTCAAGAAATGATCATTCATGCTAATTGCCAAAAGAAAATTGTTCCAAAACAAAAATAAAACCCTAATTGGAAAAGTAGGATTAGGATAGTGGCTAAGTGGGCTTATTCCAAGATGTGCATTTCAAACACTGTGGGCCTGCTTGAACTCAAGCCCAACCTCAAATAGTCACCAACCCACCAATCGTTAGAGTGCACTACGTATTGGCCCATAGTCGATTTCCATTTTTTTAGTAAAATAAAAAAATAAGGATTAATCCTGGACCAATCCGTAGATGCCCCAAAATAGTTTGGGTTAAGTCGAATTCCTACTGAAAATGTAAACCATTATTTGGTATTTTTGTTTGTATGAGATAGTTGCAAGTAAATTAGAGTTGACCTCAAAATTTGGCTCTTATTTTGTGAGGGGCAAAAGAATGCTCATGTTGTATGGTTCAAATTGCTCTGTGCTTATCATGCCAGTTTGTTCCGGGGACGACAGACCATGAGGCCGATGATTATGCATAACAGACCCAAGCAACTGTGGGCCATTGTTCTATATCCGGATTCGAACCCTACACATTGAACAATTGACTTGTTCACGAGGGGAATTTTGGCATGACTATCTGGCTAGAATAACTCGAACACTCTGTGCGATCAACATGATCACGGAGTTCCAATGCCCAATTTGCCGATTCACTAATTTTGAACGGCCAGATTCCGGTGCATCAAGAACACCATCCATGTGACATCCCACACCGTCCAGGAGAGTGATCCTTAAATGTATATTCCATCCCTACCTAGCATGAGGCTTTTTGGGAGCTCACTGGCTTCGGGTTCCGTAGGAACTCCGAAGTTAAGCGAGAAGAGGGCTAGAGCAATCCCATGATGGGTGACCCACTGGGAAGTTGCTCGTGAGTTCCCAAAAACAAAACCGTGAGGGAATGGTAAGCCCAAAGCGGACAATATCGTGCTACGGTGGTGGAGCGGGCCCGGGAAGTGATCCGCCCCGGGCCGGGATGTGACAATCCATAGTTTCAAGCACGTCGAAACTCTGAGAGATAAAATAGAGAGGACCCTAAACCCTAAACCCTTTTTCATATAAACAAGTCATCCACATCCACTATAATGTTAAAAAACTAATAAGTAATTTGAACCAATTTACACTATCAAACTATTGCATTTGCATCCCTGCATTTACTATTTGCACTTTTTATCTTAAAATTCAACGATCTTTCTGTGAGCCCTGTGTTCCTTCCATTCGAAAAGTATCAAACTGATGATCCTACTACCACTGCACAGCACGATCATATCACGCAAAAAAGGTATCGGTCTTCTACCTTCGAGAATTTGTACTCACGGCACAAATGTCAACATTTGCGAGTGACCTCCAGTGTGGTACAGATTGAGGTGATATATCGCCTTGGACACCAACTCTCTCAACTCGGGATGTTGGGGCAGTACACTGCGCTCGGCCCCTTCAAGGGCAGTCAACACCCTAGTCGGTTCCAAAGAGTTGGTATTGCCAGAGTGTAATGCAAGGTAGCAAAGGAGAACCAACCCGTGTAGCTGCGAGTGCTCGTTGCCTCTAAGCAGTTTCATCAGAGGCAGAATAGCATTGAACTCAATTATTGTCTTCGAATGCTCCATACAGATAAAATTATCGGGACAAGCAAACTTCCCGAGTGAAATTGCTGCTTCCGTAGCCATGTCTAGATCTTTGTGACTAAGTTGAGTCACTAGCGGACCAATGACCCAGGTCTCTCGAGCAGGGAATGTCCTGGCCAACGAACCAATCGATTTAATGGCAGGTATTTGCAATGTTGGGCTATCCACCTCTTTGATCAGTCTCAAGAGCTGATCCACAACTGCCTTGGCAGCCGGCGAATTGGTCTTGAATGCAGCTCGTCTAAGGTCGGCATCGGATTCAGCTGCGGCTGATATCTCCATTATAGTCATCAAACAGTTGTATTGCAACTCGCCCTGCTCCTTCTCCACCAACTTGGCCAAACAAAGCAGACCTTTGGTCTCGGTTATCCTCCTACTATTCAAAACACTGCCTCTAGCAAGCATCCACAACGCGTCGGCACAGCTAACTTTCAGCTGAAGCTTTACGTTGGGCTTCTCATTCTCCCTCTCCTTCCTATAATGCCCGCCTTGACTACTACCCTCCGAATAATAAGAATACGAAGAACTTGAATACGTATTTGAATAATTACAGTCACGACTACTGCTACTGCTACTCGGTTTCGGTTTTGCTAATGTGCTCTTCTCCATTTCCTTACTAATCTGAATCAGAGAGTGAATGCTTTGCTTACCCAATTGACGATTATTCTGATCCTCCCCGAACGTCTCGAACGACAGCAGCGTCACCAGCGGCCTGATCACATTCTCTCTGGCAAAATCCTCCTGGGCAATGCTGTCATGCTCCGCCATTCGCGCCACCAGGGTCGCCACCCGGCTCTGAACCCTCATCGGCGAGTCACCCAGAACTTGCACAATAATGGGCACCCCAACCTCGTTCACAATAGTCCTCACCTTCTCCTGATCACACGCCAGATTATACAGCGCCATAGCCGCTGCAATTTGGGCATCCGGCGACGAGCCCTCTTTCAACAGTTTCAGCAGCGGCGAGACTCCGCCTTCGTCGACGATAATCTTCTTGTTCCTGTCGTTGTCCTCCGCCAGCGAGGCGAGCTCGTTGGCGGCCTCGATACGAAACGGCAGCTGACCCATTTGGACGGTGGCGATGAATGACCAGACCCACGAGAGAATCGGGTCGTTGCTGGCAATCGGGGCCAGGGAGAGTTCAATTCCGTTGTTGCCCGCGGTGTCTGGGTCGAGTATGCTCAGCAGCCACTTCATGTCGCCGACGGAGGACTCGAGGAAGTTGAAGAGCTTCCGGAAGTCGGTGGCCCTCGTGATCGTAACGACACGTCGTAGGACGCTCCGGCGCTTGCACTTGCGCACCAGGGTTAGGGCCCGCTCCAAATTCTTCGACACCTCGGCGACGACGCACCGAATCGGACGCTCGTACAGAACCGGCGCCGACGTCGCGAACCGGACCACGGTTCGGAGATTTTGCGAGAGGCGATCCACCTGCTTCCCGACCTCGGAGCACTCCAGCTTGAACGACTTTGCCTCGTCGACGGCGGTCCGAACCCGCTCCGACAGCAGAATCGGGTACGACAATTCGTCATCGATTCGCCTCTCCTCCGAAGCCATCGCCCACTTGGATTTCTACTGTTTTTGTTTTTCTGAGGCCGAGTCAACTGAGTCGACGACGAGTCAGCGGACGAGTTAAAAAAGCGTGGGAAGTAAAAGGGTAAGGATTTTTTGTCCGTTTTATTCTCCTTGGCGTGTTTGCGTGCGGGTTTGATGACTGCTCTATACCGATGAAATTCTCTTTTTTTTTTTTTTTTGGTGGGAGTGTATATCCACTCCCCGGAAAGGCGCGTGGATTGGAAATTCGGGGTGAGCCGAGTCAGTTAGTCTTTTCTGTAACCGTTTGTTACATTGCTTTGTACTTTTTATGTTTTAATTTACATTTTCAATGAAGCGTGTGGGGTCCAGTTGGAGTGGGGAGTGTTTAGTAAACGCGGAGTTTGGAGCGTGGATTAGGAGATTTTTTAAACTGTTGACTTCAATTTCCATTTCGAGACTCTCCATTTCTCCTCACGCTGAATTCATTCTTTGAACTGAGTCAACTACTTAAAATGCTAAAGTTGCCAATATATCAATAAAAAAATATACATGGCGATGAGTTAATTAAAAGAAAAACTAACGAAAAGTTAAAAAAAAATTTAATTTTAATCAGTAAAGATGTGGTGAATAGTACCATAAAAATGTAAAAATATGATTTTTCATTAGAAATGAACAGTATCGGAAATATTTAGTTAAAACTTCCTTAATTGAAAGGAAAACTTTATGCAATCAAATTCATTTAATAATGTTTTATTTGATTTGATGAAATATATAATAAATATTGTTTTGTGTTCTAGTATTTGATTAGATTTTTTCTGAAAGTCAACCCCGTATTTCGAGCACCACATTATGTATTTAAGGGGCGATATAAACGAAGTTGAACCATATTATTGCTAGCATCTTGTTAGGTTTAGCTCATCCCTCTCCTTTTGTATAGATAATATTGTTTGTTAAAAAAATAAAGCGACAAAGACGTTTATGATTAGCGGATCATCGTCTACCTTTAAAATAATTAGGTGCTCATAACCACGCCACATTATATTAAAATCGTATATAGATTTGTTTTTTTTTTTTGAACAAATGATATTATCTACACTAGAGGGTAGGGGAATGAGCTAAGTTTAACACTACGTTAACCATAATAATGTGGTTAAAACCTCACTTACAAGTAAAAAGGAATACCACTAAACTGTAGTACTAAGTGCCAAATATATGAACAGCTTAAAAAGCCATTATTTGAATACGGATGGGTACGTAGAATCTCTTCCTTTGATTCGTAGGTACGTCGTCCTTACAGAGCTTGGCGAGTAACCCGTTCTGAATAGGTTTTGCGGCCATCCCATTGTCCTTGAGGTCCAAATCGCATGTGCTCGGAGGGACATCCACCGCGCGGCTGCATTACAAATAATAAGGTCAATCAGAATCATGAACCTTTTATCAAATCTCCGTGTACACTTTGGAGGTAGCAGCTCAGAAGTATCAGAGGTGCAAATTCATGCAAATATATATGCCTTTGATCCCATTAAGTACTGATTTCAAGTTTTACACTATCGATAGTAGAGTTGGTTTCGGCTTGGTAACCAAACTGAAAATGCCAAACAAAAAATCGAATCGAAATTTCAATTAATTAAAAAATCAAATCCAAAATAAACCGAAATTTTGGATTGGATTTTGTTTGTTAGGCCAAATCTTTGGGGCTCTCCCAATTTTAGCCCATATTTAAGTGACCATTTGGTGTAATTTTTATGTGAGTTTTGGATTTGACTCATTTGAGTATGAAATTTTATGTAACTTCAAAATTTAAATGGCACAATAAGTTGAGTTCAAGTTGAAAGTTGAAACAAAAAGCAACTAGTTAATGAGACGAGAGGGAGAGGGAATGAGTCGAGGGGGAGACATAGAGAATGAGTCGAGAGGAAAGAGGGAGAATGACTGAATGAATTTGTCTTTATCAACCAATTATCCCAATAAAATACACTAATATATTATATATTTTTAATAATAATAAATTTTGGTTCGGTTTGGTAAAGCCGAACTGAAAAGTTCGATAATTGTCGGTTCCAGTAATTTCGGTTTCGGTTAATTCGGTTTTGGCATGCGGTTCATAAAATTCCAGCCCTAGTCGACAGCATCATATGTTGAATATAACTGTCCTAGGAAAGAGGTATAAGGTAACAAAATATAAAGACAAGTCAACAATTACGAAGATTACGAAGAAGTTGAACAAAAACAATAAATTGCGTACCATGAGTGTAAAGCCAGTCTTCCGGTCGAGGAATGCGTGTCACTCCAAATACATACATGTACCATTTGGGCATCAATCAGATCATAGAAGTCTTAAGCGAACAAACACTGGAATTCGAATCACAGCAAGGCAAGGCTATTTGATCCCTCGAATCGCTTGCAATAGCTATCGATATAAACAACGAAAGTGCTGATGCACGGGTGCAGATAAGTCAGGGTGCAATAGTTGTACCATACTTTCGGGTTTCTCCTGGTTGCAGTGCACCTACGCTTAGTATTCCTGTAAGTTTCACCTCAGCTTCAATATGCCCATCCTACAGAACGAGAAAGTCGATAAGCATCACCATCACTTTATTTGCTCATCTCAAGCAACAAAATCATACCCAAAAGAAAGGGAGTAGGGTAGTGTTGGAACAAATCTTATTCTAACATTAACCCTAGACCACAATCAGACATAAGGGTCGAAGACAAACCTGTCGAAGCAGCCATAGTAGCACCATATCAGTAGTTTCAGGAGAACGCACTTGTGCAGCATAACTGTCGAAGCCATCGTGGTTGTCAAAGAACTCTTCTACTCACTTAGAGACCTTTATATTCTAATGGTGATAGACCCCTTGAACGTAGAACACTTTCTCTATGAGCAGGGAATTCATTTTATATAGATGCAATGGTAGCCAACTTCCATCTATCGTAGGAGGTTGGTTATTCACCCGTTGCACCCAATCCCAACCGTGTATGGAGCAGTTGTGATTAGTGCTTATTTTCAAACGCACGTTGGAAGTGTATTCCTCAATTATAGGATATAGCTTTACACGTATTCAAACTCTATTTGATTTGTATTACCAACCTATTACTTCTCCTTTATCCTAACTAGTTGAGTCCACATAGGATTCTTACAGGTAGGTCAACTGGAGAAGAAGCACACAGATCGTCTAACTTCTGCTATAAACCTTTTCTCCAATCCTGATGCTTCCATAAGATTCCGTGATCCTCCTCATGCAAGCAAACACAATTTTCAATTGTTTCAACACCTGCGGTGAAATTTGTAAAGTTCGCATCAAAGTACTTGATATAGCCTAAACGATCGCAACCTCCGGCCTCGACTTACCGTCAATATATGCGACGGAATAGATAACCGAGCCTTACTTGGAGGTAAAACCAACTCGGAAATTCCACTGCCAACCAGAAATAAAAAGAGAAAACGAACCAACATGACATGCTGATGTGAGACAATCCAATGGTGCAGTTCCAAAAAATAAGCAAGTATATTCTGACATAATTACTTGACGAAAAACCTAACACAAGGATAACGTACAGTGGAAGAAAATCAAACTAAAGGTATGAATGCGAGACGCCATTATTTTATGTTGTTTTGTTTTAATTAAGCTGATTAGTGAAATGGGCTTTCAGCCTTTTCTGTATGATGTATCTGGGCTGGGCCTATTTTTATGTTCACTAGCGTGCCTTGCTGAATGCTCAAATGAGGTTCCAGCTGAACACCGATTACACAAACTTAACAAAAAAAAAAAAGCAAATGACAGCGTACGTGTTACGTGCTTGTTCAGATTTGATTTGGATTCGCCCCAAGTGACATGAAAAATTATGGGCGTGACAATTATTGTACATTTAGAATTTAAGACACACCATACATTTACAAGATGAACAAATTTTTAAGTGCAAACGAATCTTGTGATTGTGTTAGTACATTAAAAAATCACCTGACTTCTCGTATTTTGATCCCATCATTATATAATATTATACCATTGAATTAGAATATCATACGCCTATGTTTTAAATTTTTTTGATACGATATTTTCATGAAAATATAAAAAAATCAAAGAAATATATGAAAATGGGGGGTAAAGTTTAAACTTCATCTTATATCGCATAAACTCTTAAGTTTAGGTTAAAATCGATAGATATCATCGATATTTATGACGTATCTGTTAAATATCGACGAAATTCTTATATTTTGTCCAAATCAATGTTTTGGAATCCTAAAGTTTTTTTATTTATTTTTAAATTATCATTATTTCTATCGAAATCAACCAATATCGATATTTTGATATATTTGTCGATATTTCTATAAATTTGTATATTGATTCTTTTGCCGATATCGATATTTTAAATACTAATCATAAATAACGTTAAGATGTTTCATATAAATCATTTTACATGACAGAGTTAGTATTCTGGGATATCATTGATTGTCAGCTGCTGTTAAAAGTACGAACAGCAATGATGTGTATATCGATCAAATCATCTAGGACATTGGAGAAAGTGGCCACTCATAATCTAGCAGCCAAATCGATCAAATCAAAAGAAAGCTGTGGAACTAGCTCCGTGTTGTCTTCCCACCCAGATCCAGATGGTCCTAAAATAGTTAACGGGGACAAACAAACAAGACAGTCCCAGTGCAGGCACACGTCAATTTTAACCAGTTCAACGAAAAATACATCATCATAGTCTTCGAGAGCTGAAATTTTGAAAGTGGGGAGTGATTTTTTTGACAATATTTTTCGTTTCTGCATGGTCTTTTGTAATTTTAATAAGATTTTAAAAGACGTTAGGTGCTAATCGAATGACGAATTAAGACTTATCGTTTAGGTAGGATTTAGACGGACTAGATGAAATTTAAATAAATTTATTATATATATGTATGTATGTATGTATGTATATATATAGATATATGTATAAGTACCTATTTATATTTAAAAAACACATAATTGTATTATGATACATATAAATTGCAAAATAAAATGATATATATATTATAAAGTGTTAGAACATATTGAAAACACGGGGTACAATCGTATAATGAGTGTTCATCCAAATATCTAACAGGAGTCTTACATTTTATAATTGACAAAATAAAATACAAAAGTTAAAGATTTTTGTCTAACTGATAGTCACAACCTATGCGGGTTTAGGCGGGTTAAGTGGGTGCCCATGCAGGCTAGGCGAATGTCTAAGTGGGTCTGATCGCACTTTCTTAATTTCAAACGCTTAAGAACTAATCGAGGCAGTGATCAACTATCTAGCACTTAAGCAAAACCTAGACGACGCTAGGCATAAGTTTTTAGAACAGATGGGTCATACAAACAAATAGATTACTTTCAAAACCACTTGGCCCTGACAGATTTTCAAATTTCAATAGAGCATCTGATCTTCTGCGCACTACATGCTCCACAAATGCAAATAGAATGACAGAGTATATGATTCCCTCTAACCATAAGGGCTAATAGAGAGAATATGATCCCCCAGCAGCATCTAGCATTTGTATTACATTGGCCGATCTATGCCAGAACTTGTCATAATTCAATTATTCCAAACCCTACTTCTTGTTGTTCTATATAACAGACTTAATTACAAACAAATGCATATTTGGTTATCTCATTTATGAGAGTCAAACTCTAACATTGTCTAATAACCAACTAAAAACACTACCGGACTTGACTAAATCTAGTTGTTTGTGGTTGTTGATTTTTCCTTACTATGACCATCTGGGCTATATTTGAGTGAGAGGCTTCCAAGTCTCAAGGAAGGAGAGGAGTCATGAATTTATGTGTGGGAGGGCCAACATAGAAACAAAAAACAAATCATTAACCTTAAAAATGTATGGTAAAAATTTGAAAGACAGAAAATGATTATATGTTTAATCATGTACCAAAATAAAGATTGCATCTGAAATTAACCAAAGTTTGGAGGCGAATCTATGGCACCAATTTTTTTCACACGTTTGGAGTTCATTCCGTAATATATTTAATGATCCGAACTGTCTATCTTTTAGAACATCATTTATAAATCATCCGAAAATTAGACAAATCCAAAACCATTTAGACATTTTATAGTGAAGAAAATGGGCAAATACGATTTTACAAAGAAATAATAAGCCCTTAATCCAATGGTTATACAATTTTATATTTGAATGATTTTGGTAGACACGATCTTTAAAAGAATATCTAAAAGGTAGAAGGTTTGAACCCTTAAATAAAGTACTAATTGGACCCCACAAAAATATGCGTAAAAAATATTATATAAAAAGTGATGCCACCAATCTGCCTTCCAAAATTTTTAATGTAAACATCTTTCACAAACTCACATATCTTATGCAAACGAAAAAAAAAAACACTTCATATTGGATTAAACACAAGAAAGAAAAGTTACAAGCAATGAATTTCATTTCTTTCAGACACGTAATTAAGTTCACGTTTCTAATGCCCACAAGCGCCTGTATTGTATAGAGATGTAAACCAAAGACGAAGAGTACATAACCCCAACCTTTTATGTCTTATGGAGGGCCACAAGCATTATTCTTCTACGAAATCATTTCCTAAAACTTACGGTTTAGCTTTGGCTCCATCAGTGATTAAGACTAAGCAACATTACTCGAAGATATTATATATATGTGGGATGCCGAATTTGATTCCAACAATATATATAGAGCTAAAGCTAGCATATATTATAATATGATATCAGGCAGGTGGTGGTGTCTGTGCTTGCCGACCACATCCCCGATGGCAATTGTCCAAGAGGATGATCTGGTGGTGGTGCATGCCGGCGACATCCCTCCCATCGTCAGCTTCCGCGGCTTCTCCCACCAGTTCTACAAAGAAACCAAAAAGCTATGGTACCTCGCTGGCCCAGCCATCTTCACTTCCTTTAGCCAATATTCCATCGGCGCCATCACACAGATCTTTGCCGGCCATGTGGGCACCTTAGAGCTTGCCACCGTATCTGTCGAAAACTCTGTCATAGCCGGTTTCTCTTTCGGTTTTATGGTTCTTACCCTCACCATGCATCCATTACACCATATTCAATGTGTGTATATATATATATATATATATTTGGAATTGTTATTAACACTTCAAAAAATTTATTTTATATTTATTGGGCATTCAAAAAAATTTATTTTGCCCTTCATACTTTCTATGATTAAAAAAAATACACTTGTAGATTGTGTAGAATGAGATTTTTAAAATGCTAATGACAATTCTCATATTTCTTCTATTTTGTTGAATATATACTTATAAAATACTAATCACATACCAATTATGATAAATTTACAATATAACATTAGGATACTGCTAAGGAGACCAAATTTTTAAACCAAATTAGGTGTCACTAATAGAAAATAAACGCGTTAATCAATAGTTAAGTACTAATATAATCATCAACAATCATTCATTTGATTTTAAAGGTCTCCCTACGATTACCGTCGTGTAAAATTATCTCATCTATTTTTTATTAAAAAACATATTGACTTGTATATTGAAATTTTATTGAAGTATGGCATGGGGAGTGCGCTTGAGACGTTGTGCGGGCAAGCGTTCGGAGCAGGGCAGCTGGACATGTTAGGAATCTACATGCAGAGGTCGTGGGTGATCCTCAACGCCACCGCCGTACTGCTCTCCTTTCTTTACATTTTTGCAGAGCAACTACTCAAAATGATAGGGCAGACCGACGACATATCGAAGGCGGCGGGACAGTTCGCGATATGGATGATACCACAACTGTTCGCCTACGCCATGAACTTCCCGCTAGCCAAGTTCTTGCAGTCGCAGAGCAAGATCATGGTCATGGCAGCGATATCCGCAGGGGCTTTGGTCTTGCACACGTTGTTCAGCTGGCTTTTGATGTTCAAACTCGGGTGGGGACTGGTGGGCGCCGCCGTCGTGCTCAACGCGTCCTGGTGGTTCATAGTTTTGGCTCAGTTGATTTATATATTTTCTGGGACATGTGGTCGAGCTTGGGTTGGGTTCTCGTTGAAGGCCTTTCATAATCTTTGGGATTTTGTTAAGTTGTCTATGGCTTCTGGAATCATGCTCTGGTAGACTAGCTAAACTCAATTCTAAATTATTTTTGACAGTTATTTCAAAATGCTGAGACATATTAATTTTTCATAAAAAATAAAGGAGAAAGGTGTGGTTCCTGAAGGTTGAGGAGGAGTTCCTCCTCAATTTACTTAGTGGCAGATTCCCAGAACTTCATGTTTATGATCAAAATTGTTCATATTATAAATCATTATGTAAAAATTATTTATACAAAAAATCAATTAAAACAAAAATTGTTTAATAAATTAATTATAGCAAATAAATAGACAATTCGTAATAAATTTTTGTTACTACAAGGATGATTCGAATTTAAATGCAAAAAATATGCATTTCTCTCTAACTAACTCTATTATGCTTACGTTTGCAAATCTCATATAAAGTTGTTAGTCAAAGGTTGAGATCATGATTGACGTAGCATTATGGCTAAGCTATACGTGTTTAGTGTCAAATTGACCTTTCTCTTTTTGGTATTACATTGAACATAGTGTGTGTGTGTGTATATATGTATATGTATATGTATATATATAGAGGTATATATCAAAAACATTGAATATCGATTCTTGTCCAATTGCTCTTTTTGTTTTGTAAAGAAATGTTATTTCCATTATTTGTATGCAAAATATTATTTCCAAAGTTAAATGCTCTTTCAGGAATAATGTAAAACTTTTTTGCACAAATTTTATTCATGATACTATATTATATATGTAATCAACCCTAAAAGCAATAATTTGTGGTATAATTTATATTCAAGGGTTTTACAAATTGAATAAGCTCATTTGATTTTATTTTGTTAAATCTTGTGCAGTTTGGAATGTTGGTACTTTATGGCACTAGTTCTTTTTGCTGGGTATCTGAAGAATGCAAGGGTTTCTGTGGATGGCATGTCCATATGGTGAGTGGTTTTTTCTTCTGCTATTTTGTTACGCATTCGGGTTAGTTTTAAGACACATTGGCAAGCCTTGTTTGCATGGCATATAGGGTAAAAATATAGAAATCTTGAACTATGTTTTGAAACTTTTGAGATAACACCAACTCCAAAAATTCCGAGAACTCCAAACATTTTGATTAATTCACAATTAGAAAGAAATTTTGTTTCAGAAATTTAACAGATTAGAATCGGAGATCATGCTCTCGATTCCATCATTTTGAAATCACCCCGTACCGGGACTCTTAGAAATAGATGGATCAATCACCAGCAAAAATCCCAATTAGGACCTGCATATTGTAAGCATTATGTAAATTCTTTAAGCAAGTGCATATCCAAGAAAATGAGAGATCTAAAGAAGTTCTGAATCCGAATCCTCTTTCCCTAGCCCAATCAGCGAGTCGGGAGCGCTAAAAAGTTACATTGGCTCAACCGAAATGTGGTGAAACGTACTTGGTGCATAAACATATTTCTTTTTTGTTTTAATATTTCTTCAGGTTTTTTTTTTTTTTTTTTTCCTGGCCAAATGTTTGTTTTTGGTATATGCGCTGTTCATTAATTATGCAGTTTGAACATATTCGGATGGACGCTCATGGCAGCTCTTGGCATGACCACAGCTATAAGGTCAGTCGTTCAGTCCCACATCCATACTAATACATATCAAACCGATCTTCCTAACTTCAGAAGAAACATAAAAAATCTTAATATGAAATGCAACCTTTATCACTTTGTAGTGTGAGAGTGTCTAATGAACTAGGCGCAGCTCACCCAAGAACGGCAAAGTTCTCGTTAGTAGTGGCCGTGGTGACTTCGTTTTTGCTCGGCGTTGCTCTCTCACTAGCACTCATCATCACCCGGGACATATATCCGTCTTTGTTTTCAAGCGATCCGGAGGTGAAAGCTCTCGTGAAGCATCTCACCCCATTGCTGGCGACGTGCATTGTTATAAACAGCATTCAACCAGTTCTCTCCGGGGTCGCCATTGGAGCAGGGTGGCAAGCTGTAGTGGGTTATGTGAACATAGTATGCTACTATGCATTTGGGGTTCCCTTGGGCCTAATCATGGGTTACAAGCTTCACGGGGGTTCGAAGGTGAGCTTTCGCAAAATGACCTAACCAACAGCTGCTTCCGTTCTAGTTTTTATATTTCAAGTGGTAAAGTAAATATATATTGATCATTTCCAGGGTATTTGGACCGGAATGCTGTTGGGGACAGTCCTTCAAACTGGTATCCTTTTTTCGATGATTTGTAAAACCAGCTGGAACAAAGAGGTAGCGGTGGTGGTTGATCGATATCGAATATTCTGGTCTGTCCAATAATAAAAACATAAGCTGAGACGTAATCTGTAATAATATTGCAGGCATCCATAGCTGAAGACAGGATAAGGAAATGGGGAGGGCAAATAGAATCGAAAGAGAACAGAGGAGGCTATACAGATTCACAAAACAACAACGGTGGTCATAAAGATTTGGATAAGAACGGAGACCATACAGATTTGAAAGAAAACGGCATAGAAAATTGAAGTTAGAAGATCAAACAACATTCAGAAATTGATAAGGATCACTCGCTCAATCATGAGGAAAGACAAGAGAGTACTTCCCAGAGATTGAGTTATAAATAAAATCGAGTTACGTATATGCCAGCCTCATGCAGTATAAAGAAAGATTGAACTCAAAGAGTGTTAGAGTAAAGGTTGATTTAGGTCTTATCAAGAAGGAGGGCTACAAATGGGGAGAGGTTGTGATTCTGTGAATCCTATATGTCAATGGAAGTCGACAATGAAAACAGTTGATAAATGAAATCTTATGTTAATATTCCTTACAGTTTTATGTCTTTGGATGAACTGGGGCGCCAATATGGCGATAGCCCAAGCATAGCATGTGTTTTGTCCACATGAAATTGTGTGAGGGACTTAATCCAAAAAAAATCGAACTAATAATTTCGGTAAAGGGAAAAAATAATCGAAAAATCGAACCGATTTTTTCGGTTAAGGGAAATTCGGGAAAGCTGAAAAAGTTTCGGTATTCAGTCGGTTTTGGTTAACCAATTTTTGCCTATTGCCTGTCCGATGTCACCAGTCCACCACCCCAAGACGCTAGCCATTTTTATAGATCGAACGTCAATTCTAGTCTGAAGCAGGTGGTGTCCCCAGCTTTTTACAAATTTCTAAAATTAAAATCTACTTTACTAAAAATCCCAAAATTAAAATATGTATTAATATGAAATATATTACCTTGAACGCCGGAGAAAACACACATATGTATGATGTATGAATGCAACTAATTTTGATCGGCCTGATTATGGAGTGGAGCGATAGGAGATTCCACTTCTTAGTTTGGTCGTCAGCTTTTTTATTAATTGATGATATGGTAGGATTAGGCCTGATAAAATAGTCGTGTTCGTGTTATGTTTGTTATCTTAATAGGTCATGTTATATCAAACCCGATATCACAGGAAGTTGTTAATAAGGTTATAACGACCTGATTTATTAATGGGTCGTGTCGTTTTATGTAAGGTTAATGGATCATGTAAGAAATTAACATGTCTAATGTCTGGCAAATGATATTTTATCAGGTTCTTAACAGATGACCCGATAACGACCCGACATGTTAACAAGTTCTTAACAATTGACCCGATAACAACCCAACTCGTTAACAGGTTGAACCAAAAGTTGTTATTTTCATGTCGGTTAACGAATCTTACAAAAAATTGCCAAGCCTAGGTAGGATAGGTCAAAGTTCCTTCATGTCATCAATTAATGGATCATTTTGACAAAAATGGAAAAACCTAACACAAGTATAAAAGTGGTAGAAAATCAAACTATAGGTATGAAGTTGAGAAGCCATTATTTTATGTTGTTTTGTATTTTTTGTTGTTTGTTTGTTTTTTTTAATTTATGTTGTTTTGTTTTGATTAAGCTGATTAGTGAAATGGGCTTTCAGCCTTTATGGAGTATCTGGGCTGGGCCCATTTTTAGTTCACTAGTGCGCCTTGCTAAATGCTCGAATGAACCTAAATAATTGGAAAGTGACATATAAATACGTGAGGCTCCTGCTCAAACCTTGATTAGACAAACTCAACAAAGCAAATGCGTGCTTATTCAGAATTTATTTGGTTGACCCCAAATGACACTAAAAATTATGGACATGACAAATATTGTACACTAAGAATTTTAGAAACCTCATATTCACAAGCTGGACAAACTTTTAAGTGCAGAAGACAGAATCTCATGATAGTAATAGTAGATACAAAAACCACCTGACTTGATTTTGATCCCACCACCTCTTTGTGCCTAGTGCACGCATATGAACGTTCGGATTCAAGAATTTCTTCATAGGCACACCCACACGTCAATAGATCAATTATAAAGATGACTTCTTGACTACTAACTAGCAATGTTTCACGGCTGGAGATATATATATATTATTCCAACCAAAAAATAATAATTCTGAAATTGTTTAATAATGTTGTGTGTGTGGTTATTTTTGGCTAAGCTAAGGTTGCATGAGCTATTCAGTTTATTTGTATTTGGTGGACAGGTTTTAAAATCCAAGTGGGTTGGTATTCATCATAAAATGCATGTAATAGAACAAAGTATACGATGTATACCTTAGTGTCAATAACTATCGTAATGTGTTGAGCGTATAAATTACACGTAAAAAAATAGGGAAGTGTTATTCTCACTCTAAAAATCTCATTTTACTCTTCACAAGTGTATTTTTCTTTCTTAATATAGAAAGTTTGGAGTGTAGAATGAGATTTTTGGAGTGCTAATAACAATTCTCAAAAAATAATGGGCATTTGCAAGTGTTTACAAGAAGTTTATTTCTCTATATATTTCATTGATTTTGTAGACTTTTTCATAATATTAAAGCAGAGCCAACAACACACTTGCTACTACATCACACAACACATGTTGTCCATGTGTTAATTTTCAGTGGCCCATAGGTGATGAAGTGCGTTGGGAGTGTCAATCCCATATAGGAAAATTAAAGAATATTGCATGTCTTAGGAGTTGAGCTACGTTTTATATAACCAATAAATTTTATAGTGAAATCTCAATTTTTTTCAAGTTTAAACTAATGCTTAAATAAAAACATTGGGGGTACACTTTGAACCTTTGCATAAATAATTTTTGAAAACTTGAATTTTCAAATCTAAATTGCTATATTGATCGTATTTTGGAATAATATATTTTTTTCCAATATATCATTTATTTGACATTACAGATGGGGAGATAAATATGTCACTTCAACCATTCTCTTTGAAAAAAATTTCCACATTCCGGTCCATTAGTTGGCCTGGAATTCCACCAACCATGACTTGAAGCCTTTCGATAGCAATTGGAGTGTACGGTGGAAATTACTGGCCGAGTGAGTGGGTTGATTTCAGCAAAACATCACAATTAAAACCCATTAAAACTATATTTTAATTCCTACTTCCACTCACTATAATTTCCACAAGAAACAAGAGCAGGTCTTCACGCTGCACCCACTTAGACACTCCATTAAATTCAGCAGTGGCGAGCGATGCACGAGGGAAGATTTCCGGGTTAATTTTACAGTTTCAGGCATTAACTTGTACGTTATATCTCGGAAATTGAGTTTCGTTTAAAAATAATGTTAAGGAGGTTAAATTTATAAATAAAATTTTGTAAATTAAATGACCTATATATGGATAATTGAATTATTATTTAAGTATTAATAAACGTGATCATCTCTATTGATAACACATCATTTAATTTACAAATTTTATTTACAAATTTAATTTTCATAACGTTACTCTTCTTTTAAGTGTTCATAAAAATAAGCACTATTTAGAAATAATAAAATACATGTAGAATAGTGGAAGAAAGTTTGAGGTCCACTTGGCATCTCGAGGGCAATGTTGATAATTTTATTGCTAATGAGAATAAAATACGTTAAACGAGAAATGCTAAAGACAATCTTTAAAAATGAAACTCTTCATAGAGAATCAATTATCTTATGTTATTTGCATAATATTTTATAATGTTGTTACATAAATTAACGTTAAATTATGAGGTGACAAAAAATTCACAAAAAGTTCCTTTGATATAATCTTCTTAACATTTCTCTTGTTTTTTTTTTTAATTTTTATCCCTCGCATTTCTCTTGTTAAGATAATATTCTAAACATCCTTTTGAAGGTTTGAGTTCCATTGAGAAACTCGGGTCTTCTAAAAGTTGTAGGGACATCCACAAAGAATGGGACTTGGCTGCTGAAAGAATTAGCAATACCCTTTGCTGATCATCAATCACGTGTCCAGCCGTAATTAGTGATTAGCAAGGGATTTTGCTGATTCTCTCTAGAAATTGCATACAACAATAATGTGCCAAAAACCTTTACTTTCAATTTGTGTAATCATACATGATAGAAAGAAATTGCATCCAACAATGAAGTGTCGACAACATTTACTTTCAATTCGCGTAATCATAACATGACAGCAAGATTAATGATTGTACCATCCTATGTTCCAATCACATTGAAAAATATCTCCACGTGATGGGAGAGTCGGGCTAGACTCATTTTTTGGACAAGTCCGACTAGCATTCCTCTTGTAAATTATGCAATGTCTCGCTAATAATAAAAAAACACGTTGATTAACCTAGAAATAATAATTTAATCATCAATAACAATATCATATAATTTTAAAACATAATTTAAATAAATAATATATGATTTACAAAGTATAATTTAAATAGATTATTTCCCTTATATTTTGGAGATAAAAATCATTTATCTCCTATGAAAGTGAGAGTTGAACAAACAAAAGCAGGCTAATTAAGGGATAATATTTGGGTCCTGACGAGTCAGGACCCAATACACTGATTGTTGCACGTGGCCTAACTAGATAACGACAACTGTTCATTTTAACTCTCTAAACTCATAGCCAAACACCTCTATCTTTCTAACCAAACGTCATATTCTTTCTCGCAAAAAATCTCCAGCCACCGTCCTCTCCCATCCGGTCACTTGCACCATTCACTGTTTGCTCCCACCTGGCCAAATGTCCTTCATTGGAGTTCTTCTCAAACTCCAAAAACAGACCATGATACCAAATCGATGACAAATCCTCCGTTGACAACATTCATGTCTCTTCCTCCTGTCTCTTTCCTTCGTCGACCCCAACCCCAATCCACTATTTTTTTTTTTAAGGAAAATTAATGAAAAGGGCTTGAAAACTTTGAGTTTTAATGATAAGAACAAAATAAAAGGTAAAGTGAATAGTACTAGGATCGACTTTTTAGTGTAAAAATATGATTTTTCGTTAAAGTGAACAGTACCATGGACTTTTTATTAAAACTCCTTTTTATTTTTATTTTTTTTTTCCCGTGCAACTATGGCAACAAGCAGAGAAAGGTGGCGCGAGTCGCGACTTGTGAGTGGGTAGGTGCAGACAGTGGCGAAGCCATGTGAGGGCAAAGAGTGGCGGCCGCCACTCCCCTCGTCGGAAAACAGGACTGGATTTCCGAGTCCGCTCCTCCTTTCGTCGGAAAACCCACTGGTTCAGTCAGGGGTGGATCTATTAAGGGAACTGGGTGGTCCTGGGACCACCCAAGTCTGGGCACAAAGTGAAGGATAAGAGGAGCGGGGCTGCAGAGTTCTGGTATTCTGCAAATCAGAAGAAGGAAGAAGAAGACTATTTATCATTTAAGTAAAACGGTGTGTTTTACATAGGGCTTGGGTTTGAAAACATCCTTTAGTAAAACGGTACGTTTGGTGCACTTCTTTAATATATAGTTTTCACAAATTTTTGTTTTTTTTTTTTGAAAAAACAAAAACAAAACGGTTCAAATTTGAAACAGAGAACCATTTCTTATCCCCACCCCACCCCACCCACCGAGGGCCACCCACCAGCACAACACTAGTCTCCTCTCTAGTGTCCACATATCAAATAGTTCAATTTCAATATTGCATGATTTCAATCATATACATATGTTTTTGCTCTAGTTGACAATAAATCTATCATGACGCATTTTTTAGTATGAAATCTCGTTGGGGACATATTTAGTCTTTGTAATTTGTAATGTTGTGTGTACGAAGATTGTGAATGAAAAGTTGTTTATTGTTTAATTTTTTCAATATTATTTTTCGTTTAATAATTTTTTGGAACTTTAGATTTGGATCACCCAATCTTACAATCCTGGATCCGCCATTGGGTTTAGTGGTTCAGAGCTCATTGCGGTCCGATGATGTGTGGGTTCTGCTCCACGCAGCAGTAGACTTCGTCCCTCCCCCTGTCAATTTCTGGCTTCGCCACTGGGTGCAGACGTCCTTCCATGGCTAAAGAGAGGGTTGGATTATGAGTGGGCAAGGCTGGGTTCGATGGAAGATGTTTTGGCGCAGGGGAGGGCTTAGCGGAGGAGAGGTTTTTGCGGACGAGATCTACGGCAGACAGCAACATAGTCTTAGGAGGAGAGATTGGCTGTTTGGTTATGGGTGCAATGTTAGAGTTGTTTGTTTGGTCATAAATTTAGCAAGAGTTTTGGTTGACATGTGTCTTTTATTTATTGGTAATCAGTAAAACTATACACTAACTAGTCAGTGTCTAATTATTGTCCCTAATTAAGCAGCACCACTCAAAAATATCATATATACCAAACAAAAGTTAGCATATATTATAATACAATATTAGGCAGGTGGTGGTGTACGTCTCTGCATGCCGACGACATCCCGGATGGCACTTGACCAAGAGGATAATCCGGTAGTGGTGCATGCCGGCGACATCCCTCCCATCCTCAGCTTCCGTGACTTCTCCCGCTTGTTCTACAGAGAAACCAAAACGCTATGGTACCTCGCTGGCCCAGCCATCTTCACTTCCTTAAGCCAATATTCCATCGCCGCCATCACACAGATCTTCGCCGGCCATGTGGGCATCTTAGAGCTTGCAACCGTATCCGTCGCAAACTCTGTCATAACCGGCTTCTCATTTGGTGTTATGGTTCGTACGCTCACCATGCAACCACTACCCTTCAATCATATTCAGCAAATATATAAATATATATATATATATATATATGTGTGTGTGTGTGTGTGTGTGTGTGTGTGTGTGTGTATGTTCCTTCTATCTTGTTGTTGACCATATATTTGCTGATAAAATATTAACCACATTCAATTATTGTAAAGTTACAATATATGGCGTAAAAATATCTCAGTTTCGCCAACTATTTTTTATAAAGAAAAAAAAGTTGACCTGTATATCCAAAATTATTGAAGTTGGGCATGGGGAGCGCGCTTGAGACGTTGTGTGGGCAAGCGTTCGGAGCAGGGCGGCTGGACATGTTAGGAATTTACATGCAGAGGTCGTGGGTGATCCTCAACGCCACCGCCGTACTGCTCTCCTTTTTTCACATCTTTGCACAACAACTACTCAAACTGATTGGGCAGCCCGATGACATATCGAAGGCGGCGGGACGGTTCGCGATATGGATGATACCACAACTGTTTGCCTACGCCATGAACTTCCCGCTAGCCAAGTTCTTGCAGTCGCAGAGCAAGATCATGGTCATGGCAGCGATATCCGCAGTGGCTCTGGTCTTGCACACGTTGTTCAGCTGGCTTTTGATGTTGAAGCTCGGGTGGGGACTGGTGGGCGCCGCCGTCGTGCTCAACGCGTCCTGGTGGTTCATAGTTTTGGCTCAGTTGGTTTATATATTTTCTGGGACATGTGGTCGAGCTTGGGTTGGGTTCTCGTGGAAGGCCTTTCATAATCTTTCGGGTTTTGTTAAGTTGTCTGTGGCTTCTGGAATCATGATCTGGTACTCAAACAGACTTGCTAAACTCAATTCTAAATTATTTTTACGATTATTGCATAATATTGAGTTAAATTATTTTTTATAAAAAAATAATGATAAAGGCTTGGCTCGTCTACATTAAGGAGGAGTCACTCCTTAATTTTTTTTTAGTGGCTATTTAAAACTTTGTGTTTATAATCGGAATTTTTATGTTATAAATTAATATATAAAAATTATTGCTTTTAAATCTAGATCCAAAAACATAGATGGTTTTTAGGAGAGTCCAATTATCTAATTACATGTTTTTATTTCTTTTATACTCATTTTATATTTTTTTAAAATATTAAAAATCAATTAAAATCTTCTAATATTATGCATTTTTCAACTCCAAAAAATCTAATTAATATCTTACAAAAAAAAAAAAAAAACTAATATACTAACATAAATTATCTACAAAACATTGTACCTTAACTCAAGTAACAAATATATGAATATATATTATACCTGTAAGTGAGATATGAAACCTAACTAAAAGGTAGGAAAAACATTATATACCTACAAGCAAGAGACATGAATTTGTGATATGTTGATTATAAAAAAGAATATGTCATATAGATACATAAAAATAATTAACCTGTGATATAGGTTGATTATAAAAATTAAAAATAAAATCTATAAATGGGGTTTAAAGCAGGAGGAAGAACAAGAAATTAAAAAAAAAAAGAAATAATCAAAGAGATAATTAGGAATAAATTTGATTTTTATAATAAATTTTATCATTGAATAGCTAATTATTGATAATTAAATAATTAAATTTAAGGACTTGGACTTATTTTAATAAATTGGACTATTCCTACTATTGGTTAAAAAAATTGGACTTATATCAAGTTTTCCCTTATTTTTTAACAAAAAATCAATTAAAATTAAGGTTGTTTAGTCAATTAATTGTAGCAAACAGATAGAGGGTTTGTAATTTATTTACCGAATCCATCTATTACGCATCGTCTATTTGTTTTTGTACAATTTGATAACCAAACGATCTCATAGTTAATTAATTTTTTGTAGAGATAATTTTTATGTAGTGATTTATAACATGGACGATTTGGATTATAAGCATGAGGTTCCGTGAATTGGCTACATAGTGAATTGAGGAGGAACTCCTCATTCATTGAGGAGCCAAGTTAATTCCAAAATAAAGTTAACTTAATTTTGTGAATAATGGCAAGTGAGGAAAAATATATTCTATACTAAATTGATCTAAGTTATGAGGAGGGTGATTCAAACTTAAGTGCAAAAAAAAAAAACACTACTCTAACTAATTTGAATAAGAATATTTTTATAAACTTATTATTATTAAGGGTGGGGAAAGGGTTGAAACTATTACAACATTTTCACGAACGAAATTTCAAATTTGAAACGCATGGGTAGAAGGCTAACATCCTATCCACAATATATGATATGGGCTGAACTATGAGGGTGATTCGACTTAAATGCAAAAAAAAAAAAAAAAAAAAAAAAAAAAAAAAAAAACTTCTCTAACTTGATTAAATTCTATATCTGCAATCTCATAAAAATTGTTAGTCACAGCTTACGATCCTTATCGAAGTAGCATTATGGCTAAGATTTACACGTTAACTGTAATTTGGAGTCAACATTTTGCCAAATTTTAACTTTTAACCTTTATTCAAGGCCTTTGCTAGTTGAATAAGCTCATGTGATTTTATTTTTTAAAATCTTGTGCAGTTTGGAATATTGGTACTTTATGGCACTAGTTCTTTTTGCTGGGTATCTGAAGAATGCAAAGGTTGCTGTGGATGGCCTATCCATATGGTGAGTGGTTTCTTCTTCTGCTATTTTGTTACGCGTTCGGGTCAGTTTAAGACACACGGTCGTGCCTTGTTTGCATGACGTCTAGGTAAAAATATAGAAGTCTTGAACTATGTTTGGAAACTTTTGAGATAACACCAACTCCAAAAATTCTGCACTCCAAATATTTTGAATAATTCACAATTAGAAAGAAATTTTGATCCACAAATTTAATAAATTAGAATCGGAGATCTTTGAAAAAAAAATGAGAGATCTAATGAAGTTCTGAATCCAAATCCCACTTTCTCCCCAGTCAGCCAGTTGTGGGCATTAAAAAGTCACTCTAGCTCAACCGAAATGTGGCGAAACGTACTTGGTGCATAAACATATTTCTTTTTTTTTTTTTTCAATATTTCTTCAGGGTTTTTTTTTTGGGAAAATATTTCATTTTGATATAGCGCTGTTCATTATGCAGTGTGAGCATATCCGGATGGACGCTCATGGTAGCTTTCGGCATGAACACAGCTATAAGGTCACTCGTTCAGTCCCGCATCCATACTAATACATCAAACTTGCTAACTTCAAAAAGCATAAAAAATCTTAATCTGAAATGCAATCTTTAACACTTTGCAGTGTGAGAGTGTCTAATGAACTAGGCGCATCTCACCCAAGAACGGCAAAGTTTTCGTTAGTAGTGGCCGTGGTGACTTCATTTCTGATCGGCGTTGCCCTCTCGCTAGCACTCATCGTCACCCGGGACATATATCCGTCTTTGTTTTCAAGCGATTCGGAGGTGAAAGCTCTTGTGAAGCAACTCACTCCCTTGCTGGCTACCTGTATTGTTATAAACAACGCTCAAACCGTTCTCTCTGGGGTCGCCGTTGGAGCAGGATGGCAAGCTGTAGTGGGTTATATGAACATGATATGCTACTATGCATTTGGGGTTCCCTTGGGCCTAATCATGGGTTACAAGCTTCATGGGGGTGCAAAGGTGAGTTCGCACTGACCTAACCAACGCCTGCTTCCATTCCAGTTTTTATATTTACTTGAGTGGTAAAGTAAATATATATTGATAACTTCCAGGGTATTTGGATTGGATTGCTGCTGGGGACTGTCCTTCAAACTGGTATCCTTTTTTCGATGATTTGTAAAACCAGCTGGAACAAAGAGGTAACGGTGGTGGTTGATCGATATCGAATATTCTGGTCTGTCCAATGAGAAAAACATAAGCTGAGACGTAATCTGTAATAATATTGCAGGCATCTATAGCTGAAGACAGGATAGGGAAATGGGGAGGGGAAATAGAATCGAAAGAGAACAGAGGGCATACAGATTCACAGAACAACGACGGACATACAGATGTGGAAAAGAACAACGATTTAGGTCTTATCAGGAAGGAGGGCTACATACTGTAAGAAGTAACATAGATCTTGTGAATCCTAATATGGCAATGGAACTCGACAATGAAAACAGTCGATAAATAAAATCGTGTTAAGTATCGCTCAGGTCATGTTCAGGTTTTTCGGTTTTTTTCTTTTTCAGCCCTAATTAGGACACCGTCCCAGTTGCATGTAAGTTGTTCTCCCAAACAGCAGCACTAAAATATATTATTTATTACAGCTCGCATCATATGCTTGTACAGCCTAACAGAACGAACTAATAAATGCAGTTATATGGTGCGTAAGAACATCTGATTTGATAGTTACTAAATACTTAACTGAGTGGATTAACAAGGAGGACAGAAGATCAATTCAATTTTACTCTGCCTCTATAACATCTGTTGAACTTGTAAACCAACCAAGAACACATCACAAATGCAAACGAATGTGAATCTTAAGAGGGTCTAATATGCAAAACAATCATAAATTGTTAAGCAGTCGGATGACCTCTACCCTAAACACACCGGCAAAAAGCATTTCCGGCCATACAACCTGTGCATTGGAGGACTAACAAGATACAGTTGGGACCTACACCCGGCACATATGTTGTCGAAAATAGACGAAATGCACAAATGCAGAAACTCGATTTCACAAGTGCAAGTGGTGTCGAATCAAACATCCACAGCAAAACCAATCATTTTGAAAAGCAGAAATGCATATAACTATCCGCTAATTAAACTTCCAAAATATAACATAAAGTCATAAACTGTAGCTCAGCAGTCTAAACAGAAATTCCAAATCCAAAAGACAAGCAACTTTAATCGAAAACCCTAGTGCTCAAAATTCCAAAACAACCCAAACCTAAGCGGTGAGCACGACGGCACCACCGGCCTCCTTAATCTTCTTCTCGGCGGTCTTGGAGATGAGCTTGGCCTTGACCACGACGGGCTGGTTCTGCGGCAACACGCCCTTGCCGAGGACCTTAAAGAAGCCGTACTGGGTCACGTCGATGAGCGGCGCGTTGTCCTTGGTGGCCTTGTCCTTGGCCTCCTGGGGGAGGAGCGACCAGAGCTTGTCGACGTTCACGATGGGGCAGTAGAACTTGTTACGAAGCTTGTGAAAGTACCTCATACCGACTTTGCCGAAATACCCCGGATGGTACTTGTCGAAGAGGATACGGTGGTGGTGCATGCCTCCGGCGTTACCGCGACCTCCGGGATGCTTTCGGTGCTTGCCAATACGACCGTGACCGGCACTGACATGGCCTCTCTTCTTGCGGTTCTTCTTGAATCGGGTCGTCATTTCTCTCTCTCTCTCTCTCTCTCTGTCTGCGCCTCCTGCTCTCACTCACCTAGCTAGGGTTTCGGCGGCACAGAAGATTGGGGGAGGTAGGGATTTCGGGTATTTATCCGGTGGGAATTCGTGTGGATTTACGCTTTTACCCTGAGGATTGAGGATTCGCGAGGCGTTTCACGTAGGGCTAACTGTGGTATTTTGAAGCCAGCCCATATCTGTACTCTTTGTCATAGCCCAATCATCCGGCCCACACCAGAAATAATTCTAGACCTAAAGAACCCCGCAATGTGAAAATTAATATTTAAGACGTCAAATTCTAAGTAGATTGCCACACAACCAAATTTGAAAGTAGGAAGAAACTTTAACCAATATACAATCCTACGTGAATTGACATATGAAGTTTTTAAAACGGTTTCGGCTCACTTCTAGATTCTATAGAGGCCACACTAAAATCATTGAGTGATTCGCTGTCATTTCAGAATATGATTCGTCGTCTGTTTGGAATATAGTTCAATGATTGTGACCTATTTGGTAATATTTGCTTTCTAAGTTGTTAAAAACAGGTTACTCAAACAAAAAGGAGTTGGAAATGAAAAATGCAACTTTGAGAAAGTAGAGAGATTCAACATTTTTGCCATGAAATGTACATATATTACAAGAACAACCAATAATTACATGAATAAGATGACAAACACCTCAATGATACAACAAGAAGGATTTGTATAATTCAGTTTTGAATAAAGAGCGCAGCTCCAACTAAACCCAACCACAATGCCAAACCTATCCAAAACGCTTGGTTTTTTTCCAGTCCGATTGGAGGTCGCCATACCATAAAGTCTCCGAAATAGTCTCTAGACGACGGGATCTGATTGGTCACTGTCCCGCTGCTAATCGGTTCTTTGTCTTTGTATTTATCACTCCACGTTCCAGCATAGCTGCATAGCTCAAGCATCATAAACCGCATTAGTCAGGGAAGATTTGAGAAGAATTGCAGGAAATGAGAAAAAACTGAGACATAAACGGGTGTTAACCAAGTGTTTTTGTGAAAAACTAAAAGCGATATGGTTATCAAACGACCTCCATGTTATTCAAAACAAAGCTACTGAATTGTGAAGAAAAGACAGCCAACGGTTTTAGTTCAATATGTTTATTTGCATTTGCAGCCCTGCTGCTCTAGAACTAGTAGAGATTAAGGGTGACACCAACTCAAAGCATTGATTTCAGACAGACTCCAAATGTTAACTAAATTCAAGATTATCAAACACCTCCATTACAAGTTGGAAGGACCTTAATGCTCGACGAGGGGGGCATCAAATGTTGTAGCTTTGTAATTGATAGACCGAGAACTGGAAAGCCCAATGCAGGCGATTCAGGGATTCCTCTATGCAGGTCAGAGGAAACACATGCACTTTAACCATTGGGTAATTACAATTAGCATGATATGCTTGAGTGAGAAGGGCCAATACCTGTCATAACTAGAACCAATGAGTGGTATGGTTACCATCTCTTCTTGTGTTATCTTGAGCTTTGGTGCTTGCAAAATGTACCGAAGCTCTGCTGCTTGGCGCCGGATGCTGGCGCTCGGGTGTTTCTTCTCCAATTGATGGTAAAGTTCAATGCAATCGGTATGGCGGTTATTAGCCTCGTAGGCCATAGCAAGCCAAATTTGTATCTGAAAACAACACAAAAAGTTTCCATTAGCAACTGAACAAACATGTACTGGCATTAACACAATTGTCCAAAGAAGTTCCACATAGTCAATGGGGAATTAAACCAACCTCACCACCAAATAACGTGGGCCTAGGGATGATCGTGAGGGCGCCTTCTAAAAACTCAATGGCACGGCCGTACATGCCCCTTCCATAAGCCTTCTGCCCCAAATCGAACATCAACTGTGCGGTGGCTCTCCGCTCCGCCTGCTCCTTAGCCACCTGCCCTCATACCACAGCAACAAATTAAACCAATCAATCTCATCACAACTACAATTGCGCCTACCCGTAATTTCACCACCAACCACGAAATCAAACATATTACACGCCTAAAGCAATAAACTTTTCAAGAATCAAGCTTCAATTTGATACATAAGTTTATGTGCCTCCTTTTTATTCAATCTAAAGGCGAAAAATAAACAGGGTGTGCAAGTGAGAAAGGGTGTGCGCAAATCACTTGTCAACGCAAAATCGAAAACTTTTACTCTGTTTTCCGAGGAACCAAACAGTAAATTGGCTCAAAAGACTGACCTTTTCGAGCTCTTTCCTCACTCTCATCCGCTTCTCCTGCTCCGTCTCTTCCCTGCCGCCGTCTTCGAAATCCTCCTCCATGCGGCTCTGTATCTCCTCCGCCTTCTTCTCCAACTCCCTCCTCTCCTCGATCTCCTTCAACCTCTTCCGCATTTCCTTCTCCCAATCCAAGGGCTCCTGATCGTCCCCGTCCCCGTCCCCGTACCCATTCCCGTTCCCTTCCTCGTCCCTGTCGTAGTTCACGCCGTTTACTTTCGAATTCGCTTTTCCCCGAGCCACGACTCGCTGGCTCCGAGTCTCCCCGTCCGAGTCAAATCCCTTGACCGCGATAAACCCGTTGTGTGCGTGACTATGCGGGTCTCGCTTCGGCAAGGTCAGGCTCATGTTCAAAAGGGCGTCGAGCGCCACCGGACGGGTCTTCCGGTCAGGAACCGTGGTCCTAGGCGACGTGACGTCTAGTAGCAGAGCTAGGTTTCCGATAACCACGGCCATCGTGTTCCGGAAAGAGTCAGAGAAGAGGAGAGAAAAGTAAGATACGGGGTTCCCGCTGAAAAGACAGTGGGAGAGAGATTTGGGTCGTTGATTTATATAGACGGAAATACCCTTAATTTGATACGTAATTACGTTAATAATCTGGGCGCTCTGGATCATAGATTCTGAGTTTGGCTAGGGCAATAGTCTTGGAAAGCATGTGAACGTGGCGCGTCACAGACGAGAGACGTGTGGCAACTGTAGCAGCCTCGACTTGTCTCGGGAAAACACGTTACTTACGCCGTCGTTTTACGAGTACGCGTGCACGCGTCAATATTTTTTTTTTGCGGTAATTTCAGATATGCCCCCAAAAAGTTTTGCCTTTAATTAATTAATTAATTTTTTTTTTATTTCTTCAGATGGATGGTGCTACTCACACTTTTTTTAACTTTGTACACACTTCTTTTAATTTTTAACCGTTTAATCAAATTATTGAAGTTCGGGTGCTTGACGTAGGTACCCACCAAACCAGGAGGCTTAGTATCTTTTGTACCTGCTAATCTCTCTCTTATTTCATCTCATCCTATTTGAACGATTATGATTAAACCACGTCAATATTTTATATTGACCACCAAAGTTTTTATAGAATTTGTGTATATACTCACCGTTGTAGTTATGTAAAACGAACAAACACAATTATAGAAATTTTTTTGAGTGATTGATTATGATTTAATTAGCTTGTTTGGCTCTTGGTTTAATTGCTTAATCCTACCACAATTTTGTGACTAACTCACTTTCTTTGTAAATTTTTTATTTTTTATTTTATTTATTTTTCTCCTGTTGTGAATCTATGATGGAACCGATATTGGAGGACTTGAACACATGATCTTAATAGTAAATGCTTTTAAATATTCTTTAATCTTGTTTAATCATAAAAAATAAAAAGAATATAAGAAAGTAAAAATAGTGTGAAAAATCAGAACCGCAAAAAATAAACCCCCGCGGCCCAAAGGCCCAAGTTATAGAAACCCCGCGGCCCCGCGGGGGTGGAAACATAGAAACGAAATCAGAGGGCCCTCTCTCTTCCTCCTTCGTCTTCCATTCAATTACACAACACTTGTGCAAACCCTCGCTACAAATAACCAAAAAAAGCAAAAAACGAAAAAAATAAATAAAAAACAGGAAAAAGAAGGCCAAAAATCCAAAAGGAAATCGCCATGGATTCGTACCAAGCGCAGCAGCGGTACCTGAGACCGCCCCCGCCGCCGCAACCACGGGTCACGTCGGATCCCTATCACTACCACCAGCAGCAGCAGCAGCAACCAAGGCCAGACTGGTACCCCAACCAGTACCAGTACCCACCGGCTCCACCACCACCACCACCACCGTACGCTGAACATCTCCCTCCCCCGGGTTCTTATCCTCCGCCCCCTCACCCTTATCCTGCGCAACCCCCAAATCACGCCCACTTCCCTCCTCCCCCTCCCCCTCCCCCTCCCCCTCCTCATCAATCTCGCCCTCACCTGCCTCCCCCTCCGCCTCGCCCTCCTCCACCTCATTCTTATCAGCACGGCCAGGCATTCCCTAAACTCTTTCTCTCTGTCTCTCTGTCTATATATATATATATATGTATATGTATGCATGTGCACCTGGTGTTGATAAATTGATTTTTGGGTGCATTGAACTCGTTGTTTATCCTTGAATCTTGATGTGAGGGTTAACATTGAGACTTGTTCTTCTTTTGATTAAAACAATCACTGTATCTGTATTTGGGGTCAAAGTTGTAATGCTGATGTTCTAACGCAAAGCATAAACCTTTGCAGGAGTGGGGAGCTGCACCTCCGAGTTGGCCGAACTACGCAGGTGAGTTCTCTCCGCATCACATTTCATGTAAACCACAACTTTATTTGTTGAATTCATATGCAGTAAAACACCATGTTCCCCGTTATATCTTTGTTGTCCACTTTATCTGTTCGGTGAAATTAGTTCCTTTGTGAAGTAAAACAAACTCGAGGTCCAATTTGTTGAACTATCCAATTGCTTATTTGATCTAGTGTAAAGGTAAAATGCTGCTAGGAATGGGATCTTCTGCTTTTTGCGGGTTAATGGCAATGAATTAAATTTGATTGTTTTATGTAATGGTAGCCCCAAATAATCAAGATTGGGAAGCGAAGGCTAAGGCTTGGGCAGATGCTAGAACGGCAGTGGAGACTCAACATCAACAGGTGCAGTTTCCACCGGCGGGGGGATTAGAAGAAAAGAGTCATTATCAGGAACAGTATCCCCACAACGGTGACCAGCACTATTCTGGTAGTCACCATCAGTCATTTTCTGCATCTAGCTATCAACAGGTTCCAGTTTCAGGTTCTCCAACACACTACCCACCGGGAATTCATTCCCAGGAGACTTCATCAATCGGCTCTGAACTATCTCCTTATCTTCATCATGCTGTTAGAGATGGAACGCCAGCTGGGGACTCAAATGCTCTGTTTCACCGTCAAGGAATCTTATCTACAAGTCCATCTGTCCATCAGCAGGAGGTACCTTATAGTTATTCTTCTGTGACAGGTAATAATTCAAATGGTATTGGCTTTGCATGTGAAGCTTGTGTTCCAAAACTGCTGTTATGGAACTCAATTTTACTCCTTAGTTCGACATTCTGGATTTTTTTCAATTATACCAAATATAGGACCTTCCATACTGATCATTAAAGTATCTTGATAATCTTAATTGGACATTGCTTCTTTCGGCTGTGATTATTTCAACCAAATTAATCTTGATATAAGTAGGTGGTTGATAATAACTGGTTAAGTGGCTCTCCTTCTTCTCAATTTTTTGTTTTGTTTGAGATAGCTGTTCTCATTTATTAGTTATCTATTTCGAATGGATGCTCAGTTTGTTTTTCACAATCCTAATACCATTTTTTGCTATTGGTTATAGATGTAATGCAATGAAATGCATAAACTTGACAGTCTTTCTGCAGATGTAGGCCTCCATCTGGATTTTTTAAAATAATAATTATATCAATGAGAATGAGAGTATATTATTCCAAACTCCCTTGCCAGACATAGTACTACCTCTCCAATATTTATTATGACTACGAATTGGTAGAATATAATAAAGCTTGTTATGGGTGAACCATGGAAGCCTTAAAAATTTACGAATTTCACATGTTGGTTAAGCAAGAAGTGGGGTGAGACCCACATTAGTCAGGGAGTGTAAAATATTTGTTTGCAAACATCCTAACAACCTAGATTTTTGGGAATAGTTGTAAATTAAATTTCTTTTAATTGCAAGAGACACCTCAGCAAGCAATTGGTGCAAAGTTCAAAGGAGTTTAGAGTAATTGACTCATACCCAATCAGATATGCTGATTTTGTTACTCTGCCAATTAAATTATCTTCTTTTTTTAAGTTGAAAGAGTCGTACCATGCACACAAAAAATACATTTTCCATTTGATTGAGTGGTGATCATCTCCATTAAAAAGAGCAATATTAATTGTCAAGAACTCCATCTTCCCTGTACAGATGCTCCGAGTTGGATTCGTGGAAATATAAATGGGTTTTTGGAAATAATATGGCTAAGCTGAGATTAGAAAGAGAATAAGTATCCAACTCTAATACTTGTAGTTGAAATGGAATATTTAGAGTTTGGTTACATCTCTGTTCTCACATTTACATCGGATTTTTATGGTCCATGTAGGAATTCATGCAAAAGAGATGAACTTTGCTTGTATGACCGGAATGATCCAATTCCTAGTAGTGAATTTGTACCCTTATTTGTTCCAAGGATATTTCCCCTGAAAAGCCTTTTGATTTGCTGTTTGACTATTTACTTGAATGGCAGGCAATGAAGGGACTGCAGCTCAAGAAGGACAACATCACATGCAGCCATCACAGCCCTTTCCTTTTGCCTATGGCAGTCAGTCTGCTGATCCAACAACCAATCTTGCTGACCAGCCTTTAGAATTTGCACCTGGGTTTACCTCTGATCATGGTCCGCACGTGCAGTCCAGCTATACTTATCATGATTCACATGGAACTATAAGAGGCGTTGACCCAGCGACCACAGCACCCTCCGTGAATACCTGGCCTAGTTCTGTTGCACCTGGTGTAGGTTATCCACATAACGTTCCAGTTCCATCAGGACTACAGGTGTTAATTCTGGTGTCATGTGTCTATCTTTAGTTCTAAGTCCTTTGTATGAATGTCTGCCGACATTTGTTTAATTCTGCAGCATGATCCCTCCAATGCAATACCATCTCCTGTTCCTGGCCATTCTCCACATTCGTTTGGAAGTTTCCCATCTGCTGCAATGCCCTTTGCTCTCACTGCAGGAACCACAGTTCACCCTACTGCAGCCTTCCCTGGTGATGCGTATGGAGTTTCTACAGTTACTGAGCGCCCCAAAAAGGTAAACTATGCCATTGTTAACATATGTTTATATACTTGATGGTGACTTACATGATTGTTATTAAATCTGTTCTACTGAAATTTCTGCCAGGCTCCAGTGCCTAGTTGGCTTAGAGACGAAATTAAGAAAGCAGTCATCACAAGTTCTTCTATGGACCATCCTAAGGAGGAAACTCAATCTTTTGAGGATGAAGGTTTTGATAGATCTTTTGGGAAAGGTGATCAAGCAGACAGCAAGAGCATCGATTCTTCTAGACCAACAGAAGAAGAGGATGATGAGGTTTTGTTATGTCACCTGAAGATGATTCATTTTGCATCTGTATCACCTCTAGTGAACTGCACTTTCTATAAAATTGCATTTTTTTTCTTTGTCCATATATTCACCTCATAATAATAGGTATTTCATGCATTTCATTTTCATTGGGGGATCGACAGGCCATATCTTTTTGTTTTGTAGGATCAAGTGGAAGCTGCTAGGACTGCAGCAATTAACCAAGAAATAAAGCGTATCCTAACTGAAGTTTTCTTGAAGGTTGTAGTGTTCAGGAGTGTGGATTGCCTTATTTAACTCCATTATACTGTATCTTTAACTTCTATGTTTCTATACAGGTTACTGATGAGCTGTTTGATGAAATTGCTACAAAAGTTCTTACTGAAGATGATTTAACAGTTGAAGGTAATTGTACCATAATTGCTCCTTAGATTTGTGCTTATATATTTTCATGTTGTTTGTTTAGTCTAGCACTCTTTCTTTGTAAATAACAAAGAAGGAAAGAATTTAATCAATTGTGTCATTTGGTACAGTGGAACAGAGGACACTCATTTCAAACCATAAGGTATTGCCATCTCCGCCAGCAGTTACAACTCCCAAGGCTTCTGCAAAAGTTCTAATTGCGGCCAAGTCTAAGGAATATGAGACTGGAGATGTAAAATCTAGTTCTACTTTACCTGGTGATGTATTGGGTCTTGCAAATTATGCTACAGATGATGAAGATGGAGATAGTGATATTCAGAGTTCTGGTGTGCCAAATTCTGGGAAAGATGCTAAGCTTCAGCAGTCAACTGTCAGAAGGCCTTCAAATGATAGGCATGATGCCACTGTAAATGACCGTCCTTCTGTAGAGCTTCAAGAGCATAGTAAAAATCAGACAATTTTGGAGAGTGGACGGGGCAAAACCAGTTCACTTGAGTCTAATAATAGAAACAAGAATGATGATAGTAATGGTGATAGAATTTTGCCAGATGGAACTACTGCCTCTAGGTTGAAGGATACTGTAGGGATATTCAAACCTGAACTACCTAAAGAAACTGTCAAGGTGAAAAACACATCAAAAGATGACCCACAAGTTATGGAGTCCACGACGAAACCTGATAAGCATGATCAAGATGAGAATAAAAAGAGTTCTGTAAAAGATATCAATAAGGAGATAGAAAGTGGTAAGGTTAGGACAGATGAGAAGGGTGATGAGAATCGTAAGAGACATTATCTGAGAAAGGAAAGGACAGATGATCGGAATGGCTCAAAAGAAAAGGTGAAAGAGCAAAGTGTTAAGGAATCTGAGTCAAGAAAAAGGTCTTCCCTTGCTGATGCCAAGGAGGACAGAAGAGAAACAGAGCGACTCCATAGGGCTAGTGCTAAAGAAGATAAGGACAGGAAAAGAGGACGGACAAAGGAAAAGGAGGGTGATAGATCAAGACATAAACATTCTACTGACTCAAGCAGGCACAAGGGAAGGCGCTCCTCTTCTGTTGGCAGTAGAGGAAGAAACAGCAAGGATGATTCAAGCGATGAAGCTTCTGATGATTCTAAAAGGTTCTTCATTGTGGTCATCCGACTATATCTTTTTCAGTTCAACTTATATTACACTGTGATTCATATAATATAATATGGCAGGAAGCGCCATTCAAGGAGACGTAACTTATCACCATCACCCGTCAAGTCTAGAAGAAGGTACCATTTATCAGTAATTTTTTTTCTTCATTTTTTCATCTCTGCTGCGTTATAAGGTTCATCCCAATGAGTTTTACAAAGCTCCGGTAAATCAAAATTGATAATATGTTTTGGACTGTTGTCCTCTTATATCAAAGTTTTATACAGAGAAATCAAAATAAACTAAAGGTAATGTCATTAGCAGGTTAATGCAAAAGGTAAAAGATACAAAATGAACTGATTTTAAGTCTGTTTATCTGAGGTTTTTTTTTGTGGCTCCAATGTGACTTGTGCGAGATTGGAACTTTTTTGTGATGGTTCATGTTTTATACTTTGCAGTAAATCAGTGTATATTCTTTTCTCAATTACATTGCATTTGTCTTTTCCCTTTTTTTGTATTAGAATTTGTAAATCTTTCAGCTTTCTCTTTCCTTTTGTGAATGATTTTACTGCCTTAACATTTTGAGGTTACGAAATGTCAGGTATAATATGTTTAGCTCTTTATTTTGAATTGATTCACAAGGTCAGAAATAAAAACTAAAATTCGGGATGAAGAGTGAAAAGGTATACATGGTTTCATTATTGGTGTATTGCCTATATGAATAGAGATCAATCATCTGGATCCTGGTAACCTTGTATGCAATGCTGCAACAAAAACATAATCGTGATTGGGGGTTTTTGGTGGGGGGGGGGGGGGGGGGGGGGGGGCGGGGGTGGGGTTTATCCTGGGATCTCACTGTATGTTTTCTTTGTCGGTTTTACCATTTGGAACTTGGTTTATGTCTAGTTTAAGTTGACATGTAGTAATGTGCAGAGAAAAGCTTAAACCTTTTGTTTTCTTAACCCTTTTGAGAATTATGACTTGCTCATATATGTTCTTTACATAGTCATCAGAAGCCGAAAAATATGTTCTAATGGGTCACTTCTTATCAAGTATGACTCTGCAAAAGACTGAGCATTTCTCTTCTGAACCATGCATGTTTAATTCACCAAATAAGTATCATGGATGTTTTCATTTCTAGACAAGTTTCGCGGTCTCCACATAGCAAGCATTCTCAACACAGGCATTCTCCTTATTCTTCTCTTGAGACGAGCAGGTATGTTGCCATGAAATCGTTGTTGTGTATTGTTTTTCAGACATATACAGCTATCAATAAGCAACTACTCAGGTGATATTGCCAGGCATCTGCTTCTACAACTCTAATCGCTCTATGGTCTGTTTTAACTATACTAATTAACATACAGGGGAAGGAGGTCAAGATCCAGATCACCTGTGCGGCGGCAGAGATGATTGGAGGAAGGATCCTATAGCAATAGAGAGCCAGAGTAATGTTCATTACTAGTCTGAATGTCAGATAAGAGCTGGAACTGAGTTTCGCAGCAAAGCCAGTGCACTGTATGCAGATACTGCAGTTGAGTGTTGATCCAAATATGAAATCGGTGCACATTGTCGGATGGTTCAATTAAGTCCCGAGGATAATGGCAGTATGGCACCGCATGCTCGACGGTTTGAAGCTGGCTGGTGGAGTATGAGCTGATGGTGGTTTTGTAGGAATTATAATAATCCAGTTTTGTGGCATCACGATTTATAGTTGCAGAGTCTTGTGACCCAACATAATTTCTCTTTGTTGCTCTAATGTTCCTACAGTGTTTGTTCATATCAACATCGCTGATTTCCCCCCCTTGGTTCGTGTCTAAAGGATCAGAAATATGATGTCTTTTTATTGTTCTACCCAGATGATGTGTAATCCATTTTTTTTCCAGAAGAAAATTAGTTCGTCGTTCAAAGACTACTAAAGGATCAGAAACGTTGAAAGAAAATCAATTAAATTAGAGATCAGATCATGTAGGTACAATTTGGCTAACTGGGTTTTGCAGGCATTTAAGGTGGGAGTATGGAGTATATGGTACAATTTGGCCAACTGGGTTGGCGCTAGTTACCCTCTCCCTGTATAGTGTATGCCACCCAATGCTTTCCTTCCCTCAAACATCAGATCAAGAGGCCCCAGCTTGGTCAGCGAGCTGCCGGCGGTTCGGACACTCCGAGGATTACTATACTCTCCATTGATCAGCCAGCCATTCAGGACACCTCCATTGATATTGTGCTCTCTTCCTTGACTTGCAGGAGATTTTTGTTCAGAGATGGCCGTGGACTCCCTGTGAAGGGAACTAGGGAAAACGTTGTTTGTCCAATGGAATACCAAGGTGCAGGGAGATTACAAAAAGGAAGGATACTGCATTCCTGGTGGAAGGTGAAAACTTTGGGTTTGGTTGACGGTGTCAAATCACTAGGCCGGTTATCTAATTGCTCTCTGATGGTTCCACCAAGGCGTTCAAAACCACTTTCCTTTCTTCTTGGAGACACTTGTACCGTTAAATGCACACAAAAATAACACAAATTGTGCTTGCTGCTGCGGGATATAGTTACAAGGACATGCTAATGAGCTGGGTGTGCAGATTGCGCCAATTGCAAATCACAAATTTTATCATTTGTGCCCTTGACAAGAAAATATACGAGTTTGCTGTCTTGCAGGAAGTTTCGATATTTACAGTGTGTGAAGTTTCGGTAAATGGAAACTCAAACATCGTGATGCTAGTCTGTATTGTAGATTGATCTCCAAATCAAATGCACTCGTCGTTTTGATTGTCTGTTTTGTATTACTGGTAGGGCCTACCTGTTTTCAGGGATCCATTAGCTCCGAGCGAGATCAGCAGCGATTGCCACTTTGGAACAAAATGTTTTCGGAAGGTGACCAAAGTGATGTCCCGAATGGTTTTGAAGATACCGACGCTGGGTTACAACCTGCTTCTTAGCGATGTGGATGTATATTGGTTTGGAAATCCGCTGCCATTGCTCAACTCTCTTTGCCCTGCTATTGTTGTCGTTCAATCTGATGAATTCAACACGACAGGTGCTTTTCTTGAGGATATCCTGTGTACATGATCACTCTTCTTTTCTAATGGTAGACAAACACTTGGTACAAACATAGAGTGGAGGAGAAAAAGAAAATTGATGAAATTTATCTGGTGTTTGGAATATTACTTGATAACTTTTCGGTGATATCTCCATCAGTACGACAATTTATCTATCGCCTTAAAAACCTCTCTGTGGTACTTTTCGGTGTGCAGGACCAATTAACGTACCTAGGCGCTTGAACTCTGGCTTTTACTTTGCCCGTCCTGGTAGTTCGACAATCAATGCTATGAAGAAGGTGGTGGCACATGCACCAACTTCGGGTCTATCTGAGCAGCCGCTTCTACGACACGCTATGTGGAGAAGGGGGTTCCAATCGTGTGGGTGACAATAAATGCTTGGAACCTGAAACAAATGTGACTGTCCATTTCTTGGACAGAGATCCCTTCCCAAATGGCGCATATCTGGACCTGTGGCAGAGGAAAAACGTGAGAGCTGCCTGTGCGAAGTGGGGTTGTTTGGTTCTCCATAACAACTGGATCAGCGGAAGACTGAAGAAGTTGGGAAGGCAGGCTTCTTCAGGCCTATGGGAATATGATACAAGCACAAGGATATGTCGGCACGAGTTCAAACTAGTAAACAAAATTTGAGTCCTAATTGGTGGTTTATTATATTCATTAGCATCCGCTTGGTTTTCACATCCGACAGTGACAACGAAATTGTTCCTTCCTGATGTTTGCAACTATGAGAGCTTTGGTTTCATAACAGCTTCCTGTGGAAGAGAATACTATATGAAGGAAAGCCGGCCACGAAAAACCAGGAACTATGCGGTGTGGTCAACGTTCGATAATATCAAGGCAATAGAATGCTCACACTTCCCACTAATGGAGTATGCTGAAGGGCTATGCTGAAGCGCTGCATCCAGTTGTTAGGCCTAGCCTGGAATCCTGATAGTGGATCTAAACGAAACAAGCAGTTGACAGGACCTTTCGTGGATGACAGATCGGAAGTAAAGGAAGTAGATGCTGCTTCCATATCATTAGACTTGAGATGGCGCTCGAAGGATGTATTTGTGAGGATAGTTCATGCAGGCGGTCGAGAGGAGCTGTACCAGAATGTAGTTTCTGTATCTCAGTTGATGGAAAAGTATCCTGGTATGTGTGTCGCCCGCCCAGAAGTGTTCAAAAATCCGCAGGAGGCCCTTTTAAGGCCAGAGGAGAGTCTGTTGGTTGGTCAGAAGTATTATATGATACCATCTACGACAGCACGCAAAATTAAGAAAAAAACACCAAAAGAAATTGATGGCCAAAGAAGCTGCTGAACGCAAAGAGGAGGCTCCGGATGAGAAGATCACCGTGGATTCAGGAGGTTCCGACACAGATGATTCTGTTTGCTCCGCTAAAGAATATTATGGCTCCAAGGAAAGATGGTCAAAATGCAAACGGAGAAAAAATTTCATCGGAAAGAAGCCTTTCGTTCCCCCACTCCCGAGAACAAGCTCATGTAGAGGAATAAATTGGGAGCCAAGTCTCACTTCTGTGCAAGAGCTTTCTCCGTGATTTTCTGTATGCTGTTAACCTGGTGTTCGGATTCTGGTACTAGGTTGTATTGCTACTGCAAGTATGTCGTCAGTTCCATGAAAATTCTGAGAGAGATGTATTGAAAAATTTATACACCGTAATAAGTAATGTACCGTTTTTCCTGCAATATATTCTATCTTCTAGATCAGATCACTCGTGTACGATAATTATAGCAGTTTCTTTGAACAACTTTCCAATGTCAGATTTGCCGAAATACTGATTTTTCCCTGGAAATAGAAGATCACTTTTGTCATAAAGCTTTTGTATAGGTGGATTCTGCCACAAAAAACATAAATGAATTTAACAGTTCTCCAAAGAAATGCCCGATGAAGGAAAATTGAGAAGAAAAAGGCTTTGAGAACAAGCAGGATCATAAGTAAATCAAATTCAGAAAAAAAGTGATGGTTTTCTTAATTAATAACTTACATCAGGTTTCATCACTTCAATCTTCAAATGTAGTCTCACAAAATTTAAGATAAAAGCTTGGTAAAGATCCATGTGTATAAAACCGAAAAGAAAGCACCAGCAGGAATTGTCACAACCCAAGAAGTCACAATTTCCCTCACAGTTTCTGCTCTAACACTATTGAGCCCCCTTGCAAATCCCACCCCCATGACTGCACCCACCAGAGTATGTGTGGCGGAGATGGGCTGTCCCAGCTTTGACGCAAACAGAACCACCGAGGCTCCTGCAAACTCAGCCGCAAATCCTCTAGTGGGTGTCAGTTCAGTAATCTTCTTCCTAATGGTTGCTATCACCCTATACCCCCACATTGTGATACCTGCTACAACTCCGAACCCTCCCCATGCTAGAACATCAGTTGGAATAACAATGTCCGCTCCACTAGCGCGGCCATGAAGAATAGATAATGCACCAGCCAAAGGACCTATTGCGTTGGAGACATCATTCCCGCCGTGAGCAAATGACATGAAGCATGCTGAGAGGACTTGCATGTATCCGAAAACCCCATATACTATTTCCAACTGTGTGCCGGTTGGACCTGCAATATCAGTGAGAAATCCGATATTTTTTTGCTGGATGGTACCCTCCATTTGCTTTGCTTCCGATGACATGGCCTTGACGAGGAGATGACCTAGCTGCCTGTGGATAATTCTGTACACGAGGACTGCACCTGCAACTCCACAGGCTAGAGCCTTGGCCAGAGCCAAAGGCAAGCTTTTCCCGAGAGGAAAGACTGCGAATGAGATTCCAGTTACGCCGACTAGTACAGCAATTGGTGCTGCTGCAGCTGCGGCTTGCCCCGGATTTGGAGCGCTGTACACATACTGAACGGAATAGAGAAGAAGAAGGGTGGTAAGCAGTAAGAACTAAGAAGTGTATCCAAATTCGAACATAAAACCAGGTTATAAGCTCCAAGTGACGATTCTAAGCCCTAAAACAATCAATCACGTCAATAGACGAGATCAAAGTTGAAGAAAACTGAGTAGAAGTGACGATTTCTCATTGCATTGTGTCCTTCATAAAACAAGACGTCCTGCACAGAGTCGGGCTACAATAAGATGGATTAAAGGTTACAAGTGCAACAAATATTGGTGAGCTCAATTTCTGATATGGTATCAGAATTCATAAGCCAACGGCATACCCGTATATGATAAAAGGCTGAGGATCATTTGACAGTTGCATCTCCAAGGAAGTAGAACATACCCTACGAATGCATTTGTACACAAGAAAGGACACCAGGGCTCCCATGAACGGAGAGATCACCCACGACGAAGTCACCCTTGCCAACGAACTCCAGAAGACAGCATCTGGACCGCCATAGACAAGCCCGAATCCGACCATGGATCCAACTATACAGTGCGTTGTCGAGACCGGCCAGCCATAATATGATGCAACCTGACTAGCAGAAAACAATTACTCATGGATGGCAGAAAGAACATGGCAATGTAGCATATAAAACTTATGAAACGAATAATAAATCATTTCATATAAACTTAAAAACTTATGAATACTAATTATTTGAATTTCATGTCTCCCAAGAGGCAATAAGATTTGTACCAAGTCCGCAAAAGCTTCTTCTTACTATCTCCCCTTTTGTTACATGGGAATTTTAGTAATTTTATCCCATAAGTATAAGTTGGGAAACCATAAGGTGGAATTTTGAAAACAATGAAGACACCAACATGCTATGTAACAACCCGTCCTCGGATTTTACGAAGCAAAAAGGCAATGTTGTAATTTCATTTTGGTTATGGGATATTTGTTTAAAATAATGTTTTTGGGTCTTACTAGGTGTGACTAGGAGGGGCCCACCTTTTGTTTTGTGTCCCCCTGGCCCGGTTGCTCTCTCTCCCTCACCTCTCTCGTGCCTCTCACTCTTGGAACTCTCTCCCCCTCTGCAAGTTCTCCTTCTCCTCTCTATGACTCACCCACACCTGCAACAATGGCGACAGAAACACCACCAAAATATGAACCGTCGTCTCGACCCCTGGCCCAGATTGTGGAGCTTCGGCAGTGGCGGAGTTCACTATTTTGGGTTTTCCCCGATGAACTCCCGGCGAGTTCTCTGTTTTCCCGACCAAGGTAAGCACCCTAGACCTCTTTAGTTGTTGTCATAGGTTAGATTAGGCTGTTTTTGAGAAACTTGGAACGTTTGAACGCAGAGATAGCTCCGGGGAAGCATTTCCCAATTTCCCGATGACTAGGCCGCGAGTTGCAGAGGTTTTCCAGCCGCTTTCCGACCACGGCTTGCCCTTATGTTGGTAAATCTTCATTCTCCTTCTCCTTAGCTTCATTTTGATAGTTTATACACTAAAAATGGTTTTGTTTCGAGCTCCATCGGAGCTCGAGAATTCCCGGCGACTTCTCCGGCCATCTCCTTCGTGGTTCCGGCAGCCCGCGAAACAATTGGGCGGTTACGCCCACAACCCAATTAGACACCCAACGCAGTTGCTAGGCCAACCTATTGAACCAGCCTAAACCCTTGGGCCGAGTAACCAGCCCAAATCCAAGCCCAACCCATTTAAATTAGAACCCAGAAATCCAAACCTTTGGGCGTGACAGCCCATTAGCCTAGGCCCTAACCCACTAACCTAACTCGGCTCAACCCACCTAAACCTAACCCTAACCCAAGTCCTAAACCCTAACCGGATCCAACCTAACCCAACCCAACCCATTTGACCCAACTGAACTAGGCCAACCCACTAACTGTTGACCCGACCTAAACTTGCGTTGACCCAACTCGAAAGATGACCCCGGTCGGACCTATTGACTTTGGTCAACGTTGACCAATTGACTTTTTCGGGTTTTGTTCGGGACCCTTCTAGGCTAATTTCGACGTCTTGATCCCAATTCCGATGTCCATTTTCCCAAATTCAATTGTTATGATAGAGTTTTATTAATTGGACCCTTTATGTGCTTAGGTGCAATTGTTTATGGCATTTCTGTCCACCCTTGTTTGCACGGCTTTTCGCTTACGATGTAAGGTGAGTGGACCCCTTCTAAAATGCATGATTTTGCTACTAGAAATGCATGCATGAAAAACATGATTTAATGGTTATGTTTTATGAGTAAAATAGATTTACAATTTATGAGATATCATGCTTTCTGAGAATATTCTGGAATACCATACTTTATCAATTTTCACGTTCTTCGTAGTATATATGATTGATGACTATATACAATGAATAAGTTTTACGACATGACGTTTTAGCTACTGAACTCCGATTAAGATAGATATATATATATATATATATATATATATATACTTATGTACTTACTTAATGGTTATTCGAACGATCCTGCCTACGGGCGAGTGATACTTATATATGCCTTCGGGTGGGCGCTGTAGGAGCCTACGGGCGATTGATACTTATATATATATATATATATATATATATATACACTTATGTACTTATGGTTATTCGAACGATCCTGCCTACGGGCGAGTGATACTTATATATGCCTTAGGGTGGGCTCTGTAGGAGCCTACGGGTGATTGATACTTATATGCCTTCGGGGGTGCTGTAGGAGCCTACGAGCGATTGATATTTATATTGGCTTCGGCAGGGCGTAGGTTGGTGGCTTCAGCCGAGAGATATTTATGTTGGCTTCGATCGGGAGATGTAGTGCCTACAGGCAGAAGATACTTATATTGGCTTCGGCCAGGATATGTAGTGCCTACGGGCAAATGATCTGTCTAAGGGCGCGTGATGTAGAACCTTCGGATGAATAAAGAAGTGTTCTATATACACACTACTTAGCACACTATATATAATATATGTTTTACGAAGGTTTTATGGCATGCTAGGGTTTTCGGAAAACCTATTACATATTATACTATTGAGTTTTCATAAGCTTTGGGGGTTAGTACGTTGTTGAATAATTGTTTTAGTATTACTATATATCAAATTGGTCCACTCATGTTTTGTTTTGCGCCTCCTCAGGACTTAGAATCGAGGCGTACAATCCCGGCATTAAGGCACTTCCGGATTGGCATCTTCAAGTCCTCTCGGTGTAGCACCCATCCCTTTGTTCATTCAATTTTATATTATTCCTGTTTTAGTGTCTCAGATTAGTTGTATGCTCTGAATACGTTCCTCAATTGCATAAGCATTGTATTTAAATTTATAAGTATTGTTTATATTTATTATTTCTCATGCATCCTAATATGGCTTCGTCATCTTCGGATGTCGGCCATCACGTGCCTACCTTGGTGTTTGGGGAATATCAAGATCAGGCGTGTCATGCTAGCAACTCCCTTAAGTTGTAGACCCCGTTTCACTTTGCTCTCTGAACTTTCAATTTAGTTTTGAGCCCTCTAAATTTTTACGTCAATGACCCCTTAAGTATCAATTTTGTTACAATAGCACATACAGATCAGTCGACTATGTGGTTCTATTTATTTTATTTCAAATATCGAGTTTCTTCACATGCAATGATGCAATGCATGTGAGTAAATTTTTGGGGCATATACGTCCACAAAATGTTTTTACTAAGTGAATTAATAATTATTTGAAATTTTGATAATCGAGTTGTGACAAACAAATTCAGAAGAATCGTAAACTTATACATTTCAGTAATTCAAAACTAACGTCGGGGGTAAATTGACACGAATTAAAAGTATAGCGAGGTTCAAACTAAATTGAAACTTTAGGCAACACGAACTGTCATTTAGAGGCATTAGCCTTAATTTGCACTACCATGCACTTTTGGACGCTGAATTGAAATTCCAATAAAATATCACGCAATCAATTAGGATATATAGAATTAGTCTATAAAATGAAAACATAGGAAGAAGAGAAGTACACCTGCAACCAAGTACCAGCAGCAGCAAGAGAAGCAAGCAACCCAGCAAAAAGCAGAGGATCCTTCCCCTGAAACACATTAGCAACAAGGATCCCCTTTTGCATCGTGCTCGTCACGTAAGTCCCCATCAGAAACGCCCCTGAGAATTCCAAAACCCCCGCCGTCAGCACCGCCTGCCGCAGCGGCAGCGCTCCCGAGCCCACCGAAGTCCCCATGGCATTGGCCACGTCGTTGGCTCCGATGTTCCACGCCATGTAAAACGCGAAAAGCAGAGTAGCATAAGACAGCATCTTGGTCTTAACGGCCAGGCCTTGCCCCAGAGACTTCATGAAAAACGGAAGGCTCAGAGCCGTAAACGCTATGCAGATGGAAATGGCGGAGGCGGTGCTGGAAGATATGTGGAAGGCCTGGGCCATTCCTGGCGACTTGGTTTGTTCCCCTGTTTCTGCTATTTCGTGATGTTGTTCGGCTTTGACATCTTGGTTTTGTTCATCGTTTTCACCTTCGGCATCGGCGAAAGAGGATAAACTGGCAAAGGGGTGTGTGAGTTTGGACGCGTTGAGCCTCAAAGTGGGGAGAAAAGACTTGGTTAATGGTGTTTGGGAGCTGAGAAAGTTTGTGACTTTCTTGGGAAAGTGGGGTTCTGTTGGGAGGAAAATGGAGCCGTGCTTTGGGAGGTAGAGGTGGGAATTGTGGAGGAATGCTTTTGGTGTGGGGGTGGTTCTTGCAGAAGATAAGCAGTAGGAAGGAGTCATGTCTTAGGTGAAGAGAGGTGGTGGCGGCTGAGAGGGCGAGAAGGAGGAGGAGAAGGAGGAAGAGAAAGGGTGGAGAATCCAGAGGGAATTATTCAGGTGGATTCTTGGCATCCATGGAATTTGGTGAGGGAGAGGAACAGTATGCAACTGAGCAGTGTGCATTTTTTTGAATTGGATATAATAATTATTTTCTTTTTTAAATTTTCTTGGTGGAAAGAAAAGAAAGGGAGGTGGGAGTGGATTTGGCTGCTTCCTTTGGTTCGGTTGATACGCGTGGTGGTGGTAGTTCTAGAGAGACTTCCCACCTTTCATTCATATATTCTACTGGCCAAAACAGAGAATATACCAAGCACCATATCTAACATAATGATGATTTTTCTTCCAGAGAGTGATTTATATAAAACGAGTTCATCGATATCATAACTTTTGGTTTCAATAAAATAGTGACATGTATAATTTGCTCTCCTCTAGATAACGTAACGAGACAAAGTGGTGGGGAACTTGATTAGCTACACAATTTTGTATACTTACTAGGAAGGGTTGAGTTACTATTCACATAAGTAGTTATTGATATACTATATTTCCTAACTCAAAGCTGCTAATATACACCATGGCCACGTTTGTTTTAGAATGATTGAATTGGATAATTCATTAGATTTCATATATGATGAGCGAATAAATGAATGTCAACTTTGAAATTTTGTTCAAGTTGAAGCTAAAAGGAGGCACATGTGTGGCCACTAGGTTTCAGCCATTTTAATAAGATTTGAAGAGATAAAGTTTCTCTCATGAACTAATTCATCTTTTCTTTTACCTTCAGCTTGGACAAAATTTGAAAGTTTGTCTCAAGTTCTTCGTTTAACGTACATTGGATATAGTAAATTGTCCAATACAATCTCCTAGGCACAAACTATGGCTTTTAAAACATAATAGTCTCAAACCCTAAGAGCAGTTCCATCGTGGGAAAGGCCCCCTAGGCAATACAATATACTATCCACCTAGTGAACAGTAATTGCCCTTAATGAACAGTAATCGCCTTTTGCATCTCCACCGTTACACTTCAATAACCTTGGCAATAGGTAATAAAATATTATTTATTTATAAAATAATACAAAATATTTTACTTTTTTCATTTTCCCATAAAATATTTTACTTTCTTTCAATCCTTGCATCCCCACAAAAATCCCACTTCTGGGTTTTCTTTCCCATTCACTTAATTCCCCCGAGCTCTCAGAGCTCTCATTCCTCTGTTTCCTGTAAAAAAAAACCATATCTTTTAACCCGAGTTTCTCTTAGAGCTCTCTTTTTCTCTCTCTGTAATCCCCTCCCCTATTTGCAGAAGAAGCACATTCATCGTCGGTCGTCCTCAAAACTCTGACCCAACGACGTAGGCTCGTAGCCTCTCTAAATTCCAACGCAAACCCAACTCCCCTACCTCTTTTTCTCTCGCCGTCAAGATCCCTCTCCAAGCTCTATTCCCGCACCTCCTCGCCCCCCAAGCCCCTATCCTCCCCTCCTTCTCCCCAACCGCCGCCGCCGTAACTCGCCGAGTCAAATCAGTCTTTGACTCGACCGACCCAGTCCCAAACCCTCTATGAGATGATGTCTGACGACCAGAACCGAGACTCCAGGCTCCTCCCAGACCAGAAAATCCATGCATCTTCACCCTGACGTCAGCGTGCATCACCTCCACCTCGGGCTCTCGGGCTGGCAACTCTTGCCGGGCCTTTCCCTCGGGGCCGCTTAGGCTCCATCGCCAGCACACGCTGGACCTCCCCACTCAGGCTCTCTGGCCCTGTTCCGCAACCTGTCCCTCGAGCACAAGCTCCTGCTAAAGCTGCGCTAAGGTAGGGGTGGCATGGCAAAACAACTCATTGGATTGTTAATGGTTAACCATTAAGACCATTTAGTTAATTTCACCATTGCACCATCATCACCACTACCAATCTCACCAACATATTATGTTGAAATCAAACGCAACGGGTCTTAATAGTTATCCATAAACTATCTAACGGGTTGATTTCCCATCTCTAGTGACCATCATAATGAGTTCAATTTAACTTGAACCGATTCGGTTCTCAATTTTGCCATTCAAAAACCGAACCAGATACATTAAGTACCCATATATTGATATATAACTATTTTTCCTCATGGATCTTACACCAAAATTCTAGGCTCTCTCATCTATGCCCATAAATCTGTCGGGGCCGAGCCTGCCCACACAAGCGCTCATGTAAACAAACGATAACTGGGTCGAGGGGCAAATTAAACTTGTACACCATAAATCCGTACCAACCCCAAGAGGAAAGCCCATTATTTCTGTCCTAGGCTTTAGTTGGGCCTCAAAACTACTGGCAGCGCCAGCCCATCGGCTTCAATTATTCCATAATTTCCCTTCCTTTTGTTCTGTCCTAAACGTCAGGATATCTTTTCATTTAAGGTAGAGAATTTTTGGCCAAGCCATACAACAAGTGAACTAAAAGTTCTAGCATCTTACTCGCTGTCTATGAGAGTCTAATTTTCCTCTTAAATTAATAGTTAAAAAAAATATTCTTAAACGGTAATACTAAGTGATCCAACACAACGTACTTTTACGTGCATTCACATGATACAAGGAGATGCCAAGCATATTGAATACTGGACAATTAGGTCGGTCTCTTGTGTAAAAAATGTCGGGAATCCAATCATGTAGAGAGCTTCCTAGATTGTGGACGGTTTTGGACCCTTTATGCTATTGTCATCTTACACTTTCTCTACTCTTCTTCCAACTTCAAAGTTTGAATGTAGTAGTTTCCTTTACGAAACTAGATTCCTCGTCGACCTCAACTTACATATATTCCCAACGCTTTTACATTGTATTGAAGATAATACTAGCATAAGAGCATTGCTAAAACTAATGTTTTGTAGGCATCGACGGAACCGTTATATTATGTAGGGCCTAGATCTCACAAGATAGATAAGCTTCTTTTCTTTTGAACTTACAATGCATACCGAAACATCACATAGATTAACTTATTTCTAATGATTATTATGCAATTATTTACCACTACTCATGTAACAAAAACTAGTCTTGTTGATTTCTCACATGCTCTCTAGTTTGGGGTAAAATATAACATATAATCAATTGCATCCAATCATGTGTTTATCTGTTCCAACGTGAGCCTTCGAAGCTTGGTCAATTTGTACATCAACTTCTCAATATCTAATCAACCATTTGGCAAACCATTAATCAAGGATAATTCATTATATAGGTTGGTGGAAGAGATATCTAATTAGGAGGAGGCAACCTTTCTAGACTTGGCAGTACAAAACTAGCATAAAACTACCAACCCTAACAAAAACGCATGACTTCTAGAAATAAATAAAAAGAATGACGAAAAAATCTTTTTGGTAATATCATATCAATAAATTTCCTTCGTACGTGGATATTTAAAAAAAAAAAAAAATCTTTTTGGGAATATTCTTCTCCTTTGAACTTTTTATCCGTTCAATACTTTCAGTTCACGGTTCTCAGCCTTCAAAGCATCAAATACTCAAAGGTTCAATTGGGAGTGGAGGACCATCCACACATCACTGAACCGTCAGGTCCCCCACTGAGCAAAGAAATTATAGAAAGTTCCAAAGCTTCAAGAATTAAAGCTCAACGTCCACTGGGTTCCAATCATCGACGTCCCAGTCCCAGCCCCCGCCGATTACTTTTACCAATTTCACATCTTTGGGAGAGTGCCAAAACCCTGCACAGTGCATGCAGCCAATCCATGTCATCATCTGCCATCTTAGGAGTCCAAGAATATATATCGATTTCACTCCATACTACCAGACTCTGTACGAGGCACATTGCACGGCAGTCTCAGAGGGATTCCTTCTCTATTTTTATGGCTCTATCCCCTTTTCTCCATAAAACTTCAATGGCTTCTTCTTAATTACCAGTCAGTACTATAAAATTGTTACACCATGATCCTCCGTAACCATTGTTTTTAATAGGAATTTGATAGATTTATTTATTTTTGCATGCACAGTACTACATATTGTTTTAAGGGTTTTCTTATTTATATAAAAAAAAAAAAACACTTATTTGTTGTTCATGTAGCATACAATAACTCACATGCATATGTCAGGAAAAAAAAGTTTAATTGTGTTACATCTTACAAAAACAAAGATTAATAACTTGATGGTTAGTTTATTTGTACTGATTGACAACCTAAATGTTCGTGTTGCAATTTTTGAATGGACATGAACTAAATTGTCATGGATCTCAAACTAGAAAATTGTAAACTGTTTGGCGACGGCAAATATTAGTAAATTAGAAAGAAAAAATATATATATCATGTGAACTATAAGTTTTCTATGAGAACACTTATGCTATGTTTGGAAGAGGAATTTTAAATTACTAAGGAACTTTAACTCATTCTTGTTAAATATGTATTACACGAGGACTAACAATGAACTACTTAAACTAGAAAAACTAATATTAAAATACTACAAATGCACTACAAATACCACTACAAAGGCACTAAATTGGCATCCGAAATTCTCTCAAATGTGTTGTTTCTAGTCGTTTTCTGTTGTTCTACCAAGTTTTTAAGGTATACCTACTACATTTGGTCTAAGTTTTGCTAAAATTTTACCCTCATCGAAATGTACCACATGAAAAACTTCTTCTCCATCCATTTTTATGTTTTGATTGATCTTAATTGTGAAATTTGTTTGGTGTCATTCTCTCGTTACAAAGTGAGCACAATATTTTTTTGAAAGTGTTAAACTTAAAACAGTAATAGCCATCACCTTTTTGTAGGTTAAAAATTCTACCCATGTGAATCAATTTTAATGGTAAGTTGGTAAGTAGGGTCCAATATGGGTTATATCCTATATCAATATGCCAGCACAAAATTGTATAAGGTGATGATCATTCATCGTGCATATATTGAGAGCTCAGTAACAAATTGTTAGGTACATATATCATACACAACAAAGTTTCCACAACATATCTGCTCTACTCATTTCATCAGTCACGGTCCTTCCCCAATATTACTGTCTATTAAGAATATCGATCCTACATATAAAAAAATGGATTGATACTCTCAATATTGTCCCATTGAAGATGGGTCAAGTTTGGAGATGACACAAGTGACTCACACGCTTTAGAAAATTGATACAAACGACAACCGACTAGGTATCTTTTTTTTTTTTTTTTTTTTGAGTTGAGCGATATTAGCAACTGATGGGGTTCGAACCCACGATATCATGCAAGGACGTCATTCCTCTTCATCACTGTGGTAGAGGATCACCTGCCCGACTAGGTATCTTAACACTCCAAGTTGGATGGTTACTTGTTAAGGTTAGACAACAAGAAGGCGTCAGCATCCCATTTCCAAGTGTCGTAAGTGGGTCCTTGCCACGGGTAAAAAGAGATTTGCAGGGGCAGGATTTTTCAAATGTGTTCATATGAATATCCGATCCCAAATGTATACCACAAAAGGCAAATAAAAATTGTGTAACTAACGGAATAAGGAAAAGGGGAAAAGAGCATCACAAAAGAAGAGGAAAATGCTTATTATTTATTCTTCACAAGGGTATTGCTAAATCCACACCAGAATGACTGTATGAAATGCAAAATGGAATTGCAAGGAATTGCGTTTCTAGGGTTCGTTATGCCCTCCACTTTGTAAATGGGAGTTTTTTTCTTGGTGAACTTGTAAATGGGAGTTGGGACTTACTTATACTATATTAATATCCAAGTGGCTTATGTTTGATGTATGCGAATAATCCAAGCAAAGTGCATGATTCTCTCTCGTACAGGATAAGGAGATAAAGGTGGATATGCTCACCATTTGAAATGTTATGCAAATAATTATGGGTGGAGTTTATTCACATACTTTTTATTTTTATTTTTATTTTTTACACACTCTTTGATCATTTCTGTTATAGATCATATTTAATTTATTCAATCCGACAATTAAAAAATAAGAGAGGTATATGAAAATTAAAAAATGATGTGTAGATAACAACATCCATAATTATTATAAGACTAGTTGCACCACTAGAAATCTCATCAATACACATCGTTTTGAAAGTGTGCGCATTGATGCTTAGACACGGCTCATCCGCGCGCAATGTTGTTTAGGCAACAAAACAATATTAAAGGAAATTGAGGCTTTACCATAAATACAATTGACAATATGATGAATAACCAAATACTTTATAAGTACATGCAAAGAATAACCAAATACAATTGACAATATGAAGAATAACCAAATATGAGGGGTATTGCCATTTGAAATTTTCATTAAATAGGCAGTGTTGACTATGCTTTAAAAAAAAAAAAAACAAACCTTTTTTTGGAAGCTTGGTAGACCCTTCTTCTACTTTTCTATACTTTTCTATTGTTATTGACAACATTTTTTTTTAAAAGCTTTTTTTTTTTTTAGAACTTTCATGAAAATAGCTTGGGCTAAGTATATTTTAATATAAAAAAAAGCATGCTATAACTTTATTTAATAAAAAAGAATTAAATTTTAATGAAAATGACACAATTTTAATATATATATATATATATAAAAGAAAAAACCTGATCCATCATAAACACCGTTTATGAAACTGAACACTATTTTTGAAACTGAACGGTATTAAAGTATTTATTGGTCCAATTTCACAAATAGCGCCTAGTTTTTTTGTCCACTTTCGTAAATAGGGTCTAGTTATTGGTCATGTTTCATAAATAATACTTAGTTATTGTGTCTAGTTTTATAAATAATGTATGGTAATTAGTATAATTTCATAAATAGTGTCTCTTTCTTGGTCTGATTTAATAAATAGTGTCTAGTTATTGATCAACTTTAATAAATAGTGCCTAGTTCTTGGTCACATTTCATAAATATTGTCTAGTTCTTACTCTAGTTTCATAAATAGTGTATAGTCCAGTTTCATAAATAGTTTCCACCTATTGGTTTAGTTGGAAATAATGCCTAATTCTTGTTTTCATTTCATAAATAGTATCCACTTATTAGTCCAGTTTCATAAATAGTGTCTACTTAGTGGTCTAGTTTCATGAATAGTGTATACTTATTGGTCAAGTTTTGTAAATAGTGTTTAATTCTTGGTTCAGTTCTATTTGAAACTTAGACCCTTTTTGGTTTTGTAAAAGCACCCGTTGCACTGAAAATGATGAACCTAGAAGTGACCATTTAGATCAAAACATTGAGACGATTGTGTTCTCAGTAATTATATTTAAAAAGCTATTTTCAATTACCAAATTAAAATTTCCTCACATTTTTTACATACCTACAATAATAAATGTAGCTCTCCATCAAATTTTTTGAGCTTGGGTGTCATCTTGGAGAATTTTTTTTCCTTGTGCCCGTGACACAAGTGGTACACCACGTGTTATTATGTAAGTGGTGGAAATTTTTTTATTTTTTATGTTATTAATTTTTTAACACAAGAATCTCACAACTTGTATAGAGATATGTGGTGTACCACCCTATGTTTCAGACACATTCTTGTCATCATAACTACTATTGGGAAACAACACTACAAAAATAAAATTAGGGAATGTAATTCAATTTGAAGTCTTTTTCTTATTCTAAGCAAAAAAAGAAAAAAAGAAAGAAAGAAATCTATTAATGTAGGTGACAATGGAAGAAAAAAGTGGAGTGTGGAAGAGGGGTGGACGTGCCCAGCGCAAGTTGGGTTTTTTATGGTTTTTTTATTTTTTTAGTTTTTATTCTTTTGTTATTATCATTAAATAAAGCTAGTGGATGATTTTTTTTTTTTTTTTTTTATATATTAAAATGTAAAGATTTGAAGCTCTTTTCATTAGTTTTTTTTTATTTTTTATCAAACACATTTGATATTCCAAATTTTTGTAATAAGCTGTTTTTTTTTTTTTTTAAAGTACCACAACCCCAAACCAACCCTCATACTCTCAATAAATACATTTAATGGTTCTTAGTTTTTGCATGCGTCTGACATTTTTGTAAACCAGATGCATGCAAAAGTATTCATATTAAAATTACAACCAAAACAATTTATACATGCATATGTAAATAGCCAAGCATAAAGCCTTTACTATTTATAATTTGGAGACAAATAGGATAAAGGGGATATATAAAGTTAGAGGGAAGGTGCGCGCGAGATAGGATTTGATCGATCCTTGGCTAAAGTACGACCCCATTGGGGCATTGACATGTTCATCTTTTAATCGGTGGATAATTGAATGACGTCATCGAGGAAAATGACAAAGGATTAGAGGAAGTTTAATTTTGAGTGCTGAGAGAAGTTATCCTAAAAGAAGAGATAGAGCTTGATCGGATAAGGCATTGCATGATCTATTTGTCAAGTTGTTACTTGTCAATGATGCATATCTTTTGGATTTGTCATTAATTGTTAAATTTCAGGTAGACAGGCCAAGAGCTCACTCCAACAACACTGATATTGTCCCCACTTAACCACCTGCTCAATCTGTCAGGTGTGGGGTTTTAATCCAAAAGGTCTCGATGTTAGTTAGAATGAGGTAATTCTATTTAAAGGGCTAGTTCTTAAGCCTTCTGGCAGATGTGGGACAGAGGAATTCTAACACTCCCCCACACGTGAGACCCCATTTTATGGGTCACACATGAAGTTCTACACATCGACAACCACGTAGAGCTAAGTTGGGGCTCACCCGTTCGCGCGAGGCCAATGGGGACCCACCCATTCACGTGGCATGTCTTGGCCTACGTGCAGCCAAGTCGGGGCTCACCCATTCTCGCGAGATCAAGGGAGACCCACCCGTTCATGTGGCAGTACGGGCCCATCCCCTGACTCTGATACCATGTTAAATTTTAGGTAAACGGGCCAAGGGCCCATTCCAACAACACCAATACTGTCCCCACTTAACCACATGCTCAATCTGTCAGGTGTGAGGTTTTAATTCAAAAGGCCTCGATGTTAATTAGAGTGAGGTAATTCTATTTAAAGGGCTTATTCTCAAGCCTTCTAGCAGATGTGGGACAGAGGAATTCTAACATTAACATTTTCATAATCTGCGCTTACTTTGATCATGACTTTTTTGTAATGAAGATCAGCCCAAATGTGATGATCTCATACGCATGTTATTTGGTTTTCCAGTCACCTTACTCTAAACTAGTGGCGGATGGACTAAGGGGCTAGAGGGTCAGCTGACACCCCCCCCCCCCCCCCCCACAACCACCCAAAACTTCAGTGAATGTCCATGAAGAATTTGGATGCTACCCCTTTGAAGATTGGAGTTAACTTCATACATACCCTTCAGTTGTTTGATAAAATGCCTAAAAGAAGAGTTGAGTTTCTTATTATTATTATTATTATTTAATATTACCTGACCAAAACGATGTCATTTTGCGTCAAGTTAGTTTAATAAAATAAAATAAAAACACCAACAGCCAAAAAAATATTAATAATCATGTGTATTTGCTAAATACATTGCTTTAGTCTTACTGGTTGCTACTACTTCCGTGGAGAGAGCCATTTCCGCTATGAAAATTGTGAAGAGTCCATTGCGTAACCGAATATGAAATCAATGATTGAGTGATAGCATGATGGTTTATATTAAAGCAATGTTTTTTCTTCTGTTGATAATGAAGCTATAATGATGCGTTTTCATGAAAACACATCATTGACTATTGCAACTTGTATTATTATTTGTTCTATAAGTTATGAATAATGGAACTATGGTTTAAAGTTATTATGTGTCTAAAAAATGTTTGTGAACTTTTACATGTGACCCTCCAAATAATTTTTCCTAAATCCACCACTGCTCTAAACTGCTAGGAGATTAAAGTTTATACATGATTCTGTGGAGTCTATAGCTTGCAATTGGTTGGTATAATAAATTACTTATTAGAAGGGATGTTTAATAATTCGTGTCTAGCTAGAAGACCCAAAGATTGTTCGAACAACCTTAATTAATAACGAGGCAGCATTATTTCAACACAACACTTCATTTGTTTGGTAATTTTGAGATGCCTCCTTCCCCTCTCTCATTTGTTTGTTTGTTTATGCGACTATATTGTTAGTCTCAAGAAACCCTGAAATTCCTCTTCTCCGAGAATTTGGTGGGGCCTGGACTCTTTGATAGACTAAGGTTTAGGTCAAGTTTGGTTATTGACAATTTTTCTTGATGAGCAATCTGTAAAAATTAAAAATGAGCTAAGACTCTCTATACGCCATCTTCAACTGAAGGAAAACCAGAGGGCTCTCTTTAGCCCTATAACTATTTGAAGAAATTATATTTTAATGAACATTGTCAGACCATATTTCATATCATCTCCAACCGAGAGGACCAAAGGATCATAGGCCAAACATAGTCCTGTGATAAAAACCATCTCCAACCGAAGGGGCCAAAGAGTCATAGGCCAAACATAATTTATTATTATAATTTAAAGATTACAACAACTTAAATTTAAAAACTACAACTTAAATATTAAAGGCTACATCAACTTAAATTTAAAGGCTTAGGTATTTAAGAGAAATGGATGGCTGACTCATTTGGGCCAGCTTGTTGGCCTGATTTGGTGGTTTTGGTCCTGTGGGGCCCACAAGCCCTTTGGCCTAGCCCTCTGTTGGAGACGGTTGTCGTGTCATTTCGAACTATTTTTAGCTCTATAGCCCTTTGGTCGGGTTAATTGGAGATGGCCTAAGTTCTCAAAGAGACTTGCAGTATTCCCTGATCCTGAGACAAGGTAGCCTCCCCTCCCTTCAATTTTTGCTGACAAAGCACAATTAAACTGATGGAATATAGTGATTGAATGCCACAATTTAGGGCTATTTTACTCCAATTATATCTAGAAGAGACCTGGATTGATTTTTTTTTACATGATGAACTCGTTATTTAATTCCACAAAAGAAATATATTTTTTATCAGATTATTATAGCTAACATAATGTATGATTTGTACTAAAAAAAAGCGTAATGCATGATTTATCTTAAATCTTTCACTACTTAATATAAATATATCATGTTGTAATTGGTATTAGAAGAAACTGTTGGAATAGAAAATAGATATTAAGTGGCTTTAGTACTATAGTTTAGTAGTATACATCTTCATTCTTGTCTTAATTACGTTAGATTCTTGTCAAAGAAGTATTTTAACGAACGATATTTAATCAAATTAAATAACTTAAAGAAGATATGCATGCAGTGAGTCATGAGTGAGAGCTACTTATTTGTGTGTATATGCTAGTGCATGACTTACTAAATACAAAGCATCTCAGTCGACTTCTCCTCCAAAAAGTAAAAGCAAAACAATGGCTTGTGGATCCCATCCCATATGTCTTTGCCTGCCCGGCTGCTTCACCATGCCGCCATGTTAATGACTATGAACTTGGCTACTTATGCATCACGAACAAAAATAGTTTAAGCATTAATTATTATTATTATTTTCAATAATTCTTCCGAACTGGTATTGTCTCTTTAACAAACAATAAGATTATTACAATCTAAACTACAAAGACGAAGATCTGAACTTGGACGCCGATGGTAACAAACAATGCTCTAGCCAACTTGATTAAATTCGTGTACAAAGATGGAGATCTGAACTTGGATGCCGAAGGTAAAAAAGAACGCTCTAACCAACTTGATTAAATTCGTGACTACATCTGAAGCGGTACTTAAAAAGTTAAACAAGGTATAAAATTCCAGATACAGTCTTGAAAGGGTTCAACGTATGAATTTCAGGTAGAGTCGTTATCAAAATGTGTACTTTTGGTTGGAATCAAGATAAAGTTTGTGCGAAAATATCTAATTCTTTTGTTCACACTCGCGATAATTCATTTCCTGATTTTGCAATTAGCTAGCTAGTAGCCCTGATTTGAACTTTCGCTTTCCCGGTAATAGCGTATAGTCTAGTAATGCTGGTCTATGTTCACATACGAGGTAACAAAAGTGAGATATAGAATGTTCACAGTCCATACAAACAGAACTAAGATGGAAAAGAGAAAATAAAAGCACAAGGAAAAGAGAGAAAAAAGAAAAAATAGTTTTGAAATAAATTGAAGAAAGTTGATTAATCCATTATAAAATTAATTGATAATATGAGATTTAACCCAATTACTTATAAGTATATGCAATATCCCTTTTTTCGTCTATGTGAGAAACATTCTCAGCACATTTCTCACATGTGGTAAATATTCAAGTTAAATACATGAAAAACACAAACAGTGTGACGAGGAGCACGTGTGGCCGTTAGACTTCATCTGTACGACAATCTGCTCTATTATTATAAAGAAAGTTGAGGTTCTACCATAAAACTAATTGAAAATATAAGAAGTAGCCCAACCAACTTACTTATAAGCTTATGAAGACTGGAGATCCCTCCTCTTATCAATGTAATATTCATTCTCAACAAAAGAATGAGAGATATGGGTAAGGGAGTAGACTTATACTCAAGTTTAACTCACAAAAGAGACTAAGAGAGTAGTTTAGAAATGTCTTTTGGAGAAAAATATAAGGTTTACAGTTTACTCTGGGGTATGGGAATCTAAGTGCCGACGTAAGCTGACCAACCAAATCAATTCTAGTTGGCTCCACCTACCCTGTCCCTTTACTTTGAAGACTCCATGTCTATAAATAAAGGCCAGAGAATACCATACGTAGGCTTGAGCACACTACTCCAACCCCATCTTCTAACTCCTCATCTCCTAGTTACTAGCTAGTCAAAGCAAAACCCTAGTAAGCATGGCCGGACCCTCGCCTGACCTGACCAAGGTCACCAACATCAAGTTACTCTGCAGCTACGGCGGTAAAATCCTCCCCCGTTACCCCGACGGCAAGCTCCGTTACCTCGGCGGGGAAACCCGTGTCCTTGCCGTTCCCCGCTCTATTTCCTTTTCCGGTCAGTTTGTATATAAATTCCCCCATTTTTTTAGTCTTTTGTTTGGAGGATGTTTTATTGAATTTAGCTGCGTGGTTGTGTAACAGAACTGTCGTCAAAGCTGACTGAGTTGTGTGGGCCATCCGTGACGGCCGTCAGTCTGCGCTGTCAACTGCCCACCGAGGATCTTGACGCCCTCGTATCCATCAAGTCCGATGAGGATCTCGTTAATCTCATTGAGGAATACGACAGAGCAGCCTCTTCCGCTAATCTGAAAATCAGAGCCTTCCTCTCACTCATCCCCGCCGGCAGGACAACCAAAAGCGTTTCATCCCCTTCTTCCTCCTCGGCCTCTGCCGCCTCCACGACTTCGTCCTCCAGCAGCTCCTCGTCGTCAAATAACTACTTCGGCGCTGCTTCCGGTTCCACCCCAAGATTCCCCTTGCCGTCTTCCACCCCAGTTGATCGTTGCCTTCGTCAAATGCCGCTGCAGCCTTCCCCGTCGACGGTGCCGTTTCAGAGATCCCCCTCCAAGGTTCCTCACTGTGCTAATATTTACCATGCTTGTCACGGCCACAGAAACAACAACCCTACTGGTACTACCGGTAGTCGTCTCTACCTGGTTCACAACGGCAATCACTGGCAATAACGTGGCAAAGCAATCACTGGCTATAACATCGTTTGCCACGGTCGGAGTTCCGGACTACAAAATTACAAATATGTCACGGCCTATTAAAACAAGTTAATACTACAAACCCTAAAATTAAAAAAGAAAAACACACAAAAAAAATCAGTTATATAGTATATCTGATCAGTTATGTAATGGGAAATATGGAGCTGTAATCGTTCATCAGATGGATTGCTATTGAATATCCGTGGTGATTAATGACTTTCAGTCCTAATTCGTTTTTTCAATGTGCATACATATAAAGACATGGTGAGTGCTTTTTTAGCAATCCTTCCCTTTCTCTCTCAGTATTCACTTTTTTTTTTTTTTTTTTTTGTCGTCGTCTCTCAGGAGCTTACTGATCAGCGCATGTGAGCTGTTGAATTTTGATTCAATGATTATAATTATTATAACTTTTAAATAGACTTCCTATTTGTAGCCGTTGAATTAAAATTCAACGACCCAAGTACGCTGTTCAGAAGGCTCTTGAGCTTGTGCTCAGGAGAGGATTCAATTCCTCTGTCTATAGCCATTGTTTCTGCACTAGAGCAGTAGAGCTTTTTCCATGTCTGTTCTCCGTTAGCGTCCCGTTAAACGCCGTTGGGCGTTGTGCGTAGCACTGTCAGTAAGCGCATAACATCTGTTAGGTTTCTGTCAGATTCCCTGTACTGAGTGAGACGTGGCATTTGGTGTGTGATTAGAGTGTCCGCTGTGTTTGTTATGTGTCACTCTGTTATGCGTTATGCTTTTACGTGGGACAAACAAACCTCATCCCAATCGATCTGACATTCAGACTCATGTCTCTTCGTTCGTCGTAAATTCCACTTCTTTTTTACCTCTTATTTTTTTCCTTTTTCCAAGAGTAGCTTATTAATCGAGTGTATTTAATCAATATTGTTAACTTTGTGGACGTACCTCAGGTTTGTGAAGAGAGTAAAATGAAACAAGCAGGATGATGATCTGGAAGGCCGCAGAGAGAGATCAACTTCTGAGAGTATATATAGAACTGATGAGCTAGCGGCATGTAAGTACCATTAATTCATTATTCATGAATTAATTGTGTTAGTTTAGGTTTAGGGCAATTGCATTTGCAGAAGTGAAGGTATTAGCTTTTGGTTGTGTTTTAGTTTAGGTTTAGGGCAGTTGCATTTGCAGAAGTGAATGTATTAGTTTTTAGTTATTTATCTTCGGACTTCAATCCTTTATGCACTAAATAGATTTTCTCGAAAATTTTTATGTGTTCCGCCTGGGATCTTCTCATATATGCATGATCATTAAGAAACACATCGGCTAGCTTCAACAATGACCAATGAGCTATGTACACGCCGTCTTTTATTTTTATTTATTTTTGTTGCATTCGTGGGTTTCTAACCACCCCTAACCTATTTATCCACCACCTTATTTACACTCACCACTAAACTAACTTCGGTAACGCATTTGAAAGATGAGTAATGTGAGACCCTCTTGGTGACACTTTCTTTTACGTGTAAGGTCTTACGTTACAATATTAAGACTATTATGATATTTAGACACAACAATTAACAAGTGTTAGAAAATTAGTTATTTATTTTAGGGTTTTCATCACAAATGGTTTCTGAAATTGGCTTTCACCATCAAGATGGTCCCTGAAATTAAAAATCATTTAATGTAGTCCTTGAAAATAAGTGTTGCAAATCAATGTGATCCTTCCGTACGTCATAATTCTGTTAAAAATTATGTTAAAGTGGTGATGTGACTCATAAATGGGTTCCACAAGATTTACTTGTTTTTATCACAAATGGTTTCTGAAATTGACTTACACCATCAATATGGTCCTTGAAATTGAAAATCAATCAATGTAGTCCTTGAAAATAAGTGTCACAAATCAATATGATCATTCGGCCACAATTTTGTAAAAAAATTTGTTATATGCTGATATGGGTTTATAATTAATTAAAAATGTTGTCTAAATACCTTTTTGCTCAATGAATATTTTTTTTCTTATAGTAAGGCCTACTCCGAAGAGAGATCCCTTCCATAAATTCTCAAAGGCACAAGGCTTAACCAAGGTCTAAGAGGGGGTGTGGAAATAATTTTCAACCAACAATGGACGCTCCTTAGTTATAACCTCATTATCTCAAGGCAGACCTCATCGTTCTTTGCATCACTAGACCACCAGGGAAGCGCCGAATAAGCTCTCCAAGATTATGACGAGGAAGTTGATCGCCTAAATGTTAACGGTGATCTCCCAGAAGTCGTTACCAATGGGCCAAGTCATCACCAAAGGTGATCTCGATCTAGGTTCAATTCGGTGAAGGGTGTCGAAGTGTGTAAAGATGGGTGTATTGAGATGTTTTTATAGAGAATAGAGAGCGAATGAGGTATATAAATGTGGACTGGGATCGGAGGTGATTGTAGGACTAGGTTTTTGGGTTGACAAATTTTTTATTAATTATTAAATTATTTAAGTCTATTTGTATTTTTTTTTTTTTAAATTTAATTAGACTTGTGTGACTCATTTATGTGTCACATCAGCACATAACAGAATTTTTGATAGAATTGTGATGGAAGGATTACATTGATTTGAGACATTTACTTGAGGGACTACATAGATCAATTTTCAATTTCAGGGACCATTTTGATGTCGCGGGTCAATTTCAGGGACTATTTTGATGTTGTGAGTCAATTTTAAGGACCATTTGTAAGAAAAAATGACTTATGGGGCCCATTATGTGTCACATCAACACTTGACATATTTTTTACAGAATTGTGACAAAATGACCACATTGATTTGCAACACCTATTGTTAGGAACTACATTGATTGATTTTCAATTTCAGGGATGGTGAGGGTGAATTTCAAGGATCATTTGTGATAAAAACCCTTTATTTTATTATTTGGGTTTGGGCCTAACTTATTTGGATTAGGGTTTCTTAAGTTCTGTTCTCTACAAATACACCTTGTAGTTTAGTATGAGAATTAAGTCAGTCAAATCATAGCGATTAGTTTGTTGTTGTCTCGTCAATCTCATTTATTTGTTTTCTGTTTAATAAAACAATGTTCATAGTTTATCTTGCATTTATTCGTTCATTAGGAGTATTCTAATTTTCAACTTGTGGGTCCTACCATTGTAAGTAAGACCTACATGTATAAGAAAATGTTAGCAATTATGTATGCCCGGTTTGTGTTTTAAATAGCATTGCCCAGGTAAGACCTATTTTTATCAAAATCTGTCAACAAGTGTTTTAGTTTTGTGGGTGTTATTGATTAAAGTTACGATCTTACCTGCCCAGATTTTTAGAACTTAAAATCAGGATATTTACACTCTCACTTCTTGGCTTCCTTCGTCTTCGTGGCATTTTTTTCGGGCATCAATATGCTTTGACATTTTAAGCTTTACGAAAAATGTTTTATGATGGTTACACATATGGTCCATACATGCATGATCGTCATGACAAAAAAATTTCTTGACCAGATTCGATCTATGGCTTGCTGCGATCGGATGGTAGGGATGGGAAGGCATTTTTAACCCTTACGAAAATTGGAATTTTATGATGGTTATAACGTAGTCCATACATGCATGATCGCCATGACAAAAATAAGTTCTTGGCTAGATTCGATCGGTGGCTTGCTGCGATTGGATGCTAGGGATGGGAAGGCAGTAGGAGTACTGGAGAATTTAAGAGGTCGGAGGAACCATGCATGGCGATTTCAAATCAAATCAAATCAAATTAACATATATGATTCCAACATCCAATAGCGATAATTTGGAAGCATCGGGGGATCATATATTATTTTCATTTAGGTATCGAATCACAACTGTACAATGAACTTATCTATATATTAATACCTATTTATTTATTGAAAGTGGAATAAAATGGGACTGAACCATAAAAATACATATTTATTCCATACATGCCAGCTGGAGATTGTAACCTAGCTACACTGGTTCATGAAGCTGCACGTAATTAGTTGAAATCCAGTATTTTTTTTAAACTATACAATACAAGAAAAAGGATGACAGCTGATGGAGATGGAGACATTCTATTTGAAAAGGGCAAATAAAAAAATATTGATTAAGAAGGCCCTCCATAATTCACTCCACTCACGTAGCATTCAGGGGATGAGATTCCCCCGCCCCTCTCACAAAAAAACATACAAAAATATTATGAAGTTCCATTATTCTATACTAGGAGAATTTTGAGATATAAGATTTGAAGAATGTAATTTGTCGAAAGTTTGACAAAATAATTTATAGCGAATGAGTACTACATTGTAATTATAGCAAGATTTTTGTAATAAAATACAACATTTATTAAGTTATGTAGATAGTTAAGTTGGAAGAACATCGATTTGATTAGTATTAATCGGATGGTCAACTCTGAAACATTCTTGACATATAAAGACACCCAGTAAACTAATTATTTATTTATTTGTTTAGGGAAAGCACCAGACAAATTTGAAAGAGATGTGAGCATTGCATGTTATTGTGGAGAAATTTTTTATTGTGACCAAAACACGGATTGTATATCACGTGTTTTTATATAAGTAATGAAAAAATTTATGTTTTAAGTTATTAATTTTATAACACACATATCTTACCATTTGTATAATGACATGTGATGTACCACCATGTGTTCTAGTCACAGTGAAAAATCTCTAGTTGGCTTGAATATCTTGTGGATAAATTAACCAATATAATAAGAGATAATTAAAGTGGTTTAAAGGTTTGATCATCCTCCACCCCTGCCCCCACCACGTATGGTTCTGTGATCTGTCCTTGTTAAAAAATAGAAATGTGGCACTAGAGAGTAGAGATCATCAATATTGAATTAAATTTTTTTTTTTTTTAACAAACGATATTACCTACATAAAAGAGAGGGAGTGTGTTTAACCTCACAATGGGCTAAAATAATGTGGTTTTTATTTTCCCTTGTAGTAAATCAAACCTAAAACATCTTACTTACAAATGAAAAAATATATCATTAAATTATAGTACTGAGTAACTATTGAATCAACTTTTGACAAAGAGTAAAATTACGTTTTTAGGTGGGTGGGGAAAAAGTGGTAATGTATTGTGTTGGATCCCACGCATAGGCCACAGGAGGACTACACCTGCGAGCTGTAGTTGTTCCGTGTTTCGTATTCCGCATTCTGAAATGTATGTAATTGTAATGTCTCTTGTATAAGAAATAATAAAAATTTAGCTAAAATGATTTTTAAGATTGACATAATTTTTCATTTTGGTCTCATTTGAAATCGATAGAAATTTTGAGCTTGTAATTATCAATCATTTTAGTTATTTTATAAAAAATCTCCATTAACTAAGAATAAAATGACAAATATACTCTCAATTTTTATCAAATTATTTTGTCACATTGTTTATTAAATTGAGGATATTTTTATCCTTTTGGTATTTATTTACATAATTTTTCACAGAATGACCAAAATGATTGATAGTGAACAAACTTATGCACCACTTCTATCGATTTCAAATAGTAAAGACCCAAGTGAGGAGTTATGTCAATTCCAAATACCATTTTGGCTAAAAAGCCTAACAAAAAACAAAGGTAATTCTCCTTTTACTACTCTAAAGTGAGGAGTAATGTAAATGCTTTTGTGCTTGGAATAAGCAGGAAATTACTGAGATAGAATATGTTGAAGCCAACGATGAACTTGAAGAGGAAAATGATATTGAAGATTCTGGTAGAGCCAAATTCTAGTATCTTACAGAATAGAAATGGATGTATGCATAGCCTGCGCTAAGTTTGCATAAGTCCACTGTTCATAATTTACGTGCTACTCAGTTGTGAGATAAAAAAAAGAAGGTTCATGAAGCAAGGCTACAACTCTAGTATAAAATCATGGAGAAAAAGTGTGTATTTGTGTGTGTCTGTATCAAATGCACTCAATAGAGGAACTAATATGCAGTTGAAACGGATGAAAAGGCCGAAGGTGCTGCTCACAAGAGAGAGCGAGTGGAATCTGTTACTGCTTCTAGGAAGTTTGAGGAAGATGAACTTGCAGCTTCCAAATCACAGAAGAAGCCAGGGTGCTTGCTGAGGTAATTAGATTCTTCCAGTGTAATTACGTTGTTAATTATGCTCTAATTTTGTTTTGATTGCATTGGTAAGTATCTATAATTGGAAATCCACCAATATGTCGTATGTAACTTTACGTTCCAATCTGAATCTATTCCTTTAAGCGTCAGGTGGAGTATGAAGGTGGTGGTGTTAGGCAAAAGGTAGTACAATGACAGCTTCTGCTTATTTCATTACTAAAAAGACGGTTGGAAAGATCCACTTTGTGAGGTTGTTGGCCGCCGATTTCTTCAAAAATCTTGCGGCGCAAGGAAGAAACTTGCTAAAAGGAGACCAAATTTCAGAAGATTTTGATAGCTGAGTGTTTTTATTACTGTAGAAAGACAATTGATGCTTTGATTATTTCAAAAACAAGGTTACTTACCTGCCCATGGTTATGGTTTTAGTTGTTGACAAAACTATAAATTATGACACACAATGTCATACACCAGAGCATAGTAGAATTTTTTGAAAATTGTAGCTTCAATTATTCTTTCCTTGAAGTTGACTATGCCAACTAACTAAAATAACATGTTGCATATATAAAGTAAGAGAATGACTTCCATGGCACAAGTAGATGCTTCCAATAACAAATTATGTATAAATTTTCTTCATGTATTGTAACTTTGGTACAAGATGTTAATGATGCTACGATGGTCGTTTATTCATGTTTCTCTCGTGAATTGGATCAGTTACTCGAGGCAGCATGCACATCCACTTGCACTGACTTCAATCCCTTACCTATGAGTTAGTTCGGTTGGCTGCGTGCGCATGAGACACAACTACCCCAATGCTCAACTACCCACGACCGTGTCCTTGTCGGTACAACAGTTCCATTTAGATCACCTCATCAAACTCAAACAATCTTCTTCCTCAAAAGATGGCATCCTTCCAAATGGCAAAAGACACCACTCCTCTATCCCTCTCTCCAAACTTCATTCTCTCAGAGAATCACAGGCCACACCTCTCAAATGTTTCAGCTCTGGAATCAATCCCCACCATTGATTTGAACGACCAAGGCAGCAGCAATAACTGCGATGGACCATCCCCATTGGTTCAGAAGATCTCACGAGCTTGTGAGGAGTATGGATTTTTCCAGATCATCAACCATGGAGTACCCGAGGAAATGATGACTGCCATGGTCCAGAGGTTCAGAAGATCTCACGAGCTTGTGAGGAGTATGGATTTTTCCAGATCATCAACCATGGAGTACCTGAGGAAATGATGACTGCCATGGTCCAGTTCTTCAAATTGCCTCCTGAAGAAAGGGCAAAATACTTCACCACAGATCACTCCAAGCAAGTAAAGCTTTTCAATTACTACCTCAAAGTTGAAGAGCAAGAGCAAAATGTCACTATGTGGAGTGAAACCTTCTCAAGCAAGAGCAAAAGGTCACTATGTGGAGTGAAATTCACTCTTCTCACATCTTTGGCATCCTCTCAATTCCTTGCCTGAAAATCCTCCCCAATACCGGTACCAGCATAATATGAGCAATATATTCTACCTTAAACTAATATAAACTAGGGGAAAGGGAGAACTAAGATGTCAATAAATGAGCACTAAACCATAATTCATACACATTTTATAGTCCTTTCAGTGCCGTCGAGTTCTATTTTTAATTAAAGTTTTGTAACTTTATTCTAATTCTGCGTATTAATTTCCCTTTTGTTTATGGTTTTGTTAGTGAGCTTTTTGCTGAATATGCAAAGGAGATTGGCAGATTGATGAAAATGCTCTTGGGATTGCTATCCCAGGGACTTGGACTAGAGAAGGACTGCTTACAAAAGAAGCTGGGTGATAATCCTACTCTGATAGCACAGGGAAACTACTATCCACCATGTCCAGACCCTGAGGTCACGCTTGGACTAGCTATCCATACTAATCTCAATGCACTCACAGTACTCAGGCGGACAGAGGGAGTGACTGGCCTTCAAGTGATCAAAGATGGGAAATGGGTTGCTGTCGATTCTCTCCCCAATGCCTTTGTTATCAATCTTGGTGACCAAATTCAGGTGCTGTCATAAAACTGGTTACAAATTTTTATAAACAAAAACGGTGATACTAAACAGAAAATAAATAGATAATTAACCGTGATTTATATGTGATTTATACTCTATTTGTATTTATTTCACAGTTGCTTTATGGATTATATTCATATTTAAATTGAATTATCTCTCCTTTTTTTATGTAGGTGATGAGTAATGGAAGGTATAAGAAAGTGCACGACAGGGCAGTGACCCAACAGGGACACTGTGATTGGTGCAATTGAGGATTCGATTGATGAGCAACACCCTACATTGTATCGGAGCTACAAGTAGGCAGAGTTTTAAGAGTTCTACAGGCAAGAAGGAACAAGAAGGTTTGTCAAGGAAGATTTTGAGTTGCGGAATTGAAAAATTACCTTGACTTATATGATTGGGTATGTTGTATTCCAAACATTATTGTCATCATCTAAAAATTTTCTCAGTGTTGTTATTTATTTTTTTTAAATCGCCACGACAGCCTACCTTTCAGGGTAGGAAAGATTCACAAAGGTATTTTAGCCTCTTCATGACTATCGTCGTGTGATTCACCAGCACTAAAGATTGAACCAAAAAAGTGCCGTGTAAAATACTGGCATATAATTCATTTTAAACCACTGAGTCACCGCGTGATTAATAATAATAATATAAAAAATGTGAGCATCGATTTATAATAAGAGCTACTAGACTCACCCACCTCATTGTCTTATTTCTCCATCCACGTTATAATCTCATCCACCTTAAAAAGTTAAAAAATTAAAATGCTATTTTCCCACCCACGATTATTCCCAAAATAACCTTTAAATATGCATACATATAAAATTATAAAATAGCATATAATTTTCATAATGCATCTCAGACGTGGTGTTTCAACTGGCTTTCGTACCAGGTGTGGATGCAAATTTTCTCCTTCTTGTTCTTGGATGAAAATGCACCTGCAAAAACAATTAACACCTTAGGTCAAGGCTAAGAGCCTCATGCGCTCACAATGAATTTTAGGGGAGGGGTGGGCTTTGGTCGAAGAACCTCCGATGCCAAAGTTAGAATTTTGAGGGAAAAGTGTTTGGAGAATTTAGAAAATTTTGCAAGAGGATTCAACTTAGGTTTTTGGAGAAATGGAGTAGTATTTATAGGGGTGTGGCAGGCCCCCTTTGGAGAGGTGGGAATTGGCAACATGTAGTGGTTTTATGCCATAATATCTTGCAATCAATTAGAAAATTAATTAGAAAATTAATTAATTAATTAGAAAATCAATTAATTAATTTTAGGTAATTAATCCTATTTTGAATGAATATTTGGAGGTTACCTTGTGGGGAGGATTTGAGGAGAATTGATGAAATAGGTTTTGAATAAACACCTATTTTGATCACTTTTGACCTTGATTGAGTGATGATTGTCCGCTGCTCGAGCGTAGGAGTTCCTGATATACCTTGAGGGTAATCTTGTTTTTTTCATCCAAAAATCCATGTGTCGCATCCATATTTTTCTTGATTATTTTTTGCTCCACACCAGGGTGTTGTAGATTCATTTCAAGCGTTCTCAAACGTTAATGAAACGGAAAAAAAAGGAAAGGATTGTTTGATTTACTTAAAGATTTTCGTAGGTGAATTTTGTGTTTCTCAACCTATGTTGGCCAAATTCAAATAAGCAAAAAAAAAAAAAAAAAAAAAAAAAGAAGATATGTTGGCCAAATCCTTTTTTCTGATCTTGAAGTCACAAGTATGCTAGTTCAATTCTAAAACACCAAGGTATCCAAATTCGAAAACAGGAAAACTTCGACAACGACGTATATACTATGCGGCAAATTCAAATGATCCATATACAAAATTATTCTTTTACTTCTTTAATGGAAACATAATTTTCTATCTTTTCTATAAAAGTTTCATCTTCTACTTCTTCAATGAAAAAGTCATCTTCTAAATCCATTGTTTTTTTTTTTTTTTTTTTGGCTTTCTCTGAATGAAAGGAGATGGAAATATGAGTTAGAGTTTAAGATAGACTAAAGTATGCAACCCAACCCTTTTTTTTAACACAAAAGAGGATAATTAATGTTCTTAATTACAAAAATTTAATAAAAAGTGAATGAGAGGATAAGATATTTAGAGAGGATAAGATATTTAGAGAGAATAACATCACTTTTTATAATATTAATATAAAGAGAAAATTTGAAATAGGTTCAATTTTATAGACCACCTTTTGAAATAAGTTCAAATTTTAATGATTTTTTATTTTTGAAATAGATCGAATTTTTAACTACTTTAAACCATATCAAAAGACCCCTAATATAAATGATATGATGATTGCAGACCGAAAAATACAAGAAACTTTTGCGGTTTAAAAGCAAACTTCACTTGGAACGAAAAATCCAAAAGGCAAACCTCGATTCACTACTCGAGTCTTGATCAAATATGGCAGCAGCAACCCAAATCCCGGAAGTAGTGCTCGACTCCTCCGCCGGCCCCAAGAGCATGCCCATCCTCGCCTTCGGCACAGCGGCCGACAACATACAGCCTGACGGTTTGAAAACGGCGGTGATTGAGGCCATCAAGCTAGGCTACAGGCATTTTGATACAGCTTCCATATATGGCTCCGAGCAGACTCTTGGTGACGCCATTAAAGAAGCTTTAGAACTTGGCCTTGTTGATTCCAGAGACAAACTCTTCATTGAAAGATAGTAATTCTGTGTTCTCAACTCTAATGTTGAGTGAGCATTCGTGCATTCATATTTATAGGATTACAAGTCATACATATGTAGAACTAGGATTACAAGTAGTTGAATCAGGATAAAACATGGTCTGCAACAAGCGATGAGGATTCCGTGTTGGACTGGGAGTTCGTGTTAGACTGGGAGTCTATTTGTGCAACAGATATAGACTGAGTTGGAGTCGGTTTATCACTCCCCCGCAAACGTACAGGGAGGTCACGAACTGGAAGTTTGGACAGCAAGGATGCAAAACGAACTGCAGACAATCCCTTGGTAAGAAGATCAGCCAGCTGATCCGTGGAGGAGACATAGCAAACGATGAGCTCTTGACGAGTGACCTTTTCCCGAACATAGTGATAGTCAACTTCGACATGCCGCATGCGCTGGTGGTGAACTGGATTGGAAGCTACGGAAATGGCACTAATGTTGTCGCACCAGAGGCGGGGCGGAGCAAGAGGGAGATGAAGCTCTCGAAACAAGGTGCGATACCAAGAGAGAGCAGCGGCTGTGTAGGCAAGCTGTCGATATTCAGCTTCTGTACTGGAGCGTGAGACACCACGTTGCTTCTTGGAGCTCCACGAAATAAGGTTATCACCAAGGAATATACAGTAACCACCAGTGGAACGGCGATCGTTCGGATCACCAGCATAGTCCGCATCAGCATAGGCAGTGAGCTGAAGGGAACTCGAGCGATAAACAATCCCATGTTTTGGAGTAGCTTTAAGATAACGGAGTATGCGTTTAACCGCAACCCAATGTGTCGTTGTGGGCTTATGCATAAACTGACAAACCTGGTTAACGGCAAAGGAAATATCAGGACGAGTGAAGAGAAGATACTGCAAGGCACCCACAATGCTACGAAACTCGGTGATATCAGACAATGGTTCACCATCAGATAGACTGAGGCGTCGGCCACTAATGGCTGGGGTCGAAATGGGCTTGCATTCCAGCATGTTGGTGCGTCGGAGAAGATCAGTGATATACTTTGTCTGAGTAAGATGAAGGCCCGTGCTAGTACGATGAACCTCCATACCTAAGAAATAATGAAGTGGTCCAAGATCCTTCATTGAAAATAATGTGCCCAACTGATGAATCAAACGAGTGAGATGGTCCATGCTATTGCCAGTAATAAGAATGTTATCCACATAAATTAACAAGTAAATAACCACGGAACCATCAAAGAAAGTAAATAATGATGAATCTGCATGAGAAGATACAAAACCCAAATTTTCCAAGTGATTGGAAAAACATTGAAACCATGCACGAGGAGCTTGTTTAAGACCGTATAAAGAACGTTGCAACTTGCACACATGAGATGGACGTTGAGGATCAATGAATCCCGGTGGTTGCCGCATATAGACCTCTTCATTCAAAGAACCATGAAGGAACGCATTTTGGACATCAAGTTGTCGAAGAGGCCAATTGAAATGAATAGCAATGGAGAGAATTAACCGAATAGTCGCATGATTGACAACAGGACTAAATGTCTCAGCATAGTCTAAACCCTATTGTTGATGAAACCCGTTAGCCACTAACCGTGCCTTGTAACGCTCAATTGAGCCATCAGAACGTCGCTTGATTTTATATACCCACTTATTAGGAAGAATATTCATAGTGGGTTGAGACGGAACCAAAGTCCAAGTGCCATTATGTTGTAAAGCATTGAATTCGTCAACCATCGCCTTTCGCCACTCGGAATCTTTATTAGCCTGACTAAAACATGTAGGCTCAACCAAGGCATTAGTAACAGTAGCAACATAAGTATATTTGGGATTAGGTTTGCAAATACCACTTTTGCCTCGAGTGACCATAGAATGGGACACGGCACTTACCTCGGGAGTAGATGAAACCAATGGGGCGGGTGTGACTGGTGGCAGGTTTGATGTAGGGACTGGTTCAGGAGAAAAACTGGAGGGCACGGTAGAGATTGATGCAGGTAGGACATGAGGCTGAGAAGGTTGGGGGCGTGGGGATCGGCGAGTGTATACTTGAAGTGGGCGTTGGGTAGAAGGCTGAGGTGGGGTAGACACGGCTGAAGTAATAGGATGAGGTGGGTGCGGGAAGGAGTGGATGGCAGTAGTAGGTGTTTTGGAAAGGCCAATCTCGAGAACGGGATCCACAAACGAGGAGAGTGGTGATGACGAAGTAACAATGGAGTCTTAATATGGAAAACTGTTCTCATCAAACACAACATGGCGAGAAAGAAAGACACGTCCCGTAGTGGGATCCAAACATCTATAACCTTGATGATTTAATGAATATCCTAAGAAAACACACCGTTTTGAACGAAATTGTAATTTGTTAGTATTATAAGGACGCAAGTAGGGATAACAGGCACAACCAAAAACTTTGAAAAACAGATAATGAGGAGGTTTGTGAAATATTTTTTCATAAGGAGACATATGGTGTAAAAGACGAGTGGGCAAACGGTTAATGATATAATTAGCAGTATGAAAAGCTTCGGCCCAATACGAAGTAGGTAAACCAGATTGGGCTAAAAGAGTAAGCCCAGTCTCGACTAAATGACGATGTTTACGCTCGGCTAATCCGTTTTGTTCAGGGTGATGAGGACATGTAAGACGATGTAAAATACCATGGTCATGCAAAAACGTACTAAGGGCCTTATTAACAAATTCCCCACCACCATCGGTTTGAAAAGCTTTAATCTTAATAGTGAACATATTTTCAACCAAATTTTTAAAAGTAACAAATGTAGGAAAAACGTCAGATTTTGCACGTAATGGATAAAGCCAAGTATAACGAGAAAAATCATCCACAAACACCACATAATATTTAAAGCCAGAAACAGATAAAAAGGGTGAAGTCCAAACATCGGAATGAATTAACGCTAAAGGAGAAGAAGACACAGATGTAGACAAAGAAAAGGGTAATTTATGACTTTTTCCGAGGGGACAAAATTGACAAAATTTATTTTGAAACGAGCCTTGAATGGGCAATTTATTTGCAGAAATTAAATTTTTAAAATTGAAAACGAAGGATGACCTAATCTACTATGCCATAAGGCATCAGTTACACGTTCACCTAAGAAAGCAAAAACACCATGGGTTTGATGAGAGGGGCGATTAGAACACGGGTAGAGTCCATTGTTACTCCGGCCTTGTAAAAGGATCCTCCCCGTCCGTGAATCCTGCACACGATAAAAATGGGGATGTAAAGTAAAGAAGCAGTTATTATCATCCGAAAAACGGTTCAAAGAAATCACATTAGTTGAGGCTTGGGGACAATAGAGGGTGTTAGGCAAACGAAAAGAAGCATATTTAGTTTGAAGGTACGAGTCACCAATTTTTGAGATGTTCAAACCTGGACCACCATTCACACCACGAATTTGATCGGTGCCATGATACTCACGAGGATTTTGGAGGTGGTTGACATCATTGGTTATGTGAGAATTTGCGCCGGAGTCAAAAAGCCATTGCTGGACAGAGGGTGCAGCGGCGGAAGCACGGGAAGATGGTGCAGCTGTGTAGGCTTGAAGACGAGAGGAGGGAACCCGACCTTCGTAGGACATATTGAGACGATTGAAGCAATCAATAGCCGAGTGCCCAAAGCGTTGACAAATCTGACATTGAATACGCCCAGAGGAGGAAAAAACAGGCAAGGATCCATGAGATGTGCTGGAGCCAGGTGCTGGACCAAGAAGTCCATTGTAGGAAGAAGATGACCCGCGGGAAGGGGCTGCAGAGGTGGTAGAACCGGAGTCATGAGCAGCCAAATTTGGGCGTGAGAAGTTACCAGCACCACCACGGGAGAAGCTTCCACCACGTCCACCACGAAAAGAATTACCACGGCCACGGAAGCCACTGCGACCGCCACGGACAGTAGCAAAAGCAGAGGTGCCGCTATCAGAGGGAAGAGAAAAGGCGTTGTAACGTTGCTCGGCACTCAGTAATAAGGCTTCCAATGAATTGTAGGTGATGGGAGAGTCACGAGCCTGTGCGGAAGCAACAGTGGTCTCATATTGTGGACCTACTTTACTCATAATAATGGCAACTAAGTCAGATTCAGAGACGGGGGCGCCAGAAAGAGCAAGGTTGTCGGCGATGGCGTTGACGTTGTCGAGATAGTCAGCAATAGAAAGATTACCACGAGCAGTATTCATCAATTCTGTACGTATTTGGATAATACGATTTTGAGATGTAGAAGCATACCGTTCTTGAAGAGACGACCAGGCAGAAGCCGAATCAATTTTGTTGACGATTGTAGCAAGAACCTTGGGAGTAAGGGAACTCGTAATCCAAGAAATGATCATCTGATCAGTCTGTATCCATTCAGCATATAATGGATTGACCTTGTCAGTGAGTTTACCATGGTCATCAAGAAGAAAAGCAGATGGGCAGTGATTTTCACCAGTAACATAAGATAGTAAGTTGCGGCTGCGCAGCAAGGGAAGGAACTGAGCACGCCAGAGAGGGTAGTTGTTGCGGTCGAGCTTGATGGTGAGAAAATTCATGACAAAGGGAGCAGCAGTAGCAGACGAAGAAGACGCCATAATTGTAGAAGACGGAGAGAAAAAAAAAAATTATAGTATGAACCTTTGTCGTGAGACGCTGGCTCGTGATACCATGAAAGATAGTAATTCTGTGTTCTCAACTCTAATGTTGAGTGAGCATTCGTGCATTCATATTTATAGGATTACAAGTCATACATATGTAGAACTAGGATTACAAGTAGTTGAATCAGGATAAAACATGGTCTGCAGCAAGCGGTGAGGATTCCGTGTTGGACTGGGAGTTCGTGTTAGACTGGGAGTCTATTTGTGCAACAGATATAGACTGAGTTGGAGTCGGTTTATCATTCATCACTTCAAAGCTGTGGAGTAATGATGCTCACCCTGATCTCGTCCTTCCAGCTCTCAAGAAATCACTTCAGTAAGTATTAGGTAGTTACTATGGAAAATTACTACTTACCCATATCTGACTATCTCAAGCTAATAGTTTAATCAAACTGCTTACGAGTGAAAGTTTTGTATAGTTGGTTTGAAATAATGCCACCGTAGCATCTATGTGTGGGCAAATTCTTGTGTCTCACAGTCGGATTAGGTCGACTGTTTAACCCACTTATAAAGAGGGGAGCCTTGCATAAGGTTTGCACTTGGGACCAAGACCTCCATACATATAGACTAGATAATCTTGGATTTGTAGGACTATCCAATAAGAAGATGTCGCATATCAACAAATGGAGCCGGATTAACCAAAAGAAAAGGAATGCGTGTTTGGTTACAGTCAAATTACTGAGTGGTTGAACAGTCCCACTTAGTAATTTGACTGTCGGACATAAGAATTTCTTCTCAAAATATGACATTTATGAAATGGAGTTTATTTTGTATGGAATCTGGATGATTTGACTGTGTGATTATGTGCAGGAATCTTCAACTGGAGTACCTTGACTTGTATCTGATTCACTGGCCTATCAGTGCCAAGCCAGGAAAATTGGTGTACCCATTAGTTGACCTTATGCCCATGGACTTCAAAGGGGTGTGGGCAGCCATGGAAGAATCTCAAAGACTTGGCCTCACCAAATCCATTGGAGTTAGCAACTTCTCTAGCAAAAAGATTGAAACTTTACTCTCTTTTGCTTCCATTCCTCCCTCTGTAAATCAAGTATGTCCATTTTTCAACCTACAATATTGCTTAAATTTGTATCTAAAAGTTGTACTTTTTTCCCTTTTTCCAATCTCTAATTTGTTAGTGTGTGCGTGTGAATACAGGTCGAGATGAGTCCATTCTGGCGATGAGTCCATTCTGGCAACAGAAGAAGCTGAGAGACTTCTGCAAGGCCAATGGTATAGTTGTGACTGCATTCTCTCCTTTGGGTGCAATTGGTTCCAGTTGGGGCACCAATCATGTTTTGGAAAGCAAAGTGCTTCAGGATATAGCAGAGGCTCGGGGAAAGACTATTTATTGCTCAGGTTTTGTCACATTTCGTTTTTCTTGATGATATTTTTGTGTTGGGGTAGTGTGGCTTGATACAAGTTAACACAATGTGGTTCTCCATAAACATCATCAATATTTTTTTAGATAAGACTACACACCAGTATATGTTCATTGAGCCTAACCCAACTTAGTATTAGACTTGAGTGATTAAATTGGTGTCAATATCGGTGTTGGCCCTGTTGGGTAAGACTTAATGGTCGTTTTCACATAACAGTAATGAAATTTATGTAGTTCACACCAGGAAATATCTGAATGGGAATAATAAGCAGAAACAAACATGATTAATGATTTTTCAATCAAAATTAGAATTAGTACACACTAATCAATGGACTGAAACTTGGTGAGTTTGTGGTAAATTTGGCAGGTTTGCATTAGATGGGTATATCAGGTAGGGACAACTCTAGCTGTGAAGAGCTACAACAAGGAGAGGCTGAAGCAGAATCTCCATGTGTTTGACTGGGAGCTATCAGAAGATGATCTTGCCAAGATCAATCAAATCCCACAGAAGAAGATGATGCGTAGAGAAGAACTGGTTTCAGCTGATGGATCATCTCCGTACGATTCTGTTGAAGAATTATGGGATGGAGAGATTTAAGCCCTTCTTACCTTTTTGTGTTTTTGTGGATGTGCCTAATTGTCCAACATCATAAGAAAACCGTATTGTTTCTGTTATTGCCAATTGAATTTAGAATGTTGAACTTCAAATTCCTTTAACGAGAATGATTTCCTATACCCTATTGCTTCCTTGGATTTAGAGAACGATATTTGATACGAGGAGGGGAGGCCCTCCACTTTTAATTCCTTTTTCTCTAGCATGTATGGACACCAAAACTTTTTACCGTTAAATACTCATTCATTGAATTTTTCACCGCTCATTCAACAGCGTGTTCCGCCAACAAGCATGCATATACCAGAATATAATAGAAATTTCAAAATTTCCCCAAAAATCAGCTCAGCAGCAACTGCAAGTCTGTAAAACCCAATCTGTTATTTCGAAGCCCACGTGTCCAATATAGACTTGCCATTAGGCCTTTCGTTTTCTAGACCCAGTGGTCCAAAATCTAACATTTCTATCGTTAAAAGAACTATTTTAATTTGGAATATGATATACACATTCGCATTTTCTTTTCTTGCATACTTTTCCTTTCACTTTTTCTACTCTTTTGATTAAGTCAAAACAAAATTAAAGAAGATAAAAAAGGAGGGAAATGTAGAAGGAGAAAATGAGAACATAAAAATTACAGCTCTTAAACTCGTTTGATAACCATTTTATTTTGCATTTTCAATTTTTTTTTCTTTTTCTTATGTAGATATAGAGAGAAAGTAGATGAAAAATGCATGAATCAATACCGTGGAGGGTTTGTGTTAATAGGGAGAGATGACCACAAAATGACATACAAAATTATAACAATACTAGAAAAGGAAATCTATTTAAAATTGTTTTTAATTTTTAGGTTTCATGTTAAAATCATTCAATATGCATTCCTTCCACATCCTTCATTCCTTTTTACCACCTTCCCTCTGTCTCTATTTATCTTTCATTTCTTCATTGTATTTCATTTTATTTATAACTCGAAATTTGAAACTAAGATCGTAATATTATAAAAATCACTCTTATATTTTAAGAGTTAGCATGTTTTTAATTACAGGTTTAGGCAAACCGATGAAATTCATATTTTCTGACTTCGAGTCTCATTCTTTTCAAACTCCTCGTTGTTTTAATACCGTCAATCGTTAATTAATCGAAACTCAAACCAACCCAACCCAACCTTAAAATTTGTGGTGGAGTTTTTGTGAACAACATATGTCCTATCCTATGAGACACTTGTGAATTGCTCATTTTCCTCGTGGTCTAATTTGCATCGGCTCGTAGGACTGTACCACTCTCACATTGTCATCCTAGGATTGCTCTCAAATCTTTACTTCCACGGCCTCGGCCCTTGGTTGTCCGTCTTAGACAACAAAAATCTATCTAGTTTCAAAGACAAGAATTTTGCGTAATTGATGAGCTATATAATTACATTCGAAACAAATGGCTACGTTAGTACTTATTATTACAGTCTAGTGCTATTTATCTTCATTTATAAGTAAGAGGTCTTAGATTTAATTATCGTTAAAAATAAATTCGAAGAAAATTAATATAATTAACTAATTGTGAGGTTTTAGCTAAAAATTATAAGATAAAAATGAATACTATTAAGCCGTAATAATTATTGGTAAACGATGAATTACCAATTACCTAACGCTTAAGGCCATTGTATTGAACTACCGTGTCCCCCTGTAGTGAAAATTAAAATAATATTATTATTTATTTCTTAACATAAAACCTAGAAGGAAGGGGAAAATGTAGGAAAACATAAACATGCATGCGTAGCATAGAATTGAGATGGAGAACGGAGATGATCATATGTGAGATTTTGTGTAAGGGTGGTGTGTCCACAATCTTTTTTATCCGTTATATAGTTTTTTTAATTTTCAACCGTCAAATTGAATAAATTGAAGAAAATTAAATAACAAAAATTAACAACGGTAGCTAGCACTATTCATGTTTAAAAGAGAGGAGGCCACTCAGTAGTCATTACTAGGGCTTGGTGGTATTTCTCTTCATTTGAAAATGAGAGGTCTTAAATTCAAATTATGTAGACTACCCATTGTGTGGCTTAACCGAATTTTTCCTCTTCTTAGTGTAAAAATATTGATATACTAAAAAAAAAAAAAAAGGAAAGGGGACACAATAGGTGACCATATGTCTAATTCTTCTTCTTAATATAAAAATATCGATGTACTAAAAAAAAATGACACAATAGGTGACCATATGGTTATTGATATACTAAAAAATAAAATAAAAGGAAAACTAATGAAAATGGTTTGAAAACTTTGAGTTTTTAATGATAAGGACAAAATAAAAGGTAAAGTGAATAATATCATGATTGACTTTTTAGTGTTAAAATGTGATTTTTCGTTAAAATAAACAGTACCAAATATTTTTCGTTAAAATCCTAAAAACAAAAAAAAAAAGAAAAAGGGCATAATAAGTGACTATGATCTATTTCTTTTTATTTTTAATATAAAAATATCGATTTATTTAAAATAAAAAAAAATAAAAAAATAAAAAAAAGGTAGAGGACACAACAGGTGACCACATGGTCCAATTCATCTTAGAACTTCTAAAAAAGTACCGCCTCTGGTACATAAGGGACGACAACTTGTAAGTATGCACGCAGTAAAGAGTTGCATCCACCATGCATACAGCATTATAGGCTGGGACTCAATAGAACCCCTAAACCCTAAGATCTCATGCATGCATGCCTACATAGAACTGGTAATCATACTCTTTACTAAGTCCGTCGAAAGCAAAAAGCGCTTGTGCCTTGTGTTGCACGCCTGTCCTCTTCGCCTCCCGTCTAATTTGGAGTAAAAAAATAGTCAACGGATATTTGCTAACAATTTTTCTTACTTATCATGTGACTTATAAAAGATAAAAGTACATTTTGCGGTTAAATAAGATGTGTCATATTTTGTCATTTAGTATTATAATATTGTGATATTTTTCTTTACTTATAAATTAGAGTTCTTAGATTCGATTCTCGTCAAAAATAAATTTGAAACATATTATTGCTAACTTGCTAAACTCACAACCTCCCTCTTTAATGTAAATAATATTGTTTGTAAAACATAAAAATGAAAAGATTTGTCATGTCTTCTTCTCTTTCCTTTTGCACACTTCTATTAATTTAAATTTCTTAATTTCTTTTAATTATTCAATTTAAAGGCTAATCCTACATAAAATTGTGTAAGGAAAAAAAAGTTAAAAAAGAGTGAAAATTATTTCTCGTAAGTATATTAGCCATCCTCAACATGGTACACTTGACACTTCTCATGAGCTGCATGGTCAGGGTCGGCCCTAAGAATTTAGGGGTCATGTGTAAGATTTAGATGGAGGCCCTTCTTCTTTTTTATACTGTATTTTCTTTGTTATTTTTTTCAATTTGTATCTATAAAATTTAAACACTACAAATTAGAGAACCAAATTATATGTATTATTTGAGTCGACAAGAGTGTTTCCTGTCTTGAAAGGTCTTCATTTTGAAATATGTTGCATGGTTTTTTGTGTAAAACTTATCAACTTTTTAAGTTAATAAATTTGCAAAACTTAAAAATAGCAAAATAGTTTCACAAGGACTCAAACCCATGCCATGTACAAAAAAGATTAAAGGCATGCACCACTAGCGCTGGTACGGTAGTTATTATTATCTTACACATTTAAGTATATAATATGTATCTGCTTATATGTAAAGAAATTTTGGGGTCCTTCCAAATCGGGAGTCATTTGCGGTGGCACCTTTTGCACACCGTCAGGGCCGGTTCTGTGCATGGCCAATGAGTCTCATAATTCCATAATTACTAAGGTGAGAGTCAGCTTTTTTTTTTCTTTATCTTTTTTTTTAAGAAAACTTCGACAATATGAAAAAAAATTTATTGATATCAAAAAAAATATATATCTAATCAGGGAAGATATAAAACCTAATACCTCATGGTACAAGAATAAAGAATTAAAAATACATGAAAAAGAAAAGGAACATAAACCTTATCCATTTAGAAATAAAAATAACAAAGATCGAATTGAAAAAGAGGGGAACATGAAACATAACTCCTCTAAAACCAAAACTAAGGGATTAAACCTGCAAAACAAAATGAGCAACATCACAAGATTAAGAAAAAACAAGAAATTGAAACAAACATGTATGCCGAGATGTATATTAAATTGAGAAGCAGAAGAAAAAAAAAACTATATAGTCTGAAAATAAAACAGTAAGAAGCGCTAACGGAAGGAAATCATATCCTACCAAAGTTGGTTTAGAATGTTAGCTAATTGTAATTAATTTAGTGAAAATCGTCTTTTGGTACTAAAACAAAATTAAAAAATGAAGAAGAAGTCAACTACTGCAGGTGCGGGGCATGCAGCCGCCATATTAATACAGAACAATAGGGGCACGATGAGTACTCTACGTGTACCACCTCCTACCATGCTACATGCTCTGTCTGAAAAGTTTGGCCTCTTTTTATCCAACAACCCCAGTTATTGGTAGCACGTGTATGGAAAGGCATGCATGATTATTCAATTTGTGCACACGTGGCGCGTGAATGCTGGTGATTTACAGGAGGCAATATCCTGACAGTGAATCTATAAGATAGCAACTTCTCACCACAAGTCCGACATTGCATTTGCATCAATTTTTTCATCTCACACTTTTTTTTCTCCTGTGAATTCTTGTTCTTCAAGATAAAGTACAAGACAGACAGGGAAGTAATTCAATTTTAAGTACTTGATGCAGAACTGGAATTATTACATGAGTTGAAGATTCAAACAAACAAGTTACTCAATGAATTCAAAATTGCACATGCATTATTATTCTACTCCATCAAAGCTGCCTAAACATAGTAATTATCATTTAGGTGCGTCTCTTGATTGGTGTATGAGGACTCAGCGTAAAATTGAGCGAAATAACATTTTGGGATTCATACAATCAACCTCACTTAGTGAGATAAGATTTGATTGTCGTTGTAGGTTCTTCTCCTTATGGAGTCGGCTTGACAATTTTGTAATGCTATTCAAATTTTCTCAATGAAATAAGAATATATGTTTATGTAAAACTTGTTTGGATATTCTTTTAAAATGACAGAAAACGTTTTTGGTGAAAATATTTTGAAAAAAATCCTTAGTAAAAATGCTAGTAAATCCTTAAAAAGTATTTAAAATGCTTCCTGGAAGAAGCATATAACTGATGCTTCTTTTAGAAAGCATTTAACGTGCTTTTGGAACCCAAAACATTTTATCTAAAAACGTTTTCAATCATTTTAAAAGCATGTCCAAATGAACCCATAGTCGGTTTAATCTTTTTCTTTTCTCTCGGACTTTGCTATATTTTTTTAACGTATAGATAAATTTTATATATTTTGAAAAAAAAATTGACTAAATTGATTATAAATTAAATATCATCAAAATTAAGTATCAATGACATGTAATATTAAGGACAAATCAATCACATATTGATAAAATATTTAAAAATAATTATTTTACCAACTGAGATTTTAAAATATGATCATTTTGATCAATTTTCATTATTTTAGTGGAGTCCTTGACCTATTTTTATGTAAATTATAGTAATGGTCTCTCAATTAAAAATCCATGATCATTGGTCTTGTAACTCATCAAAACATGCAATTATAGTCATTTTCCTCAACTTCGTTAGACTTCCGTCAAAATGATTCATGCGCTATGCACGTGAAGCTGAATCAAGGGAAAATATATGGAAAACCAAATGAGAAAAATTATAGCAATGGTCCCTCAACGTTAACCCAATCAGAAAAATAATCCCTCAACTTTAACTCAATTGGAGTAATGGTCCCTCAACTTTAATGCAATCGTAGCAATAGTCCCTCAACTTTAATCCAATTGTAGCAATGGTCCTTCCAACATGACTCATTTTGACGGAATTTTAACAAAATTGATGAAAATGACTATAGCTGCACATTAAAATGAGTTAAGAGATTAATGATCATAAATTTCTAGTTGAGAGACCATTACTCCAATTGAGTTAAAGTTGTGGGATCATTGGTACAATTTTCTCTTGTGATTGTGCTTGCATTTATACTTCAAAAAATGCCATGAACTGAAGCTGACAATAATATAGGATGCATGTGTGAGATGGACGTGGTACGATGGACTTTTTAGGAGGAAATTGTAGGATGCATGTGTGAGATCGACGTGGAATGATGGACCTTTAAAGAAGAAATAGTAGGATGCATGTGTGAGGTGGACGTGGTACGATGGACTTTTTAGGAGGAAATTGTAGGATGCATGTGTGAGATCGACGTGGAATGATGGACCTTTTAGGACGAAAAGCTAAAGGCCATATAAGTAGTCTCTTTTTTGGGCAAAAAATTAAAAGTGTAAACACGAAAATCTTATGACAAATAAAACAAGAACACATGTATAAAATAATTGTATTGTATTAATGTAAATGCAGGGTTACAATATATGTTTATAATGTTTCCTCATATTCAAACTTCGAAGATGTGTAGATGTGTCTTATTGATCTGAGAGTCGCGATGACTTGATCTCAAATGAACATGACCGCAATAATTTGGCTTGTGGCGATGGAAGAACCGACAAGGGTAGTAGTTCTTGATGATTTTTCAAAGGTCTGTCAAAGAATGCAGAGAGCTTTTGGAATTCTTCTAAGTATTTGGGAATTTGGATGCTTGAGAGTTTCAGCGTCTAGGTGTGAATGATTTTCTGGCCCTCTTCTTTTGTCTTGGAGTCTCGTATTTATACCATCTTCAATCAAAGAATGCCAAAGGACCATGTTTATGCCAATAGCCCTGCAAGAAATTATTTTTAATGAACAGTGTCAGACCATATTTTATATCATCTCCGACTGAATGGACCAAATGGCCATAGGCCAAAATATAGTCATTTGACAAAAAACTCATCTCCAACCGAATTAGCCCCCTTTATAATTTATTATTTTAATTGAATAAACTATCATATTAAAATAAGATTTTCGAATATATTTTGATTGAGTGTCATTTGTTGCTAATAGAATGTGAATGATTGAAATAAAATGAGGTAAGATAGTATGGAATTGTGAAAAAGGATGTGAGAAATGGTGTAGATTTACTTAGGTATTCATAGGAAAAAAATTTCGTCAAATTTTTTTTTTTCAATTTCCAACAGTAACATGACGTCAGCTAGCCGTTGCTAGTTAGCATCATGCTAACGCCAGGTAGCCGTTCGAATGATTTGGGCTTGGTGAAACGGGCTAGCCTTGTGGATGAGATATAGCTAGGTGGGGCCCATAAGTCCTTTGGCCTAGCCTTCGGTTGAAAACGGTTTTCATGTCAAAACTGGCTACATTTTGGTCTATAGCCCTTTGGATGGCCTTATAAGCTCTCCAAGCCTTGCCTATGGATGAATTTGGTTTGAATTATGGACTTGATTAATTGATGAAAGAACTTTGACTCGATTTGTGGACCGATTCATGATTTAACTCTATTAATTAATATTTGATTTAATTAAATTAAAATCAAATAATTCATTTTCGCCAGGTGTTGACACGTATTCTTCTTAATGACTCGTCCGATTTTGATAAGTTATATCCATGTGTACAATTTGTGAGACATAGAGTGTAGTATCCCACATCGCCCGTGAGGGCGTGGTCTTTGGGCCTTATATATCCATTGCCAACCTTAAGTTTCAATTAGGCCTTTTGTGGACTCCCTGAGGGGAGAGCAGGCGCTGGCTACGGCTGAGTACCGGTCCACAGAAACAAAACCGTGCGGTAGCTCTGTCTTCGGGCAGGGAATGCCAAAGCGGACAATATAGTTGGAGCTGAGGGTTGGGATGTGACAATTTGGTATCAGAGCCAGACTCACGGTCGTGGTGTGCCGACGAGGACGTCGGGCTCCTTAAGGGGGGTGGATTGTAGTATCCCACATCGCCCGTGAGGGCGTGATCTTTGGGCCTTATATATCCATTGCCAACCTTAAGTTTCAATTAGGCATTTTGTGGACTCCCTGAGGGGAGAGCAGGCGCTGGCTACGGCTGAGTACCGGTCCACAGAAACAAAACCGTGCGGTAGCTCTGTCTTCGGGCAGGGAATGCCAAAGCGGACAATATAGTTGGAGCTGAGGGTTGGGATGTGACATAGAGCACATTCCACATATGTCCTAACATGTCAAAATTTTATTGTGTTGGTAAGTATTTATTTCATCAAATTTTTTATGTTTATAAAAAGTACACGTGTCATATTATGTAAACAATAATTTGAAGGAAATTACAGTGGAGCAATTAAATTAGGGGACAAAGGGATCAGATTAGGGGACAAATGGATCAGAATTAGTCTGTCAAAACTACTGTGAGTTTTCAGTCTCGCATTTAAATTACATCCGTCTTCATAAAAGGGTAAGTACTTGTTACTTTATCCCAAGAGAAATGTCAATTGCATTACTAGTTACTTTATCCCAAACAGAAAAGTTAATTGCATTACTACTTACATCAGTCTCAATTGGCCCAGCCGGCGACGAGTAACAAAATTCCTATAGGGTTGGTTTTATTGAAATTTGCTTCTATATTTAAGTTCGAATTTTTATTTATGTAATTTAAATATTTAATTATAAATAGCCCTTGCACGCCTTTATTTTTTGGGAGGTCCATGCCTCATAGAAGCTGTCTACCTGAGATCATCTCTTGGGCTGTAGGTTGTGACACAATGTTAGGGATTCTAGCTCTTCTAGAGTGGTATCTCACTGATGGCTCCTCGTTCCTCGAAAGGGGTCTTCTTCGCCTTCCACCTAGTCTGCACAGGAAAGATTCAAAGCCAATTCCAAGGAACATTGAAGCTGCATAGGGTCTTTTTGTCTAGGTATAAGTAGCTCGCATCTTCACAGACATGTCTATTTCCTCGAGCCTCTCTTCGAGACAGTGCTTATATATCATTAAACTTTTCATGCATCTCGAAATTTATTCAAGAAGAAATTTCGCTACCTTAGGACCGTTATACTTTTTAATAGTTGTCTAAAATATTCTCTATCAATTGTCTAAAATATAATTTTTAACAAGTTATGTCTTTCAATTGTCTAATATAATTTTTTCAAGAAGCAAGGGGCATTTTCCTTCAGGTATCTTAAAATATTTTTTTGTCGTTACGTGGTTAAATTCCTTTGTTTTCAATTCCCTAAACGTCGTTAGTTTCTTTTATTTTTGTTTTCCCTAGGAACATATATATAGAGTAGGTAACTCAAACAGGTAAAAAACAACAAAGAACAGGTTTTATTCGTCAGTTGCTTGCTGTCCTATCAAATTTCTCTTCAAAACCCTCATCAGTTCCCTATCCTTTTCATTCCACGCGTGCCCTCCTTCTTCCTCTCCATCTTTCTGTCTGACTAATTTGCAGTGACAGCTAACATCTGTAATGAATGTTCAAACCTTTTTGACATTCTGCAAAAGTGGTGGATCTCATTGGTTAATATGCTTGAAGAATGTTGTAAAGAGAGTTTTAACGAAAAATTCACAGTACTGTTCATTTTAACGAAATACCATATTTTTACATTAAAAAGTCAAATATGGTACTATTCACATTACTCTTTATTTTGTCCTTATCGTTAAAACTCAAAGTTTTCAAACTCTTTTCATTAGTTTTCTTTATTGTAAAATGCATGTAAACGATAAACCGTTTTTTTTGAATTTCCAAGTTGACACCGACTTACTCTAACCCCCTTTTTCTGTTTCTTTTTACTTAATATTAAGAGATAAGTGTTAATAACCTTCTCACTTACATTTTTATTTTCCTTATGTCACGTGAACTCACTAGCACTCAAAAACTAAAATTTTGATTATACTATTGTTGAAGATATATAGTGACTGCCACATCATTTGACATGTCATCATAAGTGCCATATCAGCTATTGGAGTTGGCTAGTTTGTTAAAAGTTAGTTACACAGATGGCTTAGCTGATAAGCTACGTTTGCAGATTATATAAGCATGTATCAACTCATTTGTGTAATCATCTTTTCATCTCTCTACAAATAACAAAGCTTTCACTCATCCTTTCCTCTCTCTCTCTCTCTCTCTCTCTCTCTCTCTCTCTCTCTCTCTCTCTCTCTCTCTCTCTCTCTCTCTCTCTCTCTCTCTCTCTGCATTTCTTTGCATACATTCATCTGCGAATCCTTAGATGAATGTTATCAACTATATGTAGACAACGAAATTTTGGTGAAGTAAATGTTCACCAATACTTTAAAGTTTTGACATGTCGAGGCTCACGTGGCATGCACCATGTGTCTCACAAATCATACATAATGAATGTAACTCATCAAAATCAGACGAGTCATCAAGAATGACACGTGTCAATACTTGGCGGAAATAAATTATTTGATTTTAATTTAATTAAATCAAATGTTAATTGATGAAGTCAAATCACGAACCAGCCCACAAATTGATTTTTGATTCTTTCATCAATTAATCAAGGCCACAATCAAGGTCAAATCCATCCATAGTCAAGGCTTGAATAGTCTATAAATAGGAAGCTCTAAGACAAAGAAAATGGTCTAGAAAATCATTCACACCCAGATGCTGAAGCTTTGAAGATCTGAAGCTCTCAAGCACCCAAACCCCTCAAACACTCAAGAAGATTTGAAAAACTTCTGCGTTCTTCGTCAAACCCGTGAAGAACCACCAAACACCCCTATACGTGCCGGTTTCTCCATTGTCAAGAGCCAAAACCTTGCAACATCCGTTCATCCAAAATCAAGTCATCGCGACCCTTGGATCAACAACACTACACACTTTTTATTTTGGAGATCAAATCAGAAGATCAAGTTGTAAAGAAATTATAACCCTACATTTATATAAATACAAATATCATTTGTATGCGAGTTCTCTTGTTATTTGCTACAAGAAATTCATTTTTACACTATAATCTCACAATTTTTTTCCCTTTATTAATCTAAACTACTTATTAATAAAACCTTATTTGTTAACCAAAAAGGGTGAAAAAAACTATTTAGTATTCTATCACAACAAAAAAATTATGGACAGTAATTTAATTTTATAAAACTAAATTTTGCTATTTTATGTAAATCACACATACATGTGATTTTAGGATATATCTATTTAAAAACTAAAAACTCTTTCCTCACGCCTACTCACACTCCCACGTTCTCGCTCTCCCCTTCTCCTTCCCACTTCAAAAACAAAAATAAAATATGTTCACACACACCAAAGTGTAGGCATATGTTAGTATAATTGAAGCTAGTTTATCAACTACAAAGTAATTAGATATTTAGTTTTTACATATTAATTAAATACACGTGACATTTTATTTATTTATTTGAATTTTACTATTATTAGAGTTAGATGAGAAAGTTTGAAATTAATATAATAATTTAAAAAAGATGAGAGTTTCTAACTCAAAATATACATAAATAGAAATTCAATAACTTATCCATTAAAATGTACATGCAAATACACGCGACATAAATAAAGTGAAAAAATTGAAATAAGAAAGTAAACGCGAATGTGTTAACACACCCCTTACGGGATAGAAAAAACGGAGAAGAATTTTTATTGGAGAAAAACGGAGAAGAATTTGGCAAACAACTAGGTTATACTTTCAAGAAAAACGAATGCAAGAAGCAGACAGAACGTGCATGTTGATACCGGTTTCTTCCAAAGATCTCCTATGTATCCGGTTCCTGGCTCGCAAAACGGTGTTGCTAAAACAAAAAGTTCTGTACTTACAACCGCACTTTTGTGAAAAGTTTAAAGCGTACATGGCAATTTTTAACTCACGCCTTGTCGAGAAATTTTCTACTTGATGAACCTTTACGCTTAATGTGTTATCTATCTATCTATTATATATAAAGTCAATCAAAAAGTAAATAGTGATTTTAGTGTCAAGCTTCAACAAAAATATGTGAACAAAAATGTTATAAAAACAAAAAACTTCAAAAGCATTTCAAAATAATGCATTAAATAAGACAGGGGCATTATCATCATTTTGATAGTGTTTATTTAATAATTAATTTTTTGGTACAGGTTTTTATTTATTTTTATTTTTTATAATTAGCACCTCAAAATAGATTGGCAATAATGTGATTCAATTTCTCTTTTTTTAAACACCGCGTGTAATGCCGGTTATAAAAAAGGTCTTTCGCACACGGATAATAGTGTGATTAAATAAGTTGTCAAATGATTTTTTTTTATTTTACAAATGATATTATCTACATTAAGGGGGAGGGGTGAGTTTAGCCTCACAATAAGCTAGCAATAATGTGATTCAATCAATTGTTTATTAAGTATTATTTTGTCTATTTTTAAACATGTTCAAAACATCTTACAAGGCATGTAATGTCGGTTATAAAAAAGGTCTTTCGCACGCGGATAATAATGTGATTAAATTAATTATCAAATTATTTTTTTTTAAAACAAATGATATTATCTACTACACTAAAGGGGAGGGATGGGCTTAGCCTCACAATAAGCTAGCAATAATGTGATTCAATTAATTGTTTATTAAATATTATTTTCTCTATTCTTAATGTAGACCGATTTTATTATGTGAATTCAGCTGTTTTAATTGGTTTATGAGGGGTTTCTTCTAGCATGATCTAAGATTATTTAATTACTATAAATATTTGACTTTCCTTTTGTCAATTTACGCATATAAATACATTTAAAACATGTAAGTCGCGTGTAGCACGCTGATTCAAAAAATGCTTTTTGCACGCACGTGAGCGTATGCATAAAGGCTAGTATGTTAGAATATGAGTAAGAAAATGTATTGGCTTATGTATGATAGAAACTAAAAATTAATCCTAAATTGTTCATTGCTTCAATTAAAATTGTGAGACAATACTGGTTTTCTATGAGTAATTTAATAGTGAATTGTAAGGGTTGTTTGTATATATAAAAGTGAGTTTTGTTCTCACAAACTTTATTACGCACTTATTATTGAACTAAAATCCATTGTTACTTGAGAGAATACGACAGCGAGGAGAATGTCAACTTTGAAGTTTATGACTTCTTCATCGGTTTATATTGGCCAAAATTATTTTTACATTCACAACTTTACGATAAAATTGACATATATACGTCTCATATTAAGATATATTAATAAAAACAAATACATAAGTTATAAATTTAATAAAACAATACATAATTTGGAAATTATAGAGATAGAAGTGACAAATACATGTCTCATTATTTATACATGCCTAATTGGATTATTAGTCCCTACGGTGACATGGTAGTTAGAAGATAACCCACGTGATAAAAAATAAAAAAAAAAGGATTTAAGCCCCTATGGTGAAGTTTGTTAGGACTTATGCCCAAAATTAAAAAATTTGTCAACTTTTTGTTAATTATTAGCACATGAACCACATATATTAGGCTAAAACGGAACTCTCCGTACACATATTAGGCAAAAATAGAATTTTCTATTAATTGTTAGCACGTGGGGCTGGTTCACGTGCTAATAATTAACCGAAAGTTTACAGAATTTTTAATTTTAAGCATAAATCCTAACAAACTTTACCATAAGGGCTTAAATCTTGGTTTTTTTTTATCACATGGACTATCTTGCAACAGGACAAGGATTGTCTGCCCTCCCGTACCTCCTGTTTTGTGTGGTCACGGTTAAGCCACGTCAACATTTTATATTGTTTTTTTTATAGATAATAAGACAAAAATGAATAGTAATATATGTTGTATGATCTATAACAAACTTAACCAATTAGTCTATTTTATGTGTTCGAATATAATAATTTTATATATGATCAAGTCTTTGCCCACTACTGAAATTAAATAAAACGATTGGTTGTAGAATTATTTTGTTGTTATGTTATTTTTATTGATTTCCTTGTGAGTAAAGGATTAAAATTCTTTGTCCTTTTAAGATTTTTTTTATCGTCAAATTCAAGATTTGCTTTCGGTTGTATTCGTTATTTTTGTAAGAGTTGTAAAGGATGACCTGCTGTATGGCTAGAAATGAGGAGTTGGATCCGTTCTCGACACGCCTAAGGATCAATTAATCTCGGACCACACAAATTGAATTTAATGGTCTTCATTAACTTATTTTTCTAGTCTAGATGAATTGATTCTTATGCTCCGGACACTAAGACCATCTCCAACCGAACGAGGGCCCGATGGCTCGTTTTAGCCCTCTGGCCCTCCAAGATATTAATATTTTAATGAACAGTACATGACCATATTTGCCTCTATCTCCAATCGAGGGCCAAAGAGCCATAAGGCTCGTTTTAGCCCTGTCACAAAAAATCATCTCCAACTGAGGTCCAAAGGGTCATAGAGCCCAATATAATTTATTATTTAAATTTAAAAACTACAAATGTTTCATGTTGTTAAAAACTACAACACCTTAAATTTAAAAATGTTGTTTAATGTTGTTATTTCATATTGTTTAATGTTCTTTCATATTACTTAATTTAATGTAATGTTGTATAATAGCTTACGAAGTTATAGGAAAAAATAGAATTAAAAAAAAAATTAAAAATTTTGTAAAAAAAAAAATGTAAAAAAGAAAAAAAAATTCAAAAGTAACGGCTAGCTGACGTCAGCTAGCCGTTGTATTTGAAATTTTGGCCTACCATTTTTGTCAGCTATAACCGGCAGGAATAAGTACAATGCTATCGGATATTACCGACATGAATAATGAAAATTCTGGCCTACCCCTGGCTGGCTGGCTGAGTTGGGCCAGCCGATTGGCCCTTTGACCCTTTTTTGTCTAGTGGGGCCCACAAACCCTTTGGCATAACCCTCGGTTGAAGACAGTTTTCGGGCTATTTTTGATATTCTGGTCCTCTGGACCCTTTGGTTGGAGATGATCTAAAATCCGGAGCAGATCCAATTCCTATAAATAGTTATATCAGGCAAAATAAAGGGTCCAAAAAGGACAACACGGACCACAGAGATAATGCCACGCGTTGCACACGTACCAATTGCGACGGTCAAAACAGTGATCATATATAATGTCTGTTCAAAGTTGAGGTACATAACCTGCATGCATAGCCATCTTAGTCAAAGGCTAATGACCATATATTTAGCCTTAAAATTGACAGAATGAGTATAACTAAAGAGCTAAAAAGAATTGGGCAAAAAAAATCTGGCTAAGTTCAGCTACAAAAAATAAAAAATATGAAAGAGAAAAAAAAAATGCCGTGCATATGGTTGATGATAAAAAATTTAACCTAAAATCATATTTAAAAAAATAAATAATATTTAAAATATTAATTTTCAGAGGGCTGAACTTAGCTCTCCATGATTAAAGATGTCTTAAGAATTTAGGGTTTAAACTTTAGAATTGTAGGGTTTACCTACACATAGTTGGATCTGGAATAGGTATAGACACAGAAAGTGCTATGAAACAGATACCCAACCAAATTAACCAAGTCCCAATGGAAAAGGAGACAGATTTTTCTCCATTTGAATCTTTGATCTCTCGTTAGGGTTTTGGAATGTTGCATGCATGCATGGCCATGAATCTTGAAATTCCACCCTTTCTTTCGTTATTACCGGCTACAGTCGTTTTGATTGGGCAGACTTGGCGTTTATTAATTTTTTACTTGCTAATTATAATATGTCAGAACCAGTTCGTAATTGCTTCTATATTTTCAGTAATTGAATTGCAAACCAAAAGTATGCCAGAAGATTGTGACCAAAGGAAAGTAGTGACAGAATATTACAGAATGAACATAAATAGATTACAATCAAGCAATGTGAGAATTCATTGGCAAGTTGGATCAATGGTAATCAGGGGATGCTAGCAACATATTCATTCAAATATTTTCATTTTATTTTATATTTTTTTCTGTAATTGTGTTTTATGATCGAAATTATATAATTTATCGATCAAACTTTAAATATCCACTTGTATAAAACAAATCAACCAAATTACAATGAGAATGTAAGATGTTGTGAGATGAGAACCAGAGTTTTATAATATAGGAAGGGATTGTAACTTCGACCAAAAAGAATGGGATTGTAAGTGGCATTCGCACAGTAATGTCACCAAACTGGTGACGGGTTTATAATGCCACCACCCAACAAAAGCAAGCAGCAGAAAATAGAACAGAGACAGGGTGGACTTGGAGCAGTATCGGTAGTAAAACCCGTAAAAAAGCAAAATCCGCGAAAGAGGAATTAGAGGAGGCGTGGGTGGGGTATGCATCATGCATGCAAGCTTTTGCTTGCCGTAGCCTAACCGCAAAGAGTCATTATTATGGTAAAATAAACAGTAACTCTTTAAAGTTATATACAATTGTTCAGCAATTAAATATTAAAAAAATAATAAAACTCAAGGGTAAAAGAGATTTTCAGTGTGTCGGAATTTTTTTTAGTATGATAGGAATACGGCTCAGTGCACCAAATGTTGTAATACAAATGGTTGGATACTTGAAAAAAAAAATTAATCACTTAAATTATGATATTTGGTGTAGCGGAATGTGTTCTCGCAATACTAAAATTTTTCTCTAAGAGTGGACCTTTGAGCTAGGAAAAAGGAAAGAAAGGAAAGTTTTTGAAAAATGAGTGGATCGAGGAGACTATATTTTAGACTATATTAACAAAGGAAAATGGTAAGAAGATCATATGGTAGATTATATTTTATTATTTTGTAAACCACGTTATGTGGTAATAATAATTGGAATTTTTCTTTAATAGTTAAAAAAAAAAATTCAACTATCATCATTCACATTATATAGTCTATAAAATTTAATTTTAGTACATAATCTTCCTAGCACTACCTTTTCAATGAAAGCCATGAGATGAAGAGAGGGTGGTGCTGTGTTGTGCTCGGATCCCTGCACTTCTGCCTTCCTGTTCCTTCTGATTCATTCCCGGCAATCCCAACAGTGTCAACCGTATATATCTGTAACCAATGTCATTCATTATTCACTTCATTGTTAATTCTCAGGGGCACAAACCTCTTTTTTTTCCCTTTTTCTGGAGAACAGGGCAGGTGGGTGTGGGTGGTTGTGTTTTCTATGAATCGAAGCTCTTGGAATTTCGGCTTCACAATGAACAAAATTTCTCTGTGGCATCATAATATTTAGTTCCATCCCATTGAATTGATGTAATATTTTCATGTTTTGATATTCGTGCTCATATTCATGGCCTCCCACACCCCACCTTCAAGACCACTCATCAAGAGATGTGATGTAAAATTACATCCAACAACAAAACATTCTAAGCAGAGGGATCCTTTAAAGGAAGGGATCCTTATTTGTATTATAAAAATAAGGATTAGTTGTAGGGTTTACACCACGTCGAACTTTAACAATTCGAACCATCTATTTTTAGAGTTGCACATTATAGAACATCATTGCAAAATATTAACCAAATCGGAAATATTTAAGACATTTAATTGAGTTTAAAAAAATTAATGAATACTTTGTTATATAAAAAATAATGAAATTTTATTTTAATAATTAAATATATAAATGTTTTCGGATTGAATTGAATTTTTGCAAGAATGATCTATGAATCAAGATTTACAAAATAGATAATTCGGATTGTTAAAGTTTGATGTGGAGTGGGCCTTACACCTAATCCCTTTTTTTTTTTTTTCAAAAAATGAGGATCCCTTTGCATAAAGGGCTTATATATATAAGCAGATATATTAAAGTATGTAACACTGCATGTTCAAAAGGTATTTCCTTATGTTTAACAAGCTTCTTTAATTTACAATGTAGATGCAAATGAGTTACATATTGTTATATAGCTAGTTTGTTTATCTACATCACTCACAAAAAGGAGAAAAACTTGTATGGGACTTGGCTTGCCACTAGACTTCGCTGAATGGCACTACAATCCACTTAAAACTTGCCACGTGGCAAATCTTAAATATATTCTTTTATTATTCTTTTATATTTAAAATTTTTATAATTATTTTTTTAACTAATTAATATATTATATATATTAATGTTATGTTTCCTTTTTTATTTCTTTCCCCTTATTTTTTTTCTTCCCAGATCCCCTCCCCTGAAGTGGCAAGTCTTAAATATATTCTTTTATCATTCTTTTATATTTAAAAATTTTATAATTATTTTTTTAACTAATTAATATATTATATATATTAATGTTATGTTTCCTTTTTTATTTCTTTCCCCTTATTTTTTATTTCTTCCCAAATCCCCCCCCCCCACACTTTGTTTTGCCGTAGGTCATAGGACTCCCTCCCCTTTCTTTCTTTCTTTAAATAAAATAAAATAAAGTTATGCACCCACTCCAAGTTTATCATGGAAAGCAGCCAAGTATCTGTAAGCTTTAGCGTCTGAATGCACCACCATTCCAATTTTCAGATCTTCTTCAAACTCCATTGCCTCAGCAGCAACCTATCAATTGAAAAAAAAAAAGTCAAAGATTAGACTAATATATTAATTAAAGACTCATAATAAAGAAGGTAGCAAACATAGAGGATACCCTAATTCATATTATAAATATAAAAAATCCAAAAAACCTCACCCGAACCCAAAAACCCCCAATTAAAAGAAAAGAAAATAACCCTACTACATCTATATATGTGGGTTATTCATGTCACATGATCAAAGCAACTATTGTATAAAGAAAGAAAGAAAACTTACAGATTCTTAGTTGCTTTCCATGATAAAATTGGAGTGGGTGTAGAACTTTTTAAAAAAAAAAAAAAAAAAAAGAAAGAAACGAAACTGGGAAAGAAAGAAAGGGGTGAGAGTACTGAAACCTAAGATCTACGGCAAAACAAAGTTGCCCCGGGGGGGGGGGGGTGGGGTGGATTTGGGAAGAAAAAATATAGGGGGAAAGAAATAAAAAAGGAAACATAACATTAATATATATAATATATTAATTAGTTAAAAAAATAATTATAAAATTTTTAAATATAAAAGAATGATATTTTATATAAAGGAATGATAAAAGAATATATTTAAGACTTACCACGTGACGAGTTTTGAGTGGATTGTAGTGCCACTCAACGAAATCCAGTGGCAAGCCAAGTCCCACACAAGTTTTTCTCCACAAAAAGATGTTTTGTATTTTTGCCTAAATCTCATCGTTCTTTCATTCTTAAAAGAGTTGGTTTTATTATAATTCGTGTTTTATTTCTAATTTTTACTGTTTATACTTGAGATATGTAATAAGTATATATAGTGAAAATGAAAGACGAAGGGAGAGAGGGGACAAGATCTTGAACATGAAAACAACTTAAATATTTTTTAGATTTTAAAGTTTCAACTTATGTACAGTTTTTTCTATCTCATTTTTGTCATGTATTTGCTCGTATGTGTCTAACATAAAATGGAAAATTACTTGACGATTAATTAGACAAACATAAAATTAGCTTCTTTTTATTTACAAAATATAAAATGAGCTTGAAGCCTTTAAAGCATAGTTCACAAATCACCCAAATATCGAAAGAGAAAAATTATTCAATTTATGTAAACTTTTGCATAAAGTAATGTTGAGAGATTACATATTTACTTTTTAGCCAAAAATGTTGAGAGATTGCATATTTACTTTTTAGCCAAATAATTATTGAGATTGTCATAATTCCTTACTTTGGTTCTTGAGATTTGAAATAAATAGGACTGGTCTTTGAGTTTGCACTAGTACAAAAACATGTTTGCGCGACGAAACCTTGCGCGACGCAGCTAAATGAGTCGCGCAAAGTATGTTTGCGTGACGTTAAACACAAAACGTCGCGCAAATGGCCTTTGCGCGACTGCACTTTGCGCGACGCAGATTGGCGTCGCGCAAAACGGTATTGCGCGACGCCAATCTTCGTCGCGCAAAGGCCATTTGCGCGACGTTTTGTGCGTCCCGCAAGATTTTGGCGCTAAAGCAAGTAAGCTTTACCGCTTTTTCTGTTGACTTTGCGTGACGCAGGGCTACGTGAGTCGCGCAAAACAGCTTTGCGCGACGCACGTGCACTTACGTCGCGCAAAACATCTTTGCGTGACGTATGTGGCGTCACGCAAAAGCGCAAAGCTGTTTTGCGCGACGCCACATACGTCGCGCAAAGTCAACGACTTTTTTTTCCTTTACTTAGTCAGTTTGGGTGGTAGAAACTGCAAACTAGTTGCAGCAGCTACCTCTCCCTCCCCCATCTCTGTTCTAAACGTTCTCCAATTCTCTCCATTCCTTAATCTATTTGTATCCGATAAGCAATTTGATTTTGTATATGCAACTTTGAATTGAGAATTCAAACTAAAACTACTAAACTTGTTTTGTACAGGATTTTTGTATACAATTATCATTGAAGAACGAATTTGAAGGTATTTTTTTCATATTGCATATGGGATTTTTGTATATGTACCTTTGCTTACTTGCTGTGCCCTTTTTTGGTAATGGTGGAGTTTTGTGAGATTGAATTTTGAAGTAATCTTTATTAATTTTACCTATTAAAAGGAGTGAGATTGTAGATATATTGTTGAAGACTTGTTTGGGCTTCATTTGAATACTTTATCGAGGTTAACTTATATATTTACATAGAAGAAATTGTAAGAAATGTTGGTTTCCCCTTGAAATTTCCTTAATTTGTGCTATACGGTTGAATTGAGGGTAAATGCAATGTGTTGCAACTAAGAATTATATAGAAAACCTACAAAAGCCATGATCTTCAAAGCTAATCTTATCATCACTATTAAATTCTCAATGCTAAGACAATAGGTTTTAGTTCAATAATGAGCGGGTTGATTTTTGTGAGCATATGCCATACTTATGTAGATAAACAATGGCTATGATTCTCTTATTAAATCCTTGTAGAAACTCAATATCATCTTCCAATTTTAATACAAGTAAGTAATTTATGATTCATTTTGAAATTTTATACAATTTATTTTTTATTATTGATTAATAAAATTTTCCTAATGGTTTTTTTTTTTTAGGAGGGTTCTAAGTTCCCAGAGATCGACGTGTTCAAGGACGTTTACGTTCGACCTGGCAATGAGATCGCTGAGTAGCTTCATGTAAGTAGATGTAATTGTTATTATTCTTATATTTATGAATCGTTCAAATATTATTTATATTTTGTTATTAACCATTATACGTTTTTTCTTTATTATTACAGGCTACTATGGTGGAAAAGGGCGATGCTGTTCTCCAAGAAGCAACATCGCAACTTCCCTCGGAAACCCCGATGGAGGACGTCACTTTACCCGAGGATGTAGGTTTTCAGATCATGACTGAGGTCCTGGATCAAAAGTACGGTCGTCGTCATGGCAAGGTTGTTCGGGGTATGGGGAAGGCGCAAGTTCGTGAGACGGGTGCCTCTTCTTCCAAATCGACCACAGGAGAGGTCAACGCCCTGAAGGAGGAAGTGACAACCCTAAAAGGTCAGCTTGCAGCCCAGGACGAGCAGATAAAGGCCCAAAGTGAGCAGATGAGGGCCCAGAGCGAGCATATAAAGGCGGAGAACGAGCAGATGAGAGCTGAGAACGAACAGATGAGGGCGCAAATGAGTATGATTGTACAAGCCTTAGTGGTGTCCGGTCTCCAAATCCAGCTGCCAGCACCTGATCTTACTCCACCTTCGACCTCCCAGCCACCTCACCTACCCGATACCCAGTAGTTTTCAAACCTAGAAGACTACTTGTTGTAGTTTTTTCTTTTTTTGTTTAGACATCTTGTATGCACATTTTCATATGGTTTATAATTAAATTTTTTCTTGGTTTATTGTTTATTGTTTAGAATAATTACAATATTTATTAAAAATTAAATCAAAAATATTAATAAATCCAAAATATTTTTGTCAAAAAAATTAAAAAAAAATTAAAATATAAAAAGTTTGCGCGACGAAAAAGTTCCATAGGTCACGCAAAGTGGGTTTGCGTGATGTAGGTATGTGTCACGCAAAGTGTCTTTGAGTGACGCCAACACACTTTGCGTGACGCATCTTACGTCACGCCACACTAGTAGAAAAACATGAACAAATATTTTGTACTCATACGCAACAAGGTTAAAAAAAAAGAAAGAAAAAAAAAGTTTGCGCGACGTAGGTATAACTATGTCGCGCAAAGACATTTTGCGTGACGCAGAAGCACCTTCGTCGCGCAAAGTTTTTTTTTTTTTTCGGTGAGCGGGTTCTTGGATTGCTTTTTTCTTTTGTGGTATCCACTTGTGTAAATGTTTTAAATTGATAATCGAATTAGTTCATTGTATTTATATAGGGTTAAAGAGTATAACTGTAAAAAATCATCAAAATCAGAGTTAAAATAACCGTTAAATCGTGATTTTTCATTTATAACTGTCGAAAAGTTTTGTCCCGTTACTTGATCATTGAATGTTTTTTTTTTTTTGCAATTTTTTGCTGATACGATCTCGAAGCTATACAAACAAGTTTAACGGTTGGATCGTTGAAACTAATTTCATACAATGAATTTTCCCATCAAAATCAATGGTATATGTATTTACTAAGTACATTTTCATTTATTTATTTTGTACTCATAAGCATCAACAAAAAAAAAGACACTTTGCGCGACGCAATGGTGCCTATGTCGCGTAAAGTCTTTTTTTTTTTTTTTTTTTTTTTTTTTTTTGGAGTTCTTGTGGCATCCACTTGTGTAAATGTTTTAAATTGACAATCGAATTAGTTCATTGTATTCATATAGGGTTAAAGAGTGTAGCTGTAAAAAATCATCAAAATCGGAGTTAAAATAACCGTTAAATCGTGATTTTTCATTTATAGCCGTCGAAAAGGTTTGTCCCGTTACTTGATCTTTACATGTTTGTTTTTTGTGATTTTTGGCATACACGATCTCGAAGCATATACAAACAAGTTTGACGGTTGGATTGTTGAAACTAGTTTCGTACAATGCGTATCTCAGCAAAACATTAGATTCACTAACAATTGGAGTTTATTTATATTTTCATTAAGTATAACACAAGATTTTGTGGTATCCACTTTTGTAAATATTTTAAATTGACGATCGAATTAGTTCATTGTATTCATATAGGATCAAGGAGTGTAGCTGTAAAAAAATCATCAAAATTGGAGTTAAAATAACCGTTAAATCATGATTTTTCATTTATAGCCGTCGAAAAGGTTTGTCCCGTTACTTGATCTCTGCATGTTTGTTTTTTGTGATTTTTGGTGTATGCGATCTCGATGCATATACAAACAAGTTTGACGGTTGGATCGTTGAAACTAGTTTCGTATAATGCGTATCCCATCAAAACATTAGATTCACTAACACTTGGAGTTTATTTATACTTTCATTAAGTATAACATAAGATTTTGTGGTAACCACTTGTGTAAATATTTTAAATTGGCAATCGAATTAGTTTATTGTATTCATATAGGATCAAAGAGTGTAGCTGTAAAAAATCATCAAAATCGGAGTTAAAATAACCGTTAAATCGTGTTTTTTCGTTTATAACCGTCGAAAAGTTTTGTCCCATTACTTGATCTCTGCATGTTTGTTTTTTGCGATTTTTGGTGTATGTGATCTCAAAGTATATACAAACAAGTTTGACGGTTGGATCTTTGAAACTAGTTTCGTACAATGCGTTTCCCATCAAGTTCAATGGTATATATATTTACTAAGTGGATTTTAATTTATTTATTTTGTACTTATAGCACTTAAGAAATTGAATGATATATATGTAAAAAAAATTATTGTGGGTTTTTTGTTAGAAAAATATATTATTGTGGGGCTTACTAAAACAAATTTGAATTTGAAAAGAAGAAAGTCACATTTTTAGTAATTTTTATAATAATTTAAAAAAAAATACTTTGCGCGAGGCCTTAATGTGGTCGTCGCGCAAAACCACTTTGCGCGACGTCAAATTATACACCTACGTCGCGCAAGTTGTGATAATTTTGGCGGTGCAATAGTGAAAAATAGGCGCTTCTTTTCAATTTTCCAAATTTGGACAAAATCTTGAACCCTCCTCCTCCCTCTTTCTTTCCCATGAACCCAGAATCTAGACAAAGTTACGAGGCACTGAGCTTATACCTTCTATTCGACGCCAACCTTGGCCGTACAATTTCAAGGCTTCAAGGAACTTCTGATGCTCCTCCTCTAAATCTTCAACCCTCTCCCTCTTTCTTTCCCCTTAGACCCCAAATCTCCCTCTCACTCATATCTTCCTCTCTTTTTCCCGTGAACCCTAAAATCAAGGTAAGGGTTTCTGATTTTGGAGGTTGGTTCTGATTCGATAGGGTTTCGGATTTGTGTAGGTTTGATGTTATGTGGGTCTGTTGATTTTGTTCAGTTGATAGGGTTTGAGGTTCTGATTTGATAGGGTTTAGGATTTGTGAGCATTTGTGAGGGTAGGAATCCCAGCACCAACTCGAAAGAAATGAGTTTGACTTGCAGGTACGACCTCTAGCCCATCACCAACTCTACACTCCTCCATATCTCTTCTCTCTTCTCTGTTTCTGTATCTGTATTCTCTAATCTTTTATTTTAAATTCATACATACAGATGTATAATACAAGTCCTCTACTTCTCACTGGAACCGCAATCCATATTTAGCACAGTAGAGATTCCCACTTTTCTAATCCCAATCCCCTAAAACCCTATTCAGGAAACCCCATCTTCTCATACTATAAATATTCCATTTCATATTTCCAGAACTGGGTTTTAGCTATTTAATGATCTCTGTGGTGGGTTTTCTCGAAGAACCTTAAAAGCATGAATCCTTAGTCTGTCCTCCCTATTACAAAATTTCACTACATGGGTTTTGTTCAGTCCTAGTTTTCCACATATGGGATTTGAATCGTTTGATCCATATTGGAAGTTCATGCACTTTGAGCTTTAATACATGTAATATTCTGATACTTGATTCATCCATTTAATTCCTACTTAACTGTTGATGTTATAGTAAATAATGTTTCTTTGTTTAATTTATTAGTAGAAATTGAAAATTGATATCATAATCCGCTTGAAAACCTTGAACTTTGGGCATCTTAGTTCCCGGTTTTGTTGGTTAAGTTGATATCTGGATATATTTTTTGTCAATTTGGTCTGAAATTCAACTATATTTTAGAACCCAGGTGATTTTTCACCCAAATATAGTGTTCAATTTCGATTTTGCATTTATAATTTGCTTTAATCTATACCCAAATGTGTAGCTGTTGAACTGTGCCAACCCAACGCAGTAATTGTTTGCTTAGTTTCAATGTTATAATGGTTTGCTTACTAGTTTTTCGTGATTTTGCATCGAATTCTTGATATTTGCTTACATTGCTTCATAGGCGTCCATGTCAATCTGCTGTGGGATTCCTATCTATGTTTTGCAGTTGCAACATGGTTGAACAATGGACTGGATTCGAACTTCTGCAGAAAGCGCTTTCTGTATTTAACTTTTCCAAAGCCGGCAACAATTGAACTAAACTTCTGCTGCCTTTCAAATTTCTTTAATTCTAAAGGAGGTACTTTTCTATGCTATGCTTTGAAAATTTTGCCTCTGCACCCAATTTGTCTGTTGGAAAGAACAAGTTGCGATTGTTTAGAGAAATTTGGATATCATTTTGCTTTCTTGATTTGGATATGATTTGGGGTCTGTTGAATTTGCTCTATGAATGTTTAAATTTTCTCTAACATCATCAAATTCTCATTTTAATTGCAAAACAAATAAGCTTTTGGCACTAACAAAGATACGAACAGAACAAAACAAATAAGCTTTTGGCACAATTTTTTTTCTTCTACACTCTTTTAATTGCAATCAACTAGCTCTATATATTTCTAATTCAGGCTGAAGCTATATGAGTAAATATCATTTAGTTAACTGCCACATAATTAATGAGTGTTTGAGTTGTAAACTTAGTTAAGAATGTGCACAATTATACTTGTGAGTATCATGGATGCAGCTGTGATATGATTTTGGATAAGACCGAGGGAGTCTGGGAGATGTGATATTTAACCATTATTTACAATTGCTGTTGGAGTGGCCTTATTGCTTACAAAAACCATTTTCTCGGACTCCATTACTGTACTGCTGTTTGTTGGCAATGCTCGATATATATATATATATATATAGCTCTATATATTTACGTAATAACTGAACATTTCCTTTCTTATCTCTGCATGTGTCTCCTTATTAGTTCGAGAAAATGCATTTAAAATAGTGCATATTACATATGTGTTACAATTACAATTTGACTCTTTTTAATCAATCGTGCTGCCTTGGTTCGAAGCTCTTTTCGTCATGGCAAGGTTGTTCGATGTATGGGGAAGGTGGGGGTTCGTGAGACGGGTGCTTCCTCTTTCAGATCATCCACAGGAGAGGTCAATTCCCTGAAGGAGGAAGTGACAACCCTAAAGGTCAGCTTGAGGCCCAGAACGAGCACATTAGGGCCCAGGACGAGAGGATGAATATGATTGTTCAGGCCTTAGCAATGTCCAGCCTCCAAATCTCGATGCCAGCACCTGATCTTGCTCCATCTTCGACTTCCCAGCCACTTCGCCCAGCCGATACCCAGTAGTATGATGTATTAAACCTAGAAAACTTGTAGTTTTTTCCTTTTTGTTGGGACATCTTGTATGTACATTTTCATATATTTTATAATTAAATACTTTTTCTTGGTTTATTAATTATTGTTTAGAATTTAATTACAATATTTATTAAAAATTAAATAAACAAATTCTTTGTAAAAGCACTTTGCGCGACGTAGGTCACTCCTTCGTTGCGCAAACCCTGCCTTCACTGCCTTGGCGCGACGATAGATGCGCGACGAAGGTTCGTTGGGCTAATGTTTGCGCGGCATTTTCTGACTTTGAGCGACGAAGGTCCTACGTCATGCAAAGTTTTTTTACTAGTGCTAACACACTTTGCGTGACGCATCCTCCGTCACGCCAACCCACTTTGCGTGGCGCATGTTACTACGTCACGCCAACACACTTTGCGTGACGCATGTTACTACGTCACGCAAAGACACTTTGCGTGACGCATGTAACTTCTTCGTCGTGCAAAACCTTCTTTCACAGGCGTGGCGCGACGCTTGTCGCGCGACGAAGGTTCGTCACGCAAATTTTTGCGCGACGTTTTTTTGACTTTGCGCGACGAAGGACCTACGTCACCCAAAGTATTTTTTGTACTAGTGTTGTCTACCGTCAATCATTTTGATCATTCCGTGAAAAATCTTTATTAAATAACAGGAAACTAACAAAAATACTCTCAATTTAATCAACAATGGGTCAAAATGATTTGACAAAAATTGAGAGTATTTTTGTAATTTAATTTTAATAGATTTTTAATATAATGATCAAAATAATTTATGATGGATAAATTCAGAATTCAATTATATTAATTTTAAATCTCAAAAACCAAAATAAGAAGTTATGCGAATTTCAGTAACTATTTTAGTTAAAGGAAAATGTTATTGATACTCTAAAAATCTCATTCTACACTTCTCACAAGTATATTTTTTTTTCTAAATATAAAAAATTTGGAGTGTAGAATGAAAATTTGAAATGGCAATAACAATTTCACAGTTAAAAAGTCTTACGTATTTATACTACCTGTAAATAACTTGTGGTGAATACTGTACTACAGTGCAATGAATTTACCGCAACTGTTGCACCCATAGACAATATTCTGAGAGACAGTAAAAATAATGAAATCATTTAAGATTTTCCAGCGAGTAGAGCTTTTTCTGAGTAAGGAATTTGAAAGAAGTAAAAAGAATGAGAGGATGAGATATTTGATGAAATGAATTTCAAGACATTCCTTACCACTCCAATTCTCCAAGTCCACAACCAACAAAACCTTGATCCTTGAGAAGCTCAATTATAAAACATTATTTTAGTAATATTTTGACATTCCTTTCGATGATATATGGAAGAAGAAAAAGGACAGAGTCTCTGGGCTTCTCATTTACCATCCATCCAACAACTGCAAACAAAAAAGAACAAAGCTGCTTAAATTACTTTCCATTGATTCTGTTGCCCCTTCTGACTGACAGTCTTCGATCTCCTTGTCGTTAAAATCTTTGCTGCTCCTCTCTTTTTCTGGTTTGGCGTCTCCGCCCTTCTCATCTCTCTTTAATTAAAAGCCCTTCACCGTCGGTTACCCGCTCTCTGAAACCACCCCCCCCCCCCTCTCTCTCTCTCTCTCTCTCTCTGATGTACTAGTAATAATAATATTTATTTTCTTTTGGGTCGGTGAGTTTTCATGTTCATGAGGCAATGCACATATCATATCGTATGCTAGCTAGGGTTTATAATATTTTAGTCACGTACCCTGAAGTGACCGTCTAAAACAAGGGAGCCACTAGTATTTTTGATAAAATCCCAGATATTTATGAGCATTGCATGACAAAATATGTTCAGATGATCATAGCGTATGTGAACATTAACAGAGATAATTTTTCTTGCGACTTGCGAGATGATCATATACAAGACGTACATCCTCCCTGGTTTGACATGAACCAGATTGACGTGGATGTGTTCATACTGTCATTCGGTATTGATTCATGATGGACAACGTTTTCTTAAATTCAAACCCAGTGATCTAAACTGTTGGCAAAGGTGTAATGCCAATATTGATACAAAATATATAATTAAGTAATGCAGTTAAATATACAATTTAATTGTGGACATGAGCCAAATATTTTTTTTTTTTTTGTTAACAAAAAAAATTAGCAAACATAGAATATAAGTCAGAGAGGGGCCTATCTACATTCCCAGACTAAAAAAAGTTTAGGGAAGATTTGTTATTATCACTACCAGCATTACCGCATACTCTTAATCTCGAGCCATGGAACTTACGATGACACTTAACTATCAATGGTCATTGGTATGGATTTATGTAGCGAAATCGCACCTTCATGGAGCAACGCACAAGACAAAGACCTCACCAACTCAATCAACCCCCTTTGGCGAGTTAAACGCTAGATCCCTTTTCAAGTTAAACATGGTTTATTTTTGCATGTATTGTACAAAATAACCTTATACTGTTACACACTGTTGTGGTTCATACGGAACAGCCTCCCTATATATACTCAATGGGCAACGGGTGCAATAACGAGACTGTAAATTGATTTAATTAACCAAATCATTAACTGCCTTCTATAACGAGGTCGGTCCTGAAGGTGATTCACACATGAACAGTCACCCGTGCTGGAAAATTATCTATCCACTAATAACTGAGACTGAAATTAAGTATCTCAACCTATATATTCGAATTATTGGTACCTAATTAATTAATAGTTTGCAAAACTTGCTGAGCATGAACTGGTTACTTTCCCGATGGATTCCCTTGGCTAAACCCCCAAGGTTTCTTCGTCAGACTAACGGTTTGTTTGGCGCCCTTCGTCCTTGCCTCATTTCTTTCGGTGTTCTAGGATATCCCATGTTTGGAAAAACCAAGAAGGGCACGTATAATCTTGAACGGAACATGCCCAATATGTATTAAAGTTAATTACATTGGGAAGAAAGAAGTTGTACCTTATCTGTGCCTATTTTCAGCTGGGTAATACTTGCATCCATCGCACGGGTGTACCTCATTGTACATCTAATTTTGATTGACATATTTCACTTGTAGAAATGTCATAATTCAAATCGTTCATTTCCTTAAAAACATTTAAAGATGTGTGAGCACAAAATCAAACAAACTGACGGCCATAATTTATTCATATGTATTAAAATGATCTGTTCATCATGAAATGTTAATTGTTTCTAGACACGTTTATTTGCTCGGACAAGGATTTGCTAAAAAATGATACTTAAATAACGATTAAGAAATGAAATATTTTGATTATGACATTTGTGCAGTTAAATTAAGAATAATATACTTGCATCCACCTCTTGGGCACACCTTGTGCATCTAAATGTGAATTACATATTTTAACCATAATTAATGTATAATCATCATTAAAAATTATTTATGCAAAAAAGTTAATCAAATTATTGATTGTCTAGTCTCTATAAATTCAAACAAATGGACGGTTGTTCTTGCAAATTAATGTTATTTGTTGCACAAGCCCTTGATTTATTCTATACATTAAACAAAACCTAATGGATTGCCAAATTGATTGTTTTTTTATTTTTTGGAAGAAGATCTTTGAAAGGAAAACTAATGAAAATGACTTGAAAACTTTAAGTTTTAACGATAATGACAAAATAAAGAGTAAAATGAATAGTACTGGGATTGACATTTTAGTATAAAAATATAATTTTTCGTTAAAATAAAAAGTACTAAAAGCTTTTCATTAAAATTCTCATCTTTAAATAATTTCGATAACAACTAATGTTCTTTTTTATTATGAAATATGTACAATAAATTACGTCAATTACTATTGAGCGAACAAGAAAGTAGGACAATAGATAATTGATAGACACAAATATTTTCTTTAAAGTGAAGTATTCACACACGTGTGAACAAAGAGATGTACTGATTTTTAAGTCAGAGCAAATACTTGTAATTGTAAATAATGAATTAAGTTAAAGATATGCAATAAATTAAGGAGAGCATTTGGGTTCGTGGAAATTTAACCTTCTTTCCTTGTCTTCTCTTCTGACTAAAACACAAACAACTTTAAGTCTCCATCTTACAACCAAACAGAACCTAACAAAAGGTCTAATAACAAACCCTTTCAAAAAGAACATATAAAAAACCCTAACCATGAGACAAGTCCATGTGACCATTAAAATCCTTGGTTTTCAAACCCTAACTCATCACACTAATAAATTTGAAACTGCAAATATGGAAAAATTTGCCAGCATGAAGCCATAAAAAAAAATAGCAAAAACCAAAGTAGGAGGAACAACTTCTGAGCGCCGCCAGTGTAATCATTCAGAATGTTAATCACAGCGGACAGGGAAGGAAGGAGGGAAGGAACTCTTGTTCTCGGGACAACTTGCAAAAATCAGTTTCACAGTTATTAAGACATGAAAATGACATAAACACGACAAGTACGTACGATTTGTAAGGTTTAATTAGTGATAATAAAATAAGGGAATTCTCTTCTCTCCTAATCTCTTGCCCTTTTTTTTTATTTATTTGAATAGTTACGGTTTAGTTATATTAACATCTTATGTTGATTTTTTTATAGAAACAATAAAACAAAAAGTAATATGTGGGAAAAAATAAAAGAAGGAAGAGAATCTTACTCAGATAGTAAAACCACTTTGTATATGTTTATCCTTCTCGTAATTCGTTTCGATTAGTTTATTAAAAAACTAAAAAGCTGGCAGCCGCGACCTGCATATACTTGTCCAAAACTCCAGGCTCTTTCGTGGTTCCATTGGGAACCGAATCCCTTCTGAACCCAATAAATCTGAGTTTACAGATTAAATGATTTAAATTGTTGAAATTTGATCTAACGGTTACAATTATTATAATTTTAAAAAAAATTTCTGTTTATAACCATTGAATCAAATTTCAACCATTCGGATCATTTAATCTTTATGCTCAGATTTATTGGGTCCGGAGGTGATCCGGGTCCATTCCATTGCCTCTTGGATGGAGACGTGTGGATGTTTATAACCATTTTCAGAAATGTTGTTTCGTTTGGTTTTTTGTTTTTTCCTTTGTTTTGGTAGTGTTTCCAGTTTTTTAATTGAAAAATAAAAAATTGGAGGTTGAAAAGAAACCTCTAATTTACTCCAATAGCATTAAATCTCCAATCTACATCAGTCATATTCTTACTTCCACTTTATATTTACTGGCAAAGAAATATATAATAATTCTTACTTCCACCCCATCCACTTTTCTTCTCTGCTCTTCGAAATTGCCGAAAGATAATATCCTTTCCCAGTTGTTGCTCTCGGTTAAGATTATCTTCCTTCCTTTTTACAATTTTTTCTGTTTTTCGTCTTTCATATTTTCTATTTTATTTTTATTTTTTTATAAAAAATTAATATAAAATATTGATGTACCTTAATCATGATCGTTCAAAAAAAAAAGGAAGAGAAAAGAAGGAAAATAAAATAGAAGAGAATCCTATTATGTTGCTCTCAGTTGTCGCAGGAAATGCCCACGCAGATGAAAACTACTCCATAAATTTCAGGTAACGTGGATATTTTGAGTAACCTGGTTAGAACTTCCGATCAAAATAAAAAAGTTTTATCTGGCAAATAAGAATAAAAAGTTGTAATAATGGTATCTAAAAATCATTGCTCTATATTACAAATTCAAAAAAAAAACTTACAAATTTTTTGTTCAAAAGCTAAATATCCACTTTGATCAATCCTCTAATTGTTTTCTAACCAGATTGTAGGTGGTTGGTTCTATTTTACGACGATTTTCATCCAACAACTTCTGGGTTGAAATTTCTACTCAAAGAAGTTAACTATGTCGATACGTTTTGCTTCTGAGTAATTAAAGAGGTTGTTCCGCCACTTTCTGCTACACCAATGTAAATTATGGAAGTATTTTTGTTCACCATTATTTATTGTAGTGCATATTCATCATTCTATTTATCACTGTTAGATGTGTTTGAATTTCGAGATTAAAGTAGTGGATATAGACAAATTTTAAAATTCAAACTTATCTAATGATGATAAATAAGGTAATGAGTATACACCACAATAAATGGTAGTGAGAAAAAAAGCACTTTGTAAACTATACAGCAAGCTGTGCCAACATTTATTGACCATTATTTTCATTTATTTACTTTTGAAAAATGGGTAAGATCTAACAAATGATAGACATACTTTAATTAAATTGCAAAAGAAAATAAATACTATCGCCCCAAGAAAATGAAATAAAAATAGGAACATTAGATTGAGGAAATGATCTTGACCCTCTTAAGTCAGAGATGGTTGGGCCAGTAGGACATCCTAGTCGTTAGAATTTAACTCTGAAAATTAAAAACCCACCCCTACCGATTCTTCTTTTTCGAGTTTTGTGTTGCATTTCCACATGAATAAATCATGTAACACGTATTTGTATCCTTGTTTATACTATTTTTTAATAGAAGTACAATTTTTAACACATGTAAGTTTTATCGTTATTAGAAAAATAATACATATGATAATACAAATAAATTGTAAAAGTAGTTTTTTTATTTTTCACCATCATAATATGCGAGTTGGTGTAAATATTATTTTATTATGAAAATGACCCTTTCTGAGTTAATATTTTATACCGCAACAGTTGAATATTTTTTAAAGTAAATCATACTCCTCTAATTTAATAAGAAGGAAATCACGATTGAATTTCTCCTGTATTTTCCTTCTCGTCTCTCTATCTACAACATGAGTAATGTTTTACTGTATCCGAGTCAAATAATAATTGGTAAAACTATTTTAATCTGTATACGCAATAAATATAATATAACTTTCTAGATGCATAAAATGGAATGAGAATTTAAAATCAGTCAGTTTCCAGGTCCTCACTTGATCTCCAGCTATAAATATACCCCCACAGTGCTCTTCCAACCCATCATCATCAACAAACCCAACGCACAAAAGTTCACAGAACCCCATTTCTCTCTCACAAAAAGGAAATGGAAGAAGCGTTTAGAAGAATGAACGGGTTCTCTCATGCATCCGAACCCGACTTGATCACTGACCCTCCAAGCAAGTCAACAACCGCCGCCACCAACAAGCGCGCGCTGAGAGACACGGCGGCAGCCGCTGCCTCGGGCGCAATGAGATACCGCGGCGTGCGACGCAGGCCTTGGGGTCGTTACGCGGCGGAGATCAGAGACCCGCAGTCCAAAGAACGACGCTGGCTTGGGACCTTCGACACGGCAGAGGAAGCCGCCTGCGCCTACGACTGCGCCGCTCGTGCCATGCGCGGTGTCAAGGCGCGGACCAACTTCGTCTACTCTTCTTCCCCGCCTACCGACGTCGTCGCTGACCATCCTTTCCCTCATTTCAGCTTCCACAAGCACTCTCACCCGTCTGCCAAAACCCGTAACGGCTACGGTGGCGCCAACCACTCTCCTAGTTGGAATTCCGTACCGTTCTCGCAGTATCCATCTCCTAATCAGAACGACGGCTACGGCGGCGCCCCCACTCCTGCTGCAACATCTTTCAACATGCCTTTCCTCCAGAATTTCATGAAATATTCCTCACCAAACCCATCTCCCGTTTACAATAACCAGTTTCCGTACAATATCAACGGCTCTTCTTCAGCATCTTTGGTCAACACCACCTCTTACGGTCAACGCCATGAAACCAACATCTCCGGAAGTACTAAGTTCCCTATTGGTTCATCTTCTTCCATGGCTACTGCTCCTACTTCTACTACTACAACTCTTCCCTTCATAGATATTACTTCACCTCCTCCCACAAAACCCACCTCCCACGACTATCAACACGACTACTCCTCAGACTTCTTCCCCACGGAGCCGGCGTATTCCGGGCTGTTAGAGGAGGTGATCCATCGCTTCTTCCCAAAACCCACCAAAAAATCATCAAACGACGATCCCATATCGACTCAAGACTACGGCCATCCTTCCAGTTCCATTCAAACGGCTTGCTTTGACGGGTCTTCAACGAGGACAGTCGGAGGGTACTCAAAAAATGAGCAGAGTCAGGTAAATGTTTGTTACAATTTCCACGAGCTGCTGCCGCTGCCTCAGCCGCAGCAGCAGCAAGGAAACAGTCTCAACGGACTAATGGATCATCACCAACAGCAAGTGTCACAGCCACAGGCAGTACCGGTCTACAACGATCACGTGCCGTTCAACTTCCAGATGGGCGGCGGCGCAGATCACTCCATGGGAATGGATAACATGTTTCAATACCCTGAGTTTATGGGTGGGTTCGCAGCCAGGGTCCAGAACTAATAATAATTCCTAGCTCCCCTAAAATGCTCTCATATGATAAGGTAGCTTTATAAGATAGCTACATAAAAAGAAAAAAAAATGGTATGAATCTAACCAGTTTGCATGTAATCTTTCTCTTGTTCTTCCCATTTGAACTTAGGGTTTCTGTCCTTAATTCTTATTTTTAAGGTGGTTGGCGGAAACTGTTTCTGTTTTTAGTTTTTAGTTAGTCATGAGGAACAGAAAGGAAGAGAAAAAAAAAGATCTTAATTGTCGTCGTATCTTGATTACATAATCGATATAATTAACTGTATGCATAATCTGGGTTTCTAATTATTTACATTTTAGTTTTGGAAATTTGTCTCGTTATAATATTTTGCTTTTGTTTATCTGAACTGTGATAATAATTGTTCGGTTGGCTTTACAGTGGTACGGTTTGACCTTGGAAATCTGGCACCTTGCAAGGCCATCATTCGACTTTTCGGTTCTATCTTGATTCCTCTCTAATTGTCGATACCTAAATATTTGATGGGCTCCGTATCCAATTTTCTTGGACTCAACAAGCAACTAGTGCTAGCTTCTAAAAAATAAATAAATATAAAAAATTCAGAGTGAAGTTGCATTAGCTGGAATGAGTTTAATCAAGTTCTCCCTGCTCCAATGTCCGAATTGTTTGTATACCAAAATATATATATATATATATATATATATATATATATATATATATATATATTGAGTTGCATTTGCCTTGCATGGCATAAAAATGTTGCACAAGTTTGTTTCAGACAAAGTTTTTCTTTCCTCTTGATTTTGGAGAAAGTTTGGAGTTTTAATATATAATCAATACTCGTTATAAACTCTTGCATGGTTAGATCTTTCATCGATGTAAAACTTTATCCTTATATTTTCACACGTCTCTTCATGCGATAGATTTTTAAGCCTAACACGTAGACAATACAAATTAAATGATTTGGAGCACGTATGGACCTTGGGTTTGACACGTGGGTCAATTTAATTTGATATATGAATAAAGTTGGGATTCTATGATAAGAATAGTTGACGATATAGGGTATAGCCAAACTACTTATAAGCACTTGCATGGTAGTTTGGTCCCCCACCAATGTGGGATTTTGATTCCATTAAGGAACTTGTCGTTACCATAAAACTAATTGACAATATAAAGATACCGATATAAAAATTTGTCTCCACATTCGTATAATTTTTTATGTATTCAGTATGCTGGCCGATGGCAAGAGGATAGTAGCGCCTCTTTCGAGTCCAGATCGGCCAAGGGTGTTAGGAGAGATGATTTTCGCGTCTCATTTTTATTTCCTCTGCATATCAACTAGTGTCTTTAATTTGGTTTCCTCACACATTTTTGAAGTTCATTGAGGTATCGTTTGGTATGCAGACAGGACGGGACGGAACGGAATGGGACGGGACGGGACGAGACAGGACGGAACGGAACGGAGCGGGAGCAAAGATACCCTCGGATGGAAACAAGGAGGAAGAAGAAGGAGACAGAGAGGTTATAATTTTGTGTTCCACGGATGTGGAACGAGTCGTTCCAGGGGGGTGAGGTGGAACAAAAATTCACCCAAAACTCGTCTTGTGGAACAGCTCGTTCTATCAGTTTTAGGCGCAGCAAACGTGGGACGGAATAACTTGTCCCATTCTGTTCCGTCCCGTCCCACGTACTAAACGGTACCTGAGACATCGAGTAACCTAAAAACAATTTTCACGAACTCCAAAAAAGAGAAAAAATAATCCACGCAAACAGAAGAAATATATAATTGATTCAAATTATATGTTTTTGAGTTTGTTAAATTTCTTAGGTTTTATTTCAAACCTAGAAACGTGTATGTGGCACCTCCCTGATGAAAGTGAATCAAGGGATCCTACAAACATCAGGTGACATGTGGGACACCCTTGAAAAAATGGGAGTTTTATAACGAAACACTCATGGTACTATTCATTATAACAAAAGACCACAATTTTACTCTAAAAAGTCACTCTTGGTACTATGGATTTACAACATCTTTTTGTCATTTTCATTAAAACTCAAAATTTCCAAACCCTTTTCGTTAGTTTTTCTTAAAAAAATTTGATCTTGATTAATATTTTAAAGGATAGTACTTGTGTTCTTCTATTTACAATTAAAGTAGGATTTTTTTTTTTTTTTCCAATTTCCATTCTCTTTAGTCCACTTCTTTTGAACGATCGCGATTAAATCACGTCAACATCTTGTATTCACTTCTTTATAGGGAAAGAAAGACAAAAAAAAAAAGTGAGAAAGGACAGGAGGGAGCGGGAGGGGAATTAAAGTTAGAGAGGAGATAATATCTCTCTCTTACGATTAGCGAATGTTTACTGTCCAAATATCATAATCGGAACTGTTCATTCTCTTTGTCATTATCAAAATATCGTATGTGCAAAAAAATCATTTGATTTGGAGATTGTTTAGTCATCCATACGTGTTAACGGTTTCAGTAACAAATAACATTATCATGTGAACCATTTACTTGTTTTTATGCGTATGAATGGAGAAAAGAACTCAAAATTGAATATTTATTGTAAATACGATCTTTAGATGATAATAAAAATAATGAACGATTGTAATTATAGTCTTCAGATGATTAAAAAAACATTAATTGTAAGTAAGTACACAAGTAAAACCCCATAAAGAGGACACAAACATGATCTACTTTAAATTAGGGATGAACCGACCACCACTGCCCAAGTTTTCAATACTTGCTGTGTTGTTTAGGCACATGAATAAGGTAGCATGCACAAGATATGTGGTCCTCCTAGCCCTAGCATTTTAATTTTGTATCAAGAGTTTAATGCCTGCGAAAAATAATGCAAGCCCCTTTCTCCTCGGCTAACAAAAGCTTGCACTGAGAATGCTATACAAAGCATATCTATTTCCCAAGGAGGACCCACCGTTTCTCATCTATTATTTGCAGATGATTCCCTCTTTTTCTTAAGAAATGTGCTATTCACACACCCTATTTTACTTTTCACACACCATTTGATAATTTCTGTTCGTTGATCTTCTTAATTTCATCTTATCCGACGACCGAAAATTAAAAATGTATATGAGAAGTAAAATGGGATGTATGGATATCACTCGTCTTTCTTAAAAGCCACCTCACAAAACTGCCAAGCCTTTATCCATATCCTCAATACCTATCGTGAAGCCTCGGGACAAAAGATCAACTACAATAAATCCACCTTGTTCTTTTCTGCAAACACTCCTCAGCATGCCAGAGATGAGATTGGAGCGGTCTTAAATATGATTGACTCCCCGGACCCGGGGAAGTATCTTGGCTTGCCTACAATCTGGGGCCGTTCAAAAAAAGAAGCCTTGGCCTTTGTCAAAAATCGTGTTCAGCAGAAAATACAATGTTTAATATGAAATTATTAATATACCCTTTGATACACATTATAATTTTGTAGTAAAATTAATCTCAATAAATGGCAGTTAAATCCCTTTCCATTGCAAGTTCAAAGCCACACCGTGACCTAATTCGCCCACCCCCACCACCACTACCCCACAGGTGGCGCTGCGAATCCGGAAGAGCCTGCCCTCCCCACACCACCCTGGTTCAAGATCTGGTGGTGGGTAAAAGTTCTGCAACGAATAAAACGCAAGTCCAGATCAACCGTGAAAATCAATCACACTTTAAATAAATAGCTCTCTCGTTGAAATCACACCCAAAAGAACAAATGAAAACCAAAAAGTTCAAATTGATCATACACCCATTAACCCATAACTTTGAAAATCAAAAGATTGAAAACAAAACATAAGATTGCTAGAGGAGGAATTGTATACTGTACACACAAATGTGGGGGTGAGGTGGTGAGAGAAGGTTGCAGCCGCCAGCGTGTGGTGGTCGGGGTGGAGGACTGAGTAATGGGATAGGATAGCTGCTAGGTTACGTGCATTTGTTTTCAACTTTTAATTTAATTTACATTTTGATTTGAGTTTTTTTTATCTGTTTTCAAGCTCTTCTTTTTATCTCTCAGTTTCTATTCTAAGGGTATATCTGTATTTTTATATCAACTTTTGGTTATAATTATTGTAAATTTAAAATAATAGTTATAATTCTATATGAGGTTTAAATTAGTTAGTGTTCAAAATTTCCTATCAAAAGTTAAGAATGAATCTCATATTGATAGGAGAAGAGATCTTATATGAGCTTATAAATAAATTGGATTAGTCTTCATATTGCCTATTAAGTTTATGGTGGAACCCAACTTCCTTCTTGGTATTTAGAGTAGGTTGTCACACGTACGAATCTCAATGGTCACACGTGCTCCGCGTCACTCCTTTGTATTGTTCACTTGTAAAACTTGAAAATTCACCAATATGATAGGGCATGTTGAAAATGGATCACATATTAATGAGAGAAATGATCTTGTATAGGCTTATAAGTAAGTTGAGTTACTCCCTAAATTGCCAATTAGTTTTATGATAGAACCTTAACTTTCTTTAAACCTTTTTTTATCCGAAACAACAATGGTATTTCATTAAAAGTTAAAACACGATTGCAAAAAGGTTGCCAAAGTAGTGCATTTCTCTAGTGACTAAATTCTTGATCTGGAGAGAGTAACGCACAACACATAAATCACCAACATGGCCACCACAAACAACACAAAACAAAAAAACCGTCGGTGCAAATTCACCACAATAGATCAATGGTGACAGATTCGAGGAACACAAAAAATCATCACAAAAGTGAGGCCACACAACTGCTAGGCGGCACAAATAAACACAAATTGCAACTAAGCCAAGAAGAGCTAATGCCGACCAAAGCCATGGCAAGGAGAGATTTTTCAGTTTGACCGAAATACGGAGTATGCATATATACATAGAATGTGTCGATTTGGTATTTCTGTGTTAATTATTATTTTATTTTTATTTTTATTTTACGTGAGGAAAGTGATTTGAACTTGGAGCTTTTTTTTTTTTTTTTTTTTTGAGCAAACAATATTATTTACACCAAGGGGATGCTCACAATGGGTTAGCAATAATGTGGTTCAAATTTATCTTTGGCGAAAATCGAACCTAAAACCTCTCACTTACAAGTGAAGATGAATACTTCTAAGTTCTAACTGTAATACCAAGTAGCAACTTGGAGCCTCTTTGAATATTAAAAAAAAAAAGTGAATTAGTGAGAGTACTTTCACACATGATTTTTAGCCATGGAAATGTGCCAAAACCAACCCTAAACACCCTCCGCCCATTTTTGTCAAGCCTTGATAATTTCGGCCCAAGGCAATTCTAACCTAACCCTAAACCCAACACGCTTTGGCTAACTTCAGGCTAGATCTTTTTTTTCGCTTTTTTTTTTTTTTTTTTTTTTTTTTGTGGTTTCACATGCTTGGCAAGCGGGTGGTCCAACAGTGAAGCAGGATAAATTTTTCTTTGTGATGGAAATACAGATGTTACATCACCTATTTTTATAAAATTGGTGGAACATTTTATTTTTAAAGTTATAAACTTTTTAGCACATATATCCTACCATTTATATAAAGACACGTAATGTAATACCCTGTGTACCGATCACACTGAAAAATCTGTCCTGAAGTAGCACGTGAGCCCATGGCAACGGTCAACAATGCAAATAACGCGGTTCTATGAAACAAGGGAGAGTTCTAACATTTTGATTCCAACGATCCCTTTAATTCAACGGTCACAATTTATTTCGAAATTAAAAATTAAAAACAAATCGTTAGAAACTAGGAAAAAAAAATATCAAGAGGAAACAATTAAAAATATTTCCTAACATGCCAAGTGAAAACACAAAAAATTCTTCTTCTGTCATGGCAAAATTATGTGTTTAATTTGCCTCGTGTTTCCAAAAAATATTTCCTAATCTAGAAACAAACACCAAAATCATTATTCATCAAAAGTAAAATTGGACATATGGCACAATCCTAACGACCTATTCTAAATTAATTCCACTCCCTCTCAAACCACTTTCACGATCAACCACCTCCGAATTCCTCACACAAAAATCTCTCCACTCCTTGACGCTAATCTATCAAAATAGGTGAAAATCCTCTAACATAAGAGAACTAGTATGTCTCATGACTAAGAGAGGTTGTGGATATCAAGGTAATAACAAGTGTACAACTTGTTCCTCTAACCATAAGAATCAAAGACCCTTCCTATTACAAATAGCAATGGGCAAGGGTTTTTTATTTTTTAATAAAAATTTTACTATTATTAAGAGGAGGGAAGGGTACATTAATTAAGGAGAGGAGATTTTTGAATCATGAACGCATGGGTAAAAATGTCCAAACTATTACATTAATTAAGGAGAGGAAATTTTCAAACCTTAAGCGCATCGGTAGAAACCTAACACCGTATCTACTAGTACAATGAACCACATGCAAGGGGGTTCTATTTAATTAGAAACTTTGACTTTAATTAGGAATAGTGAATTCATTTGTCCTGTCAACTTTAACTTTGATTGCGTTTGGACTGTATTGACTATTTCAGTCGGATATGATAAATAGTTTCGGATAATATTCACTAAATTAGTCGGGTGTTTAGTGTAGTATTAGACTAATGACTGTATTATTTATACTGTGTTTGGTACCATACCAGATAAGAGGAATTCAAGTATTATTATTTTTAAGATAAAATTCCTGACTAATGGAAAAACAAAATGTTTTTACAATTAATAATATTCACAACCACAAAATGGATCAAATAAAAAAACAAATAAAAAGTAAAAAAGTATTTTGTCATTTTGAACTTCGATATTGCATTTCCTACTTGTCCTCCATTTAAATCAAATTATTTAAAGAGAAGTAAAAAAAAAATTGAAATCACCTCTTCTCCAGATATCTCTGCCGCACCGCCCCCTCCAAACACCCTCACTCGCTTTATTCTTGGCCCAAAGAGGATTGAAATGCACCGTAGCTTCTGCCTATACATCTGAAAACATTGTTCTAAGCGTTAGTCAGGCGGCGGGTTGGGACCTAGCACTTAGGCGGCTAGACGGATTTAAGTAAATCTATTGTATTTCATGCAAATAAATGTCTGTTTATATTTAAAATATATATAATTTCATCATAAACCAGAAAAATAAAATGACATATATATTATAAAGTATTGGACCATAATGAAAACATAAGGAGCAAACATGTAATATGTGTTTATTTAAGTGTTCAAAAAGTATCTTACAATTTATTGGAAACAATAAAATGCAAAAGGAAAGTATTATATTTTCTATTTAAGTGAGTTGCAATCTAGACTGGTATTGGAAGAATTAGCCGTCCTACAGCCGTCCTACAGCCGTCAAGCCGTCCTACAGCCGTCCTACCTTGTCCTACCTACACACTTGTATCATGTATATATATCCTTGTAATCTTGTAGAGAAAAATAATGAGAAAAAGCATTCTCTTCCATATTTTCCACAGCTGGTGTTTAGGCGGGTCTGGAAGGGCTAGGCTGTCTAGGCAAGCGACTCAGCAAGACTAGACGGCCAGCCGCATAGTGCCTAGGCGGCGTTAAGCGGTGATTTTTAGAATAATGTCTGAAACTAATTCAAAAATCAGAAATTAAGGAAACTAAATTACTATCAAAAAACAAAAAGGGGGGAAACATGCAAAATCATAAAACCCAGATGAAATCTTTTCGAATTTTCAAATCTTATCATCATTTCGCAGTCAAGCTTCTAAAACCCAGATGAAATCTTTCCAAATTTGTACGGTGGTGGTGCGAGTGGTCTCTGTGAGCATCTCTAATTATCAAACAACGGAGGTGACAGGGAGAACAAAGCTAGCTAGTGGAGACGGGGAGAACAAATCCGGCTAGAGAAGACAGAGATATGGCGAGAGAAGGGTGACGGCGAGGGAGTTCGAGAGAGAGAGAGCCCAGTTCGTGCGAGAGAGAAGGAAAGGTACAAAACTAATAATACGCCCATTTTGGACGGTTTTAGTAAGAGGGTGTATGTCGTGTAAAATAAGCAGATCGGATTAAATTAGTCCCGTCCAATTTAATACAAGAGGGCGCCAAACACCCGATTCCGTATTAATAGTCATATCTGGTATACCAAACGAGGCATTTAAGTTGAATGCTTGAGTAGTGTGGTACAAATCTTTGAGTAAATGACTAGATACTAGCCTACAATGTACAAATGATTTTCATTTGCAACAAGACTCTGCACTATGTAAGCAAAATGTGATCTACTATATATTAGACTTATAATCGGAATTGTAAAACTCAACACTCCATCTATTATGATGTTCGAAACTATTATAATAATAAAATCAGTAATTTTACTTAGGACATTTTGTATGCACAAATTATTAAATCAAATAGGAAAACAAAAGTGGGATTACTTGTTAAATGACTTAGCTAGTTTAAGCGTTGTTTGGTAATATGGAGAGTAGCTAAATTTTTTATAAATCCTTACATGATTTGGTACCTCACTGACGTCAAATTTTGTCCTCGCATTCTTACATGCCCCCTCACAGATGATGAATTTTTAAGCCTAACACGTGAACAACACAAATGGAGTGATGTAAAGCACGTGTAGCCGTTGGGCTTCACGTGTGAGCCAACCTGTTTTGATACCATGAAGAAAGTTGAGGTTCCACCACAAAACCAAATGACAATATAGATAGTAACTCAATCTCTTATAAATCCTTGCATGTTTAATTGGTCTCTCACATATGTGGGAATTTGTGCTCGCATTTTCACACTTAGATATGAAGAAAGTATACAGGGCAAGAGCTTATCGTGTTTCTTGTACGGCTACATGCATGAGAATGCACCCCACTAAAGCATAGCTAAAGAGCCTTTCTCCTCCACTTACTACGTGTTTAAACTCTGAATGAAGTACTTGTTTAGTGCTTTTATAAATGGTTAATAATTGAGATCAATAGAAGCTGGACCAGGGTTTGGGACTTGAGTGATGAATGTACATACAGATGCAGTTGCAGTCCACAAAGATGTCAACATAACCTTTCGTAGAGCTCCTAATGACTCTACTAATTAGTAGAGGGGAGTTATTAGCTACTTCACTAAACTGTCTTTTGGGAACTACCATTCAAATTCCAAATCAACGGATATAAGAGAAGGAAATTTAGATGGATTGGACTTGAAGAATAATATTCAACTAGAGAATGACCCTTATTAGGTTTGGAGGAAGCTGTCTTGGACCAAGTTTTAGGTCTCATGAGTCGTAGCTAGTTACTGTGGCTATGCACTTGTACGCTCTCATCGCTCTTTTGGATTGATTGGTTTGGCGGGTAGGATAAGTAATGGGGGTGGATTAGTTGTGTTTTTGTCTCTTTATGTAAAGTCTAGGGTTTAGGTAGGGAGTGATCGTAATTGAAGATAAAATTAATTAAAGTGGTTTGGAAATGTGAATAGAAGATGTACAGATACTCTGGTTAGAAGATGCGATTATGAGACAAAGACTTTGACAAAGGGTAGAGGAAGATCTAGCGAGACTTGGAAAGAGAATTAAAAAGAAAAAAAAGAAGATATGAAGTACTTAGAGCTAACGGAAGATTTGTCGCAAAAACAAGCCTAATATCGTTTTAGAATTTATATAACCAATCTCACTTAGCGAAATAAGACTTGGTGGTTGTTATTGTTATTGTTGTTATGTAAGGTTCCTTGTTTGAATCCTATCTGAGGTATGGTACTTAAAAATCAATAACGTTGGTTGAAAATAATCAATACCACACTTCCATGATCATATTATGTGCATTTTCGTAGGATTACTTATCCTACTTATACTTAATCTCACTACTTCGACCTTGTGGCCTCGGGATTAAGACACGTAACTCAATACAGTATTCGGGGACCTCAACGCCTTGGATAATGCTCATTAAAATTGAATTCAAAGAATATATTACCAATCCATCCCCCTAATCATGTTTAGCATTAACGGGATTATTGGATTAACATGCGGAACTCTTTTCTCTTTCTGCCCACCCTTATTTGTTATATTGTCTTTAATGTTATGCACTTACAATTCAATGAATCCATAATCCCATATTATCTTATCAAGGATAGTGCTATCCACACACCTCTTTTTATTTCATACACTCCCTCTTAATTTATGGCCGTCGAATCGATTGAATTAAAGAAGATCAAATGACAAAAATTAACAAGAAGTGTGTAAAAAGTAAAAATAAGTGCGTGAATATCACACCCTCTCATCAATGTCATACATTGATAATTTATCTCAACTTGTTTTAAGAAGCCCAATTCTCCTTTAACTGGTAAGGTGAAACTGGGTCTGTTGAGCCCTGAACGGAGTTTTCACCCTTCAGAAAGCTTCTCACAAAGGCTTAATTAATCGTGGTTGACCGTGGGCCACTAGAAAGTCAAACAGATGGTAATAGGCCCAGATTCTCAGGCCCAATAGTGCTAAACAAGATTGCTAGATGGAATTTCTTCTCATTGCTTGAGAAACAGAACCATTTTTCTGGCAGAAGCTTTGAGAGAATTTTATTTTTGGCCAAATCGTTTACCTTTTCTGTCCAAATTGAGAAGAAATTGAGGTATGTTTCGACGATAAATGTATCAAAAACTTTCTTTTAATCATTTCCTGTAAAAGTGTCTTTAATTAATGTAGAACATGTGTTGCATATGAAGGACTTTGTGTTGTCCCAATTTGTAGGATCAGAGCATTTCTGTGAACCCTCACCCCATTTTCTTGTAATAATCTTGACTTTCATGTGAATGTACAACCTAATTGGGCGACTTGATATAAGAATTAGACCCCTTCTATCTACTAGGGTTTCATATTCTTAGATTGTGAGAATACCTGCAATTACACAGACCCCTAGAATCGAGAGGGGGTATCCCTATGAAGATATCTCCATTTGGAGAAAAAAACTGGATCAATTATTGAAGAAATAACACCGTCCCACAAATATATGAAGTCTCTCGTCTTCTGTATTTTGAATTTCATATTTGATTTTAGATATGTGAGTTGTTCTAGTAGGACAACGTATCGAAGTTTCTCTCTATATATGATGTAGTTTCATGATTCAATGCAATTTCACAAAAAGAGTAGAAGGAGAATCAGCTAATGCTCTCTATGTTATGGATGATGATGATGACGACGATGACGGGTTTCCACAAGTGGTTGGAGCATTATCAAAAGGTGATAGAGATGTAGGTGGGACGTTAATGGACTATTATCACACCCGTGGGGAGAGAGAGAGAGAGAAAGAGATTGAGAGAGAGATCATGCATGACCTCCTCATCAACCCATCAAGGTTTTTAAATCAAGTGTATACACGCATCAACTTTTCTTATCTTTTTCTTGTCCCTCCTTTCTTTCTTTCCATCTAATAAGAAAATATTAGCAGCAGCAGCAGCAGCAGCCATATACATCCTTCAAGCAGAAACTTCTCCACAATTTTTCGTACCAAAATATTAATTATTGGTTTAAACTTCTATCTTGTCACACAACAAATTTCTATCTTGTCACACCAGTCACTACTTTTCCGGATCACCAAGTTTTTTTTAGGTGCAAAATTTACTACTTCTTTATTCTTCTTATTGTCTTATTTTCTTTGTTTCTTTCTTTTCCGATATAATTCAAGGTGTGTTGATCGAGTCTAATGGAGAGTGACGACCAAGTAAGCAAGAAGGACGTGATAAAGGTGGAGATTCCATCGGATCATCAGACTGATCAAGTCGTGTGCGCCGGGCTTATGAGACAGCAGAGCATGACCAAGAACAATTGCCTTTGCTCCCCGACTACGCATGAGGGTTCGTTCCGTTGCAGGCTTCACCGGACCCCGAGCCTCCAGCGGACGAAAAGCCTGAGCTACGCTTCCCCCCGAGCCCAAGACCCAGCGTCTAAGGCTGGCTTATAATGCAACCTACCTCTGCTCATCACCATGATCCTAAGCTTGTAACGCCAGCAACGATCTAATGAAAAATAAGAGCGTTACTATATGTATTATTTATATCATATATGGCATGGCTCTTTGCTAAAGTTTGGAAATTTTGTATTTTCTCTGTACTTTGTAACCATCCTTATTTTGTATTGAGAATTAAAAATATGGCATTTTATCAAGGGTTTTATAAGGATCATTCATTTGTTAAGCGACATGGGCAATCGCTGTAAAACCTAGCACATCTGTAGTATAATTTATATCGAATTTCTTCACTAAAAGGGCGATCCCAAACTAATAAGGCTATCCGCTTTGCGATGGTCCCAAAGGGGAGACGTCTACCGTACGCAACCTTACACTTGTTTTTTGCAAAGAGGCTGTTTCTACAATTCTACTACACGAAATCTGGTTGGTTCTTCTATGGTTTGTGTCTTATTGCAATACTTGAAGCTCTGTGCGTGTCAATGTTTTTCTATACAATTCGACATTTACTTAAGTTCCTCATATAGTGGAATGGCCTTACTAACTGAATGATTGGGGAAAAAAAACTTTAAGACAACGAAATTGCAAAGTAAAATACATTTGTTTTCACACAATTATGGAGAATGTGGAGGAAAACTGTAATAAACCATGACGACGGTAATCATATTGAAAATATTGAAAGGACAACGATCTCCGCCACAATTATGTTGTGTCGTGTCACCGACTTAGCAAGTGGCCTCTACTAAGTTCAAACCATACAGGGATATTCGTAATTGTAGGTTATTGTTGTATTACCTCGACGTGCGATCCTGCACATCTCGCACATAATTCGTTTGGCTTGTATCGAGCCAAACAACACCAAATTATGAAGCACCAAATCAAAGGTTACAAGTACATACGAGAGAAATTCCATCTCTCTCTGTAGTCTGTACTACTTTCCCCAAATAGTAAGTAAGATGTCTGTTTCTGCATGCAGAATTCGATCTCAATGATATATTGGCATCTGACTCACTATATTCCTAATAGCATTCCAACAAGACAATAGCAATGGAATTCCTATTGCTCTAATCATTTTTGGATGGCAAACATGGAACTTTACGTATCAACAGGAGAATGAAAGTGACCCCAATTTGTTCTTGCCGATTGGAAGTCTCAGTTGAATTGCCAAGGATGGTTAAAATTATTGCATGTAAAATCCAAAAGCAAGCAAGGTAACATTTGTCTATCGATTGTACTAGTTTCCGCAGATAATCACCAATAACTATTGTGGGCGTCGTTGAGATTATTGCTAAAATATGAAGAAATATTCTGAATTGTATTTGTCTTCTCCATACGGAAGAATATAAATAGGATTACACGCAGCGGATTATACAAATTAAGTCCTAATTCTAGAAAAATCGAATTTACAATAAGTCAACTAAGCTCAATTGTGTTGAGCTTACCTTAACATCCGGCACGAAAGGATGAACGCGCGATAACATAACTGCTTAAAAATTCTTGAGCCGCTCAGTAATTTTGAATTGGATATTTACATTCTAACACGATCGGATGCTAGTATTGTAACATGAGTAACCTTTTAATAGGTGCCAAATAGGCTTTTGACATTATGATTAGTTCCATGCAACACAGCACCAGGTAGTTTGATGTCATCCTCAATTTGAAAAAGATTATAAAAAACAAGAAATTTGAGGTGAATGTGTCGGTCAGTTGATGGGGTATGATTGTTGTAAAGATCGTATTTGTAAAATATCATTCAGTTTGGAGATCGTTTTGTCATTTATACGTGTTAAACTAATCAACGGTTTTAGTAATAAGTATCATCTTTACGATAAACTGTTCATTTGTGTTATGCATATGAATAACTAAAACATCTCCCTACTAACTAATTTTTTGTAGGATCAGGATCCTTTCTTGAGCTTAGGAGGCTAAGCCTCCTGAGCAAATCACACAGACCGTTGATTTTTTATCTAACGGCTATAATTATTATAACTTTTAGAGGGGCCCTCTGTTTGAAGCCGTTGGATCAAAAATCAACGGTCCGTGTGATTTGCCTAAGAGGCTCAGCCTCCTAAGCTCAGGAGAGGATCCTGATCCTTTTTTGTATATATGATCTTTAGATGATGATAAAAATAATGAACGGTTCAAATTATGAGCTCGGACAATATCGTAAGTAATTAGATAAGTAAGTTCCCCGTAAGAAGACACAAACATTGTTCATCTAGATTTTACTCCAGGTAAATCATTTTTGTTTCTTCTTGTATGCTTTTTTGACTTCTTTACTTTAAATCCTTTAATGGTGCTTTGTTTACAGCAACTTGTCTCAACTTTCCAAAAGATTTCCCCAAACCAACCGAAAAAAGAGTACATAATTTTTCTGAGAGAAAATATAATTTTCTATTATGCAGTGGAATTTAATTTGCAGAAATTCCAAAACTACAGCAGTGCATTTAGTCAGGTACATGAACTCCCCTCTCACAACACAGGAATAAAATCTGATTAGAAGGTGAGGATCCAATGGAGGTGCAGCTAGGAGACAAAGACAGGTGTTGCAGATTCATGGACAGTGACAACAAAATTGGTCCCACAAAGGGTTTGATCTAGTACAACGAATTGAGATTTGCAGCAGCCACTTGATCATGCCCTGAAGATCTTCTTTCTTATTACAAAAGATTACATGAACATTAACTAATGCACATTGGAATCCTTCTTAATTTTTGTTCCTAGTAAGTTTACAAGGAATGAGGGGAGCGAAAAAGCATAGTATTATATGTTGTTCTTTGGAATATTTGGATTACCGCATTCCAGCTTGGAGAGAACTTACATACACCGAAGATATCACTAATGGTGTGCTAGGGAAAACAAATTATACAAAAATCACTCAGTTCTTTTCACTGCTAGTTCTGTTTATGGACCACAACTTACTGAACATTCTTTTGGGTTTAGCAGGAAGTGAACAAAGAGATTTGAACTTTGAATTTCTCCCAAGTCCATCAGGATGCATATCATTGTCGTCCAAATCATCGTCTTCATCCAGTTTCATTCGTAAAGTTGACGTCTTTGACTTTGGCGATTTCAGGCCTGAAACGCTCCATTGATCCTCTGCCGGAACAATACTAGCGTTGCTTAGAGAGGGCGGAGGCTTTGACGGATCAATGTTATGCGAGGCTAGCAGAGCCCTAATGTTGCTAGGCAGCTCGGTCACTTTGCCGCCAGCCATGGCGGCTTTAGCTTGCTCAAAGAAAAGAACTTGGACCACCACTCTTAGTGGGAGCAGCTCATTTTGTGCAGCATGCATGCAGACCTCCATTGAGAGCTTTTTGCAGTCTAGAATTCTGCAAAGCCTCTTCCTTTCACTTTTGTTTAGGTCTGGATGTGCCTGATTCGAAGGCATAACAATAATTAGCGAATTTTCTATAAGTAACATCAATAAAGACCAACTCAGAGCATAGAACAAAATTTAATGAAAAGAAATTATGATTAATTATTATGCTATTGAAAATGTGGACTCACCCCTTCTAAATTTCTAGTGGATAAACCTAACCCTAACTTATAACAAGTTGTGATGATGACAAGATTTTAAGGTCAAGAGAGTTGGTTATCTAATGGTGTCCCACATTTGGAAAATTGACAATGAAATATACCTAGAAATCTAACATAATAGTCGTCAGTCCGTCGATGGATAAAACAGACTGTCAATATGTTATGGATAATAGTCAATGTTATTGTCGTCGAAAAATGTGTAGACATGTTATATCTTCGTTTTTCGAACAGACTGTCAATATGACATGGATAATATGCCAATGTTATTGTTGTCAAAAAACGTGTAGACACGTTATATCTTTGTTTTCGACAAAAACAATGCCCTTCCGTTCTTTACAAACGTCCTGTGCAGATAATTTATAAGACAGTAAAACATGAATTGAGGTAAATTTGAGATCAAGTAACTTGTTATTACCTTGAGGTAAATGTCAATTGCTCTGTAGAGATCATCATGGTCAAGCCTTGCAAACTCTGGTATTGCCTCAGCAATTGCAATGAATTTTGAGAGGGACAGATTGACATCCCGGGCAATCTCCCGAAGATACACATCTATAATCTTAGCCACCTTCAGCTTCGAGCTATGTGACGCCGAGGAAGATCTCCGGCTCTCCTGAAACTCAAAATCAATGTTCTCCGCAGAGCGAGACCTCCTCCTTTCGAAACCAAGCTTGGACCTCGGAGGACTAGTTGGGGGGCTCTGCCCCTGCTGCAAGAAGTGCTCCAAAATTGTCATGACTATGTCCACATCATATCGCGTGTCGCTTTCACACGACGCAGAGGGGATTAGCAAGTCATTGACTGTTGCATTATCCAATTGAAGCCCTACCCTTCTAGCCAACTCCATTTTTGAAGAAGAAGAAGCATTGAGAATGTTGGCTGCCTTTAAAAGTTTAAGCAGAAAGCTAGTGGAAGCAGCACCTTTTTCGACTGGAACTAAACTTACGATGGACTCCAAGATCAACCTATGCTTTGAGGTTAAATCATTGGCCGAGTCTGAATCCGAATCCGACGCTGCTTGTCGATGATCACATTCGTTTTTCGATATTTTAGGCAACCATCGAACCGCATAAATTTTCAATGCATCTCCAATGAGACTAGAGGGAATTTTCCCACCAGATTTTATAGCAATCATAGTTCTCCAATACAAATCAATCCCCAATTCTGCAATGTCCTCAGCCCACCATCCCCTGCCTGCAGGCCTACTGTTATGCCGGAGGCTCTCGGAGCCATTGCACGACACAATGTCATCTCTGCCCCTCCTGGAATAGCTGTGTGACAGGCTAACTTTGGAAGGGTTTGTGAGGACTTTTGTGGCAATTGCTTCAATGCACCTGGATGTGATTCCAAGCTCCTCCGACCACAGAGGAAATGCCTTCGTGCTCTGAAGCGTGGCAATTGAGTCCCTCCAACCGTGGAGGATGCAGGAGTTGAAGAACACCTCGAGTTTGTATATAAGGTTTCCCTTCTCGACATCCTCGGTCATCTGCAGGTACTCAGCGGCACAGCGAGAAGCGACAATGTTGTAGGCGCTGAGAGTGATAGTGATGCCGTAGCAGAACTTTGCGCAGAGCTCGAAAGCCTCGACGCTACTGGGGAAGTCATGGAGCTGGATTATGTGGTGGTTTGAAGATTCTTGGTACTCAGAGCAGAGCCTCTGCAGCCTCAAACACTTGGATAACAGAGGAAACTGTGTGACAAGTGGAAAAAAGAACAATTTTGAGAAAATCCCATGTGTGACATTGAACTTAAATTACATCAAAACATGAACTTCAAGAAATCCCATAAATTTATTTTTGTGAAAAGTAGTACGTGTGTACCTTGTGGAGCAAATATCTGCTTCCTTTCACTTGAATTATGAGATCACTAGAAACTTCAGAGGAGACTGACCTGAATTGAACAACAACAAAAAAAAAAAAAAAAAAAAAAATCTTTAGTACCTCTGATTAATTGAACAAAAATAATTTTCATATTGAATCAGAAAATTCACAAAAAATCTTACCTTACAGCCTCAGTAGCGTAGAAAGTATCCGGCCGGGATCCAAGTTTCATAAACTTCATGGCTTATTCCTCTGTTTTCTTCTTATGTGCTCATCAGAAGCTCCTTAACAGATTTTAAACTATAATTTCCCCCTATTTAATTAGAGATTAGTCCAAAGAGAGCTCAGCCTTATAAAAATTAAATAAATAAAAAAAACACTTCAATAACAGAAAAGAAAAAGAAAAAGAAAAAGAAGGGTTTTGTTGGATGAGATATGGTGATATATATCGAAGAACAGAGGAAACCAAGAGCTATTGTTTTGTGGGTGTGAGAGTAAATGAGTTTTTATATATGTGTGTGAGTGTGTGTGTGTGTATATATATAACCAGAAAGTTGTTTAAAATGGCAAAACTCAGACTCAGAGGAGGATCAAATTGAACAACAGCAAAGTCCAGGTCCTATCAGTCAAATTCTATACCCCATGTGACCTGGACATGCAAACAAAGAAACCCAAGTCACTCTGCAATCCCAACCAAATCACACACACACAGCAAATCCCCAACAGGTCAATCAAATTAAAAAAAAAAAACCACTAAACTAAAACTGCTCTAAACTAAGTAGACAAATCAAGATTATGTGTAGAGAAAATCAGTAACGGAATGATCTCTCAAGATTGCAAATTACAGAGACAGAAGCTGCTGCCAAACACTGGTGGGTGAATGAAAACTTTTCCTAGAAAATGAAAATTTTCCTGGAAAAAGTAGGGTTTGTGGTAACTCGGATGGGAAAATATGGCATGGCCATGACAGCGTGCATTTTCCCATAGGAAAGTCCCACGTGCTTGTCTAGAGCCCACTTGCGCCCTTCTCCCTTATGATTGCCGCACCATTTTTAAGGGAATTGTGAGCAGTAAGAACCCCTCTTCATTCCCTCTTTTGATTATTTTTGTCAAACACTATTTTATACGCAATATCGTATGTCTCTTTGCTTTGCAATTATTAATTTCTAAAAGGGAAATACCAGAGAGGGGTTGAAATAATTGAAAAGCTAAAAATAAGAGAATTGTTATTAGCATTACAAAAATCTCATTGCGTGCTCCAAATTTTTTATAATGAGAAAGAAAAATACACTTGTGAATTGTATTTATACTTTTGAATTAAAAAAAGAAACAAAAAAATATAATAGAGAAATAGTTAGCAATGGCCCTATGAAATAAAGTGTCGTAACTGCCCTTGTGTTCTGCTGCACTATCGAAACTACCCTTTTATTTGCATTTATAGCATATGGCCCATGAATGTGAAACTTTGAATATTATTGGTGTGTGACATGAAAAAGCATGCATGAATTATGAACATGATGTTATATATATAATGGGGGCAAATGATAGCTTTCTTTGGTCCTAAACATTATTTAATTAATGGGATATAAATCATATTCCATGAATTATGAATATGATGTTATAATGTGGGCAAATAATATCATATTTTGGCAGTTGAAGGTCATCCTACCACACTGTTTCACATCGGACTATTAAAGGTTTGAGAATTTTTTTTTTCTTTTGTTCATATTTGTGTACATTTCTTGATACATGATCGTAACATGAGCTACTGACAGCAATGTAGGGCCACAATAGTGTAAGCATACGACTTATACCTAGTCAGGGGATATAAACTGTACCTCTTGTAATACCAAAAAAAGAAAAAAAAAAAGGAAGATAAAAAATACATGAAAAAGAAGGGTGACATAAATCTTATCCCTCTAGAAATGAAAACAAAAAAGATACAAAGAAAAGAAAGGGAACATGAAACCTAACCCCTCTAAAGCCAAAACTAAAAGGTACAACACCACAAGATTGGGGGGAAAAAGCCAGAAAGTGAGACAACCTATATGTCGGGATGCATATTAATTTGAGAAGCAGAAGCCAGGCAAGCCAACAAAGTTTGAAAATAAAGCAGCACGAACCGCCGACGAAGGGAAATCATGCCATATCAAAGTTGAAGAAGACAAACCCATGTTAGCAAAAGTATTTGGAACAACATATTTTTTATGATATATGTGAGAGGCATAGAATGTCATCTTCCGAACACGGTCCAAACAAATAGACCATTGCGTACGAAGAGGCCAAAGAAGATTAAAACAAGTCAATTGAAGATTGAAAATAAGACAATGTGCCAACCCCACTAATATGCAAACTCTACCCCAATAATAATTGTTGAGAATTTAGGAAAAAAAAAAGAATTGCGATGATCAATCCATTGGCAGAAACCACCAACAAACTGACTATATATAGCAATCCTTGAAAACTCATCCATAAGCAATAGGACTAGATTTTCCCTTCGACAAACCATCTGTATTAAGTTCAATCCAAGAAAACCAAGGAGGCAACCAAATCACAGGAAGAATAGTAGGCTCCTCACGAGAGATAGGTCGGATCCCCAATAAAGAAATGATATGAGTGTCAAAGACTTAGAAGTGACCAGAAATAAACTCCCTACCGTGAACGTTTCAAAATTTATAGACATGCAAATACAATGAAAAGAGATCGGTTTACACTACAAAAAAAAAAAACATATTTCGAGCTTTTTAAATAGTCGAAATAGTAGAAAGACCCGCAAAAATCCACAAATTGTGCAACTGCTGGAAAAAATAAATTGTAATATAGAGAAAATAATGACTTAAAAAAAAAAAAAAAGCAGCATGAGCCGTCGACAGACAAAAAAGTTTGAGCCCCTTGATGTATGATCATCTAAAGTTTGGGGCCCTTGGGAAAAAATTAAACTGTAATATATGATCATATGATTCTACTAAGTGGCCCTTGGTAGTTGAACTAACCTCATAGAAAGTAACATTGGTATTGTTTATCCATAATTTTTTTTTTCAGTTTTTCTCTTTTCGCCTAGACAAAGTTTGGGCGGGTTTAGGGCGACTCTCATATATGCCAAATATCCACCGGAACTCACGAGAAATGCACCGATATTATTATGTTACCAAGTCCCAACACACTCTCAGGCAACTCCAAATTCACTTTAACAGATATTATTGTTGTCCAATAACGGTTTAGCTTTATAGTGAGGAAGGACCAGAATCGCTTTTAGGATTTATCCTATGCACTTCGTGGGGGTGTGAGGAGCATATGCTGCACCTTCCCCTATCATAAACGGTTGGTTACTTGCAAACAAATTATAGGTCAAATGTGTAAAGAGAGGTAGATTTATCAAAAGAGAAATGTCGAAGGGTTTGTCTACTTAAGTGTTGCACCTGCACTATATTCAGGCATGATAACGGAGGAGAACAACCCATTTTACGTTAAGTCCCGATCAATGTCCTCCATATAACACAATCTAAGCTTTGTAATAGCTCGATCAATGTCCACCCTTTGTTTCGTTTTGTTTTAATCCTTTGTGACAGTGGTCCATGCCTACCTCAAATTTAAGCAATTGGCACTTTGCGACATTTGATACTTGGGGCAAGTGGCAATGCAAAATATAAGAGAAATTTTTACGTAAGTTGAGAACATTTATCATATGATGTATCATTTTACGTGTTATAATATGAGTGTATGAGAATGATAGAATTGATATGTCTCACTTATAAAATATATTAATAACAAAACAGATACACATGTTATAATTCAAATAAAATAATAACATTACATTATGGTGTTCTTAATAACGAGAAGTCTCTCCAAATCTAGGGCAACTGGCAAGTTCGATATTTTACCCGTGAGTGGAGGGTAAGGTGTGGAATGAGTGGTGCTGAATGCTGGTAAAGGTCATTGTGAGCGTAAGTTGATGTCCACCCTACGTGAGAAAGAGGGTGCACCACAAATGCCGTAATGGTCCTCTTGATGCTGCCCAACGGGGTGGCCAACCGACAATATGGGACCTCCAATAGGCCCAGATTCCTCTATGTGCTTCACTACTTTTCTTTTGTACATGGGACCCTCATTGTCTAATACTTGGGGCCCTTTACAGTTTGCAACTTTGCATGTAGTAGACGACTGCAGTTGCCAACCAGTTCTAAAATCTGAACGGGTTTCGGCACTACACCTTCAGACTCTCACACTGACTTTCACTTCCCTCCGAGATTCCTCATACTATAAATCCTAATGTAACCAAACCAAAGATTTTCTTGTATGATTTCCTCCACAAAATTTACCACCATTTCATTACCAAGTAATGGTTGGGGATAATTATCAAACATGCCACAACTTTGATAAAGAGATGTGCCAAACGATAACCTTGAAGCACAAACTAAATTAGAATCCACTATAGAATATAAAAAAATCTCAAAGTTTAGTGAATGAATAATATGAAAGATAACAAACTCTAGCAACTTAAAAGTTCTTTATATAATGCCTAGCCCTAAGCTTTCTAGAAGTATGTGTGTGTGTGTATAAATATATATATATAACTAATTACGAAGGTAACAAAAAAATGACCACATCCTAAAATCTCAAAAGGCTGATACAGCGTAATAACTAGAGAATTCGGCAGAAAAAGCCCCATATATCACATGCTTCATAGCAAACCAGTGAGTTGTGCTTGTGATACCACTGTCATGAGTACAATATAGAAATATGACTATTGTATTGATTTGTTTAAAATTTTACAATATATATAGGTTGCATAAATTTTTATTTAGGTAGGAATTCAACATTAATCAATTGGAATTACATTCTTATATACAATAATTATGGAGATTATTCCAGATTAATTTCCTTAATTTAACAATATATTCTCTTCGAAACAGTTAGTCATGCATGAGCCAAATTGGACACCGAGACTCAAATACGCAAACCTTTAATCTTTCATATTTGCAGTTTAAATTTTGATTTTCAATCTATTCGAACATCTGATTCACATCAAAACATATATGTATTAATATATTAATGTCGTCATGACCATAAATTTAAATCACGCATTTGGCAAAAATCATCGATCGGAAGCACGGAACGGTGAGGCAAGCTGAGATTCATAAAAAAACACAAGGACCCCACGAATTGTATGCATACAAACCCTGTTATCAAAGTGAGAGTTTATGAGAAGGGGCACCACAATCCCACATTGGAAAAGCTGAAAAAGAGTGTGGTCAGTGCACTGGGGGATATAAGACGGTCCCTGCTGTAACTATGAATGATACAACTCATAAGGTCTCGAACGCAACAAGATTGCACCACAAGAATCGTATCTGGCTCACTTGAATACGTACAAAATTTGATGTGCCAGAAAAACTAATAAAAAGATCGATGAAAGTAAGAGACAGACAGAGACAGTGATTACACAAAAAACTGTGCATGCTTGACATTTGATCTTTCATGTGAGCCTAACAAGGCTTTCGCGCGATTGGATTAGTACAATCAGATAGTTGCAAATGACCTTGGCCCTGACTGACCATATTTAATCAGTGTCTCATCTCATTTAATTTTCTCTTGTTTTATTAGGGTTTTATTATTTTTTAGTGCCTAAACTTTTACTTGTATTCTAATGATTCAGGAGAACTTCCATGGAATGAAACACCACGGTTAAGAAGTATTTGTTTTATATAAGTTATTTTCTTAATTCAATACATAAACTATATTTTGTTTCAATTTAGTCCATGATTAATTTGTTACCGTACAGTATTGTTCTTTAATCATCTACTAATATGTTCTCTCAGGTTATACGAGACATAAATTTCGTGATGATGATCTGTCTCTTTCATACAATATTTTTAATTTCTTTTGCTGAATGAGAGCTTGTAAATGAACAGAGAAAGCATATAATTACTGCGTCATGCTTAATTATTTTGGTTTATAAAAACATGAGACAGTTGATTGCAGTTTGGCATGCATATCACGTTCATAGTTCTTCCCCAACAAGGTATATATTCTTTATTAGGTAACTATTTAATAGGTCAGAATCTAACGTCAAAGAACCCTGAAAAAAAGGCTAACTTCCAAAACGAACAGTTAATCATTTCAGGGATCCCACAGGGCCACAGCCACTCCAGGGCTGCTAAGCAGCTGCAGCCTGCAATTATATGATTTGATCGTACCATTAGATTCTCTATGATTACTAATAAGAGTGTTGTTATCGAGTTCGATAATGAGACGTGAAGAGGAAAACAGCAACAAAAATTCAAATGCACAATAATACATGGCCTGTCGTATGCATTGTATTTTTAACTTAATTTACGTTACAACTAGAAGCGGAACAAAGATAAATTCAAAGAAAATGACGAGAGTTTCATGGGTTATAAAAAGATGCATGGTGACCCATTCTTAGATTTATTATCAATAGATATATTTTAATATTTTAATATCTATCTTAAAATTGAATCCAAATGATCAGTGACCATAAATCTTCATTATCAAGTGACCAACCAGACTCTAGTGCGTATGTTCCATTTTGCTCTAAAAAAATTCATAAATTATTAAAATTCAAGAGTAGGGCCAGCAAGAACAATATAAGGGAGCATTTTTGCTCACCACCATAAACTACGGTGTATGCTCACCATACACCTAATGACCTGTCATGTGCCATTTCACTTAACTTTGGTTATTTAAAAAAAAATTGAAAAAATAACATTTAATGTGAAAGTTAACTAGAATTAAGTAGAATGATATGTGGCAGATGATCAAGTGTGTAGTGAGCATATACCATAGTTATAATGGCGAGCAAAACTGATTCCATAATATAATTAAAGTATTTTCTTAAACACTGTCTCTTTGTTGAATTAAAAAATGTCAATTGCCGCATTGTTCTACAAGGGCAAAAAACTAATGATAGAGCCATTGACGATCCAACTAGATGGAGGGCGAATGTTTAGAAAAACATAAATACTTCTCTATTCTTACGAAAGACTTTTTTTCTTTTCTTTCTCATTCGTTACGTGATATTTATATTATATTAATAATTCTCTTTTGAAGTAATTTAAAAGGTAAATTGCACGATAAATTGGTAATGACCTTTTTATTTTTCAGTATACATGAATAGAGATTTGTTTTTTATGAATATCATAAATACAATTTATATAATGTACTTTTTTCACGTGTTATAATAAAGTTAATTTACATACAAATAACCAAATACCATATACTATGGATTAATTGGTCTCTGATTTTCTGTATTAGATGGTTTAATCACAAAGTAATGGTTGAGATCCAAGGGACAATTAGTCAAAAACAAGAGGTTAAAAGCTTGAAAATCACAGTTGTAGTTGGTAAATGATGAGGAACATCTCGCTTTCCTAAGATACCCACCCTCCCCTCCCCTCCGTTTTGTCAAAGATTCGCGTGCAACACATATAATAGGCAGGATAAGTGTGACATGACAAATGTGTTTTTAGCCTTTGCATATTATTGAATATTGACCTTGAAAATAAAATAAGGTGATGATATAAACTCCTGTTTATATGCATAATTAGTACTAATCCAATTATCTTAAGCATGCTTTTCCTCTCAAGGCTTCCTTCGACATAAAAAGATCTACATCATCATGCATGGCATCTTTTCTTTCCTGTTTGCTGGCTGGCTTTAAATTCACACTCTAGGTCCGCATTAATGCTCAAGACCCAATGAAACCAAAGTTACTTTTGCGCATAGTAGAATAGATTTAAATGTCTTCATTTTATCAAAGATAGAACTAATGTCTTCTCATTTGACCAATGATTTCTTTTGTTGTATATAGTCTACATAGATTTATTAGGAGTTCAAAAAAAAATTAGGAATTGTTTTTGACGTGTCTTTACCAACTAAATATTGTTTAGGGTTTTTCACGCATGTTTACTAACTAGTTCTTAGTATATAATTTTTTTTTTTTTTTGAATGTTGGAAGAGATCATAAATTTGACTTTTATTTTTCAATTAAGCAACGTTAAAGCTAAATAAATAATAACAGACTACTCAAAGCGAGGAACAAAACCACATAATAATAGAGTCAAGGCTTTGCAATTGATCAGTGATCATGAACTAAACAAAAACTTAATTAGAAAAGTCACAATGGTGCTTTCTCCATTCCTTGATTAAGACTACAAAATTGACAATAAGAATGTAAGTATTTTCAAAGTTTGGCTGCCTCCTCCATTCCTTTATCATTCTTTATAGTTTATGTAGATTTGTCTTACTCCCAAAGGGGATCCTTTATCGTGATGCCGTTCTAAGATTTGTAGCTTTCCTTTTTCAGACAGAGTCCAATGTTGATCTCTTTTGTTTACTATAAACTCTTTTTGCCTCGTAGGTGCAATATCATTGCTCTAATCTTCGATCATACCTCAATCAACTTTTTCATTGTTTGGCCTAACATTGATCAGTCTACCTCATGTCTATCGTAAGCAGGGTGTTTATAGAAAAAAAAAAAATTATACACATGCACGCAAAGGAGCAATTAAACGCGTAGACAAGTAATTACTGTCATATATAGATTTAAGGTTTATGACACTGTTGTTGTGATGTGACACACAATTTCAACATAAATTTTTTGGGGTACCAAACTATTGCCATTTTTGTTGAGGTTGTGTGACTCTATCCATGTTATGAGCGCCAGTACGAAATGTAACACAATCATTTATAATATATAACTTGGAGGGTGCCCTTCTAATTGCATAGCAAAACATAGTGTTGAATAAAACCTAACATCTAATGGATGAATTACTCTATTTTTTGAGTAAATATGCATAATTTCTTGTTCGAACACGAGCAAGATTTTAAGCTGAAGGCTGAGAGGTTGAAGTAACCTTTGTTGATGCGCCTTCGAGATATTTCCACTAGTAAGTTTGTACGCGTACCATATTCCATTCCCCGCAAACCCTAATTTTACACATGTTTGTAGCAGTGTGTTCCACCAAAATGGTGAAAGCAAAAGAAAAGCAGCTCATCTTGGTATGGATTTATATCAACTTTATTAAAGGTGTTAGATTAACATAATCTGAACAAAATATACTAATTCGTTTCTCTATGTTGACGGGGTGGGGTTAAGATAAACTCGATCTTGCTGATGATGAGATCAAGCATACGCGTGTTATTCAACTCCCAGTCTCCCATTGCGCTTTCGGGTATAAAGCTTGAATTATTGCATCATTCATGGGTAACATCTCCCATATATATATATATATATATATATATATATATATATATATTGATAAATATCACCAAAAGCTTAATTGACCCAAAAAAAAAAAAACCCCCGAAAATCAGATGGTGGTTTTGAGGTTGGTATAAATTCCAGGCAATGCTTGGATGAGAGATTTCTAGCTAGGCCATAAGGGATTGATGCTTAGTTAGTACGTAAGAATCATAAAATGTTAGAAGAAAAAATCGAAATGCATTGTATGAGTTTCGTAAATGACTCATTTTAAATAAGGATTTGCAAATCTCGCTCACTTAACTTTAAAATGGTCATAAGATGCATTTCTAATTTCTTATATCTAACATTTTATGATCCATTCTTTACTAACTTAATCTCAATCCATTAAAACTTGAAAATTCCTCACACTATCACAACCTAACGGAATTGTTTTAAACCATAAAGTTGGCATATAATAATATACCAAAGCATAATACTAGTCTATATTTTCAAATTTTAATAGAGGAGGTATATATATATATATATATAACCCACACAAAGAAAAAGATAGTAGTAATCATTGAGGCCCCATTCATTAGCAATGAACACCAAATAGCAAGTCTTGGTCAACTTTGAGTAAATTAATTAAAGTGGGAAATGAAAGAAGGGGAAGAAAAGCTTTGATAGGGTTTGGAATGCTAAATTGGGGTTGAGGGAATGGCACCTGTACATGATGTGAGTATTCTTTCCTTTATTTGATTTAAGGTTTAGCCTTTTGAGATCTCTCATCTTATTATTCACAGTGGACCTTATTGTGGCTGAAACTGCATATGGTGTAGTGATTAGGTCACACAACAGTAATGTGCTTGATGAATTCTATTGGACCACCATATGTGTACGGGCAGGTGTCTGTAATAAGTGTAGAGTATTGCTCTTCCACACACCCATATGGCAGAAAGTTGAAGATGAAATTGTTAAGATTTCATATAGACGGGTCATCAGTTCATCATCAATCACATCAAATACTCTATTTTAACTATTTGTGCAATTTAATATGTGCGAAATTTCATTACAAAAGATTTCAGTGTAATATAAGAAATTATTCGACCTAAGTTAAATGTCATTCGATCATATTTTCAACGTGAGACTCATTATTCAACAGAAATTACTTTGAAAAGAGAGTTCTTCGTGTTAACACATATTATTGGCACCCGTGTGAGTGAAAAGAAACTTGAAGTCATTCCAATCGGAGGAGAGTTTTCAAACATATTTCCCGATTGAAGAAATTTCAGGGTCACCAAACCCTTATACCTAGCAAAGTAGCTAGTTATAACCAACTCAATCTAATAAATGATCAATTCGGTTCGATTACATTCACTATAAGCTGGTTTGATTTGGCTGGTTTGAACAATTCCGCTGAAATTCTGTCCAGTCGATGCAGACCTGGCTAGGTTAAATTATGTCAGCCCTCATACATGAATAAAGCAGTTTGTCTAGTCAAAATTAATTAAACAACATGATTATCTTAATGTTCAATCAGAAGTTGCATGCAAACTTAGTGGAATGTGATGAATCTTGATACTACCACACAAGACTACAAAAGGAAGGGGCTGATATAAAAAGCAGCCACCAGAAATTGGGCTCCATTTTACAGTACACAAAGCGCTGTAGACGCCCAGATAAATGGGTGACAACACTATCCCACATGACCATGCAAGCACATATGGTACATATCAACAAGACTGAGAACGACAGACCCAACTCAATATCTAGCACATGCCATCCAAACATGTGGATACTGTCTCTGAATATTGTCACATTAGCTTTTGCTTAATGCCTTTGTTATATCAAATTCCTCAGTAGGAACCAGGCGGCCAGTTGGTGAGGGAACATTGACAAACCCTCACACCAAAACTGTTCAAATTTCACACGTGCGCCCTTGCATGTACATACCCCCCCCCCCCCCCCCGACGTTTGTCTGTGACTGTCGCGTGCCAACATTGTCACTGTGTCGCATGGGATTTCGCCGGTGGTTGCCTCAACATACTAGCCTCTCCACAAGCTCTCGCGCATGCTGAGATTTTTATTTATTTTTTATCACCCGCGCTTTGCTTTAGTTTAGTCTAGGGAGAAAATGTTCTAATTAAGTAGTCTTAGATAGAGATTGATTGTACCATGTAACGAGGGTATATCCCATTTTTCTCACCCTCATATTACTGATATATTACCAGTTATATCCAAGATTTGGGCGTTAATTTGAAACCAAAGGTTTTGATAAGTTTATCAGATTATTGGGCTTTAGATTTTCTTGGGCTAATCTTGGGTTTTGAGTTTGGTTGATTTTTCAGTTGTATATTCTTGTTGGGCAAATTGTAACAATTATTGGACCGACACCCACTGGGCATAGAAAAGAGACAAAAGCATGGTGCCAAGAGAGAAAAGAAGAGCATAGCAGAGGCCACAAGGCCATATGACCCAAACAACGTGGAGGCCTGACTTCTTCGGTATGGAGTTCAAAGCTGAAGTTGGCCTTTACAGCATTACTATCTTATTCAGACGTAATGGGAAGCCTCACTGTTTGACTTTGAGTTGTATATAACAGAGTAATTGATACGAGTGTTTCCCTCAAAATGCATGTCGAAATGTTTTTGCGAGAAATATTTCTGCGCATAAGCGATTTTGGTTATCTTTTAGCTGTATTAGCCAACAACATGGACATTTTGGTAGTAATTTTTACCCTCCGGCTTGTTTTCTCCTTCTACTCGTTAACTCTCTGGATATATTCAGTCTAAAAACTAGACAAAGGGTGCAAACGAAGAAAAGAGAACTGAGAGACCTCTGTTTAACGCTTTACCTTCACCTTCGTCTAGTAGCCTCCAAAGTCTAATTAGTCGTCGCCCCCAAGTTAAAATTTTATAGTAAAAGTGGAGGAGGTTCAAAAAATAAACATGCATGCATGGTAGGAAAATTGGATAGTACGTAACGATTGATGTGAAAACATCAAAGACGTGGAAATTTTTCTGAGAGAAATATGGTATTAAACGAACATGACAATAAGAACAAACCCGCAAGGAGCCACCGTCCTGGGCATAATTACAAACCATCCAACTGTTTTGTTGTTTAAAAAGATTGGATAGAGAAGCAATCTAGTGTGCACACAATGGAACATGACTTAATTATATAACCTAACTTGTATTATTATATATGCATATTCATCTGGTTCCAGCTTTATAGACACAAATTGTATTAACTATGTTTCATTTGATGCTATTCGCATATAATTTGACAGATACGTTAATTTGTTCCTTGTAAATTATAGAGTCGATTCTTAATTCTTGATGCTTTAGTGGTATGACCAAGAAAGCTACTTAATATTTCCAATGGATGTAAACACTGAATTATGATACATTTACACATAGGAGTTGAGGATTTAGATTAAGACACAGTAAATTAGCCATAATATTTTGTAACTAATCCACCTACGAAAATACAGTCTAAAACTTCTTATTTATAAGAAAACTGAAATATTATTAAAATTTAATACTTTGAATTAAATTGTTTTAAAACACATTGAACTATCAATTAGGGAATATTTTTGCTACCCACAAGTGATGATGATGCTCATCACCCTATTTATTATCGTTTGATGAGTTTAAATTTTTTTATCTATATAATGGAAAACACAAATCTTAAAATTTAAACTCATCAAACAATGATAAATAAAGTAATGACCATTACCACTACTGCCTGTGAGCTGCACTCATCAAGTACTTTGAGACCATTGGGCATCTAAATTGCTTTTGTTCTCCTTTATCCAGCAGGTAGAAATGCATTTCCAGATTTTGTAGTTCAAGCCCTTTTATTATTTTATCTCGAATTGTCCCCTTTTATTTGAATGAAAAGTATTCCCAGGTCAGTATAAAAAATATAAAATTAAAAACTATTTATATGTCTATCTTCCTAAAGAGAAAATCGAATATCAGATTGAAAAATAATATAAGCACATGACATGTTACTGGAAAGCCAAGCAAAGCTGGTCTTTGGTTGTCCTGTATTTGTTTCTCCCCAAATTTTTCATCACCCTCCTAAAGTTTGAGTGAAGACCTTACACCAACTTACTCTTGAGGAAATTAACACCAAGTGGCAATATTTTATTTGTAATCGATAAAACCTCTATTAGGGTTTGTGCTTCTCGTGAATCAAAATTTAGGTCATCTCCAACTGAAAACTGGCCAGATGGCTCGTTTTAACCCTCTAGTCCTCCAAGAAATTAATATTTTAATGAACAGTGTAAAGTCATATTTCTTACCATCTCCAACCGAGGGCCAAAGGACCATAGGGCCAAACATATTATTTAAATTTAAAATCTACAACAACTTAAATTAAATGCACATTTACCATCTCTAATAGGAAGCTTATATTTGGGGCACCCATTTTATTTGTCCCACATCGGAAGAGAATTGAGCAAGCAAAAGCTTGCATGTGTAGCACCCATTATATTTGTCCCACATCGGTTGTGGGAGAGGTTTGAGCAATCAAACATGCTTATAAAAGCAACATACCCACATAGAACCAATCACCTTTTTGGGCTTTAATTAAATATTATTTTTAAATTTTTGGCCAAAAAAAAAACTGTAAAAAACTAAAGAAAAAAAAAATTCAAAAATAACGGCTAGCTTCAATTTTTTTAGCCTTGCCCGGGGCTGGCTGGTTGGCTCATTTGGGCTGCCAGGTTAAGCCTTTAGCCCTTTTTTGTCTAGTGGGGCCCATTAGCCCTTTGGCCTGGCCCTCGGTTGAAGACGATTTTATGGCTATTTTCAGCCCTCTGGCTCTCTGGACCATTCAGTCAGAGATGGCCTTATAGTTGGTAATGGCGAATGTGTTCAATATTGACCATGTCAGCAGTGCCACCTAGGCAATAGTTGCTTAAGACATAAGTCTGTGTAATTGAGATGTAGTATACAAATTGATTTCCCTCTCATTGTATATGTAAGAAAGTCGATTGTATTCTAAGAGAACAGTTATCAAATACACAAAGCTTCTCTCTTCCTTCTTCTTCCTCAAGGTTTTACTTTTGGGATTTTTTGATTCTTTTAGATTTGTATAGCTTAATTCACAGTGTTATCATGGTATCAAGATCCAGTCTCACTCGCGCGGTTGTTCTGGTTCTGGGTTTTTCACTCTCATATTGCTACTCTACATGCAGATTGAGGTGATTGCATTCTTGAACTTTTCTTCTGTTAAAAGTTGATTGGAAGATTTTTCTTTAGAAATTGATATTACATTGAAGGCCGATGCCATATTAGAATGTTATATGAAGAATGTATGATGATTTGTTTGAAGGCCGAAGCCATAATTCTTGATTTTGTGAAGATTGTGTTGATTCTTGAAGGCCGATGCCAAATAAGTTGAGATTTCTTTGATTCTTGCATAGCTTCTCAGTATTGTGTTGGTAGTTGATCTATTTACTTGATTGTAGTGTTCGATTTGTGCGATTTCTCATCTAGGTTTTTCTTGCCGCTTCATTTGAGATCTGTGTTTTTTTTTTTTTTTGGGTTGTAAACTGTTTAAGTATTTCTACAAGTTAATTGCGGCTATCAAGATGACTTATGTGAAAATTGAAAGTCTACTGGGCATGATTACCATCAAATTGAATGATGATAATTTCATCAAATGGAGCTATCAATTCTGTTCTGTTCTTCATGGTTATGATCTTTTTGATCATTTCATGGGAGAGTCTGTTTGTCCTCCAAAATTCGTTCTTACTCCTGAGTTGGGTGTTACCAAGGAGATTAATGATTCATACAAATAGTGGGTTAAGACTGCTATGGCTTTGTTGAGTCTTCTAATTGCCACATTAAGTGATGATGCCATTGAACATGTTGTTAGATGTAAAACTGCTATGGAAGCTTGGAATGCATTACATGATAGATATATGTCAGTTTCTAAAGCTAGCATCAATCATTTGAAGGCTGAATTACATACTATGAAAAAAGGGGGCGATACTATTGATAAATATCTTTTGCGGTTGAAAGCTATTAAGGATCAGTTACAAGTTGCTGGAGAAAAAGTGACTGATAATGATCTCATTATTGCTGCTCTTACTGGATTACCATTTGATTATGATGTGATTAGAACTGTCATTTTAGTTAGAGACTCACAAATCACTCTTAAGGAGTTTCGAGCACAGTTAATAGGGGCAGAAAATACTATTAAAACTAGAGTGCAAAGTTTAGTTCAGAATATGACTGCAATGTATGTTAATGCTCCTTCTCCACATGGTAATGCTGGTAGCAGCTCTTAACCTCCATTTTCACAACCCTATGATAACACATTTCCTCATTCTGGTTCTTCTTCCATGTCTTAGCCACAACAACCTTCTGCTGGTGGTGCTAAGACTTATAATGGTGGAAATTCATCAAATGGTAATCATTTTCAGTTTATTGATAGTTCTAATGGGGGCAGGCCTTTTCATGGTAACAATTACAGACCTCGAGGCAATAGAGGTTATAAACCACAGTTTAATGGGTCTAGAAATGGTAATACTTGGCAACCTTGATCTGGTAATTCTTCAAATAGGTTTGAACAAATTCCTGAATGTCAAATCTATTCAAGGAAGGGTCATGTAGCTGTCACTTATTTGTATCGAAATGATGGCACTACTAATCAATACCCTTAAGAGTGTCAAATTTGTGGAAAACATGGACATATTGCTCTCAATTGTAGACATCGAGGCAATTATGCTTATCAGGGGTCTCAACCTCTTGCTTTATTATCTGCACATTATGCCTATCAAGGGTTTACTGTGTCTCCACCACAGTTTCCTTATTCACCTGATTTGACCATGTCTCCTTCACCACAAGTTCATATGTCTGTTCCCTCGCATCCATATGGTTCTACACAACAATTTTCTTCTCATGTTGGTTATTAAGCTATGAGTACACCGAGTTCCCATGCAAGTGCATTTGGAGAGTCTTGGATTGATGACACTGAGGCTTCTCATCACATGACTCCAGATATCACTGTTCTCGATCGGGCTGCACCTTATGAGGGTACTGAGAAGATCATTGTTGGAAATGGTGAAGGTTTGCAAGTTCAGAATATTGGCAATAGGGTTTTACACACACAGTCACATGACTTACATCTTAAACAGATTTTACATGTTCCCATGTTAACTGTTAATCTTCTATCTATCAAAAAGTTGTGTAAAGATAATCACAACTGGTTTATTTGTGATGATATTCAATTCTTTGTGCAGGACAAGGCAACATGGGCAATCCTCTACCACGAAAAGAGTAGCAAGAATGAGTTGTTCAAGATTCCTGTGCATATTTTTCCTACATTACTGAATCAGGGTATGCATTCTTATGCATTTTTGGGGCATGTTGTCAAAACTTCTCTCTGGCATCAAAGACTTGGTCACCCGTCTAATGACATATTAACTGCAATGCTTAGAGAATCAGATATATCTTGTGTTCCTAATGAACTTGTAAAAATCTGTTCTCATTGTCTTAGTGGCAAAATGAGTAGGTTACCATTAGGACAGATAGAGTTGATATTCCATTTTGTAAGATCCATAATGATGTTTGGGGGCCCTCTCCAGTTGTTTCTCTTGAAGGTTACAGATATTATGTTTCCTTTATATATGAAGCTACTAGGTTTGTATGGATCTATCCTTTAATCAATAAATCTGAGGTTTTTGATGCATTTGTAAAGTTTTGTGCTTATGTCGAGAATCATTTTCATACCAAGATCAAAGTTTTACAATCTGATGGCGGTGGAGTAATAGTTTTAAGAAGTTTTTGGATACTAATGACATTATACATGTTATCTCATGTCCATATACTCCCCAGCATAATGGATTGGCTGAAAGGAAGCATCGACATCTTATTGAAACAACTATTACCTTGTTGTTAGTTGCTAAGTTTCCTCACAAATTCTGGTTTTATGCAGTGTCCCATGCAGTGTACTTGATTAATCGGATGCCTTGTAAAGTGTTACAGATGAGTTCACCATTTCAGCAGTTGTTTAACAAGAAACCAGAGTTGTCCAGTATGAAAGTATTTGGTTCAGCCATATATCCATACCTCAGACCTTTTAATGTGCATAAATTGCGATCTAGATCTGTTTAATGTGTCTTTTTGGGATATTCACCAGGATATAAGGGTGCTATTTGTTATAACATTGAGACAGGGAAGATCATTATTTCTAGGCATGTTATTTATGATGAAACCATTTTTCCATACAATGAAATACCTAGAAATTCTGGTACTACTTCATGTCAGCCATCTTCTTCTAGCATTAATAGACTTATAATTGTTCAGTTACCTTTAGTCAGTCTTCTATAGAGGTAATTAAGCCTGTCAATTATGGAGTGTCCTCTAGTCAATCTCTTAGTCCATTGGTACAATCTGGTGACATTGATGGTGATAGTTCAGCTCATAATACACAGAAATCCAATTCCAATGATAGTTCAGCTAATAATGCACAAGAATCCAGTCCCAATGCTACTCTTTCAAATGTTAATGCCATGTTGCCTGTCCTTCAGCCTACTCAACTTCAGGTTGTTTTGCCAAGTATCAATTCCTCATCTTCTTCAAGTTCAAAGCGAGTTATTCATTCTTCAGGAATTCAGACAAGATTGCGCACAGGAACAATCACTGGACATGATTATTCAGCTCTCAGTGTAATGTTTCTTACGGTTCAGTCATTAACTTTTGATGGTGATGATCATTTTTCAGAAGGCTTTACTTTTCTTGCCGATATTGTTGATGCTTCAGAACCATCAACTTTTAGACAAGCATCTCAAATACCTCAATGGCAAATGGCAATGCAGGAAGAATTTGATACACTTCAAACTTAAGGTTCTTGGGTTCTAGTTCCTTCTTATGGTGATGAGAATGTTATAGGAAGTAAAATGGGTATATAAAATAAAGAGAAATAATGATGGTTCAGTTCCAAGATATAAAGCCCGATTGGTCGCACAAGATTTTAGTCAAGAACAAGGGCTTGATTATACTGAAACATTTAGTCATGTTGTTCGCCATACGACTGTGATTAATCTTGCCTTTAGCTGCAACACATAAGTGGGATCTTTGACAATTAGATGTTAAGAATGCTTTCTTGCATGGTGAATTGCAAAAAGAGGTTTATATGAAGCAACCTCAAGGATTTATCAATCCTCAGTTTCCCACTCATGTTTGTAAACTAGTGAAGTCCTTATATGGTTTGAAGCAGGCTCCTCGGGCTTGGAATGCTAAATTCACTAGTTATTTACAAGCAATTGGCTTCCAAGTCTCTGTTTCTGATTCAAGTCTCTTTGTCAAGGTGGTTGACACTCAGGTTGTTATCCTTCTTCTATATGTGGATGATATTATCATCACAGGATCTAGCATTCAGTTAATCCAGTATGTGATTCATACTCTTAGTGAAGTCTTTGATCTTAGAGACGTGGGGAAATTGGCCTATTTTATTGGTCCTCAAGTTACATATAAGTCCAATGGTGATTTGTTTATCAATCAGGCTAGATATGTGAAGGATCTTCTTCACAAGGCAAGCATGGATGATTGTAAGTCCTGTTATACACCATGTAAGCCTCATAACCAGGTTTTGACTTCAGAATGAACGTTGTTGCCAGATCCTACCTTATATAAGAGTCTTGTTGGGGCTCTTCAATATCTAACTTTCACACGGCCTGAAATAGCATTTGCTGTGAACACCATGTGTTAGTATATGCATGCTCCTACAAATATTCATTTGGGAATGGTTAAGAGGATTCAGCGTTTTCTTAATGGGACTATACACTGTGGTTTAACTTACATCTCAGGAGGTTCTTTGCAGCTAAATGCCTATAGTGATTCTAATTGGGCTACTGATTTGAACACTAGGCGATCTATTACTGGTAATGTAGTGTTTTTGGGAGAAAATCCAATTTCCTAGCAGTTGAAGAAACAATCATCTGTTTCACGTAGTTCTACTAAAGCTTAATATCGTGCATTAGCTCATACCACTGCAGATATTGCTTGGATTCGACTTCTTCTCAAGGATGTACATGAATGCTTGCCTATTCCACCTGTTATATTTTGTGATAATCAGTCTGCTATTACTCTCAGTTTGAATCCTATTCAGCATTCTCGTATCGAACACTTGGAGACAGATTTCCATTTTGTTCGTGAACGAGTACAAAGTGGCGATTTATCAGTTCAATATATTTGCACTATGGATCAAGTTGCCGATGTCTTAACCAAAGGACTTCATGGACTCGATTTTCTACGCCATTGCTTCAATCTTAAGCTAGGCTATCCTAGCTAAGATTAAAGGGGGAATTGACCATGTCAGCAGTGCCACCTAGGCAATAGTTGCTTAAGACATAAGTCGGTGTAATTTAGATGTAGTATAAAAACTGATTTCCCTCTTATTGTATATGTAAGAAAGTCGGTTGTATTGTAAGAGAACAGCTATCAAATACACAAAACTTCTCTCTTCCTTCTTCCTCCTCAAGGTTTTACTTTTGAGATTTTCTAATTCTTATAGATTTGTATAGCTTAATTCACAGTGTTATCATTCAAGTGGTGTAATTTTGGGAGCGCATTGCATGCTCTCTAGCTACTTCTTACTTGAATCCATATCTCAAAACACTGAATCACAATTTAGGCTTTTAAAGTATGTGGATCGTTTTCCACTACTTGCCAATATTAGGGAAAACAAGAAAACTTCCCGCTGTGTCCCAAAACGAGTTCGTTGCAGGTTGTAACAAAATTATACATGGAATGCAACGCATGATACATTGATTTGATTATTTTTCACGCTTAAATTCACTTTCATCGGTAAAGTGTTCGTATGTGCAGGTGATATATGGGCCAGTCTAAATATTGGTAATATATATAAAGGGCATTTAAAGTAGTTGGTTTGAATAATTAAAATTCAATGAAGAGTGAATCCAGCAACTAAACTCTATTTTTTTTAAGACGTGAGAATTTTTTCATTTAAAATCTCTGTGTTTATATGTATAGAGTGAGATATCCAACAGACAACTAAGATTTCTCTATTTTATTAAATACAATGTTATCTCGTACATAACAAGTAGGTTGAATAAACTAGTAGGCATAGCATGGCTCTCTAGTGAGAAGCATAACTTGACGACGTTCAACCAAAAGCTAGCCAATGCAGTGCAGCCGTTGAAGAAGATAGCAGCTGCAGCGGCATCCCCCATGCTTCTCTCTCTTTATTTTTTTTGAACACCAAATACCATATCATAAAAGGCCTACAGAGAGGCAAACATACATACAATAAACAGGCAGTGACAATGGGAAAACCACAAAGACCCCTCCACCAAGTAGAGGTGTCACCCTGGCACCACCAAATCAAGTTAATGAGGACAAGGTAGTCCGTCATTATTCAATACAAAGACCAACGAAGATGGGGGCCTAACGACCCAAACGACATCACTCATCTCCGTAAAACCACTCGATGCAATCTTGTGAGCCACGCCATTTGCAGAACGGGGCACCCAAGACCATCGACAATCAAAGAACTTCCCCCCCAATTGTTTAACCCGAGCCAGCACCGGGAATGCCTCCCAACTACCCCTAGACAGCGAACTAGATAAACAATTAATCGCTTCAAGGGAGTCCGACTCAAGAATTACATACCTTACTCCCAACTCGTCACCAAGTTGGCACCCGTACAGCAACGCATAAGCCTCCGCTGCAGCAGCAGAAGGAGCAGATATAGCATACCGCGCTGCAGCCACGAATTTTCTTTCCATGTCCCGCGCAATCAAACCCACAAATCCCATCTTTGAGGCCTTGGACCAACTAGCATCCACATTAATCTTCACAAAAGGAGAGGCCGGAGCACACCACCGCGCCACCTGGGTACCCCTCCTCCCGTCACCCCTTCCCCTAACCCCAGCCATTGCCTTCTCTCTCTTTATTTCAACTCAATCTGTAGCCTTCATTTTACTCAATACTGTTCATACAAAAGCAAAAGACATTAGCAGTAGCAAGCACGTGATGATCACACATCGAAACACCTAGCACGTTCTAATCACATGGACAGGCGGATTACACAACAACTGTTAGTAAGAATTTTTTAATACAGTACATGAATTACTTACATGTTGCAGTCGACGCTCCTAGAAATTGGAACGTTGATCTGAACTCGGCATGCCGCGGGAAGGCCAGCCGCAGCAGCTTCCTTAATGTCTTGGTTTTGATTTGCTGCGTCCATGAGGCATTGGCAGGCTGTACGCCTATCTTCGGTGGTTTGAGTGAGCTGTCTCAGACCCGAAACACCACTGCAACATGCCACAGGAGGGGTGCCAGAGCCGCTGGTAAGATATTGAAGGCAAGGACTCACAGATGACACTGCTTGTTGGCAAGTGACCGTGGCATGCCCCGGTTCAACCAAAACCAACGTGGCCAGCACCAGCACCACTGCCGCTATAACGACGCCCTTCATTTTTCGTACTTTTGATTTTCGAGATCGATTAATGAAGTGCTAGAGTGTTTAGTTACCTTAATGGTGAGCTTAAATTGTTAATGTAGGTTTTGGTATGTAGGGTTTGAGGGGTATTTATAGCTGCCAAAGAAGGATATGATCCAAAACGATGACGGGATTTTTGGTGTGAAGATCAGAAGCCGTTAAGGAATGAACTTGTGCTTTTCTTGCTCTGATATGGGAAGGTTGAGCATCCTTTGCATGCTTTCTACATCTTCACTGTGTTAGGCTTTTCATGCATGCATTGGTCGTTACAATTTTCTTCGAAAAGAGAGTAGATTTGTTTTTATTGACAAGTGTTAAACAAATTGTTTATTATCCATGTTATCATTAAGTAAGAGCATGTTTAAAATTGCTTATGGAATGGCTAAAAATATTTTCTAACCACCAAAACACTCCGTTTTACAAATAAACTTTCTTGACAAAAATACTTAAAAGTACGCATGCGTCATAGAAGCACTTTCTAATCAAGTGTTATCAGATGCTTATTCAAGAAGCATATACTAAGTACTCTCTTAGAAAAACTTGCATTTTTAATGAAAATTTCAATATGCTTCTAATAAAAGCACTTTCAACAAAAGCGTACATGCCCACCTCCATATAACATGAGGCATTTTGGGAGCTCACTGGCTTCGAATTCCATCGGAACTCCGAAGTTAAACGAGTTCGAGTGAGAGCATTCCCAGGATGGATGACCCACTGGGAAGTTCTCGTGTGACTTCCTAGAAACAAAACCGTGAAGGTGTGATTGGGGCCCAAAGCGGACAATATAGTGCTACGGCGAAGCCGAGACTGGGATGTGACATAATGGTATTAGAGCCACTCTGTCGTGTGGTGCGAGTGTGCCGACGAGAACATCGAGCCCCTAAGAAAGGTGGATTGTAACATCCCACATCGAATAACGGATAGGGGGTGATGTGTCTTATATGTACATGCCCACTTCTATATAACACGAGGCCTTTTGGGAGCTCACTGGCTTCGGAGTCCACTGGAACTCCGAAGTTAAGCGAGTTCGCGCGAGAGCAATCCTAAGATGGGTGACCTACTAGGAAGTTCTCGTGTGAGTTCCCAGAAACAAAACCGTGAGGGTGTGGTTCAGGCCCAAAGCGGACAATATCGTGCTACAGCGGAGTCGAGCATGGGATGTGGTGGAGTCTGGGTCGGGATGTGACTATTTGGTATCAGAGCCACTCTTCCATGTGGTGCGAGTGTGCTGATGAGGACGTCGGGCCCCTAAGGGGGTGGATTGTTAGATCCCACATCGCCTAGGGAAATGGATCCTCTATGCCTTATATGTACATACCCACCTCCATATAGCACGAGGCCTTTTGGGAGCTCACTGGCTTCAGAGTTCACCAAAGTTAAGTGAGTTCGCACGAGAGAAGTCCCAGAATGGGTGAACCATTAGGAAGTTCTCGTGTGAGTTCCCAGAAACAAAACCGTGAATGTGTGGTCGAGGTCCAAAGAGGACAATATCGTGTTATGAAGAAGTCGAGCCCAGGATGTGGTGGAGCTCGGGTTGGGATGTGACAACATTGATAATGTTGGTTGATCTTTGATATCTCCCATAAGTATTATTGGTCTGAATTATCATAGATTTTGATTTATATCAAAACTTTTTAACTTGCCTACAAAATGCAACTCACATAGTGCAACTTTTGTATTCTCACGGTAATGGATTTAGTGAATAATAAATATATATATATATATATATATTATAATACAATTATATATAAATACTAGTATATTATATATAATTCAGTTCGGATTCGATGACGGATATGGATTTGGGACCCCTATAACCATATCCAAAATATACCCGAATTTTCATACACAAATCCAATCCATTTGGGCGGTTATCTACGATTATCGGTTTTAATAGTTAGAATTGACATCCCTATTCTTGACAATAAAAATCGATAGAAGTTGTTTCTCAATTTGTCCATTGTAAATCATTTAAATTTTTTGCATGAAAAATCTGTCAACATCCTCATTAAATTGTCACGTGAACAACCACTTGACCACCTTTTTTAGGGCATTTTTGTCAAATCAACATCTCCACTTAACAAGCATATTAGCAGATTTTTCACGTAAATTGGAAAATAATCTATATGGTATACATACTTAGAATCAACTTCTATCAAGTTTCATAGTGAAAGACCAAAGTGAAGACTTTGCAAATTTTAAGGACCATTGTGGCTCCAAACCCTTAAGGTTTTTCTTTTTTGGTTTGGGTCAAATAAGTATAATCTTAGTCTAGACTCTAGTTGACGTGAGTCTTGAGTCGTTGCCCCCAAACACTACACATTCCGTACTCTATGGTCTATTTGAACGTTTAGGTCAAGTCGACGCACAACTCCACCAAAACCAAATATTACCATTGCTATTTTCTAATTAATTAACGTTCATTTTTATGTTTAAACGTTATTTTCACTAATTAACAATGATTAACATTCGTAATAACCGAGCGTGTTGATGTGTTAATACACGACCGTTTTTTATTTGTAGGTTGAACTAATTTTTTATTTTTAATTTGGAATTTGGAATTTGGAATTTGAAACTTGTATCGACATATCCTAGTTCACAGTTGACCGGTCGCCTTGGAATTGTTCCAACTTGCAACCACACACTGATTCTAAAAGGATCTAGACCTTAAAAATGATCGGTTGACTTGTCCACCTATCTTAATTATTATTCTCAGCGTGAAAACTTTTAATAACGATTTTGAAAGAAAAGATCAAAGCAAGTAGAGTAATGTTTTATTTTCTTTTTAGTACATGGATATTTTTTATATTGAGGGGAAAAGGAGTTCGGCTAAGTCACATAATGTGCAACTTAATTTGGTATTGAATTTGCCATCTACAAAATTCGAACCTAAGACCTTTCACTTTCAAATGAAGATGAATATCACCAGACCACGTAGAGTAATGTTGTTTACCAAAGTATGTTCAATTTGGAAAATGTGTGTTCATAGTTAGAAGAGGACTTGAATGGTTTCGTGAATATATTCAATGTGACGTTTGTGTATCTAACACTTTTAATTAACAAAATTGGAATATTTTCTGAGAAGAAAAATATTACGAAGGTAGAAATACAGAATTGAGACGCATCTTAAGTTTAAAGTAATATCAAAGTAATTTATAAAATATATGGACATAACTAAATTCAATTTCTCTCATTCTGTTTACGATTTAGTAAACTAGTCATTGGTTGAATTAGTCGGAAAAGGGAAGGAATACTCAATCCCAAATTCATTAGGTAACCACTTCACCAGAATCACCACCCTTCATGCATATTCCAAACCATAAACCCTAAAGAACAGTTAAGGAAGATTGGGCAATATAATGATGAAGATGATTTAATTAGTTAGAGTAATTAAATTATTGGTAAATAATGCATAATTGATGAAGATATGTTATTGTAATTATAACCCATGTGCTTCTCTGCCATCAAATGGGGTGTTATTCTCTTTCTGCCCGTCAATAACGGCAACAACATTTGCACCACCCAAATGAAACCAAATGAAACCAAACCCTCATGGTAGGACCCAACAGTATTACAAAAAATGACAATCCCAAGACAACAAGGTTCTTTATTTTGCGAGGGTCGAGGAGGGAACGTATATTGTATGCAATCTTACTTTTACTTTACAAAGAAGTTGTTTTTACGACTCGAATCCACGACATTTCGAACACAAAGAATAAACTTTTCTGCTGCACCAACGCTTGCCCTTGACCCGCAAGTATTACAGTTTAAATAATTTTCTCTTCACTTTTAAATTGTAAGTTTCAAGTTTTAATTCTAATTAGCAATTAACTTATTATGTGACCTAATTCAAATTTTGTTTTGTAAAGAAAAATAAAAATTTAGAAAAAATAAATAATCACTTGAGCAAATAAGAAAAATAGATAAAAGAAGAAGATCCAAAGCCCAAAAGGGCCCAAAAACGTTACCGACCCGGAAATATACAGCATCGATATAAGATGAATTGATACGGTAAGATCTTGAGCCTCGCGGGACAAACCCCAGGAACAGAAAGCCACGTGTCGGAAGAGAGACCCGGGTGGAAGTAACAACGCGCCAATTGTCAGCAAAATGAAGCAGGAGACGACACATCGTCATGGTGTTATTTATTGTCTTAGTGGAGAGGCTGTCACAGCACCGCGTGGGCCCCTTCATTTACCGACCTTCCCCACCCAGACCCGGCCAATGCCGTGTCCGTCCCCATGTTCTCCCACGCCTCCTCCAGGCAATGACATAAACACCCCTCCCCCTCCCTCGTTAAGGAAACGACCACATGGGCGTGCGCGTAAAACGCGGTATTATTCATTTTAATCAAAAATTACATTTTGACATTAAAAAATCAAATTTGATATTATTTACTTACCTTTTATGTTATTTTTATTGTTAAAATTCAAAATTCTTAAAATCTTTTCATTAATTTTTTTTAAAATTAAAGGTAATTCGTAAATAAATTTAAATGGGAATTCGAAAGAAAAATATAAAGAGGAGGGGGCGTGGGGTAGACGACAAGTGAAACGGCTCGATTTGTGCAGGTGGAGAGAGTTGCTTTGTGAGGACAAGTGCCACCCAATACCAGAGAGGCAGCACCCTCCTTTCCCTTCTTCTTATTCCTTTAGCTTTCCTTTCCCAACCGTCTCTTTCCTTCTTTCTTTTTTCTCTCTATTTATTATTTTTTTTCCTCTAATACCCAACAAAAAGATCATATTCTTGGAAATTCTTAGGCGTCTGTGATCTGTTGATTCTCTTCTCCCCGAGTGACACGGAAGCCTCAGCTTGCCTGATTAGTGATTAACCAGAAAGGGATCGGGGGAAGCAAACAAATCTGGGTAAAGTTCCGATTTTGCCCTCGGGTTTCTGGAAGCCCGATCGATCTGCCGTGTTCCGAACTCCGGTGGGTCGTGGAGGTATTGAAAGGGAGAGGATACAGAATGTGGTGGATGATGGCTGAGGGAGGGGGCCATTACTGCTCTAAGAAGACTGATGATATCTGCGGCAATGTTTGCGGCCAGGTACTTCAATTTTCTTTTCGTTTTTTTTTTTTTAATTTTTTCGAATTAAAGTTTGGTGCCTTTGGTTATTCTTTGTGTATGGTTTGGTGATTTGATGGTTTTTGTTTTCTGGGTTTGCATATTTGGTTGCTTCGGTAATGTAGCAGCAATGGGATTATTGGGAAATTGTGAAAAAATGGTTTACCGGAAATTTGACCTAAAAGCTATGAACTTTTTGTACGATATTTCCTATGCAATTTTTTTTTTTTTTTTTGGGGGTATTTTAGAGTTCAACCCTCTTTTATGAATAAAGTTTTCGATTTATTGACCTGAGTTTTCTTAGCAACCAAAGGTAATCTGTGTATTTTTTCATCAAGTGTGGCCAGTCAGATCAGATGGATTTTCCTAATCCATGTCATGTTGATATGAAATTTTGCATAACAAGAGTCTTGGTTTTTCGATCCGTAACACGTTTGTACTGGAATTTTCTTGAATCGGATTACTTTCAGCTTTTGGTTTGGAATTGACAATTGTTTTTGCTAATTTAAACGGATATTATAGCGTTCGTGTTGTTATCGAAAAGAATGTCGCTTGTGGACTACTAAACCTATGAATTATTTGGAGTATTATCATCTGCCGTTGTGTTTGTGTTGTGCATTGAATCTACGCCTGAATTATTGCAAGTAGTTGGAATTTCTTGACTGGTGGAGTTCATGTTGTCTTGCGTCTGACAAATATTGTCTGTATGATTGTGCAGGAATCAGGCAGAATGTTGAGCATGTCAAGAGTTCGCTGCATTCTACGTGGATTTGACTTCAAAGTTCTCCTCATTCTGTTTACACTTATTCCGATGTGTGTCTTTGGCATTTACGTGCATGGACAGAAGATCTCATACTTCTTGCGGCCGCTATGGGAATCGCCACCTAAACCTTTCCATGACATTCCACACTATTATCACGAGAATGTGTCCATGGAGAACCTCTGCAAGCTTCATGGTTGGGGGATCCGTGAGTACCCTAGGCGTGTTTTTGATGCCGTGTTGTTCAGTAATGAGATGGACATCCTTACCATAAGATGGAAAGAGTTGTATCCCTACGTAACGCAGTTTGTTCTCCTTGAATCAAATTCAACATTTACTGGATTTCCAAAGCCTCTGTTCTTCTCCCGTTATCGCGAGCAGTTCAAGTTTGTGGAGCCCCGATTAACTTATGGGACTGTTGGAGGAAGATTCAAGAGAGGGGAAAATCCATTTGTTGAGGAGGCATATCAACGAGTAGCACTGGACCAGCTTCTCAATATAGCTGGTATTACTGAGGACGACTTGTTGATAATGTCTGACGTTGATGAGATCCCAAGCAGACACACCATCAATCTTCTGAGGTGGTGTGACGAAGTTCCTCAAATCTTGCATCTTCAGTTGAAGAACTATCTCTATTCCTTTGAGTTTCTGGTGGACAATAACAGTTGGAGAGCTTCAGTACACAGGTACCGGGAAGGGGAGACGAGATATGCACACTATCGCCAGACAGATGACATCTTAGCAGATGCAGGGTGGCATTGTAGCTTTTGTTTCCGCTATATCAGTGAGTTCATCTTTAAGATGAAAGCATACAGCCATTACGATAGAGTCAGGTTTTCAAAGTATCTAAACCCAGAAAGAGTTCAGAAAGTGATCTGCAAGGGGTCTGATTTATTTGATATGCTTCCTGAAGAGTACACCTTCAAGGAAATCATCGGGAAAATGGGACCTATTCCTCATTCCTTCTCTGGTGTCCATCTTCCATCCTTTCTGTTGGAGAATGCAGAGAAGTACAAATTTCTTTTGCCTGGGAATTGCAGAAGAGAGAGTGGCTGACCTTTATTTCAGCAAGGCTTGATGTCTGTTTCTGTAAAGATAGTTGACCATGCAGCTTCTGTGACTACTCAAGAAGGGTTCGACTGAACAACGATGACTGGTGTATCGCTGACATAGCTGTGCCTCATGCTCGGTTAAATTTACATTATTCTTTGGAAATGTTTGGGGGCTGGACAGACTTATGAGTTCTTAGGGTAATGTTTTTGTACATAACTTTTACTGGGGTGGGGTTTAGTATAAGCGGAGCATGACTTTCTAGTATCTACTGAGAGGGAGCCTGCCTGTGCTGGGAAGTGTCACAACGTACTGGCGTATCGCGTTGTTCCCTGGATACCCCAAAAAGATAGTACAACCGTCCTGCATTCCCCTTGCCGGGAAGTTTTGTTTATGAGACAAATTATTCGTTTATGCGATGAACTGACTCTGTATGTGACATCTGAATTGCTTTTAGATCGTTTTATTGATCAAAATGCATCACTAGATAGCGCAGTATGTGCAATTTAGGATGTTTTGTTTTCCTGTCATGCTCCTTTTGGTTCAAGATATTCATTGGAAATATTTTTGTTTCTCCATTAGTCTGTCAATTATGTCAATGATCTGCACTGCCCCGGCAAGTTTTTACGTTTTCTTTATCGAGTTTTGCTTTTTATGGTTTGTGCTCAAGTCGGGAACGGCTTACCTACATCAGGTGCGCCACTGTACGCAAGTCTCGCTTGAGTCAGGTGGATATGTAGTTAATCAAATGTTCGAAACATCATCGATATATTTACCCTGTTTCGTTCTTTGCTTGAAATTGAAGAATAATAAGATCCTTAGCTACAAAGGGAATCATATCCCTTTTCTGGTGTAATTATTTTCTTCTTATCAAATGACAACTTACATATACTTCCAAACCAAGCCTACAAATATCCCCAAACAAACAAGAGGGGTGACAAACAGATCGAAATCGTACAGATACCAGCAACCGGAAAAGTAGAAAAAAAGCGCCGCGCTTTTCAGGTGACAGCAGCAGCAGGGCTACGGCATGCGCCAAGAGGCTCAGCAGCAGAGCTACTCCATGCATTAAGGAGGCAGCTTGGAACTCAAAAGTATGATTATCACTATCACAACCACCTTTCAGGTGTGCCAATTATGCCTACTTTACGCCTCGACTGGTTCATGAAGCGAAACTCCATGTTTGACGGAAAGCAGGCTCTGCCGTTGCATGGCGGCAGCTGGCATGCCGAACGCACGAACCAAAACGGATGGTATGGCTTCGGTGCCAACAATAATGCCTCGCAGTTTTCATTTGGTGGCCCTATGAACTTGAACAATGCATTGATGAAATTGGAGAATGCTGAATATGAAGCTAGTTTCCAGCAGGTGCATCGTCTTCCGGCAACGATGAGAATGCAGGAAACCAGATACGAGCGCAGGATTTGGGGTTATTGTGATGAGGATCATGGCCTTAAGTACTGCCATGATTTTATGACAATGTGATGCTAATTTTGCACTCAGTAACTCAATCGCAAGGGTCCAAAACTAGAAAAATGGGAGGACAAGCTAAACTTGAGATGAAAGACATCTCCGAAATGTGTTCCGTGAACTTTAAGAAGCTTATGGTTTGACGAAAATTATATGAAAAAAGATTTACGATGGTTTATGTAAAATGTCACAAAAGCAATAAAAACCAAACGATCTTCCTTTGAGTCCCAACATATCCAAAATATCCTCCATGATATTTAAGAAGCTTATAGTACGGTTAAAATTTCATTACAGTAAGTTTTACTGAAAATATGACTTTAGCCCCTGAAACTCAAGTTTCTTTACATAAAACCCGACATAGTCTTTTTATCTGAATAAAACCCAATGATTAGCCTCCACATAAGTAAATTCATTAATTTTGTTTGCCTTTACACATTTTTCATTTTTTAGATACCTAAAATACCCCTAATTACCGTTTTGATGTAGACATTTAATTCTATGCATATTTGAAGGGAGAAATTAATAAAAAGAAATGTATTAATGAAGTCGCTATCATTTCAACTCTTGCATTATTGTATGTCGTCTTCTTGACATTAATAAAGTCGCTATCATTTCAACTCAAAAAAAAAAAATTTAAATTAATTATAGAATAAAAAATGTTATTTGATTCAAAATAAATTTATCTATATTTTATATGATAATATAGGTAAATTTTTCCACACATATATATTAGTAGTAAAATATGCCCAATATATATAATAATGCATGAAAATAATTCACCAACAAATAAAGGAAATTTGATTAAAAATTAATATATCTATTGCTTTTTGTTTATGAATTTCAATTCTTTTTTTATATTACAAACATAATGTACCTACAATATAATTTACCTATTGTTTAATCTTATAAGAAAATAATGTATCTACTATTTTATTTTATTTATTTATTTATTTATTTTTGTTTTTGTCGAATATGTACTGTTTTATTTTAATGGAGATAATTTGTCTTGGTTTAAATTTTACGAAATTATTTATGCACTGTTTAACTTTCCCAAAATAATGGAACTACTATTTTAATTTACCTACAAAATAAATACTATTTGATTCAAAATTAATTTACTTATATTTTAAATATAAATATAGATAAATTATTTTTAACAAGCATATATGATAACAAACAAAAAATGCCTAATGTATGTAATAATCTAGGTAAAATAATTTACCTACAACATAAAAGAATATTAATTGGTTTTTTGTTGTTTTATAAAACAATATTATTATTTGATGCAAAATAACTAATTGTACAAAGGGATTTTCTTTCCAAACGAAAAATGTGCCCATAAATTGTTTATGAACATAGCTAAATTTATATATATATATATATATATATATATATATATTCCTAATATTTAACATACAAGAAAGGTAAAATTTTCATATGGGGTTAATTGCTAATCATAATTAGGGTGGGTAATAATATTTATTGACATAACTAGAGTTTTGTGGCATAAGTTGTAAATATGTGATGATAATTGGTTACATATTTGTCTACATGGTACTCTATTTGAAATTTGGGTTTTATTTGGAAGTTTAATATTATGTGGGTTTTTGCTTGGAAAATAAGAGTTTCAAGGGCCTTTTTCTAAAGAACCCTAAGTTTTATCATAATTTTAACAGAACATCGCGAAAACGATAAGATATCTTGAGTAACAGTTTTTGGAAAAAAAAAGGTAATTATCGAGTTTTTCAATGTGTTCAGAATACAAAAAGGAATACCACATGTCATTGTACAATTAGAGAGATACTTCAAAAAAATTCCTCTAATTGTATAATAACATGTGTTATTCCTCTCCATAGTCTGGCACGTTTGAAAAATCTCTTTTAAAATATCTACCATATTCCAAATACTTTCCGAACATCTCTTTTGCTAAAACGTGTGATAATGATCGTCCTTCCCTTTATGTTATGCCAGTTACTGTGTCCAGAGATTCTAAACTCCAGAACCAATCAGGGGCTTAGCTTTCAGAAAAGCATATATATCACAACCCAGAAAAACTTGTGGACGATATCTGGAACACGCTACGTACTATAATCAACATACGTGTTAGTTTGAATGGACGACGGCTTCAAACAGTATTAATATTCTATTAACAAAGTTGATGCACGAGACCCAAGGACAGAGCTGTATAGGGCTTAAGGGGGGCATCCGCCCCCACTCAATTTTGTGTGTGTGTATTTTGCATTCCAATTCCCAAGCTCTAATTAAACTACAAATAAAAAAATGGATTGCATTTCAATTTCAACGTCCGTTCTAATTAAAATAAAAAAAAAAAATACCCCAATGAAAAAAAGACAAGGTGTATCTGCTAATTTACATGTTTGTGACATTAGCACTAACTATTCTAGTTGCTACTGCCACCATTGAAAGATCATTTTCGGCCATGAAATTTCTGAAAAAATCGATTGAGAAATGAAATGGAAGTTCAATGGATGAATGATAACATGATTATTTTTATAGAGAGAGATATCTGATAGTATTTGGTAATGATGTTGTCATGCATCGCTTTCAAACACATGAAAACGCATCAAGAAATATTATAAGACGTTGTATGAAAAACTTTATGTATTAAAATATAAGTGTTTTGTGCAGGGAATTCTTAAGTTTTTTAATTATACCTTATTGTTTGAAGATGCCCTCATTCTTACAAATATCTGACTTCATCCCTGACGAGACCTAATGAATTTTGAACGCTCAAATTCCTGCCTGCCCAACTTTTTTATCCAAAGAGAACCCTTCGGTGCTGTTGCTTTGTGGGATTCTATATACCACCAAGTTTGGCCAGAAAGGAGGGCATTCGATTCAAACTTATCCTTCAAGAATAATGGAAACCCTACATTTCTTCTCCAGCCGCCAGCCGCAATGCAGCTCAAAAATTCAAACCCTACGCGTTCCTCTGCCACTACCATATATAAATACAGCTCCTTCCCCATCCTACAACCTAAACAAAGCAACCGAAAACTACATACAAGAAAATGTCGTATTGGAGCAGTAACTCAAACGACTTCCAGTTCTTCGCATCCACTGTGGATCCTATGAATGATAGGTTCACTTCTAATGCCCAACATCGACCAAGACACCTTGTGAAGTTCAGCGATGAGTACGAGGAACGTGTTGTAGAATCCCCGAGGACAACAAGGAGGGCACCTGTGATAGAACCCCCGAGGACAACGAGGAGGGCGCACGTGACGCATTATGTGGCTCGTGATCAGGCGGAGGATGTCGATGAAGAAGCTGCGGAGTTCATTGAGTTTGAGCACAAGAAATTCCTCATGAACCAGCAAAGCATGCGAAATGATTAAGCACAAAACCCCTCTATTTATACCCAAGGTTAATTATTATATATGGTCCTTAATGGTATAAGTTACCATCTAAATAATGAAAAAGCTAACAAATTGCTTTGAAATTTGTACCTCATATTTGGTTTGTACTGCTGATGATTTCTTATAGAAGAAACCACAGTTTTATGTTTGTACTGATCTGTGTTGTAATCTTCTTCCTCTTTCTCTTTCCATCCCTTTCTATTTTTTCTTTTTTTTTATTGAGTGGATGTTTGCCTTTTTAAAACTTTGTGTAATGTTTATATTAAATCAAACTCCGAGAATAAATAAAATGGAATTAACTTTAATTAAATTTATTTTATGTTATCAGGTTGCGAATCTAAAACCGTAACAGCATTATTTTATAAAGAATAATAATTTGTAGCGAATTATCACAGCGTAGAACTAACTTTGCGATCCATTGCAAGTTCGAACCCTGGCATTATGCGAGAAATTCACATTTTTTGGGTTACACATGTATTTGAAAACACAAACAACTCAAACACAAAGCTTTGCTGTTGAAAACACACAAAGTTTGTGTTTAAACTATTTGAACTTTTAAGATCCATCCGCTTATCCACCAACTCCACCCTTCTTCCTGTGGGCTGAGATAAATCGACGGCGAACGGCCACTGCGATTTAGTTTCTCGTCTCCTTGGTACTATAGATCGCTGGACTTTGAATCCGAAACCGGCGACCCAACGGGCATCTCTTCCTGTCGACGCGAGTTTGGAGTAAGAGAATTAAAGAGGGAGTAAGGAAAGAGACAGAGAAAAATCAACGAGAGATGACTGGCCGGGGTTTTACGGGGTCAGGGGATAGGCCAGCGAAGTGGGCGGCGAGGGAGTGAAAGTTGGGGTTATCGGGGATTCAGGGATGATTTTGGAGTTTGATATTTTTTTTGTTTTTGAATTTTATATTTTATTTCTTGTTGGATACAATTTTTTTCAAAATTGCTTCCTAAACAAGTTTTTTTTAATTTATTTTTTTTAAAGAAATGAACAATTGATAGCAAGTCTCAATTTTTAGTTTGAAAAAAAAAAACCTCGCAATCCAACATTTATCATTAAAATACCAACTCATGATTTATTAAATAAATTTTTTAATATTAAAAAACATGAGGTTACGAGAAAAACCAAACTCTTGAATCTAATTTTCAAGTAAGATACCAAACAGAAGCTTTATATTAAATAAAGCTTTGATTTCTCTTATCGGTAAGCAAGCATGCCTTTATAATAGAAGAAATCCAAATATGGGATGGTACTTATGGGATTTTATAGTAGAAGAAATCCAAAAGAAGCTTTGAAGATAATTAGTTTGAACCAAAAATAGCCGTTTGCAAACCAAAAAAAGCAAAAAGGAAGGGCATCAACTTTTACTTTTTATGAAAGTATTTACTACCCAATAAAATGGTGTCTCTTTCTCAAATAGCATAAATCAAACATGCTGAAATTTTTTTAAGACATGTGTTCCACCCACTTTTTCTTTTTAATAAATTATCTGACACCCATTTTATCCGTGTCCAATTCCCAATCCCAAGTCCCATACTTTCTTTCTTCTGTTCCAGCAGATTGAAGATTTTGGAGAAATTTTTACGGAACAAAAATAATACAATCACATGTTTTAAGAGAAGTAGTGAAAAATTTAAAAAAATTTATTTTTTAAGTTATTAACTTTTTAGCACAAATATTTCACTATTTATATAATAACACGTGTTATGCCACTCTATGTACCGATCACTGAAAAATCTCTCGAATATTTGGTGGCAGAAAACAAGAGCCAATAGAAAATTACCAAACCTTCAAATATTTCAATGCTCCAATGCCTCTCCCTTCCTTTATTTGTTTATTTTTAATCCTCTTGGTACAAGTACAAAGTACAAACACAAATTAAACCAGAAAGCAAACATTTTAAATTAACTTTCTCTAATTTGTGCTAAAAAATAACAGAATAATATAAGCAACAACAAGAAAAAGTACAGCTGATGAACCCAAAACTCCATAACACAAAGAACTTATCTTTTTAGTCAATAGAGCGGCAGAGAGGGCAAGTCGTACTGCTGTTGTGGTCGAACCACTTTTCCAGACAACTTTTGTGGAAGAAGTGCTTGCAGGACAACTCGCTCACTTCTTGCTCTGCTTCGAACCCGCAGAGACAGACGCAGCACTCTGTTTTTCCCCCGTTTCTGCAGAACGATTTGAACTGGGTTATTGAGATTCTTCTCTCTCTAGGCATTTCCTCAGGACACCCATCAGGGTTCTCGTCGAAAGTGTAGGAATTGATATTGGCACCCATCACTTGGAGCACAGATCTCGCCATGTTCTTTAGCAGAGCCACGTAAAAAACTGTGATCATTACTAGCAATGGCAGCACGCCCCCTGCTGCACTCGGGAAGTTCGAAAGCCCCATTTGAGAAAGTGCTTCTGGTTTTTTGTTAGATAGAGAACACAGAAGCCAAAAGCCAAAAGTTGAAAGCAGAGAATAGTTTTAACCATGGGCTTCAATTTTTAGTTGGGCTTGTTGCTGATAAATATACACGGACAGTCAACACTGTTAACCGTGGTTAGATGGAGGTGGGTTAAGTTTTACCCACGGTTTGATGGCCCATGCGACACGTGGCGACACGTGTAGGGTTTGTGTGAGACGTGTTTGATTGATGTAATAGAGTGAGAACTGACATTTTCACTGGCACAAAAAGGCCAAATTTGACGTGGCCACGTGTCCGTGGGAGGTTCTGTGAGAGCCAGTGAGGTGGTGGTGTTCCGTTGGCCGTGGCAGATTTGTAGACCTTTCAATTTTTTCTGTAACCGTGGGTACTGGAAGTTTCTTGATTTCTGAAGGAACTAAAGGCTGGTATGGTATTGTTGTGTTTTGAAAAAAAAACTGTTTTTGCTAAACTATGAGAATAAGTTTATTTTTACTGCTTCACATTTTCATATTTTTTTTACCCAAAATTGTGAAAATAAGTTGTTTTTAAATGTTTACCAAATACCTTTTTGAGCTCATTTTTTTTATACCCACTTTTTATAAAAGCATCTTAATATCAAACCTGTACTAAGTGATATGACCAATTATTTTGGGCTGCTTTTGACGAGAAATATTTGATTCCGACCGTTATACTATCATGTAATATCACTAAATAATTAATTATAAGATGATATAATTGCCGTGTCAAGAATTTTAAATGATATCTATTTTAAAGCATAAACTTATCGTATAATATGAAAATACAATTCAATACATTAAGCCATTAGTTAGCATACTAAAATGTCTCGCCATGCAAAGTCGGCCCAAAAGCAATACAAACTAAACATGTGCATTGAGTTTCACCTTAAATCAAGTTTCATGTTTTTTCATACCTTTATGTTACTTGTAAATTTTTATTGATCCATAGTATTCTCAATGAAGGAAAAAAAAAATTATCTTAAATCTAATATGATGTTCCTCTAGTTTTCTGTGTCGTAGAGAGAACTGGTAGATTGGATCGAAAAGTTTTCTAATTCATTAGTTTATTGAAAAAACCTATTTTGTAAAGATACAAAATTAAAAAGATCTCGTCACTTTTGGCTTTCATTCTTAGTTTACATTGAGAGACGGCTCTTATAAGTGTAACAAGACACGATGATACAACAATCACACGAAAGAAAAATGTCAGTATTTCTAAACGGAATAGGATTAAGGGATAAATATTTTTACACTGCTTTTTAGCCTTTAGATTTTATAACATTCAACGGTCTATATTAAGAGTGATGTGAAGAGTTTTAAACATTAAATGACTTGGATGATGATGTGGATTATAATTAATAAGGAAAATACTACTCTAAATGAAATACTAATATCTAATAGAATAAAAAAAAATCAGAAATTGAACCCTAATAACGAAAAAAAATAAAAATCTCTTCTTCGTCGATGAGGTCTGCAATGTTCAAATAATCAGAATTTGAACCCAAACAAGTGCAAAGGTTGATGCTCCTATTTCTACGGTAAGGTCGTTAGAAACATCAGAGATTTGCCTGCGTAATAGAAAAAAATTGTCAACAAATGAAAATAAAGCGAGGCAAGAAAATCAATGTCAATTACAGTCTAAAACCAAAAGCATACGTTCTCATAGGTATCAACATATCAAAAACCCTGCAGGATCGTTACACAACACACTTTTGAGTTCAATCAAAACCTACGGATTGAGATAGTTGTTTTTTTTTTTAATTTGAAAAACTCCAAGAGTAGAAAAATCATCAAATACATGAACTGACAAAACTAAAACAATTTCCAAAACCTAATTTAACCACCCTACATATATGAACAATAATAGATTTTAGGGTTTTGTTTTGCTTATGTAATGGAGATTCAAGCATGGAAGTTGCAGACCTAGGGAGATGGAGGTTGCAGACCTCCTTTCTTATTTTCACGATTAGGGATTTTTTTTTTAATCTTATTTTTAATTTTGTCCCTGATTTTATGTTTTTTTAATTTTATATTTATTTTTAATATTAGTTAAAATCCACATAAATATTTATGTCATTTAATGAATAAATAAGAACCCTTAGATATTATAAAAATTTAAAAGCTACAAATGAGTGTAAAAAAGTTTGTAAAAATATTTGTCCCTTATTCCTATCCCTTTCTAAATAGTATGATATATATACATATGACATAATAAATAATAATGGTGTGATTGCGATGACTGATATCTTGCTCTCTCTCTCTCGGAACCAAGCGAGTGGTCCACGCTTTCGTGACTCAAAAGCCATCGTCACAAATTCAGAAAACAAAAGTTGATTCGATTAATTTGATGATCTCATACATACATAGAGCTAAAACTATGATGTATGGTTGCTTGCTTTCATACGGACAGTTGTGTGTTCCAAATTGTTTGTGCGGTTGCAGTGAGACATCGCATTCACACTTCACATGTAACGCCTCAGAATTAATTGCTTGAAATTTTGGGTTGCTACAACAGTACTTACTTTTTAAATTTCTAATGTCTGGATGTGGCTTTAATTCTACGTATCATTACAATACTACATAGTATTGAGGAAAATTCTTTATTGTGAAACTTTTTCTTGTACGTTGACTTCTAGGTTATAGAAGAATTGGGTTCACAGAAAATTCTTGAAATACCTTCCCTACCTTCATTTCACTCTCCTGTATCGCTCTCCTCACGTGACATAGGGTCGGGATAATAAAACCGGATCGGGCATTAAGCACAGCTAACGAAGCGTGCTACAGCGAAAGCCAGGAGCCAGAGGCAAGTTCTGTTCGGCCCGGAGAATTGATTCCCCATAACGAATACTAAGCTCTATCAATGATTCCATACCAAAAATTCCAGTTTCAAGCAATTTTTCATCTGCAACATGCGACTCATAGTTCTAAACGACCGTGATACGATGATACCAACAAAGTTCGTGACATGTTTTACGAAACACGAAACCCAGGTGAAACAAGATTCATGTTTTTCCGGCAATGGCAAAATCGATCGCCTCTTCTGAATTCCGATTTATTGGTATCTAGTATACGTTTAACAAGCACAACATCTCATACAGCAGTAATGATACGAATCCTAATAAGAATATGTTACACCGAGTCAGAGGAGTTGTCACTAAAGCACTGAAATTCTAAAGGACGATTTAATCGACGCTGTGTTTTTACTCAAGGACCTAATTCTGCGATTTGGTCAATTAATGAATATCACAAATCGTAATGGATTTTACAAATTTATGTAAAAACACCAATCGACATGGTCCTGAGTCGTCGATTGTGTACAGTACCTCTGTCATCGCTGCTGTTTCCCCTAATGGGCCTTTGAAGTTGAGGGATCTACCCCGATAGCCTTAAAGTACGCATTTTCTGCATTTGATACTCGCATTTGAAACATTGTCCATTCTTTTCTGCACCTTTCCCTTACCTGGAATCAGCAGTAAAGACAACAGCGATATCAGCAAACTTGATTAGAAAAATTGCGCGTTTTTGTTGTTTATATGATAACTTTTGTGTGAGTAATTGACGTTTTTAAGATATAAATGTGAAATAATGGCATTAGAATAAGAGTTCTTGTATACCCCTTGCCATGGCGCCTTTCCATTTTCTGATTCACCCTACAGAAAGCCGAAATAAATTAAGCTTTTCGTACCAATATCTAAAATATATTTATTAAGGAAACGAGATGATGACAGCGGCTAAAAAGTGATATTTACCTGGCTCCCCAATGAAGGAACAGTTTGATGAATGATCCACTGAGAATCTACAACGCCGATCTTATCATGCGCAGGCTGTTTGCAATGAAAAAAATGCATTTAATTAGGAGTTCCATTCAAATCCGGCCATGTGCAGATTACGAAATAAAGTACAAAACAGAAACATCAAGGAGGTTAGGAAGTGGGTCACCAACCTCTACACATTTTCTCAGGGCAAAGTCAAGACCCCAGCCGTGGACCAAGTCATTCTGCAAACACCAAGTGTAGCAATCACAGAATTAAGTAACAAGACGGCTAATTTAACCGAGTGCTAACAAGTGGTGATAATGGAAAAAGATATCGCGATCTTAATACCTGAATCATATGCCACACACAGCGCCAGGCACTTCGAGAAAATACTGGAGCCATGATTTCAATAAAGCTGAATCAATAAGACAGAAACAAGAAACATTTATTAAACACGAATGTCACATACAGAGGAAGACAAACAACAGCACTAAAATGTCCTCTGTAATTTCTTAGTGTCTTACGCTGCACATGGAGGCAGAAGTGGGTCAGTGCACCAGCCCGGTTTCTCCTCTGTTTGTCTGGAACAATTTGAGACAAGGGTTTCAGGATTACTTCATAGTTCATAAACTAAATCTGAAACAAATAAATAAGTTTCAGTTTAGGTTCCATGATTTTACTTGTGAACTTCACGATCGCCTCTCCTCTTTGTCATCTGCCATGTTAAACCTTTGTTGGGTTCCAAACCAGGCTGTGAAATCTCCAAACCATGCTTCCTCACTAGTCTAATGTATCTGAAATTGGATTGAAAAGGGAGGCATAAGAGATTAATTTCGTAGGCTAACTAGCCCAACATCAAAGAATTACTTTGTAATGAAAACTCACTCTTCTGAATTAAAATGCTCTACTCCCAGGTCTTCATCCCAGATAAATATGTAGTCGTATGAGGCCAGAATGTCAGGATGCAAAAACCGCTTGGCATACCACCTTTGACAAAAAGTTTAAATTCAAAAACCAGTGAAACTATTCATTATTGAAGTACAAATAGGAGTTAGCAATTGTTCATACCATTTAGTCTGCTTACGAACACTAATATGTATAGCACGCTTAGACCACTCCAAGTCATCCCATTCAGTTGTTTGGCCATCGTAATGAAAAAGGAGAATCGTAAAGTTCTCTGAAAACTGTGAGAGAAAGATATTTAGTCACACACATCCACCACCACAGAGAGAGAGGGAGGGAGAGAGGGAAACCTTTTTCACTGCCGCATCGATATTCCTTTTCTGATTCAAACCCACAGTGAATGTCACAAGGTACCTTGGTTTGATGGTCACGTCCTGCAATTGTCATCTTAATCAAAAGACTTGCACTTTGAATAACAACACATTAAAAGGAGAAGTATCGTGTGCCATCAAAAACAAAGGATTTAACTTGGCAGTCTCACTGGGACTAGAGAGAATTCAATAAAAAAAAAAAACTTGGCATGTTATTCAACTGTTTCCCTTTTATTTTTCAACCTAAAATTTGCAGACGACAGACTTCAAATATGACAATGAATACGTATGCTAAAATGACTATTTTCTTTGATATGAATTCCTAGACAAATCAAATGCGTAACACAGAAGATTCCAGTTCCAGCTTTATATGCAACAAACATATCCCATTATTTCATAATAACGTCGAAAAGGACATGTCAAATAATATCCTTTATATCCCATATACATTACAAAGAAATCAATTCAAGACACAGAGAATCTGTAATTATGCTGCATTATCTTCAGTATCTATTAGACCATTCCTGGCATTGCGTAAAGTCCAAACTGTTAACTATTTTGCTTGTATAAGTAAAAATAGAATACACACCTCATTGGGATTGCCCCATAATCTGCGCAAGTAGAAGTCTGACTCAGCTGCAACAATTCCTGGTGGTAGCATTTCTGCACCTCTGGGATTTGATGGCACCCAAATCTGCAGGAAATGTAAGCTTCAGTCTAGATAAGTAATGACTATATAAGGAGAATTGGCATGGAACAACTGGAATCTGTAAACTATATCGAAAATGACACACAGATTTTTAGCAATTATAGACCTGGTTCGACATTTGTATTACGAAATAGCCAAGATTCAACACACTCCTCAATAACATACAACATTAATACTGATGCAAGTCATTTCAGACACTACTGTTAATGTCAGGGAGACTGACGTATACCCTCGATGTGCCATTCGAACTCTGATCTTGACTTGTACCATTTTTACTCCTTGCAGAAGACCAAGAACTTAGAAGTGCTTGGCTGGAGATGTCTGATTTCAGGTCCTCATTGTATGACAGATCAATAGTTGGATGAAGGCTGGATGAGAGATTCAGCTGTCAAAGTGTACACGTATTAAATACATTTTGTAAGCAACAGAGAGGAGTATAAAAGACACCCAAAAGAACTGAGTACCCTTGTTAGTGACAATGTTGGAAAGGATGCACCTATCAAGAACCCAAAAACTACTCCTACAAAAGTTGTCACAATAAGCCTCATGGTCTCATTTGGTTTCCTACCACCCGCACTGCAGACAACAACATGTAAATGTAATTAGCGGTGATCAGATCTCCATAATAAACTTAAAGACAAAAAAGTTAGCTCGTTGATGAAAATAGGCTGTCACAAAAGTTAACCTGCGCGAAAGGATTCCCATGTTATTTACAAGCTTCTGACTATACATTCACGGAAAAATGAACTGCAAGTAGAAAGCGATAGCTGATCTGCATTATTTAACAGGTTTTCAGTTGCAAATTCCCTTAAATGAAACGACGAACCTCATGAAGGAACAAAAAACCTGGTTTATCGTATACACAGGAACATAAGTTTGAGCACACTACTTCAGGAATTTAAGCAAAACTCTACAACTCAGTAATACAAGAATATACAACTACAAAAATGACCCGAACAATTTTTGTAAATCAATGCACAAACCATATCAATAGATGGGTAGCGCTTGCAACTCACGGCCCAAAGCTGCTGTAAGATGGAAACGCTTAATCTCTCTCAATAACATCTCACTTTCCACCGCATTTCAATTCGAATTCACAGACCACATTGACCATTGAACAGCAGAAATCGCATACTTATACCCTAACCTACCAAGCAGAATTCTTCAAACACAATATAAAGAAGCAACAACCAAGAAGTCATATGCCCGTTCCTCAATCCCCGTCTACATACGGAGAAACGAAGCGACCATGTGCTTCCATTTGACAATGAGCAGCTTACACAAAGTCACAAAATCTAACACCCATTCATTGAAATCATCCACGTGCTCCCTTTGAATTAAACATGCCACTACCTTAAATTAAGACAGAATAACAGCTGTTCTTGCTTAATGTCAGAGACAACGAACAAACCGACCAGAAAAATATATATATATATATATATAAATCCAATGGCTCATGTGACAATTCCCGATCAAAAATCTCCAGTAACTTCAAAATCAAAACATTAAACTCCACGACCAAAATCGATAAAAATTTAAACAAATTAAATTGATATATCGGATTGCTTTTAGTTAAACTGCTTGCGATCAAATCAATTCAAACTAAAATATTGAGAAAAATGGAAATTCAGGAAGCTAAATAATAACTTAATCGAACTTGGCTGAGCAGCACTCTACCTAATTTTCTCGGTAACCAAACAGAAAACGCAACGAGTGAATCGAGAGACAAATGAACCGACCTCATATAGCCCGAGCAAGATCTGCTGAAGAGAAAAGCCGTTCAGGAGCTGGGAATCACGCGGAAAAGCACTTCCTGCGAATCCAAGCTTTTGGTGCTTATAGGTGTGATCTCGGGGTGCAAATAGCGTGAGAGGAAAGATTAAAAAAATCAAAAAATCAAAAAGCAGTTTCAGTTTAACGGCGAGAATACTATGATTCCTGATAGTTCCGAGGTTCGAGGTTCACGTGTTTTCAGGCGGCTGGCTGCGGGGACTTCGGCCGTTACGATTCGAAGGGCGGTGGAGGTGGTGGTGGTGGAGGAGGCGGACTTTGGCTGGACTCGAGAGGGAAACACAGGGAGAACCGGAGAAGCGAGAAGAAAGAGGGTCTTTTATATTCTATTTTTAATTATGTGGAGATCTCAACAAAATAATAAATTAACGTAGATTATATCGTTTGTTAAAAAATGAAATAGAATTAACTTGGCTGCTGAAGTCAGCAGCCAAGTTAATTCTATTTTATTTTTTAACTTGGCTGCTGACAATTCAGCAGCCACTCATCAGCAGCCAAGTTAATTCTATTTCATTTTTTAACTTGGCTGCTGACAATTCAGCAGCCACTCATGCTTACATTTTTTGATGAATAAGCATCCAGGTTTTGATTTGTCCACCCGAGATTGACGGTAAGCATGAGTGGTTGCTGAAAATTCAGCAGCCAAGTCTTGTTCAAATAAAATTATTAATTTGTAGTGAGAGGAATGTCTAGGACTCTCGTGGACTCTCATGGACTATTGTCGAGTTTAAATTTCCTACCTTCAAAATCTTATGTGGTTTTTTTATGGCCTCTTTCATACTGTGACGTCTGTTAACTCACTTAAAATCATCTAGAATAAAAAATAAAAAAATGAAATTAGTGGGAGATATATATCAAAATTGTTAGTTGTGGACAAGTGTTAGAATTATGAGAGAGGCTATAGAAAATTTTGGAGGCAGAAGATTTGAACTCCTTTCTATCACTTCACAATTTAATATTAAATCACGTGTCAATATTATAAACCATCATACAAAAAAAAATATTTAAAGTTTACAAAGATTCTCACTTTCGAGACATCTCATTAGCATTTAGCAGTGTAGGGATTAGCAGCCAACTTATTTTCAAAACTTCAATTAGAGTTTTGACCATAATCAGACTCCTGAGTCCTTAACAGGTAGCCCAACTTATACTTATTTAATTTTTTTTATTATATTAAAATTTTCTTTTGTTGCTTTTGATGCTTTTGCTTTTCAACTTTTTTCTTGTTTTTAGCTTAATGGTGGGTTTTTCGGTTCTTCGTTTTGATTTTTTGGATTTTTTGAAGAAATTTGTGGGAAGGATGTCAAAGTCAATTACCAAGTGCCCCTATGTCATTGAAGTCCGGCCAAATAAAATGTATGACTACAATTTTATAGGAAAATATAGAGGCTTGATTTCTGTACAATTTTCTCTTTACACAAATTTATAGAAAGAAAAAAAAAACGTTTGTACAAATCATTTAAAAGATAGTAGAATAAATGACTACCAAAACTTAAATTACTGTATCATTTTTTTTAGTGAAACTTAGTACAATACTTTCGGTACAAAAAAAAAATTTGCTATATATAGGTGAAATAGTAAAAGCCAAAATAATAATAGAAAAAAAAAAGATTATGTAGATTATGCACAATAACTATCTAATACTATAAATATGGTGAAATGTGGTAAAATGACTTAAAGTACTTTTAATGAAAGTGCTTTTGTGATTTTAAAAGCGCTAGAAGAGCATTTTAGAGGAAGAACTAATTATGTGTTTTTTGCATAAAACACATCAAATATTTTTTCATGATTTACTTGCACTTTTATTAAAGATTTCAAAATCGGTTTATCAAATCTGATTTCACTCATTTTAAATGCACTTGCAAACACAATAACTACAGCCTCTGGTCACAAAAAGGTCTTTGTAATTGACTTTTTAATTAAAATTTATAATGGCGAACCACATAAGATAAGAATATAATAACATTTTGTTTCGACCTTTGTCTTTCCCTCCAATGGTATTCATAATTATTGATTAGAGAATTTTTAAGAAACCAATTCAAAAGATATAATTAATGAAGGGAGGCAGCATTCTTTCGGAGATACGCTTGACAAAGGCGATTTCTATCAGGCTGCCTGAATCGTTGACTATTCATGGATTGACGTACATCGGACGGTACATAAGATTCAATAAACAGTGGGAAGCAATCACGGACCTTCCCTTTGATTGACTTTGAAGTTTTGCCCGGCCTAATAATAAGACCTGTATGTCCCACGGCTACGTCGCAATTAACGTTGAGGGGGCAGGCGCCCAGTCCGAAAGGGGCCACTTCATCTCAACCGTCGCCGTGCTTACACGTGGTACCCTAATACTATGTAGGTGGGACCAACAACGTCATGTTCCCCAAGGATCAGGATCCTCTCCTAATCTAAGGATGAGGATCCTCATGACCAAGGGATGTGGACCGTTGGATGAAAATTCAATGGTTATAATTATTATAACTTTAAAGGGATATCCTATTTTTAACCGTTAGATTTTCATCCAACGGCTCATATCTCTTAGTCATAAGGATCTTCATCCTTAGATTAAGAGAGGATCTTGGTCCGTTCCCAAATACTTTGGCCAGAATCCAAGTCACGCTTGGATTGACATGTTGTATAAACATGCACACATGTCATCAAAGTTTGTCCAACTGATACTTGTAATAGACGTTTTGGTTTGGTACTTTTTTTTTTTTTTTTTTTTATGAAAAAGAAGAGACTAATCAGTAATTTTGTCACGACAGTCTATCATTTTAAAAAATCAGAAATCAAGTAATATTAAAGAAGATATTGGATGCGGTCCATAGCTATGAATATTTTTTAACTGAAACCTTATTGGTTTTCAATTTTTTATTGAAGTTCCTGAAATTAATATGATAATTTATTTTTATGTATGTTACGATATTTTTTTAATTAAAAATTGAAATTTATAGTTGTTTATATTAATGAAATTTTAAATAAAAAACCATAATTTGTGGGGAAAATATTAAAATATAAATTATACTATTGTGACACACCCCGACCGAAATCAAGGTGTGTTGGCTGTCACGTGAGGATGACATAACTATGTGTACAGTGCAGAAGCAAAAGATAATAATAGAAGTACAAAAAAAATAAAAACCAAACTACACACAAAGTAGTTAACATACAAGTGCAAGCGTAAGTGTGAAAAATAATATTCAGAGCACAGAAAGCCTAGTGCAGTCCAGAGGAACAAACATTAACTAAACACACCCAAAGGTGGTCCTACATTGGTGATAATTTGTTAGATATGCCGTAGATTCCTCGTAAGCCACCCAAAGAGCAATCCAACTAGAACCTGAAATGGCGCAAAACAAAAAGTATGAGTGGGCAAAAACAAAGCTTTTCAATATCAAAAGTTCTAACCCCTCGCCGTAAAACCTGTATAGTTTCCCAGAAAATAGAATATACACATATATCGAAAACATGCTCAGAAATATGCCATGTCGAATGCCTCCACATAAAATGTAAGTAATCCAGGTAATGTCAATCAATGCAAATAACATGGTAGCTGGAGTCACCTAACGTGACCTGTACGGTTGAATCTAGAGCTCAAATCCCCAACTCATTAACTATACCTGCACACGAGTCGGAACCACCTAAAGTGGTCTGTACGACAGGACTGGGTGTAAATAAATACGCTCAAGTGCTACGATTACGTAAAGACTGGGCGAATAATCGCGGGTCACCTACGAGTCGGAACCACCTATAGTGGTCTGTACGACAGGACTGTGCACCTAACTTGGATCCAAGATGAGCGTGTGGTGCGAGAGGTGAACATCACGTGAAGTACTGTGCCCTACTCTGGGCAGGAGCACTAACACCAGGGGTGCAGGTTATGAGCTCTCAATGCATCTCATATAACCACTAATTCGCAATCATAAACCATAAACTTACATGTGCGTCCACAGCACCAAACATACATATATGCAACTACTAATGCATAAATAAATAGGCAAACGCTATGCATGACATTTAAAATATATAAACATTCCATTTCATTTTTTGGGAAAAACCACAATTATACAGGTATATATGGAAAACCAAAATCCCACTCACTGGTATGTGGAAGGGTCGTAACCTCTTTACCTCGAGTGATTGCACTCGTCCTCGGGGTAGGTCTCACCTATATGCGAAACAACTATAAAAATGTCAATTTAAAGCACATAACCAAAACTAGGTAATAATTTCTCATAAAATGCTCAAATGGGGTGTGTGAATATACCAACGTGATATACTCAACCTCATGAACATCCCAATATTTTTAAAATAATTTTCTGACGTCACACGCGCCCCCACGCACCGGCCACGCGCAGGCACGTGCCTGGCACTCCCTAACAGCATTAGGGAATATTATGTCCAAAAGCAAGCATATTCCGTTAAAACTAACCTGACGCCGTTAAGAATATTCCGTTAACTTAACGGAATATTCCCTTGACTTCTCTGGTGAGTCTCGCTGTCCGCCGCCGTCTGCGTTGTCGGAAACTGGAAAATTTTTCAAAACATCGTATCTTCTTCATTTCTCAACTAAATTCCATGAAATTGGTACCAAATTGAAGCTTACAACAAGTAGAACAAAACCTTACCACTTTGAAGCCCTAAAACCAACGGAATCTTGCCGGAAAAACCCACGATATTCTGGCCAAACCTGCAACTCACTGAAACTGGGCTTCTCGACGTCCAAAACGCTTCAACTTTCTTCCCCGAGCTTCGTGAGAGTGATCTAAAACTTCCTATGACCTTAGAAACTTCTAAAAACTTCACGATCACGTGTGCATGAACAATGCACAAAATCGGGATTCCCTGGTTCTCAGGTTTTTTAGGGTTTCACGTTCAACAATTGGTATGGATGAGTTACTGAGCTTGCTAAGAGTCCAAAACCCACCTTCAAACCTTCGATCTGTGTGTAGATAGTTGTCTTCGAAATGGTCCATACACCTTGTAAAGAAAATGGAAGAAGTCAGAGAGAGAAGAGAGAGAAAAAGGTCACGGGAGTGTGGTATAGGTGTGTGTGTGTGTGTCCTGTAGAGTCAACCACCAAAAACAACAGAACAACACCCCACAACACCAATTACGTCCAAGGGCATTTTAGTCTTTTCGCACCTACGGTACAAATAATCTGGGATAGGCTATCACAATTTTGTGTGTGTGTGTGTGTGTGTGTACAAACATGGGTACATTCTTTAAAATCACAAAAAATTATTGTACCAAAATATGGGTACATTCTTCAAAATCACAAAAAAAAAGAAAAAAAAAAGAAAAAAGAAAAAGAATAACATATTCAGCTTAATAGCATTAGTAAATTTCTTTAATTAAACTTGACATGGATACATTCTCAAATCAAAGAAAAAAGAATGTACCCATATAAGTTTGAAAATGGATTAGAACAAAAATGCACAGATTTTATATAAAAAATGTACATTTTACGTATAACAAATTGGTATATTTAAGAATGATTACATTTTAAGATTAAAAATTTGAAAAAATTACATGAACGGGTGCATATAAGATTAAAAAGTTGAAAACATTTTTTTTAAAAAGCTAATGTGACACACCCCGACCGAAATCAGGGAGTGCTGGCCGTCACACGAAGGTGACGTAGCCATGTGCGCGTGCGGAAGCTATTAAGATAGTAATATAAAAGTACAAATAATTAAAAACTAACTAGCATACAAAGTACTAGTGTATGTGAGACACAATTCAGAGCAAGTCTACAACAGTCCAAACGGAAAAGATACGACATATATACACCCGAAGGTGACCCTACAATGGCGAATGTCTGTCAGAAATGTCGGGACGCCCTCTGGGATAAACCACCGAACTTGCTAGACCACTAGAACCTGGAGGGGCGCAAAAACAAAAGCGTGAGTGGGCAAAAACAAAGCTCTTTGAAAACTCTTTAGCAAAATACATTCTAACCCCTCGCCGTAAAACCTGTATACTTCCCAGAAAATGAACATATATACGTATGTATAGGTATGCCAATCATGCTCCACCATATGCCATTCATGCTCACAATATGCCATTCATGCTTGAGAATATGCCACAACAGAATCTCGTAATCAAATGTAAATGCTCAAGCGTAATTCACATCAATAACATATAATCTGGCAGCCGGGAGTCACCTAACGTGACATGTACCGCTGCATATAGAGCTCCAATCTCAACTCAACATTTGAATCTGCACACGAGTCGGAACCACCTAACGTGGTCTGTACGACAGGCTGGTGTAATATATATATGTATGCTCTAGTGCTACGATCACGTGAAGCTGGGCGATAAATCGCGGGTCACCTACAAGTCGGACCCACCTAATGTGGTCTGTACGACAGGCTTGCACCTAACTTGGATCCAAGGCGAGCATGCGGTGCTGGTGAACATACACGTGAAGGCTGTGCCCTGGCCTCGGGCGGGAGCACTAACACCGGGGGTGCAGATTATGAGCTCTCTAAACATCTCAAACTACTATTGCATAACAACATGAATACCGCTTACCTGGCACTTACCTGTGCGTCCACAGCACCAAATACACATATATATATATGTATGCCACTACTAATACATGCGATGATGCGTAAACAACATTCATATGATGCATGGCATTAAACAAATAACCTTTTCTATTTAATTTCTGGGAATTAATATGTATATAGGTATATACGGAAAACAAAAGCCCACTCACTGATAATTAGAAGGGTCGTAGCCCCCTGCCTCGAGTGTGAACGCTCGTCCTCGGAAAACGAATCACCTATACGCGAAAAAGCTACGAAAACGTTAATTTAAAAGCACATAACCAACTTCTCGTAATAAATTCTCATACATTGCTCAAATTGGACAAATGAATATACCAACGTGATCTACACAACCTCAGGATCACACCCATATTTTTAAAATAATTTTTGGACCCCGCACGCGCCCCCACGCGCCTGAATAGGCACGGACCTACGCGCCCCCCACGCGCGGCCACGTGCCATGCACACTGACGGTGTCAACTGACGCCGTCAGGAATATTCCGTTAAACCTAACTGTTACCGTTAACTGCCGTTAGGAATATTCCGTTAAACTTAACGGAATATTCTCCTTTCTTCTCCGGCGAGACGCCGGCGCCGGAAAACTGGGAAAATTTCTAACTTAGTTTTCTCCTTCGTTTTTCAACCAAATTTCACGATCTTTAAACCAAAATGAAGCTTAGGACTAGTAGAATCACGTTGGACTACTTTTAAGGCCTAAAAATTAAGGAATTATACCTGTCTTCAAGGTCAAAACTCGGCCAACTTTGCACAGGACGATCCCGACGTCCAAACTCGTCCAACGAAACACTCCCAAGCTCCTGGGAACCTCACAAACACAACTACAAGCTTAGAATCTCCTAAAACAAGCTAGATTAAGTTTGCATGAACAGTGCTCAAATCGGCCATGGTGATATCGACGTGAAAACGTCAAAGTTCTTACCTGGAAATGGCACCACTGGACTCCTCTCAGCCTCACGAGCACGAGGGTGGTCTTGGTTTCTCGATTGGTGAAGATTTGAGTATGTTTGTGTGTATGTCCGTGTGTTTGCAGAAGGAAGAAGAAGAGAGGAACTCGGGGGGAGAGAGAGAGAGAGAGAGACAGAGTGACAGAAAGTGAGGGAAAGAGGGAGGGAATCCCGGGAGAAAAAGAGAGAGTATGAGTGTGTGTGGTCCTACTACACCACACAACACAAAACTACACGTAAGTTTAACGAACTAGGGGGTAAAATTGTAATTTCACACGTACGTTAAAATGAAATTTGGGACGGGATGTTACATAATGGGTACAAACTTATTCTAATTTTTTATTTATTTTGGAAATGTTTTGAATTGAAAATTAGTTAGGAGTTTAATAAAGGTGTGAGTATTAAAATTCTAAATCAATTATTAATTTTTATTTTAAAAAACTATGTAACTGACATGTAAATTCATTATTATATTAATGCTAGGAACTTGGATTAAAATCTGAAAACTAATAAAGTTTCAGTTAATGAACATTAGTAACTAGAGATCAGATATTGATTTTTCCAATATTAATTATGCGGATATAAACAAAGTAATGTGAGAAATACACTGCTATGCTTGCTTGCAAAGTAAATAAATTTTAATGGGTCAAAAACAATGTTATGAGAAAAGTCTCATTCTTTGAAATTGAGATAAGGGGGAATTTGAGTGGCCACCCATATGATTGTGATATCAATGCCATACATCCTTTCTCAGAATTTATTTGAGGTTGTTCTAGGAATGAAATTAGTACACTAGAAAAAAGTGTTAAATTAATCACAAGATAGTTAATAGGAAACAAGATGGTAAGGCTACAGTTAGACATAGTTGAGTCATAAACTGCATGAAAAAAAACTCGTGTTACGATTTTATGTACTTGCGTTCTGTCTCTCTCATCACGCACTTAAAGTAAGTGGCATATACCAACTATTATTACTTCTCTTTGTGTAAAAGAAAAAGCAACAAATCAAATCTGCCAAAGCCAAGCCCTGAGAATGGCTTTTGACGTTTTAAGATGTTGGGCAATGACTTTTGACGTTTTAAGATGTTCGGCAATGACTTTTGACGTTTTAAGATGTTGGGCAGGTGCGCATCAGTGTGGGGGTCTGGTCTAGGTTTTTTTTTTCAACTATTTTTTGGTAAATGGTAACATCTTTTGTCATAAATAAGTCCTGTGTATTCAATTAGGATCCTGAAAATTTTTAATTTTTTCTTACAAAGGATAGTACTCTTTACACACTCATTTTTACTTTTTACACACCATTTTCAATTTTGGCTGTCAAATCGAATGCATTACAAATGATTAATGAACCAAAACTAACAAGGGTGTGTGGAAGGTAAAAAATGATGTGTGAATAGCATTACCTCTTACAAATTCAATGGGTACAAAATTAGAATTTTAAGTGATTATCTAAAAATTTATGTGTATTCAATTAGGATTTGAAAGGAGTTTATAACCTTCTAAGTATGTATATGCAATTAGAAGTTACTTTTAAAGGATTTTAAAAAAAATTGTGAATTAGAGAATTTGAGAGATTTCATAGTTTATGTTAACATTCTCAAATCTCACATATTCCCTGAGAATTTGAGGGAATTCACTCAAAGTTTTACATAAAAATTTTAAAAATCAATTAAACCCCATCAAAATCGATGGATTTATAAATTCATTAAAATCCCTTAAATTTTTAATTAAATTCACCCTCCGTAGACTACTCAATCCCTTTTTACTTTTTTTTTTTTTCCTTCCTTAAATTCCCCTGGTTTTGGTCAGAATTTAATTATGTAAAAGCCCAAAAGGCACAGAACAAAGCAGGGCCCAAACGCATTAAATCTAATCAATCATTAGAACATGAAATCTTAAACTATTCAATCCTTAAAACTTGCATCCAAACTTGAACCATATGACCAAAACTTTCATTATAATATATGTGTAACTCCACCTAAAGCAGCCTATCCAAATAAAAAAAAAACAAAAAAAACTTTCCTTTCTCTCTCCGTGAGAGATCTTCCCTTTGTTTGGGGGTAAATCTCACCGATCTGTGTGAGCGTTTCCCCATCGAGTCCAATTCCCGTGCCGCCGGTCCTAGCTTTGGCTGGGATCGGTGGGTTTTCTTTTGTTTCTGTCTCCCTCTCTTTCTCCTCTTCCATCCGTTGTTTTATTCCTGGTTTTATTGGCCGATTTACCTTCTTCTCTCATCTCTGCTGTCTCTCATCCATATTCATTCAATTTTCAAGCTTCGGTCACCCTTTGCAGCGATTTGTTGTGGTGTTTCAAGTTGGTGTGCTTTGATTTGATGCTTGCACTGGGTCGGGTGTTCCTTGCACCCCCACATTCTCTTTGTTGTTTGCCCTTGTTGGCAGTGTTGCTCGTGGACTGCCATGAGCTTCTTTCACTTGGCTGCAGGTTCTCTGGTGTCTGTAGCTGGGCTAGGATTGAAGCTTGGAATTGGTTGCTGGTATCGGTGAGGCGAGGCTTTGTTTGGGGAGCGAATTTGGCCAGATCGACATGCATGGCTGCTGTTTTGGTGGTTGCAGCGACTGTTATGGCGAAAGACACAGCAGCTCCGGTTGTTTTTGTGTTTTCTTTGTTTTGGTCTCAACTTTTGGTTGGGCCTCTGTTGTTTGTTTGTGTTTTTTGTTTTTGGGTCTCTGTGTTGTAGTATTTGTTGTTGGTAATGCATGTTAGCTTTGCTCTCAAAAAATAAATTAATAAAACAATAATAATAAAAATCTCCACCTAAAGCACTGCATAATAATAATGGGCAAATTCGATTTCGAAATGACATCATCTGTCATATAACATGAAATCATGTCTGTTATTTTATACAGTAAGTTTGTAATCTTTATAGACAACTTTACATAAGACTGATCCATATATGTATGCGGCTTTCTATAGCAGGTTCGACCATCTTCAAAAGAAATATCAAATTAAAATTGATGGCTGATATCATTTTAATTGAGCATTCTTGATTAAAATGCTCAGTTGATATATAATTGCATGAATTATTTCTTGATTTTTCTATGTGATTTAAAATAAGTATTAGACCCTAATTTTCCAACAGGTTCTCCTACAGCAACTTGCAAAGATTTTCCAAGTTCATTCAGTTCGATCACGCGCTGCTGGTTTTTCAGCAAGAGGTGTTACAGCTTCAACCAAATCTACCAGTATAACAGAAACATTGCATGGTCTTCCTGACAGCATCCTTGAGTTGCTGAAGGTTATCCTTCATATGATCGCCTTGCACCCGTATATCTTCATCAATGTCATAAGAAATCTACATAAGCATATTATTCCAGAAAGCTAGCTATAGAGAAAGCTGTGCAGGTACCATAGCTATACGTTAGATTCTTTAACTGCAAGTAACACTTTCTCTCTTTCCAAAAGCTCAATGATAGCACTCGTGGACCACCAGTCTTTTGTTAGTGCTTCTTGCTCACCTTTGATGTATATGTTGTGTGCGCACATGAGCGACTGTAATTGCCCTACTGAACGTAAGTCGTGATAAATGAAGCTTCAGTAGGCTGCTCCCGACTCTGCAACTTCAGTAGTCGATCAAACTGACTCTTGAGAAAGGTAACAATCGATTCATTTAATCTGTTCCTGAGTCTTAACTGTATCACGGAAATGTTGTTCTTTCCATTTCACCAAATTTACTATATACAGACTGTAAATCTCCCCGCCCGCCATAATCCCTTAGAGCTCGTTTAGTGGAGACTCTGAGTTGGAGCAAAGCAGATTCCTCTCATCTTTCTGCACCTGCCACCCAGGATTCCTGCTATCTACTCACTTCCCACACACAACTCGCTCCCTACCGTTCAATCCTGGAGTAAAAAAAGACGTGGTAAAACAGTAGAAATTTTAATTAAAACACGTAAACCATGTGGAAACATAATTACCGACATCGTTAATCCAAATTAGTCTCCCTTACCCCACCCATATGCCCTCCCTAACATTAACCTGTTGAGTTGTTTATTTTTCTGATACGGTGTCACATGAACTTCGTACGTGATGGAAAAGGTGCTCGTTTGCTTTTTTCCATGCATGAAAAAGATAGATTTTATTGAGATCGAACTTATCCTCCATACCCAAACCACTTCCAAGACGAAATAAAGTAGGTTTTGTTATAAACAGAAAGCCAGTAACAGATGGGAAAAAAGCTCGCACAGTTTACATGAAACGTAAGCGCTTTACGTTTTAAGTTTTGTGTAGAGTATCGCTTGTACTATCATAATATAAACTGTTTCCTCTCGGCCTCGCTTCTCTCTTCCTCTAAGTCTGCCAGTTTGGGTTGGATGCCATGCTGTAAGAAAACCTGCGAAATTCTTTCCGGGAGGATCTTAGCTAATCGAACGCATTCCTCTTTCGTTCGTTAAATCAATTGGTTTTCTTACATTTCGTTCAGTAACCATGCACGATTCAATTGGAATTCCGGCCTGCTTCACAGCCGGCACTCCAAGGCCGGCCGACGATCCAACCCCAACCGGCGTGATCAGGTCGGGGCAGAGCGTGTTCATGTCAGTGTACAGCACAAAGATAGCCGGCCAGTGCCGGCTGATCACCGTCACCTGGTGCAAGAATCTGTTACTCCACGGCCTCTCTGTTTCGGTGCAAGGCCAAAACAGAGACGAAGAGTACCGGTGCAAAGTTGAGCTCAAGCCGTGGTACTTCTGGCGCAAGCAAGGCTCCAAGCAATTCACGGTGGACGGCAGCGTCGTGGACGTCGTCTGGGACCTCAAGGCCGCCAAATTCAACGGCGAAACGGAGCCACAATCGGACTACTACGTCGCCATTGTCTGCGAAGACGAGGTGGTTTTGCTCGTTGGCGATCAGAAAAAAGACGCATTCAGAAAAACTGGCTGCCGGCCGTCGCTCATAGAGCCGATTCTGGTTTCGAGGAGGGAGCATTTGTTCGGGAAGAGGAAGTTTTCGACACGAATCAAGTTTCACGAGAAGGAGAATTTCCATGAGATTTTGATCGAGTGCAGCAACGGCTCAGATGGGTCTGATCCGGAGTTGGAGATAAAGTTTAATGGGATCCAAGCCGTTCGTGTGAAGCGGCTTCACTGGAAGTTCAGAGGCAATGATTGTGTTGACGTGAACAGAAACAGAGTTGAAATTTTCTGGGATGTTCATGATTGGCTGTTTGGCTCCGGTCCGAGGCACGGCAAGTTTATATTTAAGCCGGTATCGGCGGAGCATACGGCTGAGCCCCCGTCGCTTTCGGCCGTTGATCAACCTTTGACCGAAAAGGTAGGTTCTGGTGTGGGAGACGAGCATGATAACGCAGGTGGGGCATCCTCTGTGTTTACCTTATTTGTCTACGCGTGGAAGGTAGAATGAGGTGATTAGCGGCATGATTGGATTAAGTTAAGGTAAGTAATTAAGGATAAATGTGGGTGATTAAGGGTCCACGTTGATGCAGATTAAGAGTGAGATTTCGAGATATGATGTGAATTATGAAGAGGTGGGGCCAAGTGGTTTAGGAGTTTTTGCTACAGCTGGAATTGGGCAGCATGGAACATGATTAGACAAGGACACATTGGATCACTGTCCCATAATCCTCCAAGTCCTATTTATCCAATTACCTATTTATGACGTATATATTTGTTTTTTTTTCCTTCTTTGTTTTTCTTTTTGTACTTAATTTTATTATTGGTTTTTTAGTATAATTGTTTCTGATAGTTTGTGTGAGAGTCGAATTCTTTTCGTGCGACAGTCAAATTCTTTTCGTGCGACAGTCAAATTCTTTTCGTGATTATGAAATAACCGTGTTTGTATCACTTAAATTTTATGTTCAGGTGTTGGTCAAACGTCGGGCAGAGACTTAGTGTCGAGGCGTCTAAGTGGAGTAGATGCGATTTTTTTAATTTTAGTTAAATTTACTATATAATACCTCTTATTTTATAGTAGATAATATCGTTTGTTAAAAAAAAAAACTTATTTATATTAATTGTATTGAGTTACAAAAATTACAAAATAGAATGATGAATAAATTATAAAGTGCTAAAACATATTAAAAACAAGCATATAATTAATATACATCTAAGCATTTAACAAGTTTCTTATAATTTATTAAAATTAAAATTAAAATAAAAACGATCTATTTTATATTTTTATGAGAGTTGCAACCTAGATGGTATATTTATCCAAAACCCTTGGATATAAAGTAATATTCTTATTCAAGGATCTGACCGTTGAATCTTCTGAAAAGTGCAAGTACAAAAGTGAAAAAAAGAAACATATAAAAATCTAGGGTTGGCCCATAACGGCATGCCAATCACGTGACATGCATGCAAACCTCTAAAACGACAGGAACATAAATCCTCGACGGCATGGGATGATGGGCCTCTTTGGTGGCCCATCCACTTTTGTTTGATATTCTTCTGTTTGGCAAAAAAACAAGCCCAATAATACATTCCAAGTGAAAAAGCAAAAGGAAAAAAACACCCACAGAACACAAGCGTGAGTTTGGTGATTCAGTGGTCCTCCCTAACTGCAACGACAGGCCGTTTTCAACGGGTTTGGTGGGTCCGAAAGGGAGCCATTCACAATTTGTTGGAATATCCACTTGTTGGCTGCCTCCGTGAAGTGGGTCCCGTCCCAATTGATCCGAACCGTTGGATCATCGCACGATTTGGCTATCAACGTCTCTGTGCCGTTGATAATTTTCTTGGCCCCACACTTTGCGTACCGGTCGAAGTTATATTTGCCACCGTGACGACAACATGCGATGAGGGGATTCTCAAAACATACAGATTCAAAATTGTGAACTTTTTTTTTACTAAGAATCGGTGTATAAAATACATTACTCAGCTGGACGGCCAAATTTTATATGAAACCAAACGGCAATGTGAGCAATACATTGATGCATCGCATAACTTTTGCTTCCAATCATATAAGCGAAGTGAGGTGTTACCATATATTTTGGCTTGGGTGATGAGGGTGTACTTTACTGAGTAGACATCCACATAGTTGATTGCAGCCAATGGAAGATCTTTCTTGAGTTGAAGCACAGCTTCCTTTAATCTTTGATTGAAAAATTGGGCCACCTCATTGATCTGATCCGCACACCCATATTTATTTATTTGGGCCGGATCAGTGACGAAGCGGACCAAAACATAAGGGAGGCAGCCCAGCGGGCCTGTGTTATGTATCCAAAACGATCTTCCTCCTTGACCATATACACTCTGTAAAAGAACAATATCAAATTGTAAGTAGTATTAACATCAGCCGCTCACGCGCATGTGAACCATTTCTAATCGTTGATAGATTGCGGGTCTCATATGCATTTACTATCAACTCATCTCGTGCGAGTGAGCTACTGATGGTGAGAATATAAAGAAAACATGAAATGAAAACGAAAGAAAGATCAACCTTGATGGCATTTGAGAGCTTGGTGAGCACATATGGAAGATATGCCTTGACTTGTTCTGCGGTCCAATTGAGTTTGTAGCCAGCAGTGATATCATTTTGGCCGATGTCAAAGGTATATAGGGCTTGAGAAAAGTACTCTTCCTTCGGCAGCGATTTCTCAAATAATTCACCTATGTCAAGGGTATATATTCTATATTGCATTAACTATATATTACTAAATTTAACGGTCAGATGAAGGCTCGAGAAGTAAAAGGAATTCAAGGCTGGTAGAGGAGTAACCAACCTTTTGTGCGATAAATTTGGGATCGTGTGCGGAAGTCGGAGAATTGAAGAAGCTGCACGTCCAATGAGATGGGACTCGCCCCACTTTGGGAAATGGTTGTGTTTGGAGGTATAACGGTTGATCCAGCTGTGGCAAAATTGGCTCCATGGCCGAAGTTTGATCCCATCGAGTCAAGAAATGCACTCAGATGAGGCAACCCCAAGCCTTCCGCTTTCAAACGACAGCAAGAAAATAACATCTTAATTAGTATAATTTGGACGTGTAAATAAAACTGACTTCATGTGTCAGGTCACAAGTGCAACGGTGTCTTGATCGTGTTATTTGTAAGACACATTCTACATATAAGATCTTTTTGTATTTCATCTTGTTTGATCTCGCGCGGCCTCCCTCCATTGTAAAAGTTGCTCTCGCATGTCCAACGGGGGACCCACCCTCCTTTTCAAAAAACACACAGCACTTTGATGTGATGGCCAATAGTTAGGTTCCGATGTCCTACGGTACAGATCAAAATTCTTTTTTTTTAGGGCAATTTTTTAATTTGATTTAACGGTTCTGTTCGGGCCCAAAATAATATTGTTGGGCCGAGCAGCGGGTTGTGCTCGGCCCAGGGTTGTCAAGTACTATGGGCCGAGTGATAAATCCCGGACCAGTTGGCAAGATCGGTCGAGTCCTATCCTAAGAATTAGCCCAGATAAACAGAAAAGGCCGAGGAAGTCCTGGTGCGACCAGGATTCCTGGCCGACAGAGAATAAAGCCTCGAAAAAGGGGAAAATTCAAAGTCCTAGTGGGAGTAGGTTGGTTCGAGGTAGAGTTAAAGCGGGACAAGAACTCCCAATCAAGATAAGGATGCAATTCGGTTTCAAGGAATGAGGTGCTATAAATACAAGAAATCATGCAACAAAGAAAGCCCTTCAATTGAGCATACAATCGCCCTGCGCAAAAAAACCTCTCAAATACCTTGAGATTTTTTCCTTTTCTTTTTCTGCCAACACACCTTCAGTTTGGATAAACAGCACTGTGGAGGCACCCGGCGAGCACCTTCAGTTTGGATAAATAGCACTGTTACCGCAGAATCAGCCGACCGAGAAGTACCTTCAGTTTGGATAAACAACACTGCGTCAATGCCGACTGGTTACCTATCTAAGTCTCGGCCGAGAAGGGTTTTCGAACCCTTGTTGGTAGAGGTCACCTTGCTAGCCTTCTCGGCGTAGTCAGGTGTTACGAATTGCGTTACTCGGCGTACTGGACGCCGAGTGATTTTATGATTGGATACTCGCAAGTAAGTTTCAGAGTTCGGCACTCCGACGGCCGAACCACATTCACCATCAAGACATACATCACATTTGAGTACCTGTGTCCATATAGTTTGGTCTTGATTCGACGTGCTTATACTCTTACGAATATAATCACAGTAACCGAATCGGGCTCTGACGATTTGTGAACTTCGCAGAATTAGTAGCCTTGTTTTCAGGCTATAGAACCCAGAGACCGAGAGTGTTCCTTCCTCGGTCGCAATCGCAAGATAGAGAAGTCAACGACGCGCTCAACGCGACATCAACGAATTTTACTCCTCGGCCAAGCTCGGCCGACGAGTTAGCACGCCCCGCATTCAACCGAAGGACGTAGTTAGCCTATTAGTTACTCGGTCTGCGCGCCACGTAGGTTTTGTAATTTTTAGAGTCAACAGGTTCAGATATATATTTTTAAAATCTGAAAGTAAACCCATCTAACCGTTAAAATTTAAATCCATAACGATCAAAATAACAAAATATATTTTTTTTAAAAGTACAAAATTTTAATGTATATTAAAGTTTGACTAGTTGGTGTGATTTGTTCGGTTTTTTAAAATTTTGTCGGAATTTAATTTGTTTTTTAGATTATAACATTCGTAAAACTAAATTAAGATAATTAACTCAAAGTTACAAAAAAAAAATACTTATTGAAAAAAAATTAAGGTTAAAACCATTTCACACTAATTAAAATATTTTAGGTCATGAACTTTAAATCGGGATGGTTGGGGGTGACATTCACTATCCCAAGACTTAAATTCTGTCTTTTAATAGACCTAAATATTTGAGTTTGGTCCGTTAGAGTTGCTAATTGAGACAATTGAGATCTATGCATGTGACATTTTCACATTAATTTTACAGTCCTCAAGTGAAACAAACATTATAGCAAAGGAAAACAGAGACATTAAAGTTCCTAATTGAGAATCTGATCATAACATCATAGCTGGCAAACAGAAAGATGTTGCAGAAGTAGTACCTATGAAATCGATTACAAGACGGCCGTCGGAGAAACGGCCGGACGGGACGTGAAAGTAGGTCTCTCCGTTGGGGTAAGGGGCTTGTCCGAATGCTGCAGATAAACCCCCGGTGTCCGAGTTCGAATCTCCGAAATTGAATATGGCCGGAAAAGAGCATGGCCCTGTGCAAATGCCGGGACTCGGAAGTAGTGTTGCCCAAATTACAAGGCCGAAGAGAACATGATGTTTTAAGAAAACAAATTCCATGTGTTGAGTGTATAGAGAGAGAGAGAGAGAGAGACTCAAGGGGAGAAGTATAGAAAAGTAGACGGCCTTGTTTTTATAGAGAGACGACGAAAGGGGGTCTTTCTTTATCTGTTTCTTGCCAACTGCATTGACCACTTTGATGGAATTGGATCCTCTCCTGCGCAGCCCATTCGAACCGTTAAAATTTGATCCAACGACTTAAAACATGAGGTTCCTCTAAAAGTTATAATAATTATAACCGTTTGATCAAATTTGAACAGCCTGAATAGGCTGCTCATAAGGATCTCCATCCTGAGCTCAGAAGAGGATCCAGTTCCCACTTTGATAGCATGGTCTTGAAAAAAGAATTTAAAAAGAAAGATAGTACTTGCGTGTGTATGCGTTCATTTGCTTGATAGATACTCATGATTAAACGATTTTAATTTCTTTGATCTTTTGTACATGTGATCCTTAAATTATGGTTAAGAAAATCGATGTTTTCGGTTATGACCAATATCAAACGTGTACAAAGCGCGAGAGATAAGATCTTTTGCTTTAGGCATTAGCTGTTCAAATACTCCACCTACATTGAAGTTTATAAGGTTGAAGTATGAACAATATTAGCTTGACAGTCGACACATTTGCTATTTAAAAGGCTACAATTAGCTGCACTAGAGAAAACTAGATATTAATCTAAGTAGTACTACGAACGATTTGGGATCTCGAAGAAGGGACATCGTAGAACTCGCCGTATTGGACGTCCAAGGAGATTGGACTGATTCCACTTTGACGAAGAGTTGTTTTCGGGGGTCTTACGGTTGGGGATAACGTTGCAAAGTTGGCTCCATGAGTGTGTTAGCATAAACACAGCACCAGGATCATGCAAAGCAAGTTACCGTGATCAAAACACAAAACCATAAACCATAAAGCAATGCACAGAGAGAAAACATACCCGCAAAAGAGTTCGAAGCTGCTGCCATGCCTGGTTTCTGCATCAAAGTCGTGGTGCACCTTCTCCTCTCTGCAGTGAACGAGACTCTCAACTAATAATAGGTCTTAGTCTTATATCGAGTACACACTGTGAGAGCAAAGGCCACCATATATCTACTATACAATCTTAGCCAAATTCTATAAGGATTCCCCTATTAAAATCCATATAGAATTCCAATTCGTTCCAAATAGCAGTCCAGTTACAACATGGATTTACAAATCCATTCCCAACAAGACTTCCTACTCAATCTCTAATCCTACAACCAAGTTTACCGATTCATACTCATGCTCATATTCTAACAGAGTGAAGTTGCTGCCCATTGAATCAAGATATGCACTAAGAAATGGAAATCAGAGGCTTTAGCTGAAAACAAAGCATTCAATCGAGCGTTAAATATTAGATAATTTTTCTTGAGCAATTATTTAGAGATGTTATTAATCCATGTGTTATAATGTATATCGTTTTCGATCACATGGCACAACGGAAACTAAAAATAAAATAAAAAATACAGCAAAAAGGTCAATGAACTGTATATTCGTTGAGGTTAGAGTTTAGGCAATAGCTACCAGTCCAGTAGTCTACCATACTTGCAAACTGTATGGATGAGAAGATGGAAAATGGAGTGTACCTATGAAGTCGATGACAAGGGGGCCATTGCAACAACGACCGGCCGGGCAGTGGAAATAAGACTGCCATGAGGCGGACCCGCCTGGCCGAAAACTGCAGAGAAGCCACCGGTGTTGGAGTTTGAGTCGCCGAAGTTGAAAATAGCCGGAAACTTGCATGAAGTCGAGGCCAAAACCAATAATATCGGTGCCAAGCTCGACGTGAGCGACACCAAAGTGGTCACAACTAGTATTCTTGAGGAATGTGATTCCATAGGGAATGCATACACACACAGACTGAAGGAGAAAGCAGATGAAAAAAAAAGAATTTAAAGACTTTGGAGAGACATTAGGTCACCACTTGGTCCTTAATCCTAGCAAAAAATAAAGATTAAATTAACAAAAGATTCTGATGACATAAAGTATTTTATTTGAATTTTAGAAAAAAAGATAGCATCAGATCTAAATTCTAATGAGGTTGCTGCTGCTTTCCATGGCAAGCAAATTTCAATGGAGTTGGTGGGTCTGAGAGTGAACCATCTACAATCTGATCGAAGACTCTCTTGTTAGCTGCCTCAGTGAAATGCACACCATCCCAATTCACCCAAAGTGATGGGTCTTGGCATGCCTTTCCCACTAACACATCTTTTCCATGAACCCTAATCTTTCCTCCACATCCAATTTGCTTGTTGAAATTGTACTTCCCACCATGACCACAGCATGCTCTTATCGGTTGCTCGAATCCTGCGACATTTTGTATTACATGTCAGCAAACCGTCGAAGAATACAAAACACGACATCATAAACTTGACAAAAGTGGTTTCAATCTAGGAAGGGCTTACCATGCTTTTGTGGTTGGCTAATGAGGGAGTACTTGGCTGAATAAACATCAACATAAGTGATTTCAGCCAATGGTAGTTCTTTTCTTAACTGAACCACCGCTTGTTTCAATCCCCGGTTGAAAAACCGAGCAAGTTTATTGTAAGGCCTGACGCATCCGGCCTTGTCAAGCTGCGCGGCTGGGATTGGTAAGCGGTCCAATACGTAGGGAAGACAACCAATGGGACCTGTATTGTGTATCCAAAAGTATCTACCTCCTTGATTGTATACATTCTGCGTGAGTACACATAGAAAGCACATCACAACCAAATTAATGACTAATTAAATCCAAATTTAGGCACAGTTTGAATTGCTAATTACCTTAACAATGCTGCTAAACTGGTTCAGCACATCAGGAACATATGCCTTGACTTGGGTAGTGGACATGTTCAAGAACAAACCGGATGTTAAATCATTCTGGCCAATATCAAATGTGTATAAAGCACGAGAGAAATCTTCTGCTTTAGGCATTAGCTGTTCAAAAACTCCACCTGCATTGCAACTGATCTTCTGGATTAGCCTACATTGATACAAGTTTTCTCAACGAATAAACTGTGTAGATGTGCGTAAGGACACTGCTCGGTTTCCTTACGTGCAAATCATAGTTTGCCACATATGCTAAACGCACAAATGCAACCCGTTAAAATACAGAAGGAAAAGTATATGTGCACATGTCAAATTGTGACCTCGACTACGAGCGGTTTGGGATCTTGGTTGAAAATCGTAGAACTCATTGTACTGAACGTCCAGGGAGACGGGACTAAACCCGCTCTGGCGAATGGTTGTGTTCTGAGGCCTGATGGTTGAGCCCGCCGTGGCAAAGTTGGCTCCGTGAGTGAAGTTGCTTCCCACAGAATCAAGATATGCGCTAAGATACGGTAATTCAAGGCTGTTCGCTGCAAACAGAACATTCAATCAAAATATTATATTTTTATTATACAATTATATTCTACTTTAAATCGATGAATTTAAGCTTAACCACACAATATGATCAAAATTTTAGTCAGATATCGAACTCAAAACAACTATAAACGTCAACGTCGTTCATGTGAGTCGACCAAGAACCGCTAAACTAGACCCGTAGTACTAATATTACAGATTCAGTCCAATTACTAATTGTCAGATAATCTGATTTGGTTAGATTCGTTTCCTGTATAAAACCATGTGATGTCATATAAGTTAAAACAGAGGCGGGTTGGCGTTTTTGGTAGCTTCCCACACTGACTCAATTATCTTATCCACATTTACACGTCACACTTTTTTTTTCGGAAGGGTTAGGCAAGATTAGTTCTTCATTGACAATCCCTGTCCGAAGCACCAATCTTCTCTTTCCTGAAAAAATTGAAGGTTGCACTAAGAACTTCCCGCACGTCAATATCAAAGAAGAATTGAATTGCAATTACAGAACTCTAATAACTCTGTTTGAACTTGAGACGTATTTCAACATTAAAAACGTAACATTAAAGTAAGAGCAACTTTTGATGCCTGAGTTGGGACATAATATTTTATTTCACTCTACAATCAACCTAAGCGTCGGTGGAATATTTCTATTCAAATGATCGACAAACAAGTACATGAAATGAATAATTGCACGACCAAAAAAAATAAATGAATAGTTGAATCGATCATCATGGTAAAAAAATAGAAGAGGATCGTCTCCGGATTTATTTTGTAGGAATTTTAGAAATTCATACATTATAATCATTTATCGTACATCATGATGTTAATTTTCGTCAGATATTATTTGTATTTAATTTCAAATAAAAAAAATCAAATAATTTCTATCTAAAGCGATCAAAATGTAAGTCAAAACTTAGGAGGTCTAGGCGAGGCGAGTATCTAGACATGTTTAAGCGGGACGTTTTGGAACACTGCGGAAGAAGATGAAAAGTGTGGAAAAGTACCTATAAAGTCAATGACGAGACGGCCATCGCAGTAACGGCCGGCGGGGCTGTGGAAGTAGGACTCACCGTGGGGCGAACGCGCCTGGCCGAAGAGCGCAGACAAGCCGCCTGTGTCGGAGTTTGAGTCACCGAAGTTGAATATGGCCGGAAATTTACATGGAGACGATGAGGCTGCCAAGCTCACTGATAGTAAAATTAACATAGCAGTCGCAACTAGTAGTTTTGAGAAATGAGATTCCATACCGTCTGAGGAAACAAAGAAGAAGAGAAAGAAAAGACAATCACTTATCTTGCTGAAATCGGCTTTTGGCTTTTGGAGCCGAATTTGTCGATTTGTATTTGTTTAGTTTCCCTACAACTCGCTTTTATCGGTCTTGACTGGAAGCGCCTGGCATTTTTCACGAGGGGTCTACTCGGATTTGAGATGATTTTAAACACTTTAAAATCCTAGTGCAGAATTAAAGGATTTTAGAATTCATTCAAATCTAGGTGCATGGATTTTAAAAGATTTTAGAATCTATCCAAATCTAGGTGTAGTCAATTAAAATATTTTAGAATCCATTCAAATCTAGGTGTAATCAATTAAAATATTTTATAATTTATTCAAATCTTGGTGTAATCAATTATAAGATTTTAGAATCCATTTAAATCTAGGTGTAATCAATTAAAAGATTTTAGAATCCATTCAAATCTAGGTGTAGTCAATTAAAAGATTTTAAAGTATTTTAAAATCTATCCAAATCTAAATGTATTAAAAAAAATTAAAATTTTGAAGGATTTCAATAAGTTGTGGATTTTATGGGATTTGAGAGTAAAAACTATATATAGTCAAGAGCAAAAAGAAACCAGCCTCATCCCCTAGGATTTCAAAATCTTCCACCACAATCCATCACAATCCATTCAAATTCTTTAAAATGCATATGAATTTTGTAGGAGTCTTTAATCTTCTTAAATCCTATCAAATCTATTATTTTTAAAATCCTTTAATATCTTAGGGGATGTAGTCGAACTCGGATTTGAGAGGATTTTAAAAGACTTTAAAATCCTAATGTAGTCAATTAAAAGATTTTAAAGGATTTTAGAATCCATTCAAATTTAGGTGTAGTCAATTAAAATCATTTTAGAATCCATTCAAATTTAGTTGTAGTCAATTAAAATCATTTTAGAATCTATTCAAATCTAGATGTAGTCAATTAAAAGATTTTAAAGGATTTTAAAATCCATCCAAATTTAAGTGTATTAAAAAAAATTAAGATTTTAGAGGATTTCAATAAGTTATGAATTTTGTGGGATTTGAGAGCAAAAAATATATATAACCAAGACTACTACACCCCCCTTAGTTTGACTACACCCTCCTAATAATTTGCTTTCAACTTTTCGCCATTTTATAATTAAATAAATTAAATCCTAGCCAAATCGACATCCGGACTTCATGGCCCAATGGATAAGGCGCTGGTCTACGAAACCAGAGATTCTGGGTTCGATCCCCAGTGAAGTCGTCTTTTTTCTCTATTTTACAGTTCAATTTTTTTTGCTCTTCCCTCTTTCAGGTACCCAGATCTATTCATGAAACACAAAAAACTATGCTCAACGTTAATTGAACGATATTTCTGGTTGATTTTTTACAGAGTTGATCATTAAAGGTGACCTTAAATTTCGATCAGAGTTCATTCTACAAAGTAAATCCTGAAAATGTGTCATCGTCATTGCTTCAAATTTGAATCACTAAATTTCCAGTTGATTAGAGATTCATTTTAATTGTTTCTTTTTCGGTTGAGTATTCTTTGACGTGCCAAGATTACAAGACCGGAATTGCACCATGACTCGAAGCAATGCTGCAACCCCAACCGGGATACTTGAAGTAGAATCAAAACTGTGGAGTTTTGTGACATGCTTCGGTGATTGAAACCGGAGGATCAGAGAATGCGCCGTCCATAATGCGGGTGGCTAGCCACTCGTTCGCAGCATCAGAATAGTGCCCTCCATCCCAGTTAATGTGCTGAGAAGGATTGCTACAAGGACCTCCAACTTCAGTGCCATTAACAATAGCTTTCACCCCACAACGGACAGGGACATCACCGTAGCTTCCACAGCATTGAGCTAGAGGACTCGTAAAACCTGCTCATTCCACACAACGGAGAAAAAAGGGTTTAGGGTTTTGGATACGCCAAGGAAATGAAGCACAGAGACACTAGCTAAATGCATGAAGAGGGAAAAGACTTACCATACTTCTCCGCTTCACTGATAAGTGTGTATTTTGCTGCATAGATATCGACGTAAGTAAGAACTGCTTCTGAAAGTTTGGCTCTTAGTTTAAGCACTCTCTCCTTGAGCTGCCTGTTAAATTCTTGACACACCTCATTGTACCGCTTCAAGCAACCGTTCTGATCCAGGTCGCCGGGTTCTGCCATCTTATACGCAAGAGTTGAAGGCAAGCACCCGAGCGGACCTGTGTTGTGAATCCAAAAAACTCTTGCTCCTTGTTGGTAGAGTTGCTGCACATATTAAACAATCTGTTTATAGAGCCATCGGGATTTTAGGCATTTCATATGACAACTATGACGGAAAAAAATCTGGAGAGAAATTGTTTCTGACTTCGTGTTAATAAAGTTAACCCGACAATAGTGATTCATGAAATGAATAAGAAGAAGATCGAAACTGGTTACCTCGATTGTCAAGGCTAACTGCGCTGTTATGCTGGAGACGTTTTCCAGCAGCTGGTCTGCCGTCTTCCAGCTTAACCCGGCACTAAGATCGTTTTGTCCAATGTCTAAAGTGTACAAGGCCTTGGAGAAGTCCTCTGCTCTTGGGAGGCCGGCCTTGACGTATGACCTTTCATCTGAAAATCAATCCGTCATTCAGTGCAACAGCAGCATAATGAACAAATATTATTCAAGTAAAACGTCTTCAGCAAACATATATCCTTACCTCGAGGGAAAAGCTCATTTACACGTGCTTTGAACTGTGCAAATTGCGAAAGCTGTACGTTAAGAGAGATGGGGCTATATCCATCTCCAAACGTCCTGACATCTAGTGGCTGAATCGTAGATGCTCCAATCGCGAAATTCGCTCCAAAATGGAAGTTTGCTCCGATAGAATTCAGATAAGCACTTAAAAATGGAAACCCCAACTTTTGAGCTGCAAAAGAAAGGCAAATAAAAGTCTACAAGTAGCCTTAAATTTGAAGACAATGTAATGACAACAGATGATGCTCTAACCTATAAAATCGATGATGATACGCCCGTCTGAGAACCTGCCAGAAGGTTTACCAAAGAAGGTATAGCCATAGGGAGAAGGAAGCCGATAAAATGTCGCTGAGAAACTACCAGTGTCCGAATTTGAATCCCCAAAGTTATACATTGCCGGGAATTGACAAGCGCTGCACGATTTCTTCTGTGGTACAAGGCCGAAGGAAGTTGAAAGAGCAGCAACTAAAACAACTCCAACCGCCACTGCTTCCACACTCTTCTTCAGTCCCCATGGTCCTCTCCACCACCTGCCGATAGAAATAAACCTCGCACGGTCCATAAGAACTTCGTACTTTGTGAAATCGATAGAATAGCCTTACAGATTTGAAGGTCAACGGGCAGGCAAGTAGCATAATCTGGAAACATAATTTTATGAAATGAAAGATGAATTGTGATATCATCGCAAATATAATTGGATTTCATTTGTTAGGTGTCCACATCGGTTGTTTAAATTTATTCAAGAACAAAACAAGGTTGGATCCTTAATTTAAACACTCTCACCTCAATGATTAAGTACAATATTAAAGCCGTACCAAACTTATAGAACAAGTTATCCGCTTGAAGTTGAATCAAAACTGTGGAGGATTGCGACATGCTTCAGCGATTGAGGCTGGAGAGTGGGACAAAGAGCCGCCCATAGTTTGGTTGGCTATCAAGTCGTTTGCAGCATCGGAATAGTGCACCCCATCCCATCTCAACTTCAGTGCCGTTAACAAATCGCTTTCCTCCCACAATGGATATGGTAATCGCCGTGGGGACCTGTGTTGTGAATCCAAAGAACTCTTGCTCCTTGTTGGTAGAGTCGCTGCAAGACTACCAATATCACTATTTTGTTCAAGATTGTAATCTCTTTAAGAACATTTACAAGTTGATGCGAAAATGCAACATTGTAGCTGTTTTCATGGTTAACAATTTTCTACTCAAAGAAATTACAGGTTCCGCCCGAAGCACTTGTCATTGATGAAATGAACGTAGCCATATCCGAGACCGTAAGACTTCAAGGCTTAACAAAGAATGTATTGCGGTAGGGAGAAGGAAGTTGAAAAAAATGTAGCTGATAAATCATCCGTGGTGGAATTAGAATCGCCAAAGTTAAACCTTGCTGGGACTCGGCAACCATTACTTGATGTGTTTTGTGGACTTGGCAACCACTCCAACTGCCACTGCCTCCACTCTTCACTCCCCATGGCCCTCTCCACCACCTATTGGTACAACCTAACCTTGCACGGTCCATTTGAACCTCCTCCTACTGCTGTCTCTCACTCCCTTTTCCTCAAACAAGGGAATAAACGGCCTCTTTGGGATTGCTTCTGAAACGGTTAAAAATGTTTTCAGACAATCAAAAGCGCTTCTAACACAGTAAATATAAGTGTTTCAAAGTTACATAAGCATAAGGATTTTTACATGATACCAAATAAAAGCACTTTTAGCAAAACCGCCAATGACACGGAAAAAAGATGAAAGTGAAAGTTTACGTAACTTGAACGTTAGGTGATGGAGCTACATGGTTGTGTTCTTCTGCACTAGTTGTGCTTCTTGTGGTTCATTTGTTGAAGAAAACAAACTGATTTGGGGCTTCCTAGTTCCTACAATCCGTAAATTTAGGTTAAATGGATAGCAGGTAGCAAAATGTGGAAAATAAACATTAAAAAATAAAAATAAAAAATGTATGCGTAGCGATATCATTCATTCATCATCATCATTATAAACGGACCAGGATCCTCTCCGGAACAGCTTCTCCATCATAAACAAAATCGTAGTCAGAATCGGGAGTATTGCTGGTCAAACATCCAACGAATCAGACTACGCCACATTGGTTTTTTGAAATTATTTAAGCCTACCACAACTGATTCTTCTCCAACACAGCCACAGGAGTTTCTTCTTATCAAATTTATGGAATCTTCATTGGACTTCAATGTCACTGAATGGAGAAGAACTTCCTTGAGACGCCATGGTGACGGTGTCCCAATGAACTGCCTTTTAGAAAAGTATAAGCATAGGCTCCGGATACCGCTTCCACGGCATCGCTTGTATGGTCAACACAGAACACTTGGCTTTAACTTTGACTTGTGAGCTAAAAGTACAAAACAAATTTAAACACAAACACTGAGAAACTTCAGATGGAATTTGGATCGAGGGTTTATCCCGTAGGATTCAGAGTTAAGCATTCGCGCAACAAAAATTGAGAAACTTGAGTTCCACAACGAGGCCATGCACAAAAGAACCAAAATATCTGTATAATTCCCAGACGATTGTCACAAAAATAGACTAGTGAGTCCCATGGTGTTCAGTAAAATTGGATCCTAAGAACAATACAGGCTCCTTCACATAAAAAAACAGACAACAAAGAAAACGGAAAACTGCAATTTTACATAGTTTCACGATGCAACAATAGATCGTCAACGCAAGAGTTTTCCCAGTGCCGGTAATCAATAATGCTTGCTCCATTTCCCAGAGCAAAATGAAGAAAACAAAAAGAGTGAGGCAAAATATTATTTGGTCCTGTTTGTCAGAAGCGCAATTCAACGAATCCATAGAAACGGCGCAGTTGTTCACCATCTTTCTCTTGACCTTGCCCTGCCAAATAAACAACCACCAAACGTCATATGCATTTTGAGGCATTCATAGACAAACATTTAGCTCTGAAAGCACATATTATGCTGACTACACAGGCGTAAATCGCCGAGAATGGATTGTTATTTTGAGATGTCCCAATTCTTTAATAATCAAATGGTCATTCTTTGAAAGTTTTTGATCCAATTTTAAACTTTTTCTTACAACTATTAATCAACTTTGTCCCCATGCATTCTTGAGAGTTCTGGGATCAGGCTACTAAATAGCATAATGAAAAAATTTATTTCCTAAGCATAACAGATCAAGTTACTTCTTAAACAGGTTAACATCCTCCATAAGACTGTAAACAGGAAAGCACAGAAGCACATTATTCTCACCTGCCCATGTCTCTGCTCCCCAGAAATCCTCCTCTTTCCCTGCCACCATGGAATGACCTTCTGTCATCAAAAGGCCTAGCCCACGGATCTCCTTTGCCTTGCAAGGGAGACCTATCTACGTATTCCACGCTTCTAGAATCTTCAAATGACCCCGAATAAGACGGCGTCCTCTCATGAAAGTTACCGGCCCTCCCTGCTGAAGACCCAGGCCTTCCTGCCCCAGACCCAGGCCTACCAGCCCCAGACCCTGGCCTATCGATGGCCTTCTGCCCAAAGCGAACTTTGTCATCAAATTCTCGTATCAATGCCTCCAATTCCCTTTCCTTCTGTAGTACTATATCACGTAGACTTGGCTGATCACCACCAGACTCTTGCACCGTTTCACTGTTCACTTTATCCGTAGATTCTTTCTCAAGTTCCTTCTTTAGATGATCTATTTCCTCCTTCAATCTCTTTTCCTCCTCTGTTTCAGGTCTGCAACAAAAGGCTTAAGAGGTCAATTCGACAGGACACCCACAGGTTACATATAACCACGACAAGAAAGTTGAAAATAAATAGTTTGCCTACTGCTTACGAGGCAAACTACTTGAGTTTATTGATAAGGTTTCATCTGCCTACTGCATTTTGCAATGCTAAATTACTGCCAAGTGGAAAAGGTAATCCAGTGAATAATATATTTGACCAATTAAAATGCAATTCTAATAATTTCCACGTAGGTGCAATCAGGTTTGAATATTTATAAAAGAAAACAAAATTAGTACCTTGTGATTAGATCAGACTCATTCAGCAAAGAAAAAGACACCAGGCTGTTTCAGCATAATATCCAGCAAAGAAAAAGACATGGCCTTGTGCAAGGTCTCTGACCGCCTAGTTGTATGCAATGAATATCTACTTCATCGGGGAGGGGAGGAAAAAAGTTTATGTAAACTCATTTCACCCCCACACCACAAACACACAATAAGACAAGAATGTGCCCAAGAGGAAGCACTAACCCAAATATAATCTACTTGTTTCAACCATACACTAGTCTACTCGTTTCTATAGACCCTTTTCAATCGAAACATAAACTCAATACACATAACCCAAAGGTGGCAAATGGCACTAACCCATCTAGCATCTTTGCATGCACTTGGTAGTTGTTGGGAATAATTCCAGCAGTATTCTCCCGATTATTAACTAGTAAGACAACTTATGGCAAGTAAGTAGGGACTAAGATGAAGAAATGAAGAAGCCATGCAAGTAACAAATGAAGTCGAGCAATAAAAAAAAAATTTCGAAGCGCTACTTGAAGGAAATTCAAACAATAGCTTAACATGGCGAACATTCGAATTTTAATACAGGATCTCACAGGGGCATGCTTAGAACAGTCCTCATGACAAATCATGACATAGCATTTTGTTTTTAGTGTTAGCAAAGCACTAATGACTTAAAAGGTTCCCCATTCCACTTGAAGAAAGTAGACAGATAAATTTCTCCTAAAACTATACATGACTAATATTCTAAGCATCAGCAACTGGGCAATTCTTAATAGCAAAAAAAACAATCAACCAACCATTACCAATTCACCATACTTATTGAAACCATTACTTAGCTGAATGCACTACCTACAAATTTAACAAAATAGAAAGCAAAACCAACCTGTCAATACCCTGATGCTCCAGCTCGAGATCAATCTTCCGCCAATCCTTACCCCGCTCCTCCAGCAAAACCTCCCTTGGCTTGGCATCACCAAAGGGGTTTACTTTCGGCCGCGGCTTCACCACATTATCACTTGCATGCAGCCCGGGCCCTTCAGACCGGCTTGACTGAGCACTCGAAGGCCTGCTTGAGTGGGCACTCGTCGGCCTACTCGTCTTCTTGGCTTCAATTTCCGACTCCAGCTTCTTCCAATCCAACCCTTTCCCAGCCAAAATCTCCTCCCTAGGTCGAGCTGCTCCGAAGGGGTTCGGCTTATTGGTCTTCACAACCTGCGATGGCTCATTCACGCCGGCCTCGACTTTCGGAGGATCCAAAACCAATTTGGGTCGCTCTCTCTCAACTCTGTCGACCTCGCGTCCGCCTCTCGCCCAGCGATCCGGTTCCGGACCCGAATGAAATTCAGACCCAAATGGGGATGACCTAGAAGGAGCAGGCTTCTTCCCAACAGCCCAGTTATCAACCTCGTCTGCCCTAGACCAAGCTGGGCCGCCCATACCACCACCAACACCACCACCACCCCCACCCCCAGCACCAACACTACCGAGCGAGCTATACCGGTTCTGCCTACCGGAATCTACAGAAGGAAGAGACTTTTTAGTCATTGCCCAATTGTCAACCTCGTCCGCCCTTGACGGTTGATCTAAATCAGAAACCCTAGAAGGCGGGCCGCCCCTCCTGTCGTCGTCGAATCCACCGTAGGATCTTCTTCCACCACCACCCCACGACCCGTCCCCGCCCTCTCTGTCCCCGCCCCGACCCGGATTCGTACCAGAGCGACCGTAGGAGGGAAACCCGCCACCAAGGCGACCGTACTGCATTTCTTCGGCAGAGCGCTCCTTGGGGCCTGTAGGGAGGCGCATCATCTCGTCGGGAGTGAGGCCGACACGATTAGAGGCGGGGGTCGCGGAGGTGTTGTAGAATTCAGAGAGGCTCATCTTCTTCTTCTTGGTCTTGGCGCTGACGGCTTCCTTTAGGCTGGGGAAGCTCTGGGACTCAACCTTGGCGGCCGCGAGCTCCTCGGCCTCTTCTCGCTCAGCCTCGGCGGCCCAGTTGCCGACAGTACCCCAGGGTTTGTCCATCTTCGACGGTTTGCGAGATCTGTGAACGCAGTTCGAAATGAAAGGGAGAAAAATGACCAGAAAAATTTGAAAAAAAAAATGGAACGAGGCGAAGGCGAAAATATAATAAAAAGTGGTTTTATTTAAAAAAAAATAATTAATTAATAAAAAGAAAAGAAACTAGAAAGTGAGATGCGAGCTGGGGCTCCGTTATTGTAGCCGGAGCTCCGAGGACATGCAAAGAAGAGGGAAGAGCAAGGAGAGTGGGCGCGTGAGCATTTATGTGTGGGAAACGCAACTCACCAGCTAATATCAGCTACGTGGTGATTTCCTGAGGCGGTCTGATTGTGAAAGTGGGCCCGCGAGGTCGAACTGTGAACCGTTGATTTTGTGGGCCCCGAGTAAGTCGTGGGCCTCATGCAAGTTGGAGCGTTGGGGTGTTTGCGTGACTTGTTGGGTTTTGTGGAGTCACTGGAGTGTTTATGTCGACCACCTTGAGCATCCCGCTGATTTAACTTCTTGGTAGTTGACGGTTGTGATGCTCTTTGCACTGCACCTTTTTCTGAACAAAAAAACCCATCTATTTTCAGAAATTCAATGAGAGTTTTTTTATTTTTTTTTAATTTTTTTTAACTATAAATTTGTTAGATTCAATGGTAGATTTATGAGTCGATTATAGGTTTTGGGCAATTAGCCATGAGAAAGCAGAATGTATAGTATGTTTCCTGATAATTTTTCAATGTACATACAAAGAGAATAAATATTTTCTAGTATTTTTTAATTAAATAGTGTTTTTCACACACATTTTTATATTTTTCACTCCTTTTAATTTTTAGGTAAATTACAAAAAATTACCTCAACTATAGGTCCAACGTCAATCTCATACGTCATATTTGAAAAATAACAATGTCATACCTCATCTTATAAATTTGTGTCAATATCAAACCTCTGTCAGTTTTTCTGTTAAATGCTAACGTGGCTTAAGATGGACTCCACTCCTTAGTCCAATTGGATTAGAAAATTAATAAATTAATAAATAATTAAATAATATTTTTATAAAATAAGTGGGACCCACCCCTACAAATTCATCTCCCTCACCAAATTTAAATCTGTAACCAAACACTCCCATAATCCCCCTCTTCTCCATCTCCAGACCAATTCAAACAAAAAAACCCCCCTAATTTCCCTGAAACCTTAACCCTACCTCTTCCCGGATCTTCCCCTTCAGACCCATCGGCAGCTATCTTCCTCCCCACCACCTCCACCGCCACCGCCATTACCTTCTTGAAATTCTCGGCCTCCTTCATTTTTGTCCCTATTCGTTTGCTTCTAAGAAGCCATGCGCCACACACTCCCTGCTTTCCTCATCTTCACATGCGCTTCCCTGTTCCTCATCGCCTTTTTCTCCCTCCATTTCTCCCGCACCACTGACTTAATCCACCATTTCCCCATCACCCTCGCCAACAACCGCCACCATTTCATCCTCGTAATCCGCGATTAGCCTCCTCCTACCCCTCACCGCACTCGCCACGACGTCTCCTCCCTCACGAACCTCCTTCACTGCCATATCCACTGTCTCCGTTCTCTTCCTCTCGTGGGAAGTACTACTCATTGTCTTTCTAGAGACTCTACTTCCATCCACCAAAGGCAACAACTATGTTTGTCTCTTCCAGAACAACTATACCTTTGATGCCAGGCTCTTCAAAACGTTGCCGTTTACGAACTAGGCGACGCTGGCGTGCCCCATGCCTAACCGAGTGAAGCGTCTTCACTCGTTTCACCAACCTATGTTGGCGAAGATGTAACATCTCATATCACTCAGGGGAGTAGATCTTGTAAGCCTTATATGTATATTCTCATCTCTACCTAGCACGAGGTCTTTTAGGAGCTCACTGGCTTCGGGTTCCATGGGAACTCCGAAGTTAAGCGAGTAGTGCGCGAGAGCACTCCCATGATGGGTGACCCACTAGGAAGTTCTCGTGTGAGTTCCCAGAAACAAAACCTTGAGGACGTGGTCGGGGCCCAAAGCGGACAATATCATGCTATGGTGGTAGAGCGGGGCCGGGATGTGGTGGACCCCGGGGCGGGATGTGACAATTTGGTATCAGAGCCTAATCCTGGCCGTGGTGTGCCGACGAGGATGTCGAGCCCCTAAGGGGGGGTGGAATGTAACATCCCACATCACTCAGGGGAGTGAATCCTATAAGCCTTATATGTATATTCTCATCACTACCTAGCATATGGCATTTTGGGAGCTCACTGGCTTCGGGTTCCATGGGAACTCCGAAGTTAAACGAGTAGTGCGCGAGAGCACTCCCATGATAGGTGACTTACTGGGAAGTTATCGTGTGAGTTCCCAGAAACAAAACCGTGAGGGCGTGGTAGGGGGTCAAAGTGGACAATATTGTGTTATGGTGGTGGAGCTGGCCCGGGATGTGGTAGACCCCGGACCGGGATGTGACAGAAGAGCTTGGACAAAGACACGCTGGTGCAGGGTTTGAATTCACCGGAGCTGATGGTCCAGTGGAACTTCATGGTTTACGAGTCGTTCTTGACCAATTGCCAGTGGTCGCTCGACATTCTGAACTTCTAGGCGCCGATGGGTCCGAAGAGGAAGATGGACGAGGTAGGGTTAGGGTTTCGGGGGAACTAGGGGTTTTTTGTTTGAAATTGGTCTGGAGATGGAGAAGATGGGAGATTATGGGGGTGTTTGGTTACAGATTTAAATTTGGTGAGGTGATGAATTTGTAAGGGGTGTGTCCCACTTATTTTATAAAAATATTATTTAATTATTTAATATTTTATTAATTTTTTAATCCAGTTGGACTAAGGAGTAAAGCTCATCTTAAGCCACGTCAATATTTAACAGAAAAATTAACTGAAATTTTGACGGATGTCTGACATTAAGACGAATTTGTAAGATGAGGTATGACATTGTTGTTTTTCAAACCTGAGGTATGAGATTGTCGTTGAACCTATAGTTAAGGTAATTTTTTGTCAACGAATAAAATGAATTAAGAAAGTTTAACGACAAAAAAATTAACAAGAGTGTGGAAGGTAAGAAAGAGTGTTCTTTTTTTTTTTTGAAATTTTTTATTATTATTAAGGGGAAGGGGAGGGATTCGATAATATTACAATGATTTAGGAGATGAGGAGTTTCGAACCTGGAATGCACGGGCGAAATCCACTAAGATATTGGACCATATGCAAACAAAAAAACATAAAGAAAAAAAAATTAATATGCTTATTTTTTATGGAAAATTTGAAATAGGTCCAATTTTATAGGCTATCTTTTGAAATAAGTCCAATTTTTAGTGACATTTGACTTTTGAAATATGTCCAATTTTTAGTTACTTTGGACCCATATACCTTTTTTTTATATTGGTGATACATCATTTAATTTGTAAATTTAGTGCACTGCAAGTTGGGCCCCACTGACCTTGTTTGTCTGCCAAAACGCACCACCCACTCGTGCGTTTGTGCATGCACCTAACATAAAGAAAAATTAATAATGTGACTAACGTTATGCTGACCTGACACATGCGACATCAGATGGCACTTGGAGAAGTGGTCGGGTCAGATTGCTTGATGGGTTTGTCGGCCCACTATTTGCCTGACTTTTTGGGTCACTATTTGTGTGACTTGCTCTAAATGCCACCGCATGTAAATAAATGGGTGTCTGTGTATTGCATGAAAAGGGCTATTTGTTTTGAAGTCTTTTGGGCCCTCCTTGCCGCCTTGCCGAACAAATTAAACGTCTGGAATCCATCACCATCGCAAAAAGGATGGAAGAAAAGAAAGGTTGAATAGAGTCCGATATAGTTTCAATGCTACGTAGATTTGACGATATAAATATTTTAACCGTTAAATCTCATTTTCACAATTGCTTAAATTTTTAAAATATTTATTTTTTCAGATTACTTAATGTTACTTAATATTGAAGGAAAGTGGGATAAAATCATCCAATTTCAATGTATGTTTTCCATTATTGCTTAAATAATACATCTCATATACAAAAAATAGAAATACCTTTATTTCTGGGAACAACAATCATTATTCCTACTTTACTTATATTCCCCTAATTCTCAAAAAACCCTACTTCCCCACATCAACAACTCCACGTCTGTATTCTAATACGACACAATAAATTTGATTTAACGCAACATATTTCAGTAATACACAGAAGAGAATTCTTTAAATGATAATTTTATTCTTCTCAATGAGGCGTATTTATACAAGGTGTACAACCCTAATGTAATAGGAAGAAAACTAATTACACGAGATTACAGGAGATTACATAGAATTGATATCAATTAGGAATCCTACCTAAAATACAAAGTCAACACTCCCCCTCAAGTTGGTGCATATATGTTACTCATGTCCAACTTGTGTAAGAAACATGCAAACTTATGACTTGAAACAGCTTTCGTGAGGATATCTGCCAATTGATCATCTATTCTTATTGTCGGTAGCTTAATTATTTTTTCTTCTAATTTTTCTTTGATGAAGAACCAATCAACTTCAACGTGCTTTGTTCTATCATGTTGTACCGTATTATGTGCAATGTCACGGGCAGCTTTATTATCACAAAATAATTTCATAAGCTGATCATGTAGTATACCCAAATCGCGAAGCAGGAGCCTAAGCCACAGAATTTCACAAATCCCTAAAGCCATACCTCTATATTCAGCTTCTGCACTAGAACGGGTAACCATATTCTGTTTCTTACTTCTCCATGTAACAAAGTTACCCCCAATGAATGTAAAATAACCTGATGTTGAGCGTCTATCGTCAATTGAACCCGCCTAAACTGCATCAGTGTAACCTTCAATTCTAAGATGATTATTCCTTTTAAACAAAATTCCTTTGCCGGAACTTCCTTTCAAATATCTCAAAATTCTCATCACTGCATTTATATGTTGTTCTCCGAGATCATGCATGTATTGACTTACTACACTTAAGGCATAAGCAAGGTCCGGTCTTGTGTGTGCCAAGTACATTAAACGGCCTACTAACCTTTGATATCTCCCTTTGTCAACTGGTACTTAATTAGGATTAACACTAAGCTTCAACCCTTCCTCTAATGGTGTAGCTACTGGTTGACAAGCTGACATGTCGATTTCGTGCAACAAATCAATAATATACTTCCTATGTAATAAGAAAATTCTCAAACTGCTTCTCGATACCTCACCAAAAAATATTTCAAGGATCCAAGGTCATTCATCTCAAATTCTGTAGACAAATATCTTTGCAAGGCCGCACGTTCTTCCGGGTCATTACCTGTTACCACCATATCATCTACATACACAATAGGTGCAGTAAGTTTCCCATTTCGTCTTTTCAAGAACAAAGTATGATCGGAGTTACTTTGTTTGTAGCCAAATGCTCTCATAGATTTTGAGAATCTTCCAAACCATGCCCGAGGGGACTGCTTCAAACCATATAAGGATTTCTTCAACCTGCACACTTTTCTTTTATATTTATCTGGAGCATTACATCCCGGTGGAAGATCCATATAAATCTGTCAAGTCCCCATGCAAAAAGGCATTCTTCACATCGAACTGCTGTAATGGCCAATTAAGATTTGCAGCCAAGGACAACAAAACACAAACTGTATTGATCTTTGCTACATGGGCAAATGTATCTGTATAGTCAATTCCATATTTTTAAGTGTATCCTTTTGCTACTAGTCTTGCCTTGAAGCGATCCACTGTCCCATTAGCTTTGTACTTCACCGTATAGACCCATTTGCATCCCACAGGTTTCTTACCGACTGGCAAGTCTGTGATCTCCCAGGTAGCATTCTTCTTCAAAGACTTCAATTCTTCATTCATTGATGATTGCCAACGTGGATTAGCTAAATCCTCATGCAAACTATTAGGAATAGATACAATAGATAATTAATGCACAAATGACTTATTTGATTCTGACAGGTGACTGGTAGACACATTACTTAACGAGTATAACACATTAGACTCAGGGTTGGGCTTACTCATCAGATACCTAGTTTTGCATTTAGGGTCGGCTTCATAAGTAAGTTTAGGAATACCTCGGCTGACGTGATCAGGGAGACGACGTGGTGGTAGTACATCCAGGATCGAAGACGATTGATTATGGTTATTGGGACTCAAGATCGACTGTGAGATAGTTGGTAACATAGGACCGTCCGATGGTGAGGAAACTGGCAGTGAGCTATCAGGTCGTGAGTTATTTGGCGATGTCAACTCGTCTCTTTCAAGGTTTTCAACATTGTTTCCATGTGAATGATCACCATTTGTCTCCAAGACATCACCACTTAGTTCTAATCCATTCACATCATTGTTCTTGTGTGAGCGATCACCACTTGTCTCTAAGACATCACCACTTAAATCCAAATCATTCACACTATCTATATTTGGAATAGGATAATCAAGAGTTTGAACTTCTGTCTGATTCTCCCCCTGAAGTGAAGACTCGAGATGGGCAAAGTACATATCATTGTCATGAAACGCAACATCCACAGTGACAAACAATTTTTTTGTCGGAGGTGATAACAACGATACCCCTTTTGATTTGAGGCATACCCTACAAACACACATCGTAAGACCCGATGCTCAAGCTTACTTCTTTGTTGTTTATGAAGATGAACGAAGACCACACAACCAAACACGTGAGGTGGAAGATTAGGAATTGTAGGAGCATCAACATATGAAGAAAGAGTCTGGAGCAGTGTCTGAAAGTCGACTAATCGGGATGGAACACGATTTATGAGATACGCAGTTGAGGTGAAAGCTTCTTCCCAAAAAGATAATGGGAGATGCGTCTCAATCAAAGAAGCACGAACAACTTCTAAAAGCTGACGATTCTTGCGTTCTGCAACACCATTTTGTTGTGGAGTATATGGACATGTAGTCTGATGAACAATAGTTCAGAGTTTATATATTCGATGCCATTGTCACTCTTGAGAACCTGTATTTGTGACTTATATTGTACTTGTACCATTTTATAAAACCGCTAAAACAAAGAAGTAACTTCACTTTTGGACTTCATCAAACAAACCCAAGTCATACGTGTGCAGTCATCAATAAAAGTAACAAACCAATGAGCACCACCAAGTGTAGCAATTTTAGATGGTCCCCAAACATCAGAATGAATGATCATACACAGGATTGAACTTTTATTCAAACTAGGCGGAAACGAAGTACGATGACTTTTAGCAATTTCACAAACACCACATTTAAAGTTAAAAATATCATGCTTACCAAACAGGCTAGGAAACAACTTCCGCAGATAGCCGAACGAAGCATTTCCAAGTCTACGATGCCACAACCAAATCTCCAAAGCTTTATTCTTATCCCCCAGATTTCCTTCCACTGCAAGAGCTTGAGTCAACATTCGGGAACTGTTTGATGTCAGCTCCAAGTAGTAGAGTTTCCCTTTCTTAATACCATAACCAATCGTCTTGCGAGTCCGAATGTCCTTAAAAACACAAAAGGAAGGCCAAAAAATCACAAGACAATGCAGAACGACAGTTATTTGAGCAACATATAATAAATTATAGTCAAGAAAAGGAACAACAAGTACGGTATCAAGACTAAGGGTATCTGAAAGGGAGACGGTTCCTTCCCTGATAATAGGGGTAGAATTACCATTGGCGACACTGACGACAGTTTTGGTGGATGGTTTTAGGGTTTTTACTAGAATCACAAGTCATATGTTCAGTAGCACCAGAATTAATTATCCACATATTATTCATAATAGAGGCAGAAACCTTTAAAGCCTTACCATTGTTACCTGTATTAGTAGAGGCAGACACTTCCGCAACTATATTTTCAGAATCAACCTTCGTATCAGCAAACGAGGTACGCATGGTCGTATTCTCATGTCCAAGTTGGTCGGATCGATTTGGAGACGTACAAGTCCAAACTGCCATTCCCAAGCAACTTTAATCAATGCGTCACTCGGTGATCAGTAAAGCCCAGATTTTCAAGCAAACCAAGCCCAATAAGCTTCAATTTGCACGGGTCAACAAAGAGGATAGCCCAACAACAATTAAAAAAAATAATAATAATAATAAAACACAATTTTTTCTTGCCGTGTGGGCCTTAATCAAACAGCCAATTTTTTTTTTCCTTTTTTTTTTTTTTTCCTAACACCACCAATTCTTCTCTCTTCCGTTGATTCCCCTTTTTCTTTTTTCCTTTCACATTTTCCTGTTTTGTTTTCTTCTCACTTTGAAACAGCAGCGGTGGTATGGTGGTTCAAGGCTCTAACAAGGATAATAGCAGCAAAGACATATTCCAGTTCAAAGTGCGAGATAGAGGTGTAGTAGTACTGAGGTGGATTGGTCAGATTAGCGGGTCGGATGGGAGCAAGTTCGTGGGTCGTCGAACCTCAAGTCGGGTATGGCGCAGCAACACAAGTCAGTTGGGTTGCAATTTGTGCAATCCTTCACGGCTTCAAATCAAATCAGAAGCAAACAGGCTAGTTGGTCTGTCGTGTCACACAACAGAAAATGAAACGATTCGATGAATGCGGGTCAGCAACGACGGCGTCGCTCACTGTTCGTTTCGAATTCAGAGAGGGTAGCAACGACAACAGTCGCTCACTGATCAAGGTCGACGCACCACACACGGCTGAGCCACAACAGTGTTATCGCAGCTATGGGTTTTTTTTTTCTTCTTTCGACCTGGCTCTGATGCCAAGAAGAGAATGTTTGAGTGATAATTTTATTCTTCTCAATGAGAGGTATTTATACAAGGTGTACAACCCTAATGTAATAGGAAGAAAACTAATTACACGAGATTACAGGAGATTACACGGAATTGATATCAATTAGGAATCCTACCTAAAATACAAAATCAACACACACAATAATGTGCTTCAATTTCTGCTAACTTGATTCACAAGTTACCAAAAATATTGAAGGACTCGTATCACTTACCCAACATTTGAAGTCTCGTGTTCGATTATCGTTTTTGCCAATTTGATTTACCCTTAAACGCCACTATTGCTTGTATAAAAAAATATATATATAACTCTATATATATATATATATATATATATATAGAGTAATGGCTTAACCGCTGACCTCATTACTCATTAGTCCCCCGTATCCCCTGCTTTCGCTCCGTCACCAAAGCCTGAGTCTTCCTCTGCATCGCCAGCAGCACGTTGTGCCACGTGTTCACTCTCGAATTCACCTTCCCGTACACCCCCACATTCACGTCCTCCAAATCCCGCGTCTCCACTGCCAAAACCTCACCCGCCTCCGCGCCGTCGAGCATGCAAATCAGGCACGAGCAGAACCCCTTCGAGATCTCCGAGTCGCTGTCCGCCCGGAACCTAATCCTCCCCGCCTCGTCCATCTCCACCTCTACCCACACCTGCGTCGAGCACCCCTGGACTCGGCTCTCTGGCTCCCGCGCCGACACATTGTCCGGCGGGAGCCTCGCTGCGTAGTGTAGTAGCCGCTTCACGCGGTCGATTGGCTCCACCAGGGACTTGAATTCCAAAACGAGCCGTTTTATCTTGTCAGCCACCATCTCCGTGGCCTTCGACGGAGGCGCCTCCGCCGCCGTCAAGGCCAACGCGCTCGGGTTTCGAATTCCTCGAGTGGGGATGCATTTTATGGATAAGGGACATCTGTTGTTTTGTTTGTCGAGTTTCAACTTGGCCGGTTTAAGGTTGTGGAATTGGCGGTTTGAGGATGATTCGGCCGCAGCGGAGCGGAAGGAGGAGAAATGAGGCTGTGTTGTTGTTGTAATTGCCGTGGAGTTCATGTTTGGATGCAGAGAAAGCGATGGAAAGAGGAAAAGAAAAGTCGGGAAAATGTTAGATAGAGAGAGAGAGAGAGAGAGAGAGAGAGAGAGAGAAGTGAGGGAGTTGGTTAAACTGGAAGGTGGAGAGCAAGAAAATTGGAGATCCTTAAAGTGCGCACCGTCTTCCCTCGTTGTCTGCCGCGAAAGTTTCACTGAGGATAGAGGAGTGAGGAATTTACGATATTTATAAATGAGGGGTTGGTTCAATAGTTCGCCACGAGGGAGAGTCTATACGAGGCGCCAAACATTACAAAATTAATGTCGTAAGGTATCTTGCATGTGGTCCAAATATTCCTGTCGACAGGGTTTTGGATTGTCCCTATTGAAACTCATCATCTTTAAATTATTATAATCGTTTCGAATTTTTTTTATTTTTTAATAAGAAAAATGTTATTAGTACTTTAAAAATTTTATTTTACATTCCTCATAAGTGTATTTTTCTTTTTAAAATAGAAAGTTAGGAGCGTAAAATGAGAACTTTGGAGTGCCAATAACAATTCATTTTAATAATAGTAAATTTCTAAAAAGGATTATTTTTTTGGAATTAAATTGATTTTTTTAGTAGAGTTACAGTCTTAGTGGATTAAATAGTTAATTTTTAGTGATGTTGAGAATTATAAGAACGATTCTTCACATAGTGTATAGACATAATTAATTTTTACTACTACAGTAAAACGCCATTTCCGGATATTAAATTGATTTTTTTTTCCATTTTCTATGGGTAAATAGAAAACAATTATTAATACTAATTAAGTGATGCCTCCTTTCATCGTTGACGGATATGAACTCCACGGCAATTACAACAAAATAAAAATATTCATATTACAAATCAACTAAATAAAAATTTGACTATTGTCCAATTATCAAATATACGAATTCAATGTTTTTGGATTCAGTTAGAGATAGTTTGAAAGTGCTTAATTAACTGAAAATGATGTTAGAGAAAATATTTTTGAAACCAATTCTTAGTACAAATGCAAGTTAATCTTGAAAAAGCATATGAAGTGCCTTCTGCAAGAAACACAAAACTTGTACTTCTTGAAAAATACACTTATGTGCTTTTAATGTTTTTGCAACAAAAATTATTTACTCTTAGGGTTGGTTTGGTATTGCTGTGCTTTGAAAAAAAACTGCTTCTGCTGTGTTGTGAGAATAAACTCATTTTTGCTGCTTCATGTTTTTAGTTTTTTTTCATCCAAAATTATGAAAATAAGTATTTTTAAGTGTTTACCAAACACATTTTTGAGCTCAATTTTTTTTATACCCACTTTTTATAAAAGCACCTAAGTACCAAACCAGTACTTAAAACACTTTCAATCATCAAAAAACACTTCTCAAATGCTCCCTTAATTTACTGCAAGAGATTAGACTAAGCAACCCAAAGAGGTAGGAAATGAATTAAGATATTACCACCGCTAGTGACAGTAATAATTTTAATAAATATAATATTCCAAACTCAAAGTTGGGGCTGCCGCACGTGATGATATGATATGTATGTCTTAAGTGGAACTAAAATATGACAGTTAATTAACTAATTAATTTTATAAAATTATCTTTACACAGTGTGACTTGTGTGCTTACGTAGCCGAATAAAATTAGATATTTTTCATCAGCCACCTCTGTCGCTTTAATTATTTCATGCTTCAAGCTTTGTTCATCCACTAATTATGTGCACATATGAGAGATGATCGTGAGGTTATATTATTAAATGACACTTATTTTTAAATTGTACCGAGATTTTCTGAATTCAAATTTCATATCTTAAAAAATTTATTAGGCTTTACTCATCATGCGATGGATATGAAATGCGAAAAAGTTGGTGTTACGCTCTATTCTTGTTCAAATTATTTTCTTTTTATCATTGTTTCATATTGACGTCCAACATGCCGTAATCATTCCTGTAATTACCAAAAATATCCAAAAATGTACACGATGAAGTTATATGTAGTTGCTTGTTGGATATGTAACGTGCTTAGTGATGTAGCTTTTGGAGTACAATGTGTGTTTCTTCTTAAATTTGTATCCATCACGTGGTGGTCTTACAATATCATTGAATTATGTTCGACGACCAAAGTTTAAAAATTTGGCATTTATACCAATAAGGAAAAGAGAAATTAAGGAAAATTTGGACGTAAACTGTAATTATGAATAGATTTCACCACAAGTATTTAATTGACAGTTTTGAATCACAATGGCCAAATTAAAAGTGTGATGTCATCACAGGAACCATGAAAAAGGGTAGCCAATTGTTATGTATTTATTTAAGTTCGCTAGGCACTTTTGTATTTATATTTGTTTTCTTCGGAGTGGCAGGTATTTCAAATGAACTACGGAATCGCAATTCCATCCAAAAAATTTGAGGATGCAAAATATAATAAACCGAATTATCATTCTCACTGATTCTTAAAGGTTAAATATTAAAGCATATGCCACATCCCTTTCCCTCTTACTTGCTGAACAAGAAAGAACATGAAGAACAAGCAGCAAAACTACACCTAAAAAATGCTTTGGATTATCCTGCACCTAAATACAGTGCAGGACAATCAGTGCAGCCCCGTGCGGTACGACCGAAAAAGAAATTGCGTCGCCTATTACCCCTAAGTCTTGTCCGGTCCATACTTCCGATCCCGTGCAAGAACCTCTGGCCAAGTTTGTCATTGGAAGTTCTTTGACTATGTCTGCTCTTTGTGCAGTTATAGTAGCCCAATCATCGAACAAATTGAAAAACGCTATGTATATTTCTCCTGTAATTGCAGAAACGCAAACAGAATCAGAATTGACAATCGAGAAATATGCACCAGTTACGTTGAGAATTGAGAAATATGCTAAACCTTTTGTTCCAGTTGCAATCCAAGAGCGAGCAACATCGGTGACGGCTTTAGCTGAACAGGTGATCAACTTGTAAGTTAAAACCATGATTTAAACATAATTTCAAGACTCACTGACAGAATCAATGTACGAAAAGGCACTCGTGTTTTAATTTATTACCTTCAAATAAAGAATCAATTCTTGCACAGAGGCCAGAATAACTATTCACCAAGGTTCCGTTGGGGTTCAACTCCCACATCTGTTAAGTTCAAATACGTCATTTCAAAAAGTCACTCATTCACGATACAATTCATTCCGTACAACTTGTTCAGATTAGACACTCAATGGTGTATGCAAGATATCAATTCTGTATGGATTAAGTCTATGTATTGGGACTGAAGATACCTGGTTTGCATCCCATCTACAAGGTGAAAAGAAACCTCTCTTAACGTCCTTCGAAGTAAGCTTTTGTTTAGGAGAAGCATGCAAACAGCGATCCGTTCCATCATTGGCTAATAAATTGACCTTCCCCTGATATTGCTGTTTGTCCGTTATGTCTTCATCTCTATATCAGCATTGAAACCAGATTTATCAAATTCGTAACAGCGCAAGTAAACATAATAAAATTGAGAAAAACAGATCAGCGAAAGATAAAGAAATGTTACATTGCCAGGAGAGATTCTCTCTTGTTTAAGCAAAAAGCTGCCTGATGTTTGCCCCTTGAGTTTGCCGTCCAGCAGATGTGTTCAGGATCTTGGTCAAGAGCTTGAGAGGACCAACCAATTGCTTTTGCATCTGCACAGGTAGTGAGACCAAGAGCATGTGTATTTGCAGTTTTCGCATTTGTCAGATGTCTTCTTGATTGCCAGGTGTGAACCTGATCATCATTCTCAACGGCCCTTGCACTCACATTACTGGTAACGTATGAAAACTGTAAATGCAAAAAAAAAAGATTTTACGTTGCAACCACGAACAATTTTTTTTCTTATGATTTTATGAATTGTGTATTCAACATACCTCCCTATTATTTGAGCTAAAAGAATTTATCTCCAGCACAGTAGGATTTGCAAGGAGTTCCATTGTGACATCATTAAGCTGTCTCATATCCCCTCCAAACATAAGAGGAGACCTGGCCATAGACCACAAAGTCATCTGTGAAAATAAATACACAAGGTCAAAAACATTGCTCAGCGTATAAAAAAGGACTTAAAAGACTCAATCGTCCTCATGTAAGTACCTGCGTTCTTTGCTCCATTAAACCGAGATTAGTCCATCTGTGTGGACCGTCATTTGAACCTAATATTTCAAAATATGAAACAGAAATTATGAGAACCACTCATCAAATATAAAACTCAAAGTGCATTTCAGATTTTCTAAATTTCGAGGAGATAAATAACCCTGCAATGCCTTATAATGATATTCTAGAACTATCTGGTTGAAGTTGCTCAGCCGAATTGACATGGATACAGTTGGTCCTAGATATTGAACTTGATCGTTTTCGCACTCAAATGCAGTGCAATGACAACCCATCAGTATGAAACCAAGCACATCAGGCAAGCGTCAATAGAGCTCAGTCATCTATCTTAGAATCTTGAAGGGAAAATATTCATTCCCATATAAAGGAAATAAAAATGCTAAGTCCTCTGACCTGGATCACTAAGCCATCCCAATGGAAGCATATCTAAGTCCGGCCATGACTTCCCTAGCAAGCCTTTGGCTCCTATCATATCAGCAGCAGCAAAATCCCTGATACGGAATTTATTGTATTCAGAAAAACAAAAAATATGCGAAAGTCAATCTGAACGAAACCTTGTACTGAAAAACAAGTCAATCACCTGGTTACATCAAAATGGGCTAGAACATCTCCCCATGAATCCCAATCATCCCCAGTTATACGGTACATGTTGACCATTCCACTTATAGCCTTGGCCATATCAGGTGTTACTCTGGTTCCAGGAGATAGAGAATACAATATAGGACGGTCAAGTTGCTTCAGAATCTGGAGAAGTATGCATTATTTGTTAAGCACCCACTCTCCATCACAATATTGATGAAGATGCATGTTTGTGTGTGTGTGTGTGTATGTGAGAGAGAGAGAAGAGAGAGAGAGAGAGAGAGAGAGAGAGAGAGAGAGAGAGAGAGAGAATTACCTCTGAAATGTAGGTTATTTCTGGTACATCTAAGTCTTCACCAAACACACAGTCATTTTTCACTGCAAGGGGGTGGGTAAAAGAAGCAACCAATGACAGAGTTAGCAAGAGATAAAGCATGGACTTGGCTAATAATATCAGAGGAGTATCCTGATGATTTACGTCGTCATCCATAACTGACGCAATCTTAATATTGAACAAAACACGGGAACTTTTGTTAATTACCAAAATCAACACCCCATTCAGCATACTGTTTATAGAGTGACCTCAAGAAGGCCTTTCCAGCGCCCAACTCGGTATTTACGCTCATGAAACCATTGTGCATCCATGCACAAGTCCTCTCCTTGATCCCTATATCTTTTGCAGTCCAATTTCTTCCAGCCTCTTTGTAAGCAGACCCCTGATAAAAGACGAGAATGAAAACTCAAGCGCTGAGACCAAATGCCGATACCAAGTCTTTAATTTCCCCCATTGCACCACTTATGTTTTCAAAGATAAAAATGAATTACATATGTGTGTGCTTTCTGAATCTTTGTTAATGATAAACTAGTACATTAATTGATGCATCCTCCAAACTTATGTAAAATATAATCACTACAAAAATGAGAGGCTAGGTACTTTTTCAGAATCTTTGTTGGTGTGATTAAGTAGTATTACCGTGTTGGTGTCCAAGATCAAGGTATTTGCATTTACTGCCTGTGTACTTATTCCTCTCATGACATGAATCCCGAATTTCAAACCGAGGCTATGTACTTTTGCTGCCACTTCAGCGAACCCTTTCCCACCTCTCGACGAAGGCCACCTATCTGGATCAGGTATCGGCCTCCCCCACTCATCGATCACATCAAACCCAAGCGAATCAACATAAGCACCTGGAACTTTTCTCCTATACCACAGGTAATCCACCACAGCATACTGCATTGAAGTGAAAATACAAAGATATATAAAAACACTCTCACACATACAAATGAATGCGAAAAAAGAAACAAAAAAACCAAATTCCGATCGTATTCCATCAAACACCTCATATCCATGAGGAAGGAGCTGCTTTGCCATAATTTCGGCATTTTGGGAGAACTCTTCCTCTGAAATAGTCCAGATAAACGAGTCATACGAGTTCCAACCTCTCGGCGGGGTGCTAGCGCGATCTTGTGATGACACCCTGAAATCAGCATACATTTGCAACCACCATTTGCATCACAATACCAGAAACATTGAGATCATCAAATAAAACAAATTAGCAACAGAAAAAACCAAAGTTAAAACAGGTAAAAACAAAATAATAGTGATAGCATTTAATCCAACACACAACATTCCTCAGTTCCACACAAATCTTCAGATTAGTAAATTTGAGCTCAGAAACCCAAAGAAGAATGCCACAAATACAAATACAAATAAATGAGGGGGCAAGTTGCAATTAACAATTCTGAAATGGAATCTCACAGAAACACTGAAACAAATTCTGGGTTGTCGAGTAAATGATCATGCTTATCATCAACAGTAAACACAGAGCAAGTGAAGAACAGAAGATGATGAAATGGTAAATAGTAAAAGTGGGTTTTTACCTCTGGGTGAACAGACCGAGTAAGAAGCAGAGAAAGGTGAAGAGGAACAAGGAGACATTCATGGCTGAAGGCTGAAGCTTTGACTCAAGCACTGGGAATTCGATTCCGACCAGACCAGACCGGAATTCAGACGACGGAATCAAACAGCCGGCAATGGAGTTAGGTATGACACCGACATGTTACTGCCTTGATCCTTCTTGGGTTATAACCACTTTTTGGTCTCCATGAAGAAATGACGAAATGCTATATAAAAGAACAGAAATTTTTTGGCGTTGATATTCTACATGTCATAATACATGAATATATACGCAAAAAAAATATATCAAAATTTTTATTTATATAGTTATATACGAAAAAAAAATTTGTCAAAATTTTCAAATCATTTTTCATTAATTTTTTTTTTACAAAAATTCATCTGGGAAGAAGAAGATTAAAATATTTTTTTCTTATAGAATTTTGTTTGTTGCGCCTCGCTTGGTGCTGACGTGGGAAACATGTCCTTTTACTGATATGAATGTTCGATTTTATCTTAGTGTTGGTCAATGCCAATTGCCAAGTGCCAAATTCCAAATATATTGACGGGGCACTTTAGTTCCAAATTCTTATTGTTTACAAATTGAATGTTGGCCACTATTTTTGTCTTTAATCCTGCCTTTTTGAGATGGCTTAGAATCAATAATTCATTATCTAATGGATTTTTTCGTTCTAATACTTCATCCGAGAATTATCAGTATTTATCAAAGTTGTTCCTATCTATTGAAAAGAACTTAAATTGATTCTTATCGTTCGACGGTTATAGATTCTCTAGTATTTTAGCATGATTATTACATACTTGTTTGAAAGTATTTTTAAAATAATTAATAATATTTTTGGTGAAATTGATTTTGAGTTACAAAAGCACGCTTCTAGAAAAAAACATCAAATATGTGCTTCTTGCAGGAAACACTTAAAATGTCCAGAATCTATTTGGATTTTTACCAAAGATTGGTTTTCAAAAATATTTTCACAAAAAACGTTTTTAATTATTTTAAGGGCACTTCCTAAAGAGTTGTATATCTCAAGTTCAAACACTTCTCTCACTTTTAGTGCAAAATATCACTTTGATTTGAGAAAAAAAAAATAATACAAAAATTCCTACTCATGCCCACCCAAAAATGAAATTGATTATTGAATGCTTTTTATTAATGTCACGATCACACTTATTCAGAGAAATAAGAGTGTTCAGAGACGAAACTTGAGTATACATAAATTCCCCTCTTATTTAAAGCAAATATATGGTTATCTTATTTAAAACACATATATGGTTTTGATCGTATTAAATAAGTTTAGGTGATCTTATTTCTGATTTTATCACATTTCATATTACCACTATTTTCAATATTAGATTTGGTTTTAAGCCGAAAAACAAAATACGGACCACTCTTAACAACCCCATCTGACTAGGCACGAACATCTCCTTGCATAAATACACATCTGCGTGGACCTTCATTTGATCCTAATTTTTGGGTAATTTATTTATTTTTTACAATTTCGTGATAATTACGATTTGATAATATTCGTATTTTTCTCGGTACAAAAAAGTATAGGGAATAGGAAGACTACTCCATCCGAGGACCAAGGCATAACACAAACCTCTTTGAAGACTTACAAAGGAGGTCTTAGCCCCTTCAATGAAGGTTTTAAGTTCAACTTTTATAAATAAAGAGCAGTAAGATAAATTTTCGATTAACAAAGTACTAAAATAAACTAAACACCATGGACTAGGCTGCTAGGTGCTAAAATAATGGATAAAAAAATCAGCACGGAATGATTCAAGCAGCATTCACAACCCGAAAAACATCTTTCACATTTCTCTAATAATTTACACAGTTCTGATAATGATACAGGCAAAACTATTTGACATTCTTGACACAACCCCAAATGAGTTTGATGCATGCCCTGGTTTTCCCTCAATTTTCTTCATCACATAGTGCAACATTCTTTCAAACCTTTCGGGGAGAAGTTTGCGATTTCATTTCACAGGTATACATTCTCCGGGCTCTTGGAATGATCAAGTGTATTAAGTTTGCCAACCATATATTTTGTTCAAGCTTTACACATGCAAGGAGTTAGAGGGTTCTCCCACAAGTCATAGTTGGGGAAGGTCGCTTCTGGTAATCCAGTTCGTGTTTCGTGGGTGACTACTACATCGTCTGCAAAGGTTGCCCAGCCCATGTAAGGGTCCCCAAAAGATTTAGACATCAGCCCCTTGTCTGGTTTTATTGATTTTTGACGATGACCCATGTACCGGCGTGCCCCTATGATCAGCTTAGCAAAGTTGCCTCCATGGGTCATCACGAATACATCAGACTTCAAGCACACCAGGAAGTCAAGCGCTGCCAAGCTAGTCACATGCTTCCTGAATTTATCCAATTCCTGCTTAGCCGCCAACTCCTCTTTCGTTACCTTTTATGGATAGTGAAATGAGTGTATCAATCAAGAGGGAGAAAAGAAGGATTTCAAGTGAAGAAGTTTCCACATATCCCCTCAGTTTCCTGTTTTAGAAGATTATCTAGTTATCCGAAGTAATCCCAGCTAGAATTATTCGAAACCTCATTTTCTGAATTCAACTAGTCATCCAAGTGAGATATTCTTAATAACGGAAAGGGTATAATCTTTTAGATCTGATTTACTAACACTTAAAAACTAATGGGCTGTCTTCACCAGACAAGTTCAGTCAGTAGTGCTATGGTAGAATAAATAAGAAGTTCATACCAGATTTGGGAACATGTTCCTCAGCGGCGCCATCCTGTTGTGGCCACCATAAACTTGTCCTGAAGCAACATAAATTTGAGTTTCCTTAGGATAGCCCATTGCTCGAAGAATGACAGCCACTTCCCCAGGCTCAAGGGGGCATCGCCCTTCCTTTCGCTTCTGCAGGGCTAGTTGCCATAGATGGGTACCATTCTGCATACCAAAATCACCATCAAAAGAAAAAGAAACACAATAAGACTGATATTCTTTCAAAGTTCTGACTCCATAAAGTTGACCTAGGTATTCTATTTACCTTGTACCGTCTCGGCCATTCTTTATGTCTGTATTCTGCCATTAGAGCTTTCTCTTCCCTTGTGCCCACAAAATCACAGAAAGATAGGCCTACCATCCCTTTCTCAAACCTAAGATGAAGAGCCCTGCAGCAAGTGTAGAATTGTTAGTGAAGTTAAGGTACAATTGACAGAAATTTGAATGGATTTAAGCACAATGTTACATACATGTAAGGATTGGAATCTCCAGTGCGATTTCTCATCCTTGACGCCAATAAATCAGCCATCTCCTCTATCTCAGGAAGAAATTTAAGAGCATGATAATTCACCCTGCACCTTAGCCTGTTGATTTCTTGAGGGACATTGTCGTACCTGAAACCAGAGAGGTATGATATTATTAGCTTGTTATACATTGTTGATTTCTAACAGATATAAACACTTACATTTTTTAAAGACAAAAGAAACTTTCAGTCCTTTTCTTTCTACAAGAGTGTGACTTGTGAGCTTTGGACAGCACCTGTATAAGAATTCCCAACTTACCCGAGTCGATCGACAAAAGGTTTTAGGGCCATTATCTTCTTCTCCTTGATTCGCGGCAGAACATTGTCTATGTAAAATTGAGCAGGTGCATATTTTGGAATGTTCTTTACTGTTCGTCTAAAGAAAAAAAATTTACAAATCAGTGCGAGTTGCAGAGAAAAATCTATACAAATTTGGGGGGGGAGAGAGAGAGAGCTTAACCTTATACTTGTAAATAGCTCAGCTTTGTCAGTAAACCACTCAGGAATATCACGAACAATTCGTACATCATCCTTCAGGTAATCAATGAAATGGTCAACATCAAAGATATCTTCAAATTTCCTGCAGAAGTTGTAATACTCAAATCAAGAATTGCAAGCATAAGAGATCCCAAAACAAGATCTTATGAAGCAATTTCAAATAGGGATACTCTCAAAAGATCTTTAAAAGCATGAAAGCAAAAAGATTAGTTTTTCAAGATCTGTAACAGAGACCATTAACATCAAAATGGTATTTGCCTGTTATTTAATTGTGTATATAGTTATATACTGTTTTTATGACTTTACACTAATATGACAGTACGTATAAAAATAGAGGCAAAATCTCACGTTTGGTCTTTCCAAATCTGGTCCTGCTTCAGCACAGGCAAAATAAGGGTGGCATTCATTATTTTGGCTACAGCTACGGCATTGCATATCTGCATTGAAAACATACACTTGACAGTTCACATACAACGATAAGGCAGAATCATCCAGCTATAACTTTCCAAAGGAGTAATACAAATAAACTTATAGAACCATATCTCAAACTAATATGCAAATAAGCAATCAGACTAGCGCAACCATTATAATCCAATGGAAAATTGCTTTCTGTAAACCATAGAAAAGCAATGGAAAATACGGGGTTGAAAAAGTAGCTAAGTGAACAATTTTATATTTGAACAAAGAAATTCAGCCAAGCTACAATGTTGCATAAAAGATCAGTAAAGCTCTTATGACGAAAACAACAGCAGAGCAAATGTAACGAACTTAAAGCCATTGAAAGAGAGACAAACTAACAAACAAACAAATCAACCGCAGCGCCGCACCGGCAGACAAGCTATTGCCTTAGTCAGACAAGCATCCCCAGCTGGACACCAAGCACGAAAACATATTATGGTCGTTGTAACAGATTAACTGTTACAGCAAACTAATTGTTACTAATCTGTAACAGTCTCAGCCACCATTTAACATTGCAACCAATCTGTAGGAGCTCTTGAGAAAAGTCTCGGTGCAATGCCAATTCTAGAACTTTCTTGAAAAAGTGAAATCTTTGTCTTACATCTTCTCTAAATGACTCTTTCACATCATTCTTACAATGTGCACAAATTAGGGGAAATAAAGATTTCTTGAACAGATTAACAATAAGACCGAGTAGAACATACCGCAATTCTTTGCTGATTTAGGCCACCCTCAGCATGAATAAATATGTACCCAGTTGTTTCGTTTTCAGGTGGAAGATCTGCACAATGCCGGAAAGATTCTAAATTTAGAAAGGTAGAACTAGACATAGTAATAAAGAAGATCATAGATCTAGTGCAACACGTCAACAACAAAAACAAGAGCTCAGCTCACCTGAAATCCCACCAAGGCGGCGCTCGGCACAGGGCTTCCAAGACGTGGTTGCTGAATACGGATTCTCCCAAAGCGAAGGCGACTCCTTGACCTAGAAAAGTAAATTCACATTAAAAAATCTCACAATTACATCACCGAAATTCTAACATTGACCAAGCAAACAGCTTTCCCCAACTTACAAGAGGACAGTGAAGAGTAATGCCATCTTTTTTACACAAGTAAGGAGTATTCTGCAACACAAAGCCAAACAAACCAATTGAAAAACATCGAATTGCACAGCTCTAAGCAAGACTGTCTTATCCCAATTGCCAAACACCAGAAATCCGAATAGAAAAAGCACCAAGAAGCCATACCACTCGTTTCACGATCGCCAGAATCGAGACCAGGCCGAAGACTGCGACGACGACGATGACGATGAAGAGTGAGATCCTGGAGCTGTTGGAGTCGTCGGCAATTGAGGGGCAGATGGATTGGAAATGGGAGAGGAAGGGACGGTCGCGATCTTTGTGGGGAGGGCGACCGCGGCCGTCGTCGTCGTCTTGGGGCTGAGTGTCGAAGATCAGAGGGGAGGAGTCCTCGTCGCGCTTCATTGGAGAAGAAGTGGCTCGAGCCCCCACCGCGATGGAGTGCCTGAGCTCCGCCATGGCACGCTTCGGACTGTAAGTCATGTTTCTGGCTCTTGGTTTGTTAAATGTGGAGAGTGGTGTAAAGCCGAAGCCGATTTAGTTTTTTATTATAATTTGCACGTTGTGTAATTTTATACAAATTTTTAAATTTTTTTTAGACAACAAATTTATAAAAAAATAAATAAAAAAATTAATTAATATTGAACTCATTATTTATAAAATTTAAATTTAGTCATCTTGTTGAGACACTAAATAAAATCGCTTTGGTTTGATATTTGCCTCGCAACTACAGTTACTCTTGCTCTTGAGTTTTTAAATTCTTACTTTTAAAGATTAAGGTAGCGTTTCAAATTAAAAATTGAATTGAACAAAATAATTGATTTGGTTCGATTTTGATTAAGTAGTTGTGCTCGAACCCGTTATCAATTGAAACTCAAGTCTAAAATCCAACTTTCGCCCATGAATTTTATAAACAAACTCAAATAAAATTACCCGTAAAATTAGAATAATATACATTTAATATAGTTAATTGGGTGAACTTAATTCAATGATGAGGTCAATAAAAGCAGTTTTTTTAATCAATGTATGAGTTTTTTTCTTTTTCAATCAAGATTTTGTAATTAAGTCTAAATCCAACAACAACAACAAAAAAAAAAAAATTAGATAGATCTAAAACAAATTAAAAAATGAATAAAAAAACTAATATTTTGCGCGACGACGTCGTGCAGAAATGGGCATTTTCGTACATTTAAAACTATAGCCTTACACCGGTGACCAACCAAAGCCGCCACGCAGACACAGCACCGAGCAGCCCGGCGCTCTACTAGCACACCAGTGACCGCCACATGGCGGCCACTCGACCTCTTCCGCCATCCTTCCAAAACCCTAACTTTCCACCCGCGCCCAAATCTCCCGATCCCTCCTCGGCCGCTTTCCATATCAAAGCCTCCACCTTTAGGAAGAAGAAGCAGAACAGCAGCAACATCATCAGGTGCGAGATCAAGAGCTTCGGCCACAACCTGACCATCGAGCCGGACTCTCCGGTTCACGTCTTCCGCGACACTTCCGAACCCCAATTGTCAATGGCTTCCGATTCGGCGGTGAAGAAGGCGAAGAAGGTCTGCCTCTTCTACTGCGCCGAGACCAAAGCCCTCGCCGAGAATGTCGCCGCCCAGTCCGACTCCATCGAGCTCCGCAGCATTAATTGGAGGTGAGAGCTCCGACTGCAAGCGTGGCAATTGGGCATTTGCCTCGAAAATTTTAATTTTTAATTTGCGGAATTTGGCTCTGTTGTGCTTCAATTTTTGTAAATTTGGATTCTTTTAGGAAATTTGATGATGGGTTCCCCAACATTTTCATACCCAATGCTCATGGAATTCGAGGGCAACATGTGGCGTTTCTCGCCTCGTTTAGCTCCCCGTCGGTGATTTTTGAGCAGCTCTCTGTGATTTATGCATTGCCCAAGTTGTTCATCTCCTCATTCACTCTGGTGCTTCCATTTTTTCCGACGGGGACTTCGGAGCGTATGGAGGATGAGGGAGATGTCGCCACCGCTTTCACGCTTGCCAGGGCCTTGTCAAACATTCCCATTTCGATGGGAGGGCCTACTAGTTTAGTTATCTATGATATCCATGCCTTGCAGGTTTTTCTATACCACATTTAGTAAACAAATTTGCCTTCTCTTAGCTCTTAGTCCATTGATGAGCAATGTGCAACGATTACCTGACCTTGTTGTTTTGATTGTTTGTTGCGTGTTTAGGAGCGGTTTTACTTTGGTGATAATATCTTACCGTGCTTTGAGAGCGGGATCCCCTTGCTCAAAAATAGGCTCCAGCAGCTCCCTGATTCCGACAATGTAAACTGTTTTCTCCCCCCCTTTCTGTTGAGTCCTAGGAGTTTAGATGTTGATAAGGAGTAATTATTCATTAAAAAAATTATTTCTGACATTGTATACTGATTATCTTCACAATTTAGATATCCATTGCTTTTCCTGATGATGGTGCGTGGAAACGATTTCATAAGCAGCTACATCATTTCCCTACGGTATGATATGTTTTCCTCTCTCCCTAGTAACGAGGAGGATCAATTACCTGTGCATGTTTTTGTGTTTAATTATAAGAGTCATCAAAATATCATCTAAGAGTCTTCATTAAAACAGCATAAATATGATAATTGTATTATTTTCGTCACGTTTGTTCTGATTGTTTTGACTTTAAGGATCTGACTATTCATGCCTGTGCAATACACCTCATAGATATCCATCTGAAAGCCTATAGTCTTGTGTAAAAGGCACAGCTAAGCAGTGTTTTTTTTTTTTTCAACTAATGTTGTGCGATCTCCTTCACTGACACTTTCACGAGCCTTACGTTTACTGTATAACGGCTTGCTTTAACTATGTTTCTCACAGACTGCCTAACCTTTAAAGAGTTGAATGCAGATTGTCTGCGCTAAAGTTCGGGAAGGTGACCAACGAATTGTACGTATTAAGGAAGGAGACCCTAGAGGACGACATGTTGTGATTGTTGATGATTTGGTTCAGTCTGGTGGTACCTTGATCGAATGCCAGGTATCCAGGTCCTGAGCGAACTTCTTACTTGCTGTTAACTCTATAATATTGGCCATAACACAATGAACAATGTAATTCAGATAAAATACGGTTATTTGGCATGGGAAAGTATTAAACTTGTCCATAGGTTGGGACTTGAACTTAACTTCTTGGCCAGTAGATGGACATTTGACTTATGCTGCATTTCTTGCCACATAGATTCCTGCTTTAGGTTCATTTCCAGAGAGGAAAAAGAGTCCTTCCATTTGTTCACAAGTTAATCTGAAATGCCATATTACGTTCTCATCTTGTTTCAGAAAGTTTTAGCCGCCCATGGAGCGGCAAAAATCAGTGCTTATGTAACGCATGGGATCTTTCCTAATCGATCATGGGAACGCTTTCAAAGTGATTATGGAGGTATTACATCCTCTACTTACTACTATTTGGTGCTAACTTGTTTGAGACTTTCCAAGTACAGTTTCTAAATCCCGTGTGCATTCCTTCCTTCTTTTTGCAACCAGGGCACCCCGAGCACGGGCTGACCTACTTCTGGATTACGGACTCGTGTCCGGTGACAGTGAAAGATGTGAAGAACAATCCGCCATTTGAAGTTCTTAGCCTTGCTGGTTCCATAGCGACTACTCTTCAAATGTAAGAGTAACTTAGGAGCACTAGATAGAAAGTGTCCTCTTTGGTTTTTGTTATGTTTTTGCCCCACCCTTTCTTCCAATAATGGGGCTGAATGGACTATAGAGGAGTCATCAGGCATAGAGAAAGTTAAAGCACTTGACAATGCGGATGCGGTGAAGAATTTTTCACTTTGTTTAGTAGATATGATGGCCAACTTAAGAACTTGGATAACAATAAAACTCCAAGTTCAGTCAGTAGGCCATAATGTAGCTCTAGGAATAGGGCAAGCGCGAATAACCGTTGATAATGTACAAAGTGGTTCTTTCATATACTTTCTTTTAAGTTGTGGATTTTTGTAGTGTAATTCAACGATCCGAATTAGTTTTCTAACTTTTTCAAGGATTATTCATGCCAATTTGGCGAAGTCAATAATTTTTAGTCTTTCGATTTGATTGTCTACATTTCAGAATGAGGATGCTGGGATTATCTCTCAAATTCTGTCTGTACATCGTATAGCTAGAAATCATTTTAGTTACTTTTATTTAAAATTAAACATGAACAGTATCAAACTGATCGTACGATCACGATTTGAAGATCTCCAGGATTCTCACAATGAGGATCCAGAGAGGATCCTCATTCTACATTTCATTTAAGCTTTATCTAGTGAATTGTGCCTTTTTTGTGGAACCGAATCCCCTCCGGATCCAAAGGAACTAAGCCCAATGATCAAATGATCCAGATCATTGAAATTTGATCCAACGGTTACAATTATTATAACTTTTAGAGGACCCCCTGTATGTAGCCGTTGAATCAAATTTCAATAGCCCGAATCATTTGATAAGTAAGCTTAGTTTCTTTGGGTCCAGAGGGATCCGGTTCCCTTTTTGCACATTTCGAATGACACGTCAGTTTTGGATTTGAATGTGTTTTTGCAGGATGACCCGCGAATGAGGACGTTTGAATTGAGAAAAGCGTCATGGGATAGCTTAAGAAAGATATCTCTCGAGTTATGGACATCCTTATTAGTTACTATACAAGCCTCTTTGACCAAAAACAAAAAGCCTCTATGCATACAATATATATATAAATGCTGGTTCGTTCTGCGGTTACAAGTAAAAAGTAATTCGTTTTACTCAGATTCATCCCTCGCTTTACAAGTCGAATCAAACGAGAAAGATTTACATGGCACATGCGCACACAGAAAAATTTACAACTCAAATGACAAATCAAAATTTTGTAACAATTTATCCGCCACACATACATTTTGAAGTAGCCTTCCTTGGACCTACAAGATAACAACGACGTGTATCACAACTCACGTATAACATATAACATTCACATTAAAGTTTCAGGTGGATGCATGATAAGTTGATAACCTTGTGATGAAAGCGAAAAATGAGCACAATTACCTCTAGTTAGAGCAAAACGAAAACACATCCCTCCTCTTCTCCTCCTTCATCACAACATCTACCTATCTTCAATTCCGGGCCTATATCACACTTCGTTTGAAACTCTTATGTAATTCAAGACCTTTTTTAGAGCCTTTCCACTGTCAATAGCCTCTCTGGCTCTATCCAGGGCTGAGGTTATGTCTTCTGCACCATCACATCCAAGTAAGTGATCAGTCATTCCAGCATTCAACACTATTCGATCATAAGCTGGTCCCTTGTGACCACGAAGCGCTGTTAAGCCCAACTCTATATTCTTCACAACCTGAAGTTGCAGAAAATGCAACTATTCGTCACAAAATGCTGGCTTGTAAAAAAAAATGAGAGTGCAAAAACCTGTGTTTGTATGTGTGTGCATGTGTGTGGGTGCGCGCGCATGTGTGTGTGTGTGTGAGAGAGAGAGAGAGAGAGAGAGAGTGCATGACACAAGATGGGAGGAATTACCGATCTATCAGTTCTTGGAGTGTCGGTGGGTTCAAAACCATAGTCTACGGCATTAACCTCTAGACTGAAGCTCTGACGTGAAACACCTGCAAACCAAACTTTTGAGTCAGTTTCGATGGTAGGATACTTTATGCAAGAATCTCAACATTTGTGGCAGCTACATGCATAACGCAGAGCTTTAAAACTACTATTACAAGTGGATGAGAAAATGCAGAAAAGAACATAAGGACTTGATGAACAAACCATCAACTTCACAAGAGGATACAAGGCTTGTTGAACGAAACCCTGAACAGTAGTTTACAGGAAGTCCTTTTGATGAATTTACTGACCGCAATCTGGTTGTCATTGAGAGAGCTCCTTCCTCACCCTTCAGTAATAGTAAAGTTAGACGGTAGTAGTTTATTTGAATTACTCGGTTGATAAAAGAATAGTAAAGTTAGACTATAAATTCTTATATCTAAGATTTCAAAAAGATTGATTAAAAATATTAAACACTGTAGTATTTGAAGCACCATCCTCTTCAACTGCATAATCAGCAAAGTACCAACCTTCACCACCAAGCCAGCATTGACACCTCTTCTTTTCATAAGCATTAAGAGCGGCTCCTCAAAACCTTCATGATAAAACCCAGCAACAATTGCTTCCTTCCCCCGGGCCTGTTGAGAAAGCAATAGATTTTTCATATTTCGGTATGGTGCAGCCCAAATTTGTATAACGATGCTAGGGTACTTATCACTTCAATCAATAATTCGATTGGAGGTATTGCATGAGCAAATTATGTTATTTGTTGATGCCTACTAAATTTTCAGAATTTAAAGTAGATAAATCAATTGCATGGTAGGTAAAGAAGTATTCTACATGCATAATATTTTGTGTAGTTTCTAGATTTTACACAGATTTCTCAGCATCAAAATGCCAGTCGAGGTTTCCATAAGAATAGAAGGGATGAGCCTTACGAACAAGTTATTAAAAGATAACAGTGATGTGGCTTACCTTCACAAATTGCTGAACCTTTTCGGTTGTCGCCAGTGGGGGACGTTTCTTAATATGCTCTCTCAACTTAACTAATGAATATCTGCAGAATTCAAACAAATGTTATAATCAGTTTCATCCCGATTAGAATAAATACTAAGAAGAGCATGCCAAAATGTTGGCTAGAGATTCACACAGAGAAGGGCGGGCTTCACGTTGACTTATATAGGCAAAACCAATGTCTTCATCCTGAAATAACAAGATAAAGAATTTAACCGCAGCCCGAAAGACATAAAACCAAGGGGATGAGTAACCATAGCAAGAAATATATGGGAACCACATATACCTCAAGAAGTACTTTTGCTTGCAACGGGGTTAAGCTCGTATTTGCCCCCATAAACTTAAGCATCTGTTCTTCAGTAACTCCACCCTAAAAAACCAAAAACTTTATCAAACCGGCCGGGTCAATTGGTTGAGCAGAGCTGAAAGCTCACCTTAGGCGGCATCCAATCCAAGCCGTGAAGCAAGCAAGATTCGGAATAACAAGATCGAACCACAGCAACGAACAATGTGCTTCTAAAGAAACGCGTGTTACCATCGTAAGGTTCACCATAGTGAGTAAGTGATTTAACATCAGCAATTGGAGTATCACCTAATTAATCAATCATTAAGCAAACAATTCATCCTCTGAAAAAAAAAATTAAGAAAAACTAATTGGGATTAGACTAGAGCTTACCGAGTTCATCATCAAATGCAAGGCAGTAAGCTTTCAGCTCACGGACCGTTTCTCTGTTCATCCGCTGACCAATCAACAATGCCGAAAGCAACGCTTCACTCACACTATCGGACGACGTCGCATCATCCACTGATTTCAACGGAAGAATGTCTCGCAGCACGCCTTGGATTTCTTCGAATCCTAGGTGGCCGCCGGCGAGGACCTCCCGGAGGGCGCCGACCAATCTCATCTCGCTAGCGCCGTTCCCGACGAATTGGGGTCCGATTGAGCTTCCCGCGCCCATCAACGACCCCTCCGGATCGGCGATGAACACCACGTCCGCCGGAAGAGCCCGAACCAGAAGCGGCCAGAACTGGTTCATCGCCCGGATCTCGCCTTCGCTCCACTGCGTCGCCTCCGGAAAAGCGTTGGCGCGAATCGACATAGCCGCGAAAAACGCGCCGAGCTGCGACTTCGACACCGGCTCCTCATCCTTCAGCTCGCCCTTGACCGATCTGTAAATCGTGTCGAGCACCTTGAAGGCCTGATCCTCGCCGAGAGGCTTGGTCTGTGTGGGGCCCGTGCAAACCCTAGTCTGAGCGTCCAGCACCGTCTGATTCGGCTTCGGAATACCGGACCTCCGATACGAAGATGAAATCGTCGGGTTTCGGGTATCGTATTCCGGGATGTTTGAATTTTTTACGGTGACGGACTCCAACACGGATTTGGTGGTTAAGGTTAGTTTTCTTCCGGTAAGGCGGCCGTTATATGCGGGGAGGTTGAAGAGTGTTTGGGTGAGAGGGTGAGTGAGGCTGCGATGCTTGGCGGTGGTGGAAGTAGTGGAGATGGAGGTGAAAAGAAAAGGTTCTTGATTGAGAAGAGCTTTCATGGTTTGCTTTTCTCCGCTGCTGTGTTTTCTTCTTCCTCCTTCTAATGGTGCTGGTGCTGGTGCTGGTGCCGCTTCGGGAAGAACGCAAAACTGAGATAGTGCGGTTGGGTACTGATGTTTTCTATGCACGCCAAACCTTTTGTTTATCATTTATTATTTTAAAAATTCAACGTTCGGACGTGGTTTTTAGAAATGCAAGATAATTTTTTCGGACTTTTTTTTATAAATTCTCTAACACTTTAACATTTAATGTTAATTTTCGTGAGAATGGGTACTCGGTTAAACCACATAATAAGTAATTTAATTTGATATCGAATTCGTTATTCACGACATTTAAATTTAAGACTTCTCACTTCTAAGTAAAGATGAATATCATCAGATCATACCAAGTGACAACTGTTTTTCTCTTTTATTTTTATATTTTAACACTGGAATCAACAATAGTAATTTTGTTTGAATTTATTTTTTACGGTAAAAATATTACTAAACTATAGTATTAAGTGACAAAAAAATATCATGTTGAAGTTGTATATTTTTTGGAAAAGGATCCGGTGATCTCACATGTACAACATCGTACGATCAGATATCATTTCAAAATTTACAATTAAATATAAATACTGAAAAGCCACACCCTTGCCCTTCTGCATTTATTCCGTTTCGTTTCAATTCAGCTGCGTTGGGGCCAAAAGCATAAACCCAACAACCAACAGAGCCTCGAAACAAACAAACAAATGGCGGGCAGTGGCGGCACTGCTATTGCTTTGTTACTAAGGAAACGCAGAGGGAAGACCCGGGGAAAACGACTTCCGGCGCCGCCGTCAGAGAGCGGTGGGAGGTCCGTTTCTCCCGCTTCTTCCGCTACCATCCGGCCCGCTCCACGTGTCCTGATCTCATCCCTCTGTCCACCAGAATCAGAAATCGATCGACAGCTGGCAACTGGGTCTCCTCCTCCTCCTCCCTGGCTATGCTCCATCCACAGCTCGCTCACGATCACTCCTCCTCCTCCTCCTCCGACGTCCTCCTCACCGTCTGCTTCGCCGGCAAAGTTGTATTGTGAGCCCACGTTTTCTCTCAAGGACAATCGGGACTCAATAAATTTGCCCATTTTCCATACGTACACTACGCATTTTCACGGCGGCCAAACGACATTTAAGCTCAAACAGTCTGTGATATGATAAATAAAACGAGTTCAGCAAGTGCTAGATTGTTTATAGCTAGCTTCTGCCGGAGATTGCTACGAAGTCGTTCTTTGCTTCTTCCCAAAAGGAGTCTTGTAACCTTGCAGTCAAAGTATTCGATAGACGTCAACTGTTTAATATTAATTAATTAGCTGTTAAATCCCCATTATTTTCCTTAGCTCGTGTTTGGTTATTTCCTTTTCGATTCATAAAATGCTTGAGCATTCAATTTTTATGATTTTCCCCGCTTTATTGTTTCTGTGGCTTAATCAACAAGTAATGCAGTGAGGATTACTGGGTTTTTGGGTTGTTTTTCTAGCCTCCAGGCCAAACTTTCTTTGTTCCCAATTTGTTGGGTTTTTCGAAGATTCATAGATTTCATCTGGCAACTCTTTGAATGATTACGACTTAACATGTTGCAGGAGGAGCACTATGTTTCCAACCTGCAGTATGTTTGGCCTCACGTTTCATGCAACCCGCGACTTCCTTCCAAGGGTACCAGAGCCGTGCTTGTCAGCTATCGAGACTCTGTGGGCGAGGCAAGCTGCGCAATGCTTCTATTTTTTTTTTTGCTACAAGAACTCACAATGCCCTTGTGTTAACTAAGATCTTGTTTGTAGGTCGATGAGGCAGAGAGATTTATGATCTCTTTGAAGAAGAAATCATACTGCAAACAAAAGCCAGTGTGTTAGTAGATGAAATATCTTTTCCTCTGTATTGCAATGGAAATAGAGTTACGATTGGTTTTGTTTTTCAGGGGATCTTCGACATTGAACCTCTTAATTACTGACATGGAATCTGAAGTTTCTTCACAGTGTGAGTTCATTTATTCGGCTAGGCCACCCCTCGACCAGTAAATACAAAACCTGCAATCTCCTAAATTCTTCATTTCCCCTTGAGCTGCGACGGTGTTTTTCTGTGTTTCCAGGGTTTGTACACACTTTGTCATGACTCCGGTTCAGACTTATACCACTCAAATACTGCCAAGCTTCGGTAATGCAGCTGAGCACTACTCATATGCTCCTCCGATGATGCATATTCATAACTTTCAACAAAACTTTCCAGCCATTCGTCCAGGTTTCACTGCATTGCTGAATGACTATCGCGGCACCATTGAACAAGGTAAATTATATTTATTTTTAGACAATTAAACAAGGTAGAATGTACGCCTTTGCAGATAACCGGAAATTTTGCTACCATTAATCATGATTAAATGTGCGCGCAGCTCAATCAACTGTATCAGAGTCTGTCAATCTCAACTCCCATATCATGCCTCCAAATTTCACCTCATGACTTGGGAACTCCAACCTGTTTTTGAACAAGGTACATTCGCGACCTTAGCAGTAAACGGAAATTTTATTCAACGGAAAATTTGTCCTTGATCGAATGATTCAATGGCAGCACAATCATTTGTATCACAAGAAGTCATTTCACCGGAAGCCATTCTCATATCCCAACTCGCGGTAACTATTTCTAACACCTCAAAGTTTCTCGTCATAGACAATGTTCTTCGTCAGTAGAACAATGTGATTCCATGTGATGAAGTATTAACACAAATGTTTGTTATGTATCAGAGTTACAGGGGAGATGCTTCCTTCCAAGGTAGCTTCACTTTTACGTACCCTTTCATCTTCTTTTTTCCTTCTCTGAGAATTATTTTAAGGTAAGTCATGATCTGCAACGCATGAAATGCTAATTTGTTTCTAATTATTTATTTCTTCCCTGTTATTTTCCAGATATGTTGAGTAACGTGGAGAGTCATCAGTGAAATGGGGGTTGATATGACTCTCTAGTTTATTTCAAATTTTTTGTATATAAAACTTTAACCATTTCATTTTATTTTATCTGTTTTTTCTTCTCTTTTAATCATATGGTTTAGGTTGAAAGTTGATATTCAAGGTATTTTTAAAAAAAATTCCGGAAGTTTGTTATTAGTTATACAATCTAATGATATATCAGTCGTTTGTGAGTAAAAAATTTTATATTTGACTTCCGTATGTGGTAAGTGTTGGAGTGAGTTGACTTTTGTGTAATTAAGGGTATTTTATTCCCCGTTTATATAATTAGAGTAAATATTATTGCACATTCTTACCTTGTAAATCAAGTCAGTAATATATATTTGCCTCCTTAAGAAGAATTATATCAAGAATTGGAACCCTAAAATAAGCCTAAATTAACATGGTATCAGAGGCATGGAGCATGCATGTACTGACACATGATGGGTGGGTCCCATTGGCCCAATGCGATGATGGTGGGTCCCTTGGCCTCGCTTGTAGGGTGAATCTCCTAAGTTGGGGACAATATCGCGGTGTTTTGGAAGTGGGTCTTTGGCCCGTCTCTTTGATAATTCGACAAGATACAAGTGTTGTAACATGAATGAATTGGTAATCCCGTGATTAGCCATGTTGTAATTATTAAGCTAGGGATAACATCGGTGTTGTTGGAAGTGGGCATTTAGCTCTCTCACTGATAATTCGACAAGATACACATGTTATAACATGAATGAATTGGTAACCTCACGATTGGCTTCGCGAAGGTTACACGGAAAAATCAATCAGCAAATAAGTCAGTTAACAAGAACAGTAATTGTTACAAAAATAGAACAAGGTTCTTCGCGAAGGTTACACGGAAAATCAATCAGCGAACATGTGCTCTTAGTCATTTAGATAAATTTCCGACAATTTTTCCGTATCTCTCCTTGATCTTCAGTGAGAACATTGATTCTCCCCATCTTAATCATGGCGTTTGCAAATGCCCGAGCAAAAGAATCAGACCTAGCCAGTTTCGCCACCTCCCCTCTGGTGCGAGGATCGATCGCCAGAACCTGATCCGACTCCATCAATCCTCTCCCCTGCATCAGGCTCGAATAGTAGTGATTGTCCAGGACGAGCGGTGTCGTGGGGTCTGAGTCAACAACCCTCTTTTTAGCCTCCTCCGCGGGCAATGTGTTGGGTGCAGGGCACTGTTGAGCAAGCTGAGCCGCAAACACTTCGTTTAGTGAAGGGTCTTTCGGCTTGCCTGGTGCGAAATTGTACATCCTGTAATCGAAGAAGCTGCAGTGGACGGTGCCGATGGAGTGTGCGCCAGACAAGGCGACCATTTCCTCAAGGCTCAAGCCTCTTCTGGAGAAGAAGTCTATGAGCTCGTCCAGAGGTGTTGTGGGAGAAGGAAGTATGACATCGGAGGCACGGGAAGTGCGGCTGTCGCGGCGTCCAGCAGGGACTTCGTAACGAGGCAAACCGGACAGAGCCACAGCTTCCCGTGAGGCAAAAGCTAAAATGTCGGCACAGGAAACGGTTCCCGGGCACTCCTGTTCTACCCTAGCCTTGATCTGATCAATGACTTCTAAACCTCGGACCCCGAAGCTGGCCGGTGATAGCATCTCTACGGGCTCGCCAGAGGGTGTGACATCCAACAGAAGTGACGCATCGCAGCCCTGTACGTACATTCACGAATATATTTTAAGTAATAATCACAATTTGACATGCATGACCCTAAACGACATTGCCACAAATGATATATTACATGTAAGGAATCAAGGCGTTATCCCAATAGGCACAGTAAACCGTATTTACCTTGACAAAGCAATCGTGGAAGAAGAGGCGAATGAGAGCAGCAGGAAGCTTTCGGTCCTTCTCTACCGCCTTGGCCACAACGTCAATCACGATTTTCTCCAAATTGGGACATTTCCGATTGTAAAATCCAACGTGCAACCCGTTCCCCGGGTTGTTCACATCTGCCGAATAACCAACGACGATCATGGAACACAAGGTGACAGCAAAAACCGCCGCGGTAATTAAACGACGACCCATCTCCCCGGTAGAAGATCGGTGACTGTTTGTGACTTGAAGTGGCACAACCTCTGCGAGAATTGTTTGGTTTCTTTCTCTTTTTGTGCCACAGTCACGACGGAGACATGGTGCGGAGCTGTGTTTATATACAAGTGAGTGACTTAGGTTTGCCACTGTTTTGCCTCGTTATTCGTGGTTAAAATTGCAATACTATAGAAAGATGGTTTTTTTTTTTTCACCATTTGTTCGGCTCTTTTTGGTCAATGGATGGTATATCGTTTATAGCCAAAATTTAACTCCTAAATTTAAAAGTGTTGCCATTTATAGTCAAAACCTCATATCAATTAAACGAAGTATCCTTAAATTGAAAATCAAACGCCACAGAGATAGGCTCTTTCTGTCCGTTCCTTTTTGTTCTTTTTTTTTTTCTTATTTGCGGTTTGATTATTTTCATATCCCAATCCGAGAGCATAAGAAAATATTAAGAGGTATTCATTCTGATGGAATTTAAGTCGATCAAATTGTCAAATTAATTTCTTAATTGAGAGACCTACAAGGCTACAATCAAGAAGACCATGATGAAAATATCACATAACTACACCTTCTGAATAGTTTTCTATAATAGTTAATTGGTATGTTTCAGAAAATTTCATATAACTATAACTGATGCATTTTTATTTAGAAAATGATATTATAATATTTTGCAAGTTTTTATTTTGATGGAAACTGACATTACGTGTTCTCATGCATTCTTCCGCATATGAGTCCTTAAACTTAAGGGTTACCCTAATTAGTTATTTAATTAAGTGGTAGAATTTGAACATAATATTTATAACTAGTGAAGCAATTTTAACACCATGGATCTGAAAAGGAAGAAAAGAAAAATGAAAAACAAAGGAGACAGAGGAAGTTCTTTGCGGCAAATCGGCGTTCTCCCCAGAAAAAGGGCGTTGGAAGAGGACCATATATGTTTTTTGCCCCTTTATAAATTTGTGTGCTTTTTTTTTAATTTCCTCTAAAGGATGGGATTATAGTGGTTCACCGATCATTCTCATAATCTTATTAAAATAAAAAGAGAAATACAAACAAGGAGAACATAAAGCCAAACCTCATTAGGGAAAAAATATAGCAAGTAATTAATACGGCCAGGAAATCAAAAATCAACCCCACGTACAAATAAAACATATAATAAAAATTATCTGAAATGATATTTGGTAAAAGCAGAAAGATCATGAAAGCAGAAGCTGCACATGAAGGAACATTTGACGACCAGCAATATGTAGCATGATTTGCACCAAAGTTAGCTAAGGCCTAAGCCACACAATTGTCATTGTGAAACATATGTGAAACAAAAACACGCATATGCCTAACACACCATAGGCAATTGTTCCAATCAACACGCATATAGCCTACACAAACTATAGACTTGAATGACCCATCAGTATTTATCTTGATCCACCCTACCATAGGAGGTTTCCATACAACAGGGATGAAACTCTAGTCAGTTAGTGTTTTTGCATGCCTACAATAATGAGTAATGTTTCACTTATCATTTATTTGTATCATCTCTCTAATGGAGATGGAGCCCGTTACTACTACATATGGGTCACACTCTATTAAAGAAATGATAAAAATGATAGTAAAACCAGATGATAAGAATAACGTCTTTATTAAGAAGAACTTCAAAGTTTCTTTTTCTGGTCAATTGAGTCCTTCTAAATTACATTCTTGATCAATTCCTGTTTCATGTATTAAAAATAAAATCTTTGGTCGTGACATGCACGACGTCGTAGTGCATGACTAAACTTGCAGGGAAAGTGCTCGAGTGGATTCGATGCACTCCATGGATAATATATACATAATTACTATTTACACTATATGGATATACACAATTGGTCATAATGTTAGTTAAAGGTTCTACAATTTTTCCTTATCTCTCCCTCATCTCGAGTGAGGACGTTTGTTCGCCCCATCTTGATCATGGCCTTGGCAAACCTTCGACTCCAAGCTTCAGAATCCGAGGCCAATGTCTTTACCAACGCGCTGGTGCGAGGATCGGAAACCATTATCTGATCCGACTGGAGCAAGGTTTTCCCTTGCAACAGGTTCACGTAGAAATTGTTGTCCAGAACAAGTGGTGTTGTTGGATCGAAGTCCACGGCCCTCTTTTTCGCTTCGTCTGCAGGCAATGTATTTTGTTTCGGGCACTTTGTGGAGAGATCAGAAGCGTAGGTTGAGTTGAGGGCAGGGTCTTGGGGCTGAGATGTGTTGAAATTGTAGAGTCTGTAATCAAAGAAGCTACAATGGGCCACCCCAATGGAGTGTGCACCACTCAACACAACCAGTTCGTCGAGGGTGATGCCTTTTCTGGTGAAGAAATCTATGATATCGTTGAAAGGTGTTGTAGGAGCAGGGAGGCCAACATCGGAAGCACGGGAAGTACGGCTGTCGCGGCGTCCAGCGGGGACTTTGTGGCGGGGTAGACCGGCCAGAAAAACAGCTTCCCGAGCAGCAAAGGCTAGTATGTCGGCGCAAGAGACGGTTTGCGGGCACTCTTGTTCTAGCCTGGCCTTGATCTCATCAATGAGTTCAAAACCTCTAATGAAGTCATTTCCTTGTGCTTTTTTCTCTACAGGCTCCTTTGAGCGAGTGGCCTCCAACAGAATTGAGGCATCGCAGCCCTGTAAATTGTAATTGTTAAAAGCCTTAAGGGGGTGGACTCAACTAATCTAGACAATAAATACTACGCGATATTTGTACCATCTTAACTGACTGACTACGTTTTGTACGAGAATCGAACATGTAGGTCTCGATGTAGGTGGATCTCGCCCTTATTAGCGAGATGTCTGGCATGTCAGTTGAGATGATATAAATAGTACAATGCTGTGCGTACCTTGACAAAGCAATCATGGGAAAAGAGGCGAATGAGGGCACCGGGGAGCTTTGGATCTTGCCGGTTAGCCTCGGACACGATGTCAGCCACAATTTTCTCCACATTCGGGCAACTGCGACTGTAGAAACCTACATTTAAGCCGTTCCCAAGGCCTTTTCCAGCTGCCTCTGTACAAGGAGCGATGACGATGCATAAGGTGAAGATGATTGTCTCGTTGATCATTAGACGACGCATAATGTCTATGTGTGTGTTAATTAATTAATGCGATTGATGGCGATTAGTGACTAATGCTTTTCTTAATTGCAAATGTCACAACCAAACTACGTACCGGTGAATCATGGATGGTTGCCTGCCGTCCTTGGCGAGAGGGTGGTAGAGTGACAAGTAGGAATTTTGTCCACCGCTGCTTCTTCTGTTGCCCCCTCGCCGGTCACAAGATGAGAGCAAAGTCCAAAAGTAGCAGAGGTTTTCTTACCTAGGCGGGAAAATAGCAAATGTTTAGGGCTCAAATATTTTCCTGTAATTAGTTAACAAACGTTCACAAGTTGATTTTCTTTCTATTTTCTTGTTGTATACTTGTTTCACAAGTTTCCTTATTTAAGGCTTTTTAGTTAAAATGATATCTGAAATAGTCACTAACTCCTCACTTTGGTCTCTAATATTTAAAATCAATATATGATCTTTGAGATTGCCCACCGTCAATTATTTTGGTCTTTATGTGAAAAATCTCCGTTAAATTGAAAAAACCACTAGTTCAAGGAGAGGGGTTAATTTGACAAAAATACTCTCAAATTAACGAAGATTTCTCATATAATGACCAAAATGATTGACGGTTGACAATCTCAAAGATCACTTCTATCGATTTTAAATTTCAGGAACCAAAATGAGAAGTTATGCCATATTCTAATATCTAAACTATGAGAATGAAGATTTGAACATAAGTACATTGTTCTAACCAACTTACTTACATCGCCTACAATTCATGCTTTTATTATTGTACCATGACTGTGACTGAGGTAAACGCATGCCCCAATGAAATGGATTATAGATTTTTAAACAAATTATAATTGACAAACTTGACAGTAACTTGGCTAATTAAAATTGCCAACCTGCTTCCTCCCTCCCAAAGACGCATTGACTTCTTTCGTCAAAGTCTCTAAATATGTTTTTTCTTAGCCGGCACATAACTCCGAAGAACTAATCCCTAACTCCATGATTACCTACCCTAACCATCCACAATTAAACGTTAATTAGCTCTTCGTATCGCTAGCTAATTTCCAGTCGAACGACACCAGATAAAGGTAGAAGTAGATACGAAAAGGACACACCAGTGCTTAGCTAGCTCTAAGCAGAGTTCTCAAGGTATATAATTCTGATTAGTGATTAAATTAAAGCATAAGCATATATTTAATTGCTCAAGAACAATATTCTGTTTCAGAAATCCAGAACACATGGACGGCCGCGTGCCCCGTTAATTAAAAACAAAGAAAGAAAATCCAAAATCTAAACGGCCAAGCATGCTTTACAAACGGCAAGAACAAAGCTGTCTACTATTTAATGACTCCGCATGAGCTACCGACTCACAACTTTTATTAATAATTGCTGCATAATAATGTCATAAGTTACACTGAAGCAACAAGCTAGTTCTAGCTGTCTATATCGATCGGTGGTTAATCTTGAACCGTCAGATCACATCTGTTATTAGATTTATAAAGAGTGACATTATTCGACGTGAATTAGGTAAGTTAATCAGAGAGTATGTTAGCTCGTTTGTATTTAAGATTAAAATAGTCTTGTAACAAAAAATCACACTAGTTATGGAATGCTTATTAATAGAAACGGTGATTTTCGTCACTTTGAGACTTATTTTGTCACTTTGCTCTTTGAAACTATGATTTTCTTCCATTCCATCATACATAAGTTAAATTAGAGAGTAGTATGGACATTTTATTGTTACTCAAGTAAAGATAAGCCTCATGCTTGACGACGTGGCACTTACATGAGAATTTTGGTTGATCACCACATATTTACCAAGCCGCTTGGTAAATACGTGGTGATATAAAAACAAACTTTAATTTATTGGCGAGAAAAAGTGGAAAAACAAATTAAGTGAAAGGGAAGGAAGAAATTTAGGCTTGTAAATTCAGTCCTTAAGTTCAGTTGATAGTCAATGTTTATATTACTTTTTAATTTAAGACCTATTTGACAAAATTGACGAAATCGGGTAAAATGAGACTAAATATGATGAAAATAGCAGTGTCGAGAGACAAAAGTAAGGCAAAATAAGTTTAAAAAAATGACAATTTCAAGAGCAAAATCAATTGATAAGCCTTGGTTGGAACGGTGCACATATTCATTCGGTCTAGCAGGCGCAGCACCCAAAATCCAAAAGGGTTCCGCGTTTATCTCAGCATGACAGTCCAAATAGTTGGTATATGTTGCAGTTGAACATGAAATAACTAATATAACCAAACTCCCTCCAAAACCAGACAAAAATCTGATGAAAGTCATAATTTTCGTCGATGCTTACAAAAATATGAACTCAGCTCTCTTTGCAATTACATCTCTTTGTGTTACTTGAGAAACAAACAAAAATAAACTATGATTTGATTCAGTTGTTTTGATTCTTTGAAACTATGTTTTCGCCCGTCTCTCTGAAATCTTGACGGTCCACCATCCCACAGCCATGGCATCCCCCCATCTCCTCCTTCCATGCATGCTCCTCTCCCTATTTCTTAGTCTATTTTCTGCAGTTTTCATTGCCGATGCATCCATCAGGTCTGCTCTCGTAAACCCTTTGAGTTGCTCTGCGAAAATCATGACATGTAATGCCTTGCTCTACCACATCAACATCGATCTGAAGGTAGAAGAAATTGCCACTTTGTACACCGTGAATCCATCCGAAATCAGACCTATAATGCACAACAAGAAGCAAGATTACCTGATAAGTGTGCCTTGTTCTTGCAAAAACATATCCGGCACTGTTGGATACTTCTATGACACGACCTACAAGGTGAAACAACATGACACGTTTTATAATGTGTCGACGATGATTTACAGTGGGCAGCCTTTGTATATCGAAGAAGAGATACCGCAGTTTAAAACAGGCTTTGATTTCCCCATCCATCTCCCATGCGGTTGCCTACAAAGCCAGTCTCAGATTGTGGTGACATATACAGTTCAGGAGCATGATACACTGTCGGATATTGGCATGCTACTGTCTGCAAAGATTGAAAACATCGAAAAAATGAACAAAAACTTGACTGAGAATCCTTCATACATAGCTGTGGGTTGGGTGTTGTTTGTCCCGATGGAAAAGAATGGACTTAGAACATCAAAGCCAGGTGAGAGCTCTCTTTGAGAACTTGAGTTGAATTCATTTGTCTGAAATATCTAGATATCTGTATCCACAGTTTGAAACAACAAATAAAGATTCAATATTTCTGTGTGTTAAGATGTCGGATAGACGGACTGCCCCTAACCCTAACTTAGCCACCTGCACATACGAGCACATGCAGAGTTTCATTCATACATAAAGGCTTTGATGCAATTAGCAATGGTGGAATCACTCATCATATATTATACTTTAGTTTCTTGGGTTTTTGATGTCGAACTTTTACATTTTTCAACAAAAAGTAAGTTCTGAATCAAATCGTAATTTAGTAGAAATCAGATTACTTACGTACAAGGGTTTGATATAATCGTTTTATCTTCTTTCAGCCTTCCACTACAGATTTGATGTAATCTTATCTTACATAAGTTTATACAAGAATTTCAGAAAATTCATAGATTATTTTCTGTCCGAGTTGATCCATGTTCCCTTTGTTTTGATCATCAGGATTCAGACACAAGTGGTCAATATTGGTTGCAATTTTATTAGCTGTGACATTGCTTTCTATCAGCACATTGATCTTTATCCTTTATCGGAGAAGAAAACCAGAACAAAATATGGAAGTTCCAGATAAACCTGTATCGACAAGCTTGAAAAGCTCAAAAAGCTCGGCTCCTCACCGATCCTTGTCGTTGCATAATCAGTTGCTTCATAAAGAAAACAAGGAAGGTCAGATAAAACCAGCAGCATCTCTGTAATGTAATAATTTGTGCATGTTATTATGCCTGAAAGAGAGAAATTTCTGCTCTTGACAGTAAATCTACATTGTTTATTTCACAGATGGGGCAATTTTTGAATCAGACGGACCGGTCATATTCAGCCTTGAGGAGATTGAGGAGGCAACCGGTTACTTCGATGAAACTAAGAAAATCGGAGAGGGTGGATATGGTAGCGTGTTCCTCGGAGTAATAAGGGGGAAGGTACGGCAAGAACCCCACAAGTTTTCTCCGTTTCTACTCGAAAAAAAGCTATGAAACTAAGCTATAAATGTTCAACTTTCAGGAGGTTGCCATAAAGAAGATGAAGTCTAATAGTACCAAAGAATTTTTTGCAGAGCTAAGGGTCTTGTGCAAGATTCATCACATTAACGTGGTGAGCAATCATTTCGGAATAAATTGACCTTTAACACGGTGCGAAAGGAAGTGCTTTTAGTCTAATCACTTGTATAAAAATCTGTGTTAGGTGGAGCTTTTGGGGTATGCCAGTGGAGATGACCACCTCTACCTGGTCTATGAATATGTCCAGAATGGATCACTGAGCGAACATCTTCATGATCCGTTACTTAAAGGTACTCAAATCATTGCGCACACACGCCTCTCTAGTGTTGTGCGAAGCTAACCAAACGAATTAAATCAGGTCATCAGCCGCTTTCTTGGACTGCAAGAACACAAATTGCACTGGATGCTGCAAAAGGTATTGAGTACATTCATGACCACACAAAAGCGCGATATGTGCACCGTGATATAAAGACTAGTAACATTCTACTTGATGAGGGGTTCAGAGCAAAGGTATACCTGAAACAAGAATCGTTATATCATTTCTGTTAAAAGATAGAATAAGTTCTTTCTTCTAATTAGTAGCTTAAAATCCATTTTCTGTAGGTAGCAGATTTTGGCTTGGCAAAGCTTGTTGGAAGAACCAATGAAGAAGATGTTATCGCAACACGGCTGGTTGGAACACCGGGCTATCTTCCCCCAGAGTAAGCTTCATTCGAGTTTACCTGCACATGGAAGCAAGTTTGCCCTAGTTTTTCATGTATCTGACTGTGTATGTGTTTCTGAAAGATCCGTGAAGGAGCTCCAGGTGACTCACAAAACCGATGTGTTTGCATTCGGAGTGGTACTAGCAGAGCTGATCACAGGGCAACGTGCGCTTTTCCGTGACAATCGAGAGCCTGGGAAGATGAAATCCTTGATTATAGTCGTAAGTTTCAAACCGACTTGAACAAAGACTATGCATGTCACTGATCACTAGTAGTACAATACAAATTTGATTGATTTGTTACTCATTTTGTCAGATAAAAAAGGTGTTCCAAGATGATCATCCAGAAGCAGCTTTAGAGGCAGCCACAGATGGAAACCTCAGAAGCAACTATCCTATGGAGGACATGTTCAAGGTGATCTAATGTATACTGCTTGGCTCGTTACAGTTAAGGAGCCACTCCACCCTAACTGCAAATCACAGATTGACACAACAAAACATAAAGTTTCTGCACACGTGTCAAATTGTAATTTGTGTGTAAGGAGGAAACACTTCTTCCGAAATTTTTCAATGAAAAGTGAGTAAAAACATTACTTTGGTTGCAGATGGCAGAAATTGCAGAGTGGTGTATGAGTGAAGAAGCAGTGGAGAGGCCAGAGATGAGGCAGATTGTTGTGATACTCTCGCAGATTGCGACATCTTCGATCGAGTGGGAAGCAACACTGGGTGGCAACAGCCAGGTTTTCAGTGGTGTATTTGAATTCAGTGGAAGATGATCCAAACCCTGTAAACCGCATTGGATTAAAGTTCATGATTTATCAAGTGAATTTCCAGATGGTTTGTTGTATTTCTTCCCCCTTTTTAAGACTAACAGATGGGAGATCTATGTAACCATGTTATGTTATATTCTAGCTCGTAACAATTTGTACTTAATCGATATTTGGCATATAAAGTAAAAAAGTGAAAAAAACGTGTATTTGTCGAGAGCATTATTCCACGTTGGAAATAAACACTAGTAATTTAAAAGATTTTAAGAATCTTCGTTTATTTTCAATTAGTTTGAGTCGGACGCTTATATCTCGACTATCCACGTGTGATGTCGAATGCATGTTATGTCTTATGCCTTATGCGACATCACACGTGAGACATAATCATATTTATATGTGAACCTCAAATTGGTAATTTAACAAAGACGGCATCTCAAACTCTTCAAGAAGAAAACCAAAGATTGGAACAAGTGTATCTTCTGATCCGAACCAAATGTAGTAAACCCTTTTATGTATCCTTGAAGCCACTCACAACTCTTTGAATCTTGATTCAAATATTAGGTTTTCCATCACACAAGATTTCTTTTGGTGGTTAAATCTTTGGTTAAAGATTTACTAACTAAAATTTAATTACGAAAAATATCAATACATTATACTCTGATACCACATGTAAGTTATAAAGTTAGTTTAAAAATGAGTGAAAACACTTTTGGAGAAAATATTTTTGGATTTTAAAAGCACTTGAAGTGCTGTTTCTTATAGGAATCACTTTAAGTACTTTTTTTAGATTGCATTTTTACAAAACATTGATCTCAAAAATGTTTTTACCAAAAACATTTTCAATCATTTTAAAAACACTTCTAAACGAGCATATATTATAAAATACAACGAGGCATTATAAACATATGAAAAAGGATGGTTGTTTGTATGTAAAAAACATAAGCGTCACTATTTCTATCAATTTCCAAATTAATATTAGAAAGGGAAATCCTGAAGGGTAATTGTATATTACCTTGGAGTTTAACATGAAACGGCGTCGTAGAGAAGAGAGAGACGCGGGTCTCTAACGTCCGGAAAAAACAAAATATTCACCGCGAACACCTCCATTTCCAAAACTCAAGATTCTTTCTTCTTCTTCTGACTCTGAGAGAGATTGAAGATGGCGGTTGATGTTCCAACAGTAATAGCAGACGGCGAACGGAACCCTAACGCCTAAATCCTAAAGCCTCAAGATTCGGATTCAGATCTATTACTACGCCAATCGACTCCGCTGCTATATCCGAATCAGATCGCATCCAGTTGCTGCAACCGCCGATCAGATCTCATGGCAGGGGCAGTCTCGGCGCTGTTCCTCCTAGACATCAAAGGCCGCGTTCTCATCTGGCGCGACTACCGCGGCGACGTCTCCGCCGCTCAAGCCGAGCGCTTCTTCACTAAGCTCATCGAGAAAGAGGTCCAATAAAGCTTCTTCTTACCCAAATTTACTCAATTTTCCCCGGATTATGCACTTTATGTTTCTTAGTTGTTTGAGGAACTGAAAGGTTGCCGAGAAAACGAAGGAAAACGAAACCAAATTGTCGTTTATTAATGAATTATTCCCCTTTTTTTTATCAGTTGATTCCGAAATTAGTGAGGCTAATTTGGATTTCATCTGTTATGTTAGAGTCGAAATTGATACTGGCATTTTTTTTTTCTTTTCGTGCTTGTTGCGATGCGGTTCAGGTTGATCCGGAGTCTCATGATCCAGTTGTCCATGACAATGGCGTGAGCTACTTGTTTATACAGCATAACAATGTTTACTTGATGACTGCGTCCAGGCAGAACTGTAATGCCGCTAGTCTTCTTTTCTTTCTACACCGCATAGTCGATGTAAGCTCTATTGGTAATTATGCTAAGTTTCATTCCTCATTTGTCGTTCTGTATGCACCTGTGAATTGCGTAATTAGTAAATTGATTATTGGACGGCAGGTGTTCAAGCATTACTTTGAAGAGTTAGAAGAAGAATCGCTTAGGGATAACTTTGTGGTTGTGGTAAGGAGATGTTTGCGCCATTCATTTTACTTAATTTTGATTGTGAAACATTGCGATTAATGTGATATTTGTGTCCTTTGTTTGTAGTATGAGTTGCTGGATGAAATGATGGACTTTGGTTACCCTCAGTATACTGAAGCGAAGATTCTCAGTGAATTTATCAAGACTGATGCTTACAGGATGGAAGTTACACAGAGGCCTCCCATGGCCGTAACAAATGCGGTGTCTTGGCGAAGTGAAGGAATACGTTACAAGAAGAATGAGGTATGTGCATTAGGAGAATGAAGACTTTTTATTCTTCTTTGAAGCCACAACCAGTGGTTGACTTTCCTTTTCCTTTTTTTTTTCAAGGTTTTCCTGGATGTGGTGGAGAGCGTTAATATACTTGTTAACAGCAATGGACAAATCATTAGGTCTGATGTTGTTGGTGCGTTGAAGATGAGAACTTATTTGAGGTGTGTTTCTGTCCTAACCCAGTGAATTTTCATTTTGCTTTAGCATTCTAAATTGTGCTTCTTTCACTGGATATGCGTTCTAAATGCAAAGTGAAGTTCGTCTAAGATTTGCTAGCTTGTTTGGTTTATGATAGAGTTCTAATTCATCCGTAAGAAGAAACTATGTTTATGAGGACAATGGTATAAATCCTAGTTTCAATTTCTGTTTTTGAGTATTCTGTTTCGGGAAAGACACTAACTTGATTGATGTCATAAACCAGTGCACAGAAAGATAAAACTAGGGTTTGGGGAAAATCTCTGATGAACACAAGAGGGACTGAATTTCTATTTGCATCTTAAGAGTGATCTAGAGTGATCTCTTTTATATGCTGATATCATCTGGCAACTAGTACTTACTCATTTTGCTTGCAGTGGTATGCCTGAGTGTAAGCTGGGCTTAAATGATAGAGTGTTATTGGAGGCACAAGGTCGAGCAACAAAGGGAAAAGCCATTGATTTGGAAGACATTAAATTTCATCAGTATGTAGCTTTCTTTGATTTATCTGAGTGCTGCTTTTGTGTCTTACAAGTGTTTGAGATTTTACATAAACTAATCTTCCTGCATGTCCTTACATTAAATCATAAAATTTGTTTTAGGTGTGTCCGTTTGGCTCGGTTTGAAAATGACCGGACAATATCCTTTGTACCACCTGATGGAGCTTTTGATCTTATGACATATAGGCTGAGTACACAGGTATCACTCATGCTCTGCTGATGCTGTTTTATTTTCTTTGTGTCTGCGGACGCATTGAGTGGCGAGGGGAGGTTTATTTACTGCTTATGCCATTCCAATTAATTGTTGTCATTTTCCCTTTCAGGTTAAGCCTTTAATTTGGGTTGAATGTCAAATTGAAAGGCATTCAAAAAGTCGCATTGAGATTCTGGTAAAAGCTAGAAGTCAGTTCAAGGAGCGTAGGTATTGAAAAAGTTATTTGGTCAATTGCTTTGTGCTTTGGGCACCCAAATGTTTATTCCCTTAGTACTCATGAAAATTTAACTGCACAGCACTGCAACAAATGTTGAGATTGAGGTGCCTGTGGTATCTGATGCAACTAATCCAGATGTTCGGACATCATTAGGATCTGCAGCATATGCACCTGAAAGTGATGCACTTATCTGGAAAATAAGATCTTTTCCTGGAGGCAAGGTGTGGACTCGTCTTATTGCTAGTCTAAGAAGATTATCTTGTTGTATCTTGTGCCGTGCACTTTAGCCCCTTTTATTGATCTTGTTTCTAATCCAAATTGCCTAGGAATACATGTTGAGAGCGGAGTTTCACCTTCCAAGTGTAACGGCTGAAGAATCAACTCCTGAGAGAAAAGCTCCTATACGTGTGAAGTTCGAGATACCATATTTTACTGTTTCTGGAATACAGGTATTCCTTTATGGATTGATTGCTTTGCTCTATTTCAGTGACATTCCGATCTCTTTCTACTATAAACTTAGTTAACGGTTATTTGAATGGCTCGTCTAATATTGAAATAATGGTGAAATGGTTTTAGGGCCTGATATGATGATATCCCAGAGCAACTATAGAATTTGTATTCCAGATGTCAACATGTTAAATAATCAGCCATCATAGAGCTAGGAATTTGTTTTGTGCGGTTTTCTTATAAGCAAATTGGGGTTTTGTAGGTTCGTTACCTCAAGATTATTGAAAAAAGCGGATACCAAGCTCTTCCATGGGTGAGATACATAACCATGGCCGGCGAGTATGAATTAAGACTAGTATAAAGTTGCCCCTCATGGTGTTTTCTGGGTTGCAGCATTCACATACGATCCTGAATGGTTCAAACCCAAAACTGGTGGATAGATATCTGGCTTTGCTTTTGTGCATGTATAATGAAGGTTTATCCAACAATGTTGTATGTTTATCGTTGCCGGAAGGTAGATTTATTCGGTACGTTGAAATAAGATTTTGTTATTTTGGTTTTGGATTTTGTCTGGCTGTCATTTTTCCTATTCAATTTTTATTTGTTTGGGGACATGTCCGAATTTGTACATATTTTACTCTTCTCTTTTCTTTCCTCGATTGAGATTCGTATTGAAACAGAGGCTTGTTTCCTACGCGTTGCCGTGTACTTGGATGATCCATGGGCGGATCCATAAAGGGACTTGGGAGGTCCCATGACCCTCCGGAAGTCCGAAGAAATACTTGTGATCGACCTTTAGAACCCTCTAACAATTTGGGCAAGTGCAGCGGAGAGGCTTGTTGCCTCCATGGATGTGCATGCAGCAGTGCTTGTAACGAAGAAGAAGAAGTTTCTAATTTTTGTTTTAATCCTCCAAATCGTCGCAACCTCCCAACTTTAAACTCAAGTTATCCCATCCCCAAGCATCATTTGCTGTTCCACCAGCTCTAGCTGCCTAATATTATTTCTTCCAAATTCATTTAACTTTTTTTATCCTAGACTCTAGTCGCAATTCCCAATTGTAATATGTATGTTACATTAACAAAAATTTTTTTTTTTAAAAGTGGGACAACTAGTGGTAAGCCACAGTTATCCACCTCTTCTAGGGGTCTGGAAGACTCATAGAGGCATTTCAGCTTTCTCCTGGCCACAATCAAACAGACTCACCAGCTTGGAGCCTCGAACCCGAGACCTCCTTGTTTTTTGTATTTTGAGAGCCGAAATCTGCACCCTTACCACTGGACTACTTGATGTGGTTGATTAATTTTGATAATTCAATGAACCAAATTAAAAAAAAAAAAAAAAAAATAGTGATATGAAACCAAACTAGTTTTTTTTTTTTTTTTTTTTGAAACTTTTATCTCAGGACCCCCGATCTTGAAATCTGGGATCGGTCTTGGAAAACCCTCACCTGTATTTAGTTTTGATTTCATTTACTGACGTGGTTGCGTAGGTTTTAAGTATCAAATTTTGAAGTCATAACAACAATTTATTTTGATCGAACCTCGCCCGGTTTCATTTGTTTGGTGTGGTACGTTGCTCTAATACAAACAAGACTTGTTTTCGCCGCAGTTCAGATTATACCAAAGAAAACGAATTACAAATCGAAAATAATAACTCTGTGATCGTCTGTGGTTGAGTACTAGATTACACTAATTAATGACCATTAGTAACGGATTTGATAGTTGATAATCTCTCCAAGAACTTGTTAAACACGTCTTCCCTGCTCAGCATGCTAATCCTGACGTACCTCTGATCAACCCCAAAGCGCCTCCCTGTTCTTCCTTGCACTTTAATCTGTCCTCTCAGAACCTTCTCTGTGTCTACATCCTCCTTGGCCTCCATCCATGCAAATGCTGCGCATTGTAGAAAAGCATTCCCAATATTAGAAGGGCCAATTTAATAAATATCATAATTTCATCGATGGGGAAGTCGTGAATCGGAGAAAAATAAAGAATGAATGGGTACGAGATTAACTAGCCTCCTTAGTTGATGTGATTTCTGTTTTTTCAAGTGTTGGATCATGAACTTTAACGTGGAACCTAACTCACGCTTTGTTTTATTGTATGATGATAAACACATGGGACGTCCGGAATTGGAATAATGCCACTATCCAAATTTCATTAAACACACGAAATTAAGAATCAGAATGATTTCAATACCCATTTTATGTGTTTAATTAGTTACTTAGATGAAAAAAGAGGGTAACAGTTATGATTTTACCTGGATATGGTTCAGTGGACTCTCCAGAGAAGATGCAGTACTTTTGGGGGTAGTTGGGTAGGCTGAAAACTACACTTTGCTCGACTACTTTTCTTAACCTCTCCCATCTGTCCGCCATGATTTGACGGCAATGGTCGAAGAAGAGCTCAGAGTTGTCAGTGGACTTGCAGTTTTCATAGTCGTCGCAGATCACTCCCATTATCTTTGCAGCTCGTTGCTGGGAATCCTTGGACACACCAAGTGAGCTCAGCTCTACAAACTTTGACATCTTTCTGGCAACCTCTTTGTCCTTCACAATGGCCCATCTGATAAAATACAAGACCGAAATGAATAAAGTAACTTTTTTCAAGTATCAATAACAATTCTCGTTATGATTTATTATACTTGGACTCACCCAATGCGAGAACCGGCATGTCCCGTGCTTTTGGAGAATGTGAAGTACATGATGTCATGATCGGCCGGACGAGTAATTGGAGTGTACTGTGGCCAATAGTAGGCCAGGTCATGAATGAGCTTCCCTTGATCACCCCTGTTCTTCACAACGGCCTCTCGGAGAGTGCCGTCGGGGTTGTTTGGGGTGTTGACCACTTCAATGTAAGGTCCATGTCCAGTTTTGTTAAAGGGATATGCATCGCCTGTCCATTTGTACAATGCAGAACGAATATAGTCTGTTTCATCCGGATATGACTGCAACCAATAAGCAAATATTTGACTCAACTTAGTTAATAACGACATGGAAATTAAGTAAAAATCGAAGTTATATTGAGTTTAATAGAAGGAAAACAAGTAATTAATTAGAGCGTAGAGAATCTAAGTAAGGTTGGCTGGACTGGTTAGTAACAAACACGACATGGCCATGTTACAATGTTTAATTTTCCAAGGGTTTCAAAACACAGAACTACGTGCATATGTTTGTTGCATGTTCCCAAACATGATTATGTTTTCAAAAAGATATATTTGCCTCTTTGTCGCATTTCCCATGCAAAAACATCAGCATGTTCCGCGACAGTCTTCTCGTAATTTCAATCCTCACAACTCAAAACACCTTCTGCAGAGTGCAGATCGAATACTACTACATTCGCAGCATGCAAAAGGAAAACTATGACATAAATATGTGTACTTAAGTTTTATTGATCCGTTAAACAATTTGATATGTTATGCTTAAATTATCGAGTCTAAATTATCTAATATAAAACTGTTTGAAGTTATATATATATATATATATATATATATATATGTATATATATTATAAAGTAAAACAATTAATATAAACTGAGTGCTCCAGATTGATTGTCAACCGCTGAAGCAGCAATCTGTTGATCCTTTGGAGTTGACTTCACTAATTAACAAAGCCAAAATCAAGATCCACATATGATCAACAAAATACAGAAAATCAATGGCCGTAATTGCATCAGGGAAACTTTGCCAAATGTCAACGAGTAGAGAACCTCACCGAGTAGTAAGGGGCGGCAGACACAACGCTGACGGGCTCGGGCCCGCCAGGAGAAGTGAGAGCATACAGGGCAGCCTGATACAGCTGAGTCGAGCCTGTCCCCACAACGATATGCCGATCACCGTCCACGACGGCGTTTCCAACCGTACGATGAAGTCTTCTGACCGCCGCCTCCAATGCTGGCTCCAAAAACCAGCACACGCTGGTGAAATCGCTGATATAGCTCATCAACTCGCTTCCGGAGATCACCATCGTGCACTTGTCCCCCATCTTGCTCCAATAGGATTCGTACACTGCCGGGTCGCCCCTGTCATCATTAAAACCGGAAACACCATAAATGTCGATTGCATGTTAACCTAATTAGTAAACTAACCAAAACGATCAGTTGTTGGAAAGATTCGTGGCCATTAAACGACACTAAATAACAAAATGTTACATCCTCTCCACTCCAAATAAAGAAGCTAAAGAGAGCACTTACTGTTCGAGATTGAGGACATGGTCGGATGGCGGTATCGTGCCGCCGTTACCATTGGCCGGGGACACAGAGGAGGTTCTGCTATTGGAAGTAGGGTTCTCCGTGGTGCCGCACATTGTCTCTGTTGCTCTAACAAAACACAGCTATTAATTTGTCTTGAGTTTTTGATGTGGCTCTACCCTCTCTCTCTCTCTCTCTCTCTCTCTCTCTCTCTCTCTCTCTCTCTCTCTCTCTCTCTCTCTCTCTCTCAAGTCTCAAAGTTGGGTCTCCTCGTCTGTGTTTATGTCCCTATTTATAGAACAAAATATGGAGAGGATGTCTACCTTCAGGGACACCGAGGTGCATGAACCCTAATTCCTATTTCTTTTTTCCTTCCTATTTCGTTAAATAAAAATAAATTAAAAATTAAAAATTAAAAAAAACTGACCATACCAAGCATGCTCCGTCCCCTTTTAACTTGGAAAATCTAAGAACCTCCCAATAAATTGGAAATAAATCTCAACAGCAATGACCGTAATTAAACAGTTCTGTTAGAGGTAAGATTTTCTGAGCTAATCACTTTCCAATTTTTTTTTTTTTTTTTTTGAACAAACGATTTTTTTTTAGCAATAACAAACGATATTATCTATACTAAGGAAGGATGTGGATTTAGCCTCACAATGGGCTAGTATAATGTGGTTCAAATTCGCTTTTAGCGAAAATCAAACCTAAGATCTCTTACTTACAAGTGAAAATGAATATCATTAGACCGTATTATTAAGTATCAATTACTTTCCAATTTTGGAGGAATTTTTTTATGTGTCCATCTTATATTTTAAGTTTCCCGTTATAACGTTCAGGTACCAACCACACCAAACGGTGAAAACTTATTAACTTGATTTTTTTTTTTAACTCACGGTAATATTTAAATATAAATTTTATATTTTGTGAAATTGACGTAGAAGATCACGATTATTTACTAAATATATGTACATGTGCAGATAGATGCCAGTATAAACATATGTATTTAAATTTTAAACAAGTCTAATTTTTACAGATCATTTCCAGAAAAATTGGTAAATTATAGTAGATGATCCAGATATTAACAAGGCTGGTATATAAATTTCAAAACTAAAACCTTGAAACATGTATAGAGGTCATGGCACTTGAACCCTAAACTTATTATATATCATGCTAAGACAAAAATCATGTGAAAACAAAAAATCTCAAATTATATATTGGCAGGAAGTACAATACCTAATCACCTCCACGATCCTAGAACTAAAGTGAAGTAGATCCAACAAATTAAATAGCTTCACCTTCATACATAGATCCAAAAGAGACGTAGTACATCCAAATGGAAATTGAAATGAAGTAATTCTCCTATAGAGGGCAATCAAATTAGCAAACTCCTCTAAAGATGAAAATCAAAACTAAACTCTAAGACAATTCGTTGGAAATGATTAAACATAAACAAAATAAAAGGGATACCAGCTGTACGCATAGTGTTGAACTGACTCAATCCGATCGCGACACAATCTGACATCTTTCATGACTTTCAGCTTCCACCCTATATCAAAGGTGAAAATTAAATGAAAATCTTGCACTTACTGTGTGTGTGGGCCAAAAGACAACGATTATGTACAGTGACAACGTTTCTCAGCTAGGTTTTAAAAAAATAAAAAAAATAAAAGGGATATTCATTGAAGCAGTCCTTAGCTATTTTGATTGTTTTAAATGACAACGCAATTCTAGTGTTTTTGTTTATCGTGAATTAATTCCTTTGAATAGGAAAATTGTTGAAGTCCTTTTAAAACTAAAGGCATAGTAAAGGCTTAAATCGAGCCAGTTTCCCACTTGATACAGTCGCTCGATTAGAAGTCAAACATGTTTACTAGAAGTATCTAGTAGGGGCAAGTTCACACAATCAATCATTTGGTATATTTAGAAAGTGAAAAAAAAGTATCTTAACGCTTTTTTTTTTTTTTCATGCAAAAAGCCTTAAAATGTGTATTTTATAATTTTTGGTAGTTGGAAAACTCTAATTAGAGAGATGTAAAACATCCATTTTGGCTAACAAATATTATAAATAAAAACTTAAGTTTACACATTTTCTTACATCTTCTGATAGCAGGTCTCGCAAATCAAAGATAGAAATATAATTTGCTTTCCTTTTATATAGTAAAACTCTCATTTACATCTATCAAAAATATAAAATAAGATGTAAATGTGATTTTTACATCTCTAATTTACATATCCGCATTAAAATGCTCTAACACGTTTAGTTTACACAATAACACAAAGCAAATTAATGCATCAGTTGTTTATTCGGTCGGCCGATCGACTTCGATTCTTGACTTCAAATTAATGCTTTCTAGTCAGATTTTGACTTAAAGGATCACAACTGAAGCCACATAAATTATTAGTATTTTTAGATTCCTATATTTCATTGGGGTCAAACATTGTCCAAGATGTGCAGTTTAGGTCGACCAAATAATAGTTTAATTCTGAACTGTGTTGTTCTTTTGGTTTGAACACTATAAACTCGTTTGGATGCGTTTTTAAAATGACTGAAAGCGCTTTTAGAGAAAATGCTTATTGGTTCCAAAAGCACTTAAAATGTTTTCTACAAAAAGTATCAGTTATGTGCTTTTTCCAGGAAGCACTTCAAATGTTTTTCCATAATGTACTTGCATTTTTACTAAGGATTGGTTTCAAAGATATTTTCACTGAAAGCGCTCTCAACAATTTTAAAAACACATTCAAACGAGCTCTATAACTGTCAATTAATTAGTTAACTTTGGTTTTATTTTTTACAATTGTGTAGTGGAGGTTTAAGAAATGAGTTTTGGTCCCGATACATACATTGCGTTGCATCAACAAAAACATGCATATTCCCATGTGCCACCATTGATGATGATGATGCTCATGCATGTGCTGATTTTACTAAGAGCGAGCCTACGTTTAATCCTTACTAATTAACTGCATGATTTCGTTAATGCAGTATTAATACAAAATTGACAAGTATATAAGAGCCTGTTTGATATTGGATTTGAGTCCAAAGTTTTTAACTCAAAAATAATTTTTAAGTTTTAAGGTAAAAAAACCTGTCTGGTAGACCCATTTTGCAAAACTGGACTCAAAAAATTTAAAAAACAACCCATTATAATTTGAAAACAACAAAAGTCAGGTTTTAGGATTTTTTTTTCACGAATTCATTTCCTGTACCGCGATGGAGATCTGAGCTGCACCACGCAGACCACAAGCAGGCCTTGCGCCTCACCGACGACGAACGACCAAGGATAAAGATGAACATGTAATCCCTTTTTCGAGTTTCCGGGTCTTTGAGACTGCAATTCCTCAATCCAATTCAAATAGACCCTTTTCACCTTGCGTATTTGTGACTCAAATTTCGGATTTAATTTTCTGTAATTCACTCACTCTCTCTCTCTCTCTCTCTCTCTCTCTCTCTCTCTCTACTTTTCTGTATTATCTGTTTGTGTTAAATTGCATGAATGTTTGATTGTTTGTATAATTGGTCAATTTTGTGTTTTTATTGGTGGTTTCGGAGATTTGTTGCAGCTAGGTTTATTGGGTTTCTTTAAAATTAGGCAACTATTGGGAAAATTGGGGGAAAATGTTACAAAATTTGTAAAAATTGGGAATTATTATCATATATTGTTATTGAAGGTTTTACTTATTGATTTGTGTGATATTGGGTTTTTGTTTCTATATTTTGAACTATAAAATGGTAGAATTGCATTGGCGTTATTGATGGAACACATATCAGTGCATGGGCTCCTTCATTAAAACAAATTTCATACCAAGGTGGAAAAGTTAGTGTGACACAAAATATTATGTTGGCATGTTCATTTAACATGATGTTCACATATGTCTACACCGGATGGGAAGGAACGGCTAATGACTCAAGAGTGTTGATGGATGCAATAACAAGAGAAGAGAATAGGTTTCCAATGCCTAAAGAAGGTACGAAGTCATTGAAACATATCAAATTACTTATAATTTTTTTTCTTATTGTATTTGGCTCAAGTGAAATACTTGTATGCATTTTTCTTAGAATAGGAAAATATTATGTTGTTGATTCCGGCTATACCAACATGAGTGGGTTTCTTGCACCATATCGCAAAGTGCGTTATCACTTGCGTGATTTTAGAGGAAGAGGTAAACGTCCAAGAGAAGCAATGAAATTGTTCAACTTTAGGCACTCATCACTACGTAATATTTTTGAATGAGGCATTGGAGTGCTTAAGAATCATTTTCCTATTCTAAAGTTGATGCCAAATTATCCAATTAGGAAGCAAAGACTCATTCCCGTTGCATGTTGTGCCATGCACAATTTCATTAGATGCAATCAAGGAATGATACTTTGTTTCAACAATTTGAAGACAATGATGTTGATGTGGTAGATGAAGAAAGCTCGGGGGTGAATCAAGAAGGGGAAAACATGCATTTGAATGACGACAATGTTATGAATGATGTTAGAGACCACATAGTTGGATCAATGTGGCTTGATTACGTCAATAATAATTAGTCTCAAAGTTCATTGGTGTTCTAGAATGTTTTAATGTAATATTTATTATCTAAGACTTGAAGTTTAATTTGATTATCGAGCATATATGTGTTGTATTAGCACATGAATATGAAAATAGTATGTTTAAGGTTTAATTTCATATGTTTTGTATATCTTAAAACAAATACATAATTGGGGGAAAAAATATAAAAAAAACAAAAAAAAACACTGTTTTCAAGAGTTAAACCAAACTAGTTTTCAAATTTTTAGATTCAAAAATAGTTTTAAATTCAATACCAAACACATTTTTGAAACCTAAAAAAAAACAGTTTGTAAGAAATGTTCTTAAAAGTTAGTTTTAAGAACAATTTAAGTTTTTGAGTAGGATACCAAACAGACCCTAAGGATTTCGAGGCTTTCCATCATCTTAGAGCTCGTTTGGAATTGCTTTCAAAATGATAAAAACTTTTGATGAAAATGTTTTTGGAATCAATCCTTATAGTAAAAACGCAAGTGAATCCTGAAACAACACTTGAACTAGTATTTCCTAGAAAAAGCACTAGTTATTTTGAAAGCACTTCCAAACGATTACTTATTGTTGTTGTGGTAGAACACTTTTTAATAAATCCAATTATCTTGTGTATCAATCCTTATAGTAAAAACGCAAGTGAATCCTGAAACAGCACTTGAACTAGTATTTCCTAGAAAAAACACTAGTTATTTTGAAAGCACTTCCAAACGATTACTTATTGTTGTTGTGGTAGAACACTTTTTAATAAATCCAATTATCTTGTGTATCACATTACTATATTGTAGCCTAATTCTCAGTAAGAGGTGGACGATCAAATGCACGGTAAAAAGTAACAATGGTGTAAGGATTTGTAATTTTAAAGATGATTTTTGCCTATTTATAAAAGATGTGGACTGAACTGTTACATATCGTAAACCACAAAATGCAGTGTGTAATTAATCATAAAATATAAGAAAACTAATGAAAAAAATTGAAAAACTTTGAGTTTTAACAATAAGGATAAAATAAATGGTAAATTGAATAGTACCATGATTGACTTTTTAATGTAAAAATGTGATTTTTCGTTAAAACGAACAATACCAGAAACTTTTCGTTAAAGTTCTCTAAAATCTATTTATATATCCCTCGTCTCCTTCTTTGGATGTTCTTGGGAAACAAAAAGGATTTGGGCCTTTACAAAACGGAGCATAAAGATGTATGGGCCTAGAAGGTGTCGTGGGTCTAGTTTAGCCCAAGTTTAATTTGTCCAAACAAACAATGCACATATGATCCAGATTTGTTGGAACAAGGGAAAGAGGAAGGAGCCAACATTGACGGAGACCAAAACTGTACTATTGCAAGTTTTGTGTTTCGAAGTGTCAATAACAACTCATTTGCTTTTTGTGTATTTATTTGAGATTTATTTTGAGGTCTTGTTCCCGGTTAAAAAAGAAGGGTGATGAGGTTTTATCTTATGCTAAAAGTGACGACATTTGAGACAGGCTTATAGTTGAAGTGATCACGAGCATTTACTTTGTATCCGAGCTCTCATGCTTGAATCTATCCCACAATATCGCTCGAAAGAAAATTGACAATTTATGTGATTGCTCATACCTTAAAAAAGGATTCATGCGCATGTTGAGAAATGAAAATGGAATTTTGGGTGTATAACTTAAATTGTATACTCTGTTTCCAAAATACATCAACTCTGGAAAGACCAAAGAGGTCTGAAGTACAAAGCTAAACCCTATAAATATCTCTCACTACACTACAACAAAGCCACACAAACTGTACCAGCGGTCGGAGGGTGAGTGAAAAAATTCGAAAAATCGAAGAAGGAAGAAGAAATAAACATATACATGAGGTCAGGGAGGGGGAACAAAGGCTACTGCTGGTGCTAATCAATAGCTTTCTTTGCTTTTGATTTTAGATTCTAATTTTGTAGTATATTGCGTGAGAGTAATGGAATGCTGAACTAATGGTGTGTTTCGTTCGGTAAAGTCTGCGGAGTTTTTCTAAACACATGCTTTCTGCAGCGTTCGAAAATGCTGTCGTATATCAGATCAAACTGAACTCCGGCCCTCTCCCGATTAATAATGAAGAATATGTGATCAGCTTCCACAATCTTGTAGTACCTGCATTGTAATCAAGTTCCACATTTGTTGTTTTGTTCAATGACAAACAATGAAGAATTCGTAGTGATGGTCAATCGAGAAGTGTTTGTACTAACCAGATGCCAGGTTGCAATGGATGACAATCTGAATCATCTTTTACAAACCGACTGGGATGTTCAATGGGGAGAAGAGGGCGAGTCATGGAGATGGTATTCAAAGCTCCATCATTGTCCTGCCAATCCTCATCCCTACACACGAATTATTCACACAAGGATTGAGTCATGACAATGCAAATGAATTCGAGTATTTAATTATTTTTGACATGTGCTTAAGAACACACCTGTAGCCTTTGTAAGGGGGAGGGACATCAGGAGGGTGCCGCCATTGGCTCATTTGCAATACTCTAATGAAAAGCAATGGATGAATTCCAAATATGCTTGATGGAACTGTGACACCCAACACCTTCCTCGTACGCTTAGTGGCATAGCTGAAGTAGTATGTGTTGGGAAAGGAATGGAGATGGCTGTTGAGTCTTGCGGAGCCTTGAAGTGTGAGGTCCGGGAGAATCCAATCGGTAGAAGCGAATGGGCCTGAGTTTCCCAAGAGGCAATCAACAAGACCCCTAACGCCCACTTTCTTCCAGGTCACGTTATAGTGATCAAACCCAAAGTTGTAATAAGCCTTTAGCCAGGGAATGTCCAACCAATCGTAAATTATCACTCCTAGCCGGCATAACTGCAACAGACATATAGGTTTCAAGGTTTTTCCATCTTCTGGCCTGTGAAATACAGAAACCACAGTTAGTATTTTAGCATTCAAAGATTATTATTCACAAATTTTCTGGTCGTTCTGTTTTTACCTTTTGTTTTGCATATAAAATTATGGGTTATTATAAATATAAAACAAGGGGAGACAAAAATCCTGAGGTCACGAAAGACGTTTCTTTCTATTACTTTGCTCTTTTAGGCAGCCAATCATCGTATTGCATAAGTATGTGCATACGTATTTGCATTCGTCACACAAAGTTTATAGACAAAAGAATAAGACGATGAAATGGAAACTCACTGAATTCCATCCAAGTAGGTTCTTGTTGTTCCATTGAATGCTCCTGACAATGACGTGATGCTCAATACCCAATTCTCATTAGTGTTCTCAAATCCCTTGAACGCCTGAATACAAAATGAAACGTTTCGGTCAACAAAATGAAACATTCAGTCAAAAATAAAAGGAGGATTCTTCACTTGGCAAAGGTAAAAGAGGATTTGGAGTGTTGTTCAAGGCATGTTCGCTAAGAAAGCACTGTGACGAAAAACTTGAGTAGGGATGCCTGACCACGTCATCCACAGGGTACATCTCACAAAAGCATGAGACCGTCTGTACTTTGATCCTGCTTGACCGCTACTGGTCTTAACGTGTGTGAGAGCTGCCCTCCCTACCCAAGTATCTCTCACTCGGAAGAAAAACTAGTCTAAAACCAATTCATATTCTTGACTTTAGCATTGATTTTAGGATGCTAATTGGACTAACCTTATCAGCAAGCATTTGCTGCAGCACACGGACAACCTGTGCTCCGGCAGAATGGCCGACAAAGTGAATAGGGTGATCCTCATCCCATTCAGGGTAGTGCCCTGCATATCCCAATCACAAATTAGCAATCAGAGACTCGCTATGAGACTATGAGGCCTACTATTTCCGTACAATTTCTTTCATCAAATTACTAGACAAATGAACATGAGGAAAGCGCGAACCTTGTTCGTAAACTCGACCGAATTGTGAATGCCCACAAGCCTTGCTGTGTTCTTCACCATAATCGACTCGCCCGCCCTTCAAATAGTAGAACAATTCACAAGCCCTGAAACCCCAAAAACCTCCATTAAACCTGGTTAGCAATAGGATGCAGAACAAAACGGCTATTGGGGGAAATATCCGAGGTCCTTAGTTTGATTCTCGCTAACCAATTATCGCTTGTATCGAAAAAAGGAAAATACTTTGAGGGTCCAAAGCACAAACCTATCATAAATGCTCGTTAGAGATCCCAAATCCGGCACCAGAACCCTTTCATCCTTCTTCTCCGCCCCGGCGAAATACGATAAACCTCCCAATCTCTGCAAAACACACGAAATCCGAAACACCCAGTTACAAAAAATGAACAAAATTCGATTTCAAACCGCAAAATGCTCCATTTGCGGAAGGAACCGGAATCCATTTCTGAAAAATCAAAACAAACATACCCCTTTGCCAAAACCAAATATCCCATGAACCAAAACAATAGGTGGCAGGCTGCCATTGGCCGACGGGTCTCTCTGCGCCACCACATCCTTCACCTCAATGCTCATGTTCGGCTTCGATTGCAAATTGCTCAGCGCCTGCGACAGATCGCCGGCCACGGCGGTGCTGAAGATGTAAAACCCGTACAGCAAGTGAACCAGGCTGCTCACAAAAAGCTCCGAAAATTGCAGGGCCGCAATCCATAGTCTTATCATTTTCTCCAAACTTCTCAACATTTATTACAACAGAGCCTTCTCCTTCCTCAAGAAACTCAAAAAACACAAAACCCAGAAGGACCCTTGTTGCAGAAAACGAAAAGGTTCGAGCTTTTTTATATAACCATGAAATTTGAAGGATTCATGAAGGTTCCCCTTCTATACAATTTCAATAGAAGGGGACAAATCCGAAAATCCAAAGTCTCTGAAACTCCGCGGTTCTTTGTTTTTGTATGAAACAGGAGGGAGAGGAATAAAAGGAAGTAAAAATAAGAGGAAATGGAAAAAGGATTAGTCTTTGTATGCTTTTTTGAGAAATTGGAAAAAAATGGAAAAAAATGGGAGTCGGAACTGCAACCACAATTCTCTCGTTTCCCAACTATCTGCGTCTCACGCGAATCACAATCCTCTCAGCCAATCAAAAGGGCCTACTGTTAGTTCCTGCTTTTGTCGTTTGAGTTGAAGGCAGCGAGGAGAGAGAGAGAGAGAGAGCAAAATAGAGGCCAGAAAAAAGCAAAAGCTGTCGACAAAGAGAGGGAGAGAGGGTTGGTGGTATGAATTGATGCAACGTGTCCCCTTTGGAAAACCGCTTCAAGAAATTATAATAATAAAAACAATTTGAAAATTTTAAATTTTAACTATAAAGACAAAATAAATGGTACTAAGATTGACTTTTTAATATAAAAATATAATTTTTCGTTAAAGTAAACAGTATCAATAATCTTTCGTTAAAGTTCTAATTATAATAACTTGCAGGGGTTGGTCATGCTAAGTTGAGTGATCAGCACTCAGCAAACGTTGTTTTAGCTAGTTAAATTGATAAATAAACAGTAATCCAATTTAGATTCTTGGGGTTGAAGGCAGATTCTCTGCCATCTCACTTTCTATGTCATTTTATTTATATGGTCACGGTTAAGCTACGTCAACATTTTATATTACTATTTATTTTTATCTTATTATCTCTATAAAAAAATAATATAAAATATTAACGTGATTTAACAGTAATCACACAAAACAGAATGACACAAAAAATGAGAGGCAGAGAATCTGCCTCCCTTCGGGTTTGGGATAAGGATTTTGTATGTGTTGTGGATGAGGACAACAAACTTCTAGGCGTTTCTACAATTTGTGCCAAGTGTGTGCTGGAGCTCCGCTGGATTGGATTTGAAAGATTTGGAGATACAGAAATGTTGAAAGAAAACAATTATAATTTAACGTTAATTTATGTACTAATATTATAAAATATTACATTAAAAATATTAAATGGTAAAGAGTTCATAAAGAATTCCACTTCTAATATAATTTTCTTATCATTTCTCTTGAAAATTTGGAATTCCCTTTTTATTTGTGTCGCTCATAAACTTGAAAACTTTGAAAGGTAGCCCTAACCCACAACCGACCAAAAACAACGGTCCTTGAATTCAATATCCAGCAAAGAAAAGAAACCCATATTTCCAATCACGCGCTTTCAACGAAAGGTGGAGTTTGACCAAACAAAAATAGGTAAGGCCAAGATGAGAATAGCAACATATATGGATTGATTTTATTTTGGACGTTGCAGTTTAATAATATTATATTATAAAGAAAAACTTACACAAGTTATGTACTATTAAATCAAATATTGTCAAATTAGAATGCCACGTGATGAAAATCCGTTATATGTTAATTATTTTCATATACGAGACATGAAAAACTAGTTCTTTTATTTGGATCAATCATGAAAAATTTGTTGCATATATGTTAGTTATTTCATATATGCAAGCACACATCTGCTAGCTACTAACAGTTTAATGAGAGGAGTATCAAAGTTGGAATTTTATCGTAATAAGGCATAATAAAATGATCCTACGAAGGAATAATGTGAGATATTTCATCAAACGCATAGTTTCTTTCTTTACAAAAGAACTCAAAGTGGGATCAAGGTTGTATAAGAATATTGAAACAATACAAAAGATATTGGAATCAATGCATTGGCCCCCATTGGGGTTGTGAATAGTTTGTTAGGTCCCATATATTTTTCTTTGTGGGAAAGGTTATGCGTTTGTTAGTTTATCTTAGCTGTTTTTTGTACGTTATTTTGTTTTAATTTTTTCAAATATTTTGTAAAACTTTTATTCTAACTCAGTGTTCACATAATAATGAATAGACCTGGCATTTTGGACCCGACCCATTAATATTAGTATTTGGGTGGATCCTTAACGGATTGAGTCGCTAACGGGTGAACCCGTTAAATAACGGGTCACTTTGGGTCAACCGGTTAGACCCGTTAGCACCTCTTAGTTGATGATGTTTTAGTAATTTCAGTCAAGTCTTAACAAAAAATTAATAAACTCTATGCAAAAAAAAAAAAAAATAATAATAATAATAATTGTTAACGGGTGAAACGGATGACCTGTTAGCTTAACGGGTCGGACTCGGATGACCCGTTAACTTAACAGGTCGGATTGAACCCGACCAAAATCTAATAAATCCGACCCGTTTACAGGTCTAATAATGAATACTTAGGCAGTTAGGCATATAACAATGATAAAAAGTGGAGGCAATTGCTTTCATTGGCGCCCTAACGTGATGCCCTAGTGATTAGGGTTAGTTTTGGTATGAACTTCGTGCAGAAAATTAGGGTTAGTAAACTAAACAGATTCGAGTGATATGGCCCGATATTCACATAATAATAATTTGATAAGGGAAGGTGGTGGGGTTTTGATGAATGGGTGCATATACAAATTCATTGTTTTTTCTCTTTTTTAAAAAGGGGACCACTTCAATTTATTACTACGATTTAGTAATATTTTTCTTCACTTGTAAGTAAGAGGTATGTAGATTCGATTATTGCCAAATGCGAATTTGAACTACATTATTGCTAACTCATTGTGAGGCTAATCCCACCCCTCTTTCAATGTAGATAATATCAGTTGTTAAAAAAATAAAAGAAAAAAATGATCAACTGGTTACTTTGTCACGGTAGTCCACTTTTTTAGACCAAAAAAACTCATCGAAGCATTCCAACCTTCCCTTAACCAACATCGTGTAATCACCAAAGCCATGAATCGATCTAAAAACGTATTGTATGAAATGTGAATTTGAAATTCATCATCTATTACTAAGCCACTGCATGAAAATTCATGCAAATTCATTGTCGGCTGTGACTGGATAAATAAATAAATAAGACAAACAAGTTGGCTCCCGGGCAACTAGAAGCTGCCAGCGGGAGTAATCCTAGCCGTAAATAATAAATAATAATCCCCACCATTATAGAAACAGGGAGTGGCGAGCGGTAGTACTACTCCATCCTGCGCTGTTGCTAGTTGTACAAAGGCAGACTCATTGCATGGTTTGATGAGTGCCGTTGTAGTCCATCAACGCCACTAAAATAAAATGTTAGGAAGGTTATATTTTTATGTAACATTAATGTATTATTGATGTGATAAATTAATGTGTACATATCAGGTTAATAATAAATTTATCTAATTGAATGTTGGTTATATGCATCACTTGTCACACGCGATAATACAATAATATAATTAAAAAAATGTGATATTCCTAGCATGGCTCATCATAGAAAATTGCATATCATAACTTCGTTTTTTGCTATGATACTTACCACAATTTCTATATTAACAGCTAAACTAAATTTTGTATTGGATTAAACGACTAATAATTCACTATCCCTTACCTAATTATTTGGAAGTAATTAATAAAATTTTTTAAACAAAATTGTGAAATGCAAAAAAAAAAAAAAAAAAAAAAAAAAAGAAAGAAGCAAAGAAAGGATAACTGTAAACTGCCAGAAACGAATACGACAAGACGACGAGGTTTGCTTTGATGACACGCTGGCCACGTGAAAGTCCAGCGCCAAATCTGAAAGTCGGAAAGCAAATGCCAAATATTTGGTCAGCAGAATCTCCTCTATTCTGAAAACTTCTAGTGCATCATTTGCCACATTAATCACATGACGTAATTGATGATTAATAACTGCTAATCCCAATTTTCAAACGTCGTCGTTCTAGAAGCGGAGATTCTAGATTGTTAAAGTAGGCCCAACCCCAAAACTGAACTCTCTCAAAATTACCGGGAGGGCACTCCTCTTTTTTCTTCTTCTACATTTATTCCGTTGTTTCCGTCTCTTGATTTCATTTTATTTTTCCAATCCAAAGGTTGAAAACAATAAAAAGGAGTACCGTAGGAGAACAAACGGAGATTGCGAAAATCAGTTTCGTGTCAAGAGCATCATCATTCGGGTGTGAAAATCAGTTTCCTTTAAAGAGAATCATCATTGGAGAGTGAAGATTCTGAAATCAATAATGCTACTTAGACACACATGTTGAAATTTTATAATATATAAGTGTGTTTCCACATATAATAGCGTGGTACATCTTTATTAAAAAATGTATAAGCAAGTGTATCGTTTTATGCGTAAAAAAAATCCAATTTAGTCTTACTGGCCCAAAACTTCCTAACCTTAAGTCAATATTCATTGGGCTTTAAGGTAGCAGGCCCAAATTACATGTTGAGCCCAAAAATTCACTCCCCTGTCGATTTTCATTTGCAGCAAAAACCCCTTGGATCACTCTCTTCTCTCTCTCGCAAAACCCTAATTTCAGAGGTCCAATGGCGCTGCAACAGTTCGGGCGGACGAAGAGCGTGACGAAGCGGTCGAGCAAGTACTTGGAGGAGGCTCTGTACCTGAGGCTGTTCAAAGACGGCGGCTCCGAGGTGAGCGTTCGGCAGCAGCTCAATGAAGTCCTCAAGAGCCGCAAGCGAGTTTACAAATGGGAGGTCGGCGACACTCTCAAGAAGCTTCGCGAACGCAAGCTTTACTACCCTGCTCTCAAGGTCCGTAATCCCAAAATCCCAACATTTGTTATTGGTTACGGATTTTGCTGCGTATTTTTTACACAAAAGTTGCTCAATTTATGATCTCCGAGAGCAGTATTTATAGATAATTGATTTGTTGAATTTATGCCGAGCTTAGAAGTAGGATTTGATGGATAATTATTTAAAGTGTATGATTTTGAAAACTTAGTAAAATGGTTGGAATTGTTTATTGTAATTTTGATGATTTTGTTCGAGAAATGTTGCATATTTTTTGTATTGAGAGGTTAGAATGTATGGTTGTTTGTTGAATCGCCAAAGTGAACTTACGCTTATATGTTTTTTACATGCATTATGGCTATTCGTTGTATGTTTATCTTAGGGGTGAATTGTTCTTGATAGATGCCAATTTGAATTGATTTGTTATATCCAGCTCGAGATTAGTATTCCGTGTGGATTTCATACAATATTTTTTCTAGTCTCTTTTTAGAAAGATATTGGATAAGATAAAGCTTGATCCTTCAACATTTTTCTTTGTTGCCTTTTTATGTTTCTTGTTTTCCCTGTTCTAATTTGAACTGCAAGACTAGATGTAGATGCTAAGCTGTTTAACATTACAGCTCTCGGAAGCTATGGATAGAAGAGGAATGAACAAGACAGTCAGTGATCAGGCAATACATCTTGATCTTGTTGCTAAAGTCCGAGGCATTCTTGCTGCGGAAAGTTATTTCATTGATCTTCCTGAATCAGCAAAGACCCATCTTTGTTACGGGGCCCTGCTCAACTGTTACTGTAAGGAATTGATGACTGAAAAAGCCGAAGCCCTTATAGAAAAGATGAAGGCTCTTAACCTACCTTTAACCTCCATGCCTTATAACAGCCTTATGACCCTTTACACTAAAACTGGAAAGCCGGATAAGATCCCAGCCATCGTACAAGAAATGAAGGCCTGTAATGTCATGCTCGATTCCTATTCATACAATGTCTGGATGCGGGCACTGGCTGCTGTTAATGATATTTCTGGGGCTGAAAGGGTTATTGATGAGATGAAGAGGGATGGTCGAGTTGCCAGTGATTGGACCACGTATAGCAACATAGCTTCAATTTTTGTTGAAGCTGGCATGTTTGAGAAGGCAGAAAATGCGCTTAAAGAATTGGAGAAGAAAAATTTGCACCGAGATCTTTCGGCTTTCCAATTCCTCATTACATTGTATGGTAAAACAGGGAACCTGCGTGAAATTTATCGGGTATGGCGTTCCTTGAGGCTGGCTTTCCCTAAAACTGCAAATATCAGCTATCTGAATATGATCCAGGTGTTGGTCAACTTGAATGATGTACCAGGTGCAGAGAAAACTTTCAGGGAATGGGAATGCCAGTGCTCAACCTATGATATTCGGGTAGCAAATGTTTTGATTGGAGCTTATGCTGAACAGGGTATGCTAGAGAAGGCCAAGGAACTCAAGGAGCTGGCCCGCAGGAGAGGAGCCAAGCCTAATGCAAAAACCTGGGAGATCTTTCTGGATTATTATCTGAAGTCTGGAGAATATCAATTGGCGGTTGATTGTGTTGCCAATGCAATATCCATTGGTAGGGGGGATGGTAGGAAGTGGAGTCCGTCACATAAGATTGTCAAAACTTTGATGGAGAATTTCGAGCAAGAGAAGGATGTTGATGGTGCAGAAGGTTTTCTGGAGATTCTGAAGAAGTCCGTAGAATCCTTAGGGGTTGAGGTGTTTGAATCATTGATCAGAACTTATGCTGCTGCTGGAAGGACAAGTCCTGCTATGCGTGCTCGTTTGAAAATGGAGAAATTGGAGGTGAGTGAAGCCAGTGAAAAGTTGCTCGAGGCCGTATGTGTGGAATGAGATTTGGTTATCTTCCCATATATGTATTTTCTTCAGACTATTTCGAGAAAACGAGTTTCCTTGGTCTTGCTTAGGGGTTTATGTTCTGATAATAAAACGTTCCTTTGTGCACCATAACCATCATCATATGATTATTGTTGTAGTTTTGATACTGAATTCAATTCTCGACTTATTCTGCGTTGTACCATTTACAGTATTCAGGTCAGAGAAGAACCAGGGTCCCTTTGACCTCTCGTCCAAGCCCACCATCGAGATTATTAAGTCGAACCTTGTTCCACCCAAGAAGCCCAACTTCTAGTAGGGACACATCGACTACTACATGTGCATCTCTAATAAAAACGTAATTTTTTTTTTTGTATTTTTGTCTCACTTGAACTTATGTTTGTCACACTTTATGTGATAGATGTGCATGTGCTAATAGGGCAGCCCTACTGAAAGTTTCTTCTGTGAAACGAACACTGTTATAGCTGATGGCTATGATACATTGTCAATCTATTCCGGGCCACCCCCCCCCCCCCCCCCCCCAACCCCACAAGGTGTCATGGTGAGTGACTGTTAGTCACCACTCGCAAAAGAGTATTGGATAGGATTGTCTCGTGCATCAACTTACTCACGTAATGGGTAAATGCCGGCATTATACAATCGTGTTCGATGAAAAATTCTTCTATGCAGACGGGTGCACTCACAAGGGAGTGAAACCCTTTGGCACCCCACCATTGAGTGAGACAAAGACTTGGCCTACCAAAACTTTCTCCACACCGCATGTACAGTTAGTTAGTGAGAGCTCCATTAAAACGTAATGGAAGACCAGGCATTCCATTTGAATCATCTTTTCCAAAGTCAATGCTCTTAACAGTCAACTACTCTGAGAGAGAGAGAGAGAGAGAGAGAGAGAGAGTTTCATATATATATATATATATGGAATACGACTTCAATTCATGCAACATCATGGCATGTGAATGTGATGTTCATGTGCTCATCTCATCAGTCATGTCGATAATCCACATTCCATGCATTCTCTGGCTTAAATTACAGGTCAACAGATTTGACTTTTCGTTTATTCCACTAACCACCGACTTGGCTTCCAAGTCAGATTCTCTTTTTATCTCTTTTATATTCTTCACTTGTTGCTCTGCTACAAAATAAGAGAGACTTCAAGGCATCCCTTTGAATCATTTCACTGCTACGACAGTGGAGGATACATGAAATTTTCATTTCGCACGTCATTTTACTTAGGTGCTCCTGACCTTTTACTTTACTTCAGCCTCTTTCAGACATCTTTTTGAACGTCTTATCTCTTTAACAATCATGCTCAAATGTATAATCAATAGAACATTAGATAACATATCCAATATACACTAACCCTAATACTAGACGACTCGTTTCCATTGGAAGGAATCTGGTTTGCATGATAGTGTCGACACCTTTTTTATATAGCATCAAGCTTAATAATGACTAATAAGAAATAAAGTAAACTTTAAGAAAAAGACTGAATCCCAAATCATGCATGGAGGAGGCATCGTCGACATTTTCATGTGGGAACACGAAACAAGGACTCAGAAATATGCTTAACATTGGTACCGTATGTCAATAATTAATATGTTATATAATTAGTTTTGGGGTTCTAGGTAATTAAATACATTATTGTATAGTTTAATGATTTTGTGCGCGTGTGTGAAACAGTGTCATTGTCTTCAATGGCAAGGAACCCAACGTATAATCCTTGGGCACAGCTTCGGCTTCAAAGTTGTAACCTTCGGCACGCATGGGATGGGACACCAACTTGTAATTATCTTTAATTAACAAAAAAAGTTTAGTTAGTCTTATATATTATTATGCTTTAAGCACTGGACCACATGGTAATGATCTATAGCTATGGACTATAGGGTTTTTTTATGCACAATAAACTAGATAGGGTGTTTAAGGCTACACTATTTTATTATTTTGGGTTTTTGAAACGTTTTCCACTCAATAACGTTTACTTTATTTTTGAACCAATTATGAATTTTTTTTTTTTCTAAAAAGGAGACTAGCGGGTGGATCGACTATGACAGTTTACTTTTTTGAGGGTCGAAAAAACTCGTAAGACGTGCTGCAGAATACGAACTTGAAATTCATCTCCGTCACTGGACCATCCTATGGCGGTTGACCAATTATGATTGTTGGGAGAATGTAATTTTCAATGGGAAGCGATTTATATGATGTTTTGTGTTATACATGCATATAACTCTCTTTTGATTTGTTCAATCTGATGACTAAAAAAATCCAAAAAAATGAAAATTAATTGCGCAAAAATCATACACAATTTCGCATATACAACATAGGCGAAAACAAAGCACAAAAGAATGAAATCAAGCCATAGTATATTCACTATTTTTTTTTGTTGCCCAAAATTTACATAGAAGTCCCTAAGGGTGGTATAATGAATAAATCACCAGTTAGCTGGGAGAAAAAGAAAGAGGGATTAACAAAGGAATACAAATACAAGAATACCCAAACTGAACTAACGATGGATTAACCCAAAATCACCCAAGAAAAAAGAAAATTGAAAATTTTAATATTATGTAAATATAAAATCCTAGCTCTATACCTTTCCCTTAGGGACACCTCACATTTCTTCCAGGACCTCCATAGTAAAAATAATTCCCCCAAACGTTGTTAATCCCCCCTTGAATATCATAGCAATTTGGATGATCAGCCAAAACTTTGAGGTTGGATAATGGGATTAAGCTATTATCCCAATCCACAACCTGCATGTTTCGAAAATATGAAGCTTTTCCAAACCCTTCACCTGCAAAGTGCCCACTGCCCATCTGTGTGGCTGTGTGGGAGCCTGAAGGCCTCGAGTTCACAACTTCTCCACCAAATTGTACCATGCTTGCGTGGTTTTGAAGGTGAGTGAACAAGAATGATGGCCAGTATCCGACTAGGACTCCGTTCCCGAATTCCAGCCACCAATTTCCATGCTTTGGATCCTACAATATGCACAAGTAATTAGGGTTACTATAAGTTTTTACTTTCTTCTTCTTCACTAGTGTGACTCACCCATGAAAACTAGTTAGTTGGTTCGTGAAACTAATACACATTATTATTCGAGCGATATTGAGGAGGGGAAATTAAACAGAGAACTTAGGTACTTAAACACTTTAGCTACAAAGGACTTGCATGCATGGTGATTACAAAAGCATATGGGAAGTGAGTAAAATGGATAAAGCAAAACCAAGTTTATTGTACTATGTCACCTTGAGGAGTCAAAATAAGGAAAACCCTAGAAAAGAAAAAGCAAATGATGGAAGGGCCAAGGAACTCTTTCTCTAGTGAAAAAAAAAAAAGAAGGGAATCCAGCAAAGCAGAAAGCACGAGGAATTTACAGCCCATTATTTTGGACTTTACCACTGCAGCAGGCACGCCTGCGGATAATTTTTTTATTTTTATTTCTGGTGTTAGGGTTTTCTTTATTTCTATCATTTGTGGATAAATTGTTTGTTGTTGCAGTTCAGGCGTTTGGCTAAGGTTATTTAACACGGCAATCCTCTAGCACATGTGACACTGCTAAATCTGTGGAGGGCCTATTACTGACCATCGGATTTGCGGACTTTTTGAACTTTTCCTGATTTGGGAAACTATACAAATCGCTCGGTCAAAGTGTCATCCATCGCCAAATAACTATCCTATATAGTATTTACCTTCCTGGCATATAGGGACCTAGAACATTCTTGGCTATGGGTCCGGAAGCACCTAACTTTGAATGTACAAAAATGGACCGATAAGGTGGGAGTAGGATTCTCTTTCCTCCTAATCTCTCTCTCCTTGTCTTTCCTCCTATTTAAACGGTTAAGATTGAGCTATATCAACATCTTGTTTTGAATTTTTTGTAGGGAAGAAGACAAAAACAAAGGTATGAGAGGAGAAGAGGGAAAGGGAGGAAAATAAAAGAGGAGACAATCCTACATAACTTTTTTATTGAGAGAGAAAACGATATATTCATTGAAATCAAATAAGGTGACATAACTAAAAACCTGTAGATCACTACTATTTCCATGCCAGATTTACTAAGGGGATTTTATTTTATTTTATATTTTTGGGGTGGAGTTGGGTAACCTGGTATGAAAAGAAAAGGTTACCTTCCAAATTAACAAGCTAATATCAAATTGTCCACCATGGTAGCAAGAAGTTGGAGAAATTGCGGCTCCAATGGCAATTCTACTATTGGTCTGAACAAATCCAGAACACAGTAAATTGTAGCATCCAGTTGCTTGATATGCATCCGTCTGCAAAATAAATAATATAATAATAATTATTATTATTATGGTCTGTAATTATTATTATTATTACATCTTACTTATTATCAGTATTATTATATCTTATGCTTGTCGTCGAAGGCAAGGTGATTTTGTATACTTACAGTCCAATAAGTAAAGAATCTAGGGTAGTTGTCCCCATACAGCTCTGGACTGACCTGCACAAAATTAAATGAATTTAGCCCCCCCCATTAATTTAATACATTACAATGCAGAAGAACAAGATGAAGACGACGACTCAAAGAATAGAGGTCGTTGAGCTGTGTTCACTGCCTTAAATGTCAAAATTATTGATTTGTACTATATGGATTGAAATTCAAACAGTCTGCCACCATCGTATTGCGCGTTACACTGTATCTTTCATGGGTTAAATCACTCTTAAACTTGTAATCCTACATAAATAAATAAAGTCAGAGGGACACTCAACATGTAATGAAGACCGTAAATATGGATATATGGTCAATTTATTGCCTGCTTAGGGTCAGTCGGTTGTATTTTCTATTAAAAATTTGTAATCAGTTCTATCGGTGCATGTTTCGAGAATCCTAGCCCTACCAGTTCAATAATTAAACAGAGAAAGAGAGAAAATTCAAGGTTAATTAGAGGGGAAGTTTAGTGATGAAAGATACACATGCCTGCCAACCAGCTTCAATGGTGTTGAGGTCATCACCAAATGAACCAGAGATGACCCACATCTGGGACAAGCTGAATTCATATTGATTAACAACTTTGGGGGCCCAGACATTGATGCTAGCTTTGGCTCCATAGTATTGATCTCCACTCACATACCCAACTGCATGCTGCAAAGTGCAAACCCAATTATCACAAAACATAAACCACAATCAGTGCATAATTATTTAATTTAATCTTCACTAATTTGATTTTTCATGTATTTGTGTTTTTTTTTTGCCAAATTTTTCATGTATTTTGTTAGAAAAAACATTCTGCAGGGCATGAAAACATGGTGGAGTTGCAAGTTCCTTGGGAATTAGTGCAACTCCAAGCAGCAAAAGCAGCCATGAAAGTCTTTAATTACTACTAATGGAAACTGGAAACTCAACTGAGAAAAAATTGCAGGAAAAAAACAGTAGATCACCTACATTGGTCTCAAATATATATTAAAAAAAAAGAGGATGACTTAATTGAAAAAATTAGTAAAAAAGCAGTTTTTGTACCTACACTCTTTCATTCATTTATTTAATTAAGTCTAATAAATTACTAATTGACTGAAATTAATTAAATTAAAATGATAGTGACTCTTCGGAGACAAATTCTGAGAATTCCTCTGTTTCTTGTTTGTACAATTTACAAGCACTAACCTCATGGCCATTACTGGATGTATCTCTTCTGACATGCCTTCTTAGCTTTCTTCCAAATCTTCTAACAGAGCTGGCTCTCATCATATCTTCCTCTCTTGTTCTTCTAATTGGAAGTGTTCCTTCTGGGCAGAGATTTCCTGACATGCTCCACAGCTGGTAATTTTCAGCGGCCATTCCTGGCGGGTTTTGGCCTTTCGGTCTGTCCGGCGGATCCTAAAGAATTCAAGTAAAAAAAGTTATCAACTTATCAAGACTTTTCCTTTGCCGGCTCGTCAGCTGATGACCAGTTTGATAACCATTTCGTTTTTTAAGTTTTTAGTTTTCATTTTTTATTTTTTGTGCAATGTTTGACAAAAGAAATGAAAACTAAAAACTTTTAAACGAAATAGTTATCATACTGCCATTTAGAGTTATGATTTTCTAAGAACCTTGAGAAAATTTGAATTCGCTCAAGGAAGAACTAAGTACCAATGGCTTCTGTCCTTTTAACTGGGGATGATCGAAAGCTGGTTGGTGATGAGAGAGAACACAATCTATAAGATCGCCATCCGGACTCTGCAGAAGCAACAAACAAAACCCAACAAATTAAATATATAAAAAAATAAAAATAAAAAAAAAAGAACAAAACAGAGGGAAAACAGAGCAAAATTAAAGACAAAATGCCTGAAATGTCTTGAGAGCAGGCTTGTTGATCTTGTTAAGACGTGCTCTTATAGTCTTCAACTTTTTCAATTCTTGCTCTGGCTTCAACGTCTGATTGGCGGCGGTTTCGCGGCGGATATCAGAAGATTGTGCTACCGGACACATTGAAGAAGCAACAAGAAGGAAGCAAATAACAATGGAAATGATTGGGGAAATCTTGGAGTAGCTACAAGCCATATTGCTTGAGAAGTTTTCTTGTTTTTTTGCTTTTGTTGAATCCTCTTGTTGTTGTTGTTGGTATTGTCTTCTTCTGTAGTCATGAAATTTGCAGCATAAAATATTGGTGCTATTTTTTGTCCATGGAAGCTCAGCTCCCACCAAAGCCAGTATCCAATACATGGTGACCATATTCTAAGAAGAAAACCTACTCACTCCCTCACCATTTCCAAGGATTTTGAACCCTAAAAAAATATGAGAAAAACTTGCTTCTATTCTTCTTCTTTTTCTCTCTCCCTCCTCTCTGTTTCTCTCTCTACAGCTCTAGAGAGGTTAAATTGAGCTTCTGGGCACAAGCTGATTAAAAAAAAGAAGCAAATGGGTTGTGTTTTCTTAAAGTTTTGGCCATGTGGATGTGGAGTTATAAATACTAGATGGCGAGGTTTAAATTAGGAAAATAAAATAGAAAAAGAAGAGAGAGAGAGAGATAGAGAGGTTATTGTGTGTAGTGTGTGTTTCCAGTCTCCAATACAAAGACTGAAACTTTAGCTTTTGTGTTAATTTTATAGGGGAAAACGGGACTGATTTCTGCTGTTCTTTATTTGTTGGCCCAAGGAAGAGATGGGAATTACGCTCGAGTCTGGGTATCAAAAGTTCTTCGCTTTGGCTGTTCCCTTTCTCCCCTCCCTAGATGTTCTTTCTGTCAGCTGTGCTAGGTTTGTACCACTATACACACATATTTTTTACCTCTTACACACCACTTTTAATTGGACTATCGGATTGAAAACATTGAAGAAGATCAATGGAAAAAATTAACAATGGTGCGTGAAAAGTAACAAGGAGTGTGTGAATGGCACTACCCATCATATTATCTCCCACTTTTTAATTAGTGGTAAAATGTCACAGTCACATTGTTACGCATCGGTTAAACTACAAGTAAATGACATAGTTGATACAAATAGATTAAAATATATTATATAACAAATAGATAGATAATATCACGTATCGGTACGATAATCATACTGAAATTTTTTAATAGTTTACATACTAAAAAACAACACACTCTAATTTTTTTAGTGTATTATTTTTTGGTGTCATTTTATTTCTCAGGGATTGGATATTAGAATACATTGTGTTGATTTAATATTTAGTTATAGCATCCCTTAATCTAAATGGGATTTCATCTGAGAACAATGCACCTTTTGAAGCTGTCGTTTTATGCGAGGTATTAGCCAAATGGTCTGGATGCGTCATATTGTGTTCGGCATGCTGAGTCGGCAGTTGGCATGCGTACCTGGTTATGTGCAGTCATTGCATGCTTCTGCACTCACTCATGCAATTCATTATCGTTAAACTGCGTTTAGTGGCTCAATCTTGATTTTGTGTTTGGTTAATTACCTCAAGAGATCGACTATTATTCCCACTGTTTATTACTTATTACTGGCCTAAAGGGTTTGTTAGAAGATTCTTACACTAGTAAAAAAAAAAAAATCCTTGCGTGACGAAACATTAAACTTTATCACACAAAATCTTGCGCGACAAAAAACACATCATCGCGCAAAGTGACTTTACGAAATTCTAAGCTTCGTTGCGCAAAGTCTTGCGCGACGAAAATTTAAACTTCGTTGCGCAAAGTCTTTACAAAAATAAATAAAAAAAATTATATAAAAAAAATTTAATCTTTGCGCAACGTAATTCAAATATTTCGTCACCTAAACCAAATTATTTTCATTTTTTATTTTGTACGCATAACACTGAAGAAATTGAACGGTATATATATGTATTAAGTAGCTTTAAATTTATTGTTGTGGTTCGGATCGGGTTTTTGTTAGAAAAATATATTATTGTAGTTTGGATCTAATTTTTGTTAGAAAAATATATTTTAAATTGATGATCGGATTAGTTCATTGTATTCATATAGGGTCAAGGAGTGTAGCTGTAAAAAATCATCAAAATCGGAGTTGAAATAACCATTAAATCATGATTTTTTGTTTATAACCGTCGAAAAGTTTTATCCCGTTACTTGATCTCTGAATGTTTTTTTTTTTTGTGATTTTTGTTGTATATGATCTCAAAGTATATATAACAAGTTTGACGGTTGGATCATTGAAACTAGTTTCGTAGAATGCGTATCTCATCAAAACAATAGATTCACTAATACTCAGAGTTTATTTATATTTTCATTAAGTATAACATAAGATTTTGTGGTATCCACTAGTGTAAATATTTTAAATTGAAGATCGTACATATTTAGTCACTGTATTCATATAGGGTCAAGGAGTGTAGCTGTAAAAAATCATCAAAATCGGAGTTAAAATAACCGTTAAATCATGATTTTTCGTTTATAACCGTCGAAAAGTTATGTCCCGTTACTTGATCTCTGAATGTTTGTTTTTTTTGCAATTTTTAGTGTATATGATCTCGAAGTATATACAAACAAGTTTGACGGTTGGATTGTTGAAACTAGTTTCGTAGAATGCATATCCCATCAAAACAATAGATTCATTAACACTTAAAGGTTTACTTATATTTTCATTAAGTTTAACATAAGATTTTGTGGTATCCACTAGTGTAAATATTTTAAATTGAAGATCGTACGTATTTAGTCACTGTATTCATATAGGGTCAAGGAGTGTAGCTGTAAAAAATCATCAAAATCGGAGTTAAAATAACCGTTAAATCATGATTTTTCGTTTATAACCGTCGAAAAGTTTTGTCCCGTTACTTGATCTCTGAATGTTTGTTTTTTTCGCAATTTTTAGTGTATATGATCTCGAAGTATATACAAACAAGTTTGACGGTTGGATTGTTGAAACTAGTTTCGTAGAATGCATATCCCATCAAAACAATAGATTCATTAACACTTAAAGGTTTATTTATATTTTCATTAAGTTTAACATAAGATTTTATGGTATCCACTAGTGTAAATATTTTAAATTGAAGATCAAATTTAGTCATTGTATTCATATAGGGCCAAGGAGTGTAGCTGTAAAAAAATCATCAAAATCGGAGTTAAAATAACCGTTAAATCGTGATTTTTCGTTTATAATCGTCGAAAAGTTTTGTCTCATTACTTGATCTCTGAATGTTTGTTTTTTGTGATTTTTGGCGTATGCGATCTCGAAATATATACAAACAAGTTTGACGGTTGGATCGTTGAAACCAGTTTCGTAGAATGCGTATCCCATCAAAACAATAAATTCACTAACACTTACAGTTTATTTATACTTTCATTAAGTATAACATAAGATTTTGTGGTATCCACTAGTGTAAATATTTTAAATTTAAGATCGAATTCAGTCATTGTATTCATATAGGATCAATGAGTGTAGTTGTAAAAAATCATCAAAATTGGAGTTAAAATAACCGTTAAATCGTGATTTTTCGTTTATAACTGTTGAAAATTTTGTCCCATTACTTGATCTCTAAATATTTGTTTTTTGCAATTTTTGGCGTATATGATCTCGAAGTATATACAAACAAGTTTGACGGTTGGATCATTAAATGGTGTGTGTGTGTGTGTGTGTATTAAGTAGCTTTAAAATTATTTATTTTGTACGTATAACACTTAAGAAATTGAATGGTACATATATATTTATTAAGTAGCTTTAAATTTATTATTGTAGTGTGGATCAGGTTTTTGTTAGAAAAATATATTATTGTGGGTTTTATGTAAAAAAAAATTGAATTTGAAGGGAGTAAAGTCACAGTTTCAGTAAATTTTGGACAGGAGCCAAAAATGGGACGTTGGATTTTTTTTTAAGACTTCGCGCGATCAATTTTTTGTCATGCAAAACTTTGCACGACCAAACTCTAAAAATTTGGGTGGCCACCAAAAATGGGATACAGGAATTTTTTTTTTTAATTTTATTCAAGTGGTCGCGCAATACTCTAATTTTAATTTTTTTCATTAGTATATGTTTTTTGGAGTTAGTTTTGAGTTTGGTGTGGGGTTTGGGGTTGAGTATAGGATGAGGAGTGGAGTTTGGGGTCGGATTTGGGGTATACCAATTTTAGGGGAGATTATGCCAATTTTTTGTTTTTGTTTTTTTGTTATTTGACCATATATATATATATATATATATATTTTTTGTAGGGAATCGTTGAGACTTTGACGGCTAAAGTTGAGGATTAGGACGTTATCGAAACATATCCCCCGCCACTACCACCACAATAAACTTGTATTAGGATTTTATTATTGTACTTTGTTAATTTATGTGTACATTTTGAATATATTATATATATTGGATAATTTGATCACTATTTTTCATATGTAATTTTATTTTGAATATGTCAATTTAAATTAAAGTAATTAAAAAAATAAAATCATACAATTAAATTAAATTAAAAAAGTAAAAATTTGAAAAATCTTGCGCTACCAAATATTTCGTTGCATAAATAATTAATATAATTAAATTAATAGAAGAGAAATAATAAAACAAAAAGTCAAAAACCTTGCGTGCCAAAATATTTCGTTGAGCAAAATATTAAATTAATTTATTTTAATTAAAAAAATTTAAAATTTAAAATATTTCGTCGTGCAAAGTATCTTTGCTTGACAAACTAATTCGTCGCGCAAAGCTACGAAAATTAATTTTCGTCGCGCAAACCCTATTGTCATGAGCTTTGAGAGACGAACCATGTGCAACAAAATTGTAGTTTGCGCAACAAACTTATTTAATTGCGCAAAGTGTTTTTTGTGGTAGTGTTACCATGTCAATTGTATAAAAATTTCATTTCTTTGTGAAGAACAATACAAATTTAACATAAAAGATGCTTTACAACGAAAAAATGGATTCAGAGAAATACATTGTTCAAATCAACTGGATTAAACATAGGGTTCGTTTGTAACTGCTTTTAAAACAGCTATAAGCGTTGTTTCTAAAAATATTTTTGGAATCAATGTTTTGTAGAAATGCAAGTGAATCTTGGAAAAGTATTTGAAGTGCTAATTTTAAAAATAAAAGCGGTTTCAGTCATTTTAAAAATACTTCCAAACAAATCCTAATTCTTTAAGTTACACAAAGAGTTGGTGTTCCTTTAAAAGAAGTTGCTGTTATTGCCCCAAAAAAGAAGGATCACATCCCATGTTCTCACTCTTCATTTGGTTTTATTTTTGTTTCAAATTTATTATCCAAAGCTACAACTTCTAAAAGACAGGACATAAAAAATAAGATAGAGAAATGCTAAGAAGATTTTTTTAAAAAGAGACTCTTCATGGACTCACTACCATCCCACGTTTTAACGTTAATTCTCGTACCAATATTATAAAACAATGTGCAAAAAACATGACTGACAGAAAATCCAAAAAAAATCCCACTTTTAAAAGAGTATTCATAGCATTTCTCAATAAGATAACCATAGTAGTGATCAACATTCAACGCAGGGAGACATGATTTATAAATGCCATCATTAGGGAAAAATATCAGCAAAGTGCCATTGAGATCTTGTCATCAAAAGCCCCAATTCATTTCTTTTCTACATTAAAATTGAAATTAACTTGTCTCTACAGTAGATTCTGTTCAAGCTGTGGAATATTTAGTAATGGATAGAGGCCACGATGCATGGATTGGTCAAAACATCATTGTCAGTGATCGCAAATAAATTGGAATCTTATGTTGATTTCACCTAGTTCCTTCTAATTGATTTCTACTCAATTATTAAATAGATATTATTTATCTTGTTTTATCAACCATATTACGTAAGTCTCAAATAAACTTTAAAATGCAAACCAGTCTTATTAACAATTGTTTCAACTTTCAAGCATATTATGCGAGTCTCAAACAGGTTTTGCGGCTCCAAAGGAGGGGGAAAAACCTTAAAAGAAAAAAAAACCTAGCGGCCGACCCCTTGATTTTGAAATTGGAGTCGGTAGCGGCAATCCTTGCTCTATTTCCTCTTTTTCTTTCTCTATTTTCGGATGTGATTGTTCTCTCGCTGTATGGAGGAGAACCTTCATGGTTGTAAGCGTTTTCTTGTTTTGTTGATGAGATTTTTTTTTATGATTGTTGTTATGTTAATGACTATTTGTTCAATGTCACATTCTAGATGCAATGTTCGTTGTTCATATATGAGGTGGTGATTTTTGTAATTTGCGCGCATAACAAAGGACTATGACAACATTAATAAGGATACTTGACCTTTTTTTAAGGTAACTCATACATTACTTCTTTGTCAACAATTTCAAAATCAATAGAATTGGTGGTGCGGCTTTTTCGACAGTAGTGGTCATTCCTCTGAAAACCGATAGAGTGTGTCTCGTCACCTCCAATAACGTCCAGGGTTTAGAGTGTGCCTCACCCTTAACAATGTCAGAAAAACAACCTCCTCCTTACCGACAGTGTCATGCATGATTTTCGTACACTGCTCAAGGGCATTTTTTCATATTACTCGTTGTCACTGGAGCATGTCAATTTTGTGTGCAGTACTACAGCTCTGGATGAGAACCTGACTACGATATAGAATCTGATATTGGTATTAGTGTATAAACAAGTGATACATGGATGCCGTTATAAAGGAGACGCGAGATTGCAAGAGTGCAGTAGTATACCAAAAAAGTTTCCTAAACTATTGATATATATATAAAGAAAAACTAACGAAAAGTCTAAAAAAACTTTAGTTTTAATGAAAAATGATAAATAAAGGTGTAGTAAATAGTACCAAAGAAAGGTAAAAATATGATTTTTCGTTAAAAGTGAACAACATTGGGAATTTTTTTGTTAAAACTTATATATATATATATATGTAATCTTTGACTAAGTAATTCAAAACTACAGTATGACGATTGCAAGAGTACAGTAGTATACCAAAAAGGTTTCCTAAACTATTGATATATATATATATATATATATATATATATATATATATATATATGTAATCTTTGACTAAGGAGGATATATATATATATATATATGTAATCTTTGACTAAGGAGAAAACTTCATTTTAATCATCGGCAAATATGACTTTTAAATTAAAATCATGAGTAATATCAAAATCTAATTTTAGTCCATTGATACATTAATAACCTCATTTATTAATTATATTTTGATTTTTTAAGGTTTTTTATATTAGTATCCTACAAAATGTTGAATGCACCCCACATTAAAATTTAATATTAAATGATTTATTTACCCTACTATATAATGGCATTTTTGACCTTATTAGGTTTAAAAAAAAAATCTAAATACACCCCAAATCACTTTTAATGTATTATTTATCTTCTTCAACTATCAAAATCCCTCCGACCCTTGTTGAACAAAACTCTAACCAATGAAACTACAAACATGTTGATTGAGAAAAATTATTTTTGACGACTGAAACACGAAATCGATGTTTCGGAAGCTTCACATGAGGTAAGACTTCATATCCTTTATTGTTTTAGTGATTTTGACGACATCAATAATTATTTAATCTTGCTTTCGCTGTGTTATTCAAGCTTCTATGTTCGTATTCATCTTTTAGGGATCACAAGGATTACATGAAGAATTAAACACCTAAAATTACCACCAAATATTAAAAACAGACGACATGGATTTTAATGGTGGAATTGAAAACAACCCACATATGCTTTAAATCCCAGGCAACATCTTTTGTCAAAATTCCAGTCAACATTTTTTGTCCAAATTAAAAGCTTTATAAGATTTGAGAAATGTGGGGTGTATAGAAAATATGGGGTGCATGTAGAAATGTAAGGTGTGAGGGTATTATGGGGAAGTATGTGTGGTGTATTAAGATAATTTTTCATTGAAAAAACAAATGTGGGGTGCATTAAGTATGTGGGGTTTATTCAACAATTTGTGGGGTGTTAATGTGGTGACCCGTCCCAATTTATTATATAATTTTCTCCCCGAGTGTGTTAAATTGATGAATATGCCCTCATTGGCTAAGTGACGTGGATGTATGTGTGCAGATTTAAATTATCTTTCTCGCTGTCGTAATTAAATCGTACTCGATGTCATGAGTGCGTTGAAGCAAGTTAGAACCGAAGTGGATTCGTAATGAAAAAGTTACAACTATTTAAGTGCGTAACGGGTAATTTTTGAACTAATTAGATGGGTTTTTCCCTTGGCCCAATCAAGTAGTTTGTTTTTATTTTTCTTTGGGCCAATTACACATATAACTCTTTCTCTCTCTCACGGTAGCCCAATCAGAAAATAGAATTTTCTTCTTCTGCCCAATCACGTACACACACATACACATTCACTCATCTCTCTCTCTGTCTTCTTCTTGACTCTTCTCCCTCCATACACTCGGGACACCCCACACACAACCATCATCAAACTCACACAAATCAAACTTTTGGAAACCATCCTCATCCTAATCTCGACTTCACGATTACCACCATACCCTTTGTTTTCCGTTTTGGTGAGTTTTAGCTCGAAAACCAGAAGCTCCGACGAGGAGCTAGGTTACTCCGGCACGATCACAGACGATTTACAAGGTTTTGAGGCTTGAGATGGTTTATATGCAACTTCCCTAGCACTTTAGAGTAGATTTGGAGTGGAGTGAACGTCGGTATAGGTGAGTTCGAAGAGTTGTAAAGTTGGCTGGATTTTCCAAGAAATTTTCTGATCATTTTTTGTTGGATTTTGGACTTCTAATTGGTACGAACATGTTCTACTCTTCGAGACCTTCAAATCCATATAATTTTCATGGATTTTGGTTAAGAAATGAAGTAGATATAAAGTTTTGAATTTTTTTTCAGAAATCGGCGAGTACAGACGACGGCGGATGGCAGAGACCGACGGGTGACCAGAGAAGAAGAAGGTATATTCTGTTAACTTTAACAGAATATTCTAACGACGTTAGGTAACACCGTTACCATTTAACATAATGTTTCGCCTATTTTGACGGAATATTCCTAACGCTGTTAGGGTTTCCATCAGTGTGTCATGCACGTGCCTTGGCTGGAGCATGAGGGCACGTTCTGTGTCCAAAAATTTTTCTAAAAATTTGTGTGGGTTCGTATCATCAAGTAGATCACGTTCGTATATTCAAACCTTACATTTGAGCAAACTATGATGAGTTATTTCTAGATTTCATATATGTGCTAATTAATTAACGTAAAAATAGTTGTATCTCATGTAGGTGAGACGTACCCCGAGGACGAGCGTGGACAAGCGAAGCTAGGGGGTTACAATCCTACTACTTATCAATGAGTGGGCATTTGTTTTCTATATATATACATATACGGTTTCCAGAAACGTTTTTATATGCAGAAACGTTTTTATATGGAATTATGTTTTGCTTGCCATGTCTTAAATAAGTTACATTTTAAATCTTGCATTGTTACATTTATGAATTGTATTGTGTGATGTTGAGGAGACTCAGGTAAGCTTCTAGTGAGTATTATGTGATTGAATGGGTTGTATTGCATTGGTATGCATACAATTATTTAGAGCTCACCATGGCTGCACCACGGTATTAGTGCTCCCGTTCGGGGCCAGGGTCATCCTTCACGTGATTGTTCACCTCCCGCACCGCACGCCCACCTTGGATCCAAGTCTGGTGCTAGCTTGTCGTACATACCACAATAGGTGGTTTTGACTCGTAGATGACCCACGATTTATCGCACAGTCTTCACGTGATCGTAGTACTTGAGCGTACATATTTATACCCAACTTGTCGTACAGGTCACACTAAGTGACTCCGACTCGTGTGCTAGTCTAGATTGATGAGCTATAAATCCAGTCGTACAGGTCACGCAAGGTGACTCCGACTGGTATACTATTTTATATTAGTTGCACATTTGGTTTACATCTTTTAGTGTTGAAATATTATGACATGGCATATCTCAGTTTTCGCTGGTCTTGTGCATTGGTTTTCATACCTACGTAGTAGTATTTTCTGGAAACTATACGAGTTTTACGGAGAGGGGTTATTATGTTCATAAATATAAATACGTTTTCCACACTTTGTTTTTGCCCACTCACCCTTCTATTTTGCGCCCCTCCAGGTTCTAGGTAGCTGTTTATCTTTGGTGGTTCACGAGGACTACTCGGCGATTCTGACGTTCCATTAAATATTGTAGGGATCCTCTCTCGGTTTGTATAATTAGTGTTTAGTTAATTCGACTGCACTTTCGTGTTACCTATGCTTTGATATGTGTGTATCATATACTTGATCACTTTCGCACACTTATATAATATCTCTAGCAAATAAGTTTAGTTTTGGTTTTTATTTATTCACATTTTCTTATTATTATCACTTTTGTTGCGCACTTGGCTACGTCACTCTTACGTGATGGCCAGCATGCCTCGACTCCGGTCGGGGTGTGTCAGTTAATATAAAAAGCCTTTTTAAATTATTTCTCTTTTTCTTCCTTATTTTTAATGTATTAATTTTATTTCATTATAATTTTCATTGTCATTTCATTTATCGTAATATATTTTGTTGTAAACATTTAGATAAATTAATTTTTATTATACAATATATTTCGATGTACTTTGTCTTCTTCATTTAGGTACATTAAATTCATTATAATACATCTTGGTACATACATTTAGGTACACACATTTCCGTACATACATTTCGATACAAACATTTAGGTACATTAACTCAATATAATACATTTCGGTACTAACATTTTGGTGCATACATTTCGGTACACACATTTAAGTACATTAATTTAATATAATACATTTCCGTGCATATATTTCGGTACATACATTTCGATACTAACATTTAAATACATTAGTTCAATAAAATACATTTCGGTATTAACATTTAGGTACATTAATTGTTACATCCCACATCGTCCAGGGGTGAGGATCCTATAAGCCTTATATGTATATTCCCATCTCTACCTAGCACGAGGCCTTTTGGGAGCTCACTGGCTTCGGGTTCCATTATAACTCCGAAGTTAAGCAAGTTCGGGCGAGAGCAATCCTAGGATGGGTGACCCACTGGGAAGTTCTCGTGTGAGTTCCCAGAAACAAAACAGTGAGGGTGTGGTAGGGGCCCAAAGCGGACAATATCGTGCTACAGTGGAGTCGAGCCCAAGATGTGGTGGGGGCCCGGGTCGGGATGTGATATTAATTGAGTCTTTCAAGTTTGAAGAATGTTAAATAACATTAATTAATTAAAAAACTCTTTTTTGGTCAAAAAATAAATTAAAATTTGTATATTAATACATTTAAATATTTAATGGGAGACATTAAATAAAATGCACACTAATTATTTTGAATTAAGGACACATCAAGGGATTATAATCAATATGTAATCTAACACCAGGTTTATTTTAAATTTCAATCTTCTTAAAGGATTAAAGTTATAAAAAAAAACCCCTAATTAAAAACTACAGTATCAATTACAACAATTAAGGGACCAAAATTAGTCCTAATTGTTGAAAGTATCAATCTCATATCAAAGAAATGAGGAACACTGCATGTGTTTATAAATAATTGGTGGGCTACTCCCCAACTTTCTTCACTAATGAGTATAATATATCAACGGTACTGCTAAAAAACCATTTATTTAGACCAAATTTCATAAACTACATGACGTGGTTGTGGATGATTGAATTATTATTTACGTGTTAATTAATATGCTTATTTCCTATTAATGGTACATCATATAGTTTACAAATTCGATCTAAAAAAATTAATCTATCTATGGCATTACCCCTCAGCGCCTCATGCAGTAGCATCAATTACCATGCAATCTGTATATTTAAGATTAATGTGTATGAGAGGAGACTGGTTTTGTACGTGGGAGCAGAGCACCAAGGCTGAGCTACCTTTAACTAAAACTCCCTTCATTCTCTTTTTAGGGTTCGATCGGGCCAATCATGCCGGCCACTTCCTCTTCATTCCCTTTTATCTTATTTTAAATCGAATTATTTTTCTAATTCTCATGAGAAACCCCTACTTAATTACCTAGAAGTACAAATTAAGTACCTAGCTAGGAATTGGTCCACCAGGCCTTATCATTCTCATTACACACAAGTTGGCACAAGCAATTAAGATATCTTTAATTAGTCAAACCAAACCCTCCTATCTCTACGAAATGTTCACGGAGAATTTAATATTAATGCGACAACATTTAAACTACTGGTGCAATTTGGAGCTCAATAACCATTATTAGAAAGGACCCTTAAGCATTAACCCATGTTCTGGGCCTAATCTGGTTCATTAATTAATTTTAGGTCAGTCTATGTCAAAATTCTTTTAAGTTTAAAGCTGATCGAAAGGCTGCAAAAGTAATGTGTAGTTGCATTCGAAGGGGAACAAGGGCAATATTTTGAAAGAAAAAGATCATACTTATAATTAGGAAACACATTATGCGACTTAAAGTTGTGTGTAATGTGTGTATATATTGTAAATGAGTGGTGTAGTCAGGATTTTTAAATTATGAGGTTGTAATATCAAAAAAAAAAAAAAAAGGCTTCAATTAATGGACTATTTCGTTGAGCACCTAGTATGCATCTGCCAATTCTTGTCAACATATGCTGAAAGTTTATGGCAACATATGTTTACAACTACTGTTATTTGTAGAGGATTGTTGGGGGTGAATGGAGGATAATGTGAATACTTTTAAAGACTACTAAAGCTTTTCAACTAAAGTATCTTATTGAGTACATGATGCGCAAAAGAGAGTCACACACAAGAAGTGAGAAAAGTAAAACCAATATGATAGAAGAAAATAAAAAAAATAGGAGAAGGAGGAGGTTGTAATTTAGTTGGTCTTAGCTATTTATAGGGATCAATACACAAACAAATATACATGCGATTTTTTAAGTTGTTAAGATAAAAAACAACTGATGACCCCATATTGTTTTCGCCAATAAATAAATAAATAAATAAATATATATATATAGTTATCGAGATATATCAGCCATGCGTGTTCGTAATATATTGTTCTTACTACTGGCGTAGAAGAATTCAGGTAAGAATAAAATTAGATGTGAGTAGTACAGAGTATAAGAAATTTCAGTAGAGTATAATATGTTCCGTGAGCATATTATACGTGCATGCATGGCATAACGATGATATTTGCATGGGAATAATTAAGAATTTGGACCGAGCGAAAATAATTTCAAGAAAAATAATCTTAAATTATATACACATAATCCCAGTTCATGTTTCAAAAAAAAAAAAATCCCAGTTCATTCTGCGAGGAGTGAAGAATTACTGTGTCTGATGAAGCCATGTGATGCTATCATACAATAGAATTCAGCGTTTCCCTTTTCATCGGACTCAGAGAAGAAAGCTGAACTGCTCTGATAAATATTAAACATAAATAAATCTAAATTGAGGAATGTTTCCAGCGTATGGGCACTCATAATCTAACACTACGTACTGTCATATTTCAAGAGGGCCCTAGTGACTAGATTATATATATAATACTCCCATAATTTTTAGGGTTTACTTTGTAATATGTATCAACGATTCAAACTGTATATATTTTAATACATTATTTATAGACCATTCTTTCAAAAAATTAGACAAATTCAAAAATATTAAAACATTAATTTATAATGAAGAAAATAAACTAATACGATTCCAATTTAATCTAAGGGTCATATGATTTTAGATTTGAGTGATTTTTAGTAGACATGATCTTAAGGGAATACCTAAAATATGAACGGTTCGAATCGTTAAAGTACATTACAGAGTAAACCTCACAAAAACGTATGTCAAAATGTAGTTCAAAAACTTGTGTTCCGGATACTTATCATATATATTAACCATATAATTATTATTATTTTCTAAATGGATTTCAATATATCTAGATATAATGATGGTGTCTCTATATTGGAAGAAATGATATGGGTGGTATGAGGCTATGAGGCATCTGGATAAAGGAAAAGGAATGTTTTTGCTCATCAGAGAAGGGGCCACTATGTGTGCATTATATTATTTGACATCTCAGAATGGGAGCCAAAGTTCACCTTTTTGACATTTCTCACAGCTGCTGTATTCTTGCATTGACTCAAGAAGAGCTGCATGACATGTCTAAGGTCACTTCAAACTTACCATTTTTTCCCTTTTTATCTTTTTTCCAATTTAGTGTGTATTTACATTAGTTACAATGTTGGTAATGTGGTATGTTGTTTCTTCAAACACCCTAAATTAAAATTCATTACCAAAAGAAAAAATATGGAATGATTTATATATCGTCTAAGCGAATATTGATTAACAGTATTTACTGTACATTTGAAATTTTGTGTTGTATTCTACATTCTTCCAATCTCGTAAGTGTTTAAAAAACAACAAAACTCTGAATAAAAGGGTAATGGAATTGACCAAAGACTCATTGGTCTTCAAATCCATCTAAAATATTTGGAATAAAAAGGGTTAAGAGACACCATGACTACTATGAACAACTTCTTGTTATGGATTAAGAACCCCACAAGAAACCAAAGGTGAGTTTTTTTGTCTCTCGATTCTCTTACAAACCCTTAACAAGTTGAGCGGCTTAGAAATCTGAAAGAGAATTGGGAGTTTCATAGCCACATTTTGCGGGAAGTAGTGGCCCTGCATGGGTGTGATTGTAATCAAACCCTCCCCAAGGAAACATGATGACCTAGCTAGTTGTAATTCCTTGACTTCAGTTTATATGGTCAATCTTCTGAATCGAAGGGGAGGGGGGCTTGAATTCAAAGTCTAAAAGCTCCTTCGATTACCTTTGCACATAATTATCCGATCCCACTTGAAAAAAGCATGTTCATCAAATTGTAGGGTTAGGTGGAATATATATATATATAGCTAGACCACCTCAAAGAATAACTTTATGAAATAATGCTTTACTTGTTCATTAAGAATATGTGAAGCATTTTATTATAGTTCCATATCTTTCCAATTTTTGTTTTCCTCCATCTTTCATGGGAACCAACCAATTATGTACGGGCAAGCAGCTATATATATCTTGCATCACAAGAAAAAATTGTTCGTTGTATATATTCTCTGATGCTTCAAACCAAACCTTACCACCCAAAATAAAGGATAGAGTCACGAAAAAGAATGGTGGGTAGTTCGTAGAATTAACGATGAAGAATTTAGAACCATCGGGCACCACTTATATCTTTCAAAAGTTTACATACGTACAACATTTTTAAAGAAATGAATTGCTCACACTTTTTTTCTTCTTTGATATATTCAATTTAGGATAATGCTAGGAAGACTAAATGTACAAACTAAATTTTGTAAAATACATGATATAAAAGTTGATGATTGAATTATTACGTAAATGTTGATTCATATAATTGGTGACACATCATTTAGTTTGCAAATTTAGTCTACCTAACATTACTCTTCAATTTAAAAATTATAAGAGAAATGCTAAGGGGACTCTCTCAAAGTGAAACTCTACATAAACTCTCTGTCACCTCACAGTTTAATATCAATTCTCGTGCCACCATTATAAAACATTGTGCAAAAAACATGAGATGTCAGAATGTCCATTAAAAGTCTCACTTTTGAGAGAATGTCCTTAAAAGTGGGACTTTCTATGGATTTTCTGCCATCTCAGGTTTTTGGCAAAATGTTTTATATTGTTGGCACAAAAATTGACATTAAACTGTGAAATGACAAAGAGTTCATAAAGAATCTCACTTTGAGAAAATCTCCTTAGTATTGTTGTATATGAAGGTTCAATTCAGCAGAATATACAGTAAAATATTCATGCTCTTGCCTCTGTGGATGTGTATAGTATTTCAATTACAAAAAGGCACTTGAAAGTGGGAAAAAGACGATTTATAAAGCTTGACAAGCGTGGAACAGTTATGCTGAGCAATGATTTTGTCTAACAAGTATGGTCAGCTTTCCAAGATAAATATTGACGGTACAAGTTTAATTAATCCTTAAAATTAAAGCTAATTAGCAAAGGAACATATATAGCCATTGATGGACAAGAATGTTTCTCTACCAACTCCTTTTTTTTGTTGTATGGCACGCTTTGGCCATCATATGACGGGGCCATACATCTCTCTAGTACATCGTGATGATGTGCGTCATCATTGTGTAGCTCGAACAGAGCACATAATCGTAACGCGAGTCTCTTCGGATTGCTTGCTACGAAGAGAACACGACGATTATGAGGCTTGTTTCGCCTGCACATGTAGTTTGATCATGATGTAGCTGCAAACATATGAACAGAAGCATGTAGTACAGAGGAGCTCAATCCTTTACCCACTTTAGCAGTACAAACTCTGAATAATATGGACTTCTGCTTATAAGGTTGGAACTTTGTTAACCTTAGTTATGGGTCAGTGAGCCCAACCCAACTTGAAAAACACTATCCAAGCCCAACCTAAATCGGCTTGGATCGGGCTTGTTTACTCCTCACTAATGTATATTTTTCATGTTCATATCTCACTCTTTAATTTTTTTTTTTTATCTCTCTTCTCGTGTGACGTTACCAATTAGAAAGTTTCCAGGGTTTGCCAAAGATGACCATTTTTCCGAAGATCTTGTGACGTTACCAATTTGAAGATCTTGTGAACAGCCTAAATAAGCACTTAACTAGAAAGCCAGCGAATCTGGAAGCTAAGAGTTCTTATGCCATTGCTCAATACAATGCTTCATGTCACCTTCCTGGGCGCTTAAATGAAGTGTGGATTGATCTCTCAGGAATCACTGCTGATTGCTGAGAGATCTGCATATTTATTGACAATAATATGGCTAAAATTGTACAAATAGGCCCCGGGATTTACTAAGATTTTCACTTTCTTGTAGTTCTTTTGTCCAATCCGTTAAATTGGGTTCTTCAAAAGAGATGACTGATTGGATTAAAGTGAAAACAAATGAAACTACAAGAACTAAAGTGAAAATCGGAGTAAACTTCAAGGACCTGTAATTTCTCGCAGAAATCAGCAAGGGGTTTCTAATATGTAGAATAAAATGACATTTTTAATGTAAATACAAAATATGCCCCTCCATTTATATGTATATTGATGGAGTCAATGGAGTATTTTACAAAACTAATGAAAGCATATTGCTTCTTGTAAACAGGCATGCCTCAGAAGATACAAATTTTTCTCATTATTTGTTTCGTTTTTTATTCTCATTCTACAGTAAACAATGTCTATGACACAAATCGTAGAAAGAATACAAAAGATATGAATCACATTTGGGGTCTTGTCTGGACAACATAGAGTTTACCGTCCCTGATTACACCTTCAATGTCTTGTGGAGATCCATACAGTTCCTCGATTGCGCTTCCTGCACGAGCAATGCTAGAGAGGATTGTCTTGCGGAAGTTTCCGTCAACCATCAGCAGGTCAGATGAGTAGTCAACCACGACTTTCTCTTCCTCATCCATAGGCACACTGTCATTAGCATACAGCAAAATAAGATCAATGACAATAAAAATAGATGCATAAAAGATTTGTGTGGTTTTTTAAGTGCATATGTGATCTGTGCAAACATAAAACGCCTGACTACCAATGTGGCTGTAAGTAATGATCGCCTGGGAGAGATGTTAAGGAGTCTACCTGTCGTAAAGACCTGCACCAGCATAACCTTCGAGATCTTCACCATTGGAATCAGATCGAAAGATTATAGACCGTTTTATAAAGAGGCCAATGGGTTTGCTAGGGTATCCTATTACCTGAAAAATATCCACGTACTCATGAGTGAAAACAAGGGAAGGTCCAAAGAAAATATACGTATTCGCTAATTTCATGTTTGTGACAGGACTTTTAGGGTGGAAGCCTATAACCAAGTCGTTATTCTGCAGTATACAAGTTTTTTGACAAATACTACACAAATTACATAATCCATGGAAAATTATCAACAGAAATCATTGTCTCGATGGACTCTTATGCCACGTTTGGTGAGAGATGCACAAAAATGTATTACCTGAGGAGAGTCCAGATCATTCTTTTTGCTAATAAAACTTAGAGCACGTCCAGGATAAGCTCCAACTAGGGTTTCTCCAAGCCCCTTAACAACCTATCACAGAAAAACGAACTAAATCAATGTCTCTGATATTAGTTGAAAATATATCTTTTGTAAACACTACTGAATACCTCAGCATATATCTCTGATGAGTCTCCTGAAGATGGGTTAGTTGTGTGAATAACGAATGCATAGTCAGCGTTTATGATTTCCTGAACAAGGACAGCCATGCAAAGATAGTCGTGATCTAATTTCACTTTTCTCGTGCTGAAGTACGCTCTCTCGTTCCACTTTGAAGCCCAGACCTGGATTATAACAGATGAGAATGCCCCAATTTATCATAACTTAAAACTTAGCTCTGATATCAAGGTAGAAAAGATAACTAGAGAACCGAAGAGAGTCAATTCACAATGGTTGCCGGCCCATATATATTACTACTTATGATTGCCTCAACACTACCATCGGGGCTGGTTAAATTCTTAGCTCTATTGGATTTAAGAACATTTGATTGATTTAATCTAATTTTTTTTTTTTCTGGGCATATGCAGCAATGCGATTTTACCTTTTTTATAGCCGTCCATGCTTGTTCCCACCGTTGTTCACCTTCATCACCAGGCCAAGGCATCCCTGACCCCTTCATTGTCATCTTCAGCTCTTGCACCTGAAAATAATTCGCCACATAAGCTAGTATCATTCACTTAAACTATATTATTCTGCCTGTAGGCCCCATAGAGTTTTTCCCTCATAGGTAGCATTACTGGTTTTTATGTTATATCAAGAGAAGAAAAGAAGCCAATGACGCAGTAGCAAAAATTTAATCCACACTTGAATCTTAGTTTATGCAAGCGTGAAGGCAAGGTCTACAAAACGTCAGAAATGACATATTAGTGTACTCTTTTAACGGTTTACATTGGAAAAAGGGTGATGGGATGCCGTAACAGAAAACTTCACAGATTGAAACACACCTAAGGAGTTCGGGTGATTGTAGACTATGAAATGGAAAATGCACTCTTTGAAACCTATTAGCTGTTATAATTTTGAAAATAAAATAAAATGAAACATTTGACGCCTGCTAGTAGAAAATACTTACCAACTGGGGCGGTGCTGCCAGCTGTAAAACTGCTTCCCGAATCTTCTTGAGCGAATCAAAATCTCCGTCTTTCAACTTTTTCTTTAGAGTTTCCAACTTTTCAGCCACTGCCTATAAGCAGACAGAAAAGAGACAAAGTTAGTGAACTTGATTGGATAAATTTGACCATAATCAAGAGACAGCAACTGAGCTACTATGAAAGTCCCAACAAAGATAGACCACATTAAGTTAATAAAACTTCAGGTTGTTCTGGTTGAGGGATAGTAGATCATCACAGTGGCATATATCATATATGTGTATGACAAGGTACAGAAGTTTAAGGTGAGGATAACCTTGTTTGAATCTTCTGAAAGAACCTTTTCAAATGATCCAAATGGTAGGGCAACCGATGTAGGAATTCCAACCCAAGACGGAAGTTTTCCTTTTACATAAGCAATATTACGTGATTTAGCTCCAACCTGCAATCCCCACAGAAGCAATATTAAGGAAATTTCTTTTATTAATTTGTGAAAACATTTTGCCCAACCCCGTCAATTGTGAAATAAGAAAAAAAGGAAAAAGAAAGTAACTCCTTAGCTGCTGAAAAACTTTTCAAGCTTACCATATCGCTTGTGAACTCATCAGATGATATGGCATATCTACCAGTAAATTTTTTCTTGACCAATGTCAGAGATGGAGTGTCTTCTTTTGAATTAGTGGAACCTGCATCTAGCTCACCCTCATTGACCTCACTGAAATTATACATGACAAGAATGTAAACATTGTATGTCAGTATATTTTTTGTTCATCCAACTGATTTGAGAGACAAGTCTTTCATTAATGGAAGGCACAAAGCAGCGAAGTTTCTATCGAGTGAACAGAAAACAGTTTGTCAGCACATAACAGGAGATAGCTTATTAACATTTTTCAAGACCAAACTACAAAAGAAAAGGTACCTATAAACTATATCAGCAGGTGTTGGCTTTACACGTAATAACTTCCCTTCACTAGCTCGGAGGTCAGCCAGAATATTGGGGTCAAAGCATGTCGCAAAACAAACCTGCAAATAATAAGTTAGTCATTTCACCAAACATTTCAATCATACAGAAAAGAAAATTATGATTGATAAGCTATTACCTTGCTATTTCTTGCTCGGACAGAGACATGAGATAGGATGTCTGGCATATCTGGTGTCAGAACAGCAACAGTGCCATCTGGAATTTCTTCCTCACCTTTTACACTTTTTGCCACCAAAATTGTGGGCTTGCTGTAAACTTTATTCTGAACAGTGAGCAATTCATCCACATAGACCACATATCCAACAACTTCAACTGGGCTGATAACCTGCCAACTGTCGAGGAAAACCAAAGTATCATCAGAAAATTATCGCAGCATGTAAGTGATGGATGTTGAGAATGTAGACGTTAAACCTTTTTAGTGTATTCCTTTCTAAAAAGTAAAATCATTAAAAAATTTCTAAATATATGCGATTAAACATGATATGACTGACTAAACGACAGCAGCACAATCAACCTGCCCATATTAGCAGTCTTTCGAAGAACCGGATCAAGCCGATTCAGAAGTGAGGATAAAGATGCAGCTGATCCAGCACGGATTATTTCTTCAGTAAATATGTTCACCTGCAAGAAATAATTATGAGCAAAGAAAGGGAAGATATGTGATGCATAATATGTAACAAAGCACTTTGGTTTGAAGATAGATAATACATACAGCCCATTGGTCCACTCCAAGCTGTGCTCCGAGGTATTCTGCTGATGGCTGTAAAATTCTGTGATACGATTCTGCCTTGTTTGCAAGTGCAAGGCGGGTTCTGTCTAGGATTGATTTTGAATATAATGCCCAGTCATTGCTTTTACTTTTTAACATGTTTTGAGCCTGATCCCATCCCTTCATAAAAAAAAGGGAAGAAATCAAATATTAAACTAGCATCTTGGAAATGTAAACCAAAAGGGAGAAGTCCCAATTTTTATCCTATTCTTCAAATTGCCTTGAATTCTTATGAAAGAAAATAAGAAGAATAAGGAATATATATATCAGATTTACCTTCAAACAGTAAATGAGATCTTCGTTATCGTCTGATGATAGGGCCAGGTTTTCTAGAACTAAAGAGATGAAGTACATAATTTTCTGCATAATGCATAAATCAGTTGATCAAGAAAATAAACTTGAGAGTATAAGATTAAAACCAGTCATATTAGACTCAAAATCATTGCAACATTGGTGAAGAAGAAAACAGAGAAAAGGTATACTAGATTACTTCTCAGACAGGTAGTTAACTGCTTAGAGAGTAAATATACCTCTGGTCCAGCATTATTCAGTTCTTCATATCCCCTCTCAATTGCGGTCCTAACAGTAGAATCAAGGGCAATGTCTAAAAATAAAAGATCCCTCAGACGATCATGAGGCTTAGAGAGCAATGGCCAAAGCGCCTGGCGCGCCTCAAGCAAACCCTGAATTAAAATTAAAAAGAACATTGAAAATTTATCCCGGTGAGAACGCAACAGAAAGCTGGAAAAATAATTGCCAGTGTCAAAGTTCCACAAACCTCAATAAGGACTTCCACATTCTTGTCCTCAACATGTTCTAGTACAAATCGCAGGAGGTCCTGATTCAAATAAATGTCGTTGTGCAACTTCTTATTAGTTATCTTATTTAATTCACCCATCATAAGAATTTGAAATCAAGTTGAGAGCATTACTGGAACTTCAGATGGCAAGCCGGATATAGGATTTATTTGTACTCCAACCATGAATCCTTGACCCTGAAGAGAATTAAAAGGTGTGTCATTGCTAGCAAGTAACGATACATTATGTTGAGATACTCTGACTAGTTATTGATATTACCTCATCTTTGTAGCCCATACAATTTTGAATGGCAGACTCAAGATCTGCACCTGAATGAACAGCCTGCATGTGAATATTTATTGGTCAAAATTGGCAGGCAAGCAAGCTACAACATATTACACGGCAAGCAATAGGAGTCAAATGATGTCCACAGAACCAGAAACTAAAATTTCTCAACATCTCTTCTCATCATCATAGAAGGGCGAAGTATGCATCATGAAATTCCTCCTATGATATGCATCTCTCACAACACAGCAACAGGCTAGAATATCATTAATCTTATAGAATAGTTCACGGACATGGTCACAATCCACCATCCTTTTTCGAGGAAGAAGCAACTGAAAGAATAGGTGTACTACCAGTCTACCATACAATGTACAAAACGACAAAATCTTCCTGATAGATTCAATAAGCCATGATCAAAATTATGTGATGCAGATGTATAATGTATACTATTAAAACAAATTTGTCAAACATAAAACCTGAAAGGTTTAGGAAATCAAACCTTCAAAGTTCTCATGTAGTGCCCCAGATCACGCAGAAGACCATCTTTCTGATCTCTCCTGAAATTTGGTTCATTACGGATTGCACGATCGTAGCTCAGGAGACGTTCTTTTGTGATTCCATTCTCATTCAAAGTTTTCCAGTAAACACCAATATCAAAGTCATTTTTTATGTAATCTATTAATGCCTGCAATGACCAGTGACAACTATCAAGATAAATTTTCAAATAAAAAACCACTGAATAGGCCCTAAAAAGCTCTGACATCTATACCTGACAAATAACAACATCATCTGGACTTGTGTTATTATGCAACTTTTGATGCCATTCCTCCATCATTCCACCTTTGCAATTATTTTTTCTCTGACATCATCCAAAAAATTATACAAATTCAAAAACTTGTCCAGAAATGAGGGACGTGAATATTAGACCACATACACAAAAGCAAACATAATATTTTCCACCTGGATAACAAGGATCTCATCTCGAATTCGCTGTCCCACATCCCCTTCTCCTCCACGGCCAACGGTAGACAAGATCATCCGTAGAAGTTCGCGAAACTGTGGATAATTTGCATAAACATTCTGGAGTAAGTCCGTGAGCCTGTCCTGTGCTTTACTAATCTCACTGCACCACAAGAAAAATAAGAACACACAGGTTTAGCGTTTTGCGAGGAGTGAGGGGTGCAGAGTAACAGAAATTCTAGAAACTGGACCCGGCCTGTCCCTATAACTATCAATACATAAGAGCCATTTAAGACGATATCCCCACATCTCCATGTCCATGTGGCCCAAAAAATAAAGTATTAAAATCATACAGTAGAGATCAAAAGAATTGTACCGTGGTTTCACATTGTAATTTTTATTCCAAATGAGCTGCCTCGTAGCCATAAACCTCATCCACACCAATATACCTGCAAGACCTAATTCACCAGCATCTTTTGCTTGATTGACCAAGTCTGCTGCAATGTTAAATCTGAGAAAAGGAAAATACGAGATTTAGTAAAGAAAATCAAATAAAATTCATTTTGAAGATGATTCAAAATATTCTAATTCACAAAATGCGAAGGGCATGACTGAAAAATCTAAAGTTGTAATTAATTATCAAAAAAATATACCGGGACAAATATAGCAGAATGGCATAAGATGGAATAAGAAATGACCAAGTCAGTGAAACTATAATTTATCGAATTCCCAAGGGAATACTGACCGATGCATAAAGGATTTCTGTGCCTCACTCTCCTGGTCGGCTATTTTATCCAACAAAGCCTTTGCAGTACCTTTGCCATCACCAGTATCCTTGAATGCGAAAAGTTCAGAAACTAAACTTGTAAAGAAAATGGAACCTTGAGGAGAATCAAGAATAGGCAGTCACAGAAAAACAGATTATGACCAAAACAAGGAGCAACCTTCTGAACTTTCTTGCGTTCGACGCCAAAGTCAACATAGAAATCGGAGCCTTGATTCTTCATCCAGTTCCCAGAAGCATTAAGGACAAACGGCATTCCTTTAAAACTCTCTCCTTCAATTTCTATTTCTATAGATTGAACCTGTAAAGTTACTGTGAGGACCAAGACAATTGTCTAAAGATCTTGAATATATGAGCTAGTATAAAGTTCCCAGGCACACGGATCAATCCATGTTCTCTTGTGTTATACCTCATAAGCAGAGTCAGTGGAACTTGGTCTAAATTGTGTTTCAACAGCCCCATTTAGAGCAACTGAACCCTGGGGATGTGTATTTGCAGGTGGTTCCTGAAAATGCCAATGTAGCTTACTTTACTATTTCATGCTCTGCGACTAACAAGCAATGCATGGAAATTTGAAAATGTCCGAGAGAGAATTTAAAGAAAGCAAACATATGAATACCATTATTTCAGTTAAAAGAATTCAAAATATTACCGACCACTCTCCAGCCTTGCTTGCAGATAAAGCCCAGTGAAGGGTAAGTGGCTCTTTGAAATCTGTTGCCAGATGAACCTTTGTCTTCCCAGCAGGCTTGGTTACAAGTACCTTATAAATATTTCAGGGTTCTAAAATTAGTTTAGTCCCTAGAAAAGCAGACGAATCAAGAACCAAAGCACATAATTGTCTCACCAGAAGTTCCTTATCATTGATCTTGAAGATGTTTTTCCTCAGAATAGAACCTCCATCCTGTTCTTCCTTTTCCTTGGCGAAAAGCTCAACTGCTGTCAAGGGTTTTGGTTTGGCTGGATGTTCTTCATCTACAAATTTAGCTTCATCAACAGGTTTAGTAGCATGTTTGTTGATAATCCGCATCAAGTCCCTCCTCTTGCGTTGAATTCTCTCGGTTCTAAAAACCTTTTTGCTTTCAGATTTTTTTGCAGCCTTTGTATCAGAACCAGATGGCTCTTCAATCTTACCACCATCATTTTTCTTAGTCAACCTTGCTTGGAGCTCTTGTATGGAAGTACCCCTAGCTACTTCCTCCAATAACTCAGTTCGGGCTGCTTCGTACTCCACCTATAAACACTAAATATTTATTAAAAGCAAACCAAAATAGCATATAAAGTCTTTAAATCAAACCAACAAGTTTGCCTTGTCCAGCATTCAACAAGAGAGCTTAAATGACTAGTGAAATTTCACTAGCCAGAATTTCTATAGTATCAAATCACAGTTTACATGCTTTCTCTTGGTCTGGTGTTTTTTTCTTCCCGTGGGAGTAAAAAGGACAAAGGAAATAACGAATGTAGTTTGAGATGCTGTAACAATGATAATACAAGATTTATAAAATTATAGAGCAAATTTCACATGCCTTTTCTTGCTCTGGTGTATACATCTGTTTACCCTTTCTTTCCCACCTCAAATATGCTTGAATTTGTACAAGCTCTTCAGGAACTGAAGCATTGGATATCAACTTCTCCTTTGCAGGTAACTTAACATGAAAGTTATCATCATTGTTCTTAAACCTACCAAAGAACATTAAGGAAGAACAAAACTCATCTGGCCTGTTTAGATAGATCTAAGTTACTAGGCCAAGAAAAAAAAACAACCAAAATCTTACCATCTGTTCTGGCTTTCATCAAATAAAAGAAATTCGATTGCTTGTATTGTAGGATCATCAATCTCAATTTGAAGCAAGGAATTGGAGCCGGACTAGAGAAAACAATTGATCAACAAATAAAACTTCATTTAGCACAATATCTTAACCAAATGGGAGATATTTGTTGAGGAATATATGATGTGCTTTAAAAACCTTACATTCACAAAAGGTGTTCTAAGAGCTTTGTTCTTATATACTTTGGTTCCATCTGGGTGACGAGATGGAAGCACCCATTTTCTGTAAACAGCAAATGACAATACGAAAGAAGACATCTCAGATTTTATTATCTTAGGGTAGAAATCTTGAGCATCAGACTCAACAAAGGAAGCAATTACAGGGAAACTTACTCTTTTCTATCTTTTATCCCACCCCAGTGAAGAGTCAAAGAGTCACCGCTATATGCTACACGGATATCTACTTGAGTGGCAGATCCCGGTGTGGAAGGATTCACATAAACCTGCCCAATTACGTATGGTTTTGTTAGTTTAGTTCCCCGTGCATATCTTAGTTGAGCTGAACTGAGCAAAACTTATCCAAATATATAACATTGGTCTAAACACCTAACAGTTACACTACATGTACCTGCATTTCAATATTCCCATCGAGATTGAATTTCCTGGCAAGCTGCTGCTACGAGGAAGAATTTAGTTAACAATAGTCCATGTCCAGGCAAAACACCCAGACAGATTTGAAGCAGTCAATCAATTCTAAACTTAATTCCAAATCTTAGCAAATCTCCATCACAACACCTCCCTCACCCTAGCATTATCAAGCCATTTTCTATTAAGTTTTCCGATAAATTTACTTACATTGGAAGGCGGATCAGTGGTTAATACGCCACGAGGAATAGCTGTAATGGGGCGGCATGACCCCATGGCTAACTTCGGTTTCTGAACGTTCAAAGTGTTCCCACAGAATTTCTTGGATATGGGTGATTTTCGCGCCTGAGCTGTCACTTGGTGGACGCTCTTAGCTTGAAACAATGTGTTGGCAGGAATACCAGAAGAATTTATCTTGCTTTGAAACAAGCTCTGATTGAGCAAGTTATGGCCTACGGAATTGCTCATATTCGTTGACACGCTCCTCAATTCTGAAGAAACCGACGAATCGAAACACAGTATAAGCATCCATCAAAAGCAGAGATTAAAGTATTTCATACATATATCAACCAAATTAGGCATAATCTTCTTACACACATACAAAAAAGATGTAATTTTTACTAATTCTGTGTTTGCTTGCCGAGAAAGCTGAGGAAGATGAAAGAAAAAGGAATTTACTTTGCTCGCCTCTTGTTGGATTACACCTATCACTCTCATCAAAGCTAATACCTTTTCACTTTCACTGTTTCTCAAAGCAAAAGGATTTCAAAATTTCAAGCGCTGCATATCTTTTCTTCCTCTTACGAAAAATTTCTCGAGAAACAAACAGAAAATCGTAGAAAATTTGAGCTAAAAACAACATCGCCGATTCACTGCAACATTTCCACTCATTCATAGCTCCGAAACATCTAGAATCTAAGAACAGTAAATGCAAGTAAAATCCCACAAATTAATACGATCAAATGGTCTGCAAAAATTGAACTTGAAATTGTTGAACTGTAGAAGCTTACCCCGGGATATTGATTCCAAGTTCCGAGCCTGTACAGAGAAAGAGAGAATGAATATACGATCAGATTCTAGAGAGAGAGGGGGGGGGGGAGAGTGAAGTACGAGGAGAGAGAAAGTGAAAGGTGGGGGAGGGCTCCAAGACGAAGGCTTTGGTTTAAAGCCAGTCCGCGAGATCTTGCGATTGGTGGGAGGGAGTGATTTCTGATTTGTAAGCAGTTTGTGTGGAATCGGAGAGCGAGTCTACGTAAGTGACATGGCGCTCTATCTCCGGGCGTGGACGCGTGGCCACAGTTTCGAAAAAGCTCGGAGGAGATTGTCACGTGCGACTTCTTCTCCTTCCTGTGCTTGTTGAGTTGAATCGGAGAGGTCTGCTCGACCATTTTGCCATTGATTTTACTTGGATTTTCAGTTTTAACTTCTTTCGCCTTTTGATTCTCGTATGGACGGAACAAAGAATCCAAGATTTTTCTCGCCTGTCTAATTTGACCGTTAGATTTGATCTAACCGTTTAAATTGAATAACTGGGGATCGCAATGATCAAAATGTGGTCGACACTGAAAATTTGCAAATCAATGAGGTAAGCGATAAAAACATTTGGGGTTGCATATTTCAAGAGACGGCATACATATAATGTGGTCATTGTTCAAGCTCCCCTAATCAAATTTCACTCCTTGCGTGTAAGAAATAGAAACTAAAAATCCGTAAGGAATTGTTGTTGTTGGAAGCGCTTCTACTAAAAGTGTTTTTGTTGAAAATATATTGACATTTTTAATATAAAAAAAGTTAAATATTCTTGGAAAAGTACTTGGAAGTCTTGAAGAACATGTAACTAGCCCTAAATTATTTTTAACTTTTTATGTCAATATGATCAATAACGCTTTTGGTAATCAAAATACTTTTTAGACTATATATAATGAGTGTATTCATTCATTTCTAATTACATCAAAGTCTTTTGTAATGGCATTCACATGACAAAGACTTGTAAGGCACATATTCACCGTCATAGTGGCATTTGATACCAATAAATCAAAGACATGTAAACAAAAACTAGCACATACTCTTATATTATTAAAACAAATCATCATAATAAATTTATTTCATGTAAGTATTTCTCGTCCGCCACACCTGGCACGCATTATAAGACCTCCTAGCATTGTCAATGTTGATTTGGTGCGACCCCACATTGTCAAGTTGCAAGTGTCCCGTTTCTGTTCAATCGAGCAAATTCTAGATGCAGTCCAGACGCCACACACACTACTCTCTGCACTTGTTGATAGATCCAAAGCACTTGGATTATAATACAGGGAAGGCAAGATTTTTTAATACAAAGAGGTCGGTCTTCTCAAACAAAAAAAATAAAAAGGTTGTTCTTAAATATCTGCCATTCCTTTTCTTTTTTTTTTTTTTTTTTTTTGTTTTTATTAGTGTGGAATTTAAAATATTCACATCCAGAAAAATATAAGGCGACAAAATAAATTATCATTTTTCAGTACGATAATATAACGAAAAATGAAGAATAGTGTAAAGATAACGCAAGGAACCGATGAAATTAAGCAAGCTTTAACATCTCGACTAAAACAATGTAAAGTTGGCAAGCACGCATGGAAAAACGGGTGCTTTTGGACTTTGGAGACATGTGATAATTCGCTGAAATTGAGATCGACGTCACTTTTGCCTAACCACACAAGCAAGCAAATCACTTTTGGCCATAAGCTCCTTAGCTGGAAGCTTGTGGTGTGCATTCAGATCTACAGGAGTTAGAAGATGTCATGAAAAGCATGCATGAATTAGGTTAGTTGGTTGGAATAATGCATTTGCCTTTCGACGAAAGATGATCTACATATGTTTTCACTTTGTCAAAGGTGATGCCACATGTCCATTTGCAAAATAGAAATGATTTCACATGCCTCTTTTTTCTTTATACACACTCTGATTTATTTATGTTTGATTCATTTATTTAAGTTGATTTTCTTTTAGTTCATTCAACCGAATTATAAAAAAAAAAAAAATTAACAGTGTGTAATGAAGAAGAAAATATGTGTGAAAATCGCTTGCTCTTACAAAACATCAATCAATAATCTTGCTTTTGTTGAAGAATGTAAAATCTTGCATTAGAGAATAAAATAAACTTCAATATATGAGTGAGTGTTTCTACTACTAGTAAGACTGGAAGTTGCGATAAAACCTCAAACCTACTACTTTTAGCACATAGTTAATTGCAAGTTTGAAATAATATCGGTGTTCATAAGAATAGGTTGAGAGTCACTAATAAATCTCTAAATTTTGACAAATTTCACTCCCAAATTCAAAACTCCGTGTTTGGCATTGGTCCAACCATATATGGTTAAGTTCTCCCATATGCAGGCTAATCCATCCCACATGGTAATAATTACTTGCAATGTTCCATGTTATATGTGTTTCCATATTTGCTAAGAACATGGGGACTAGAAAGTTGTGATTTGATCTGAAACTTTCCCGTTCTTGGCTACAAGTCGAGAATTTTACAATTTGGTGAGTGCCCATTTGGCAAAGAATTTGATGTTTCTGAGTTGCTCAGTAGTACACTGTACACTGGTCTGATCTTTGACGCAGCTGGAAGCCTGGAATTATCATGCAATGTGGGCTTCTGTTGGGCATGTGAACCTTCTGGCATGCAATATAGGCCTAGGGTGTGCCCATTACTAAACTGGGCTTCATGTATATGGCGTTTGGGTTGAGAGAGATTTGAGCCTTCCCTTTACTACTTCAGCCTAAGCCCAAGTTTCGTGAAAGATCTTCTAGATTCCCAACACTTTGGAGCACTTTGTTGCTTAACGTGTAGTTCTCGACTTTAATTTGCTATTTATTTATTTGATGATGGTATATGATAAAGTGAGTTCAAATATTGTACATCATCGACGCATTACGTTGGAAATTTTTTTGCTCATGATCTGGGGTGTTAAGTTGGATGATGATATGAAAACTAATTTTGTTTTTATGATAACGCGCACCTAACGCCAACAAAACATTAATCTTTGATTGTTTGGAATGAAGAATATCGGGTAAATCCCACTGCCCGATAAAGAAAGGAAACACAAATAGTTTTCAAGGTTTCTTTGAAAATTGGAGGGTCCTCGGGGGGAAGCCTAGTAGCAGAAGTTTTTGCTTGCTTTGCCTCACAAATCAGTCGGTTGACGATTGTTTCCATGACGGCACATGGGGCTTTCGCTGTTCCCACAACCGAGCGGCAGCGGGCTGCGTGGTCAGCTCCGGCGCATAGGTTGCCCCCAGCTCCTTGAGCTTGGCTTGAGTGGAAGCTGGCCGATGCAAGAAAGACCAGTGACAAAGAGGTGAACTTCTTGAAGCCCATGCCTGCCTGACCGTTGTAACAGGTGATATGCTGATATAATATCAATTTATTAATTTCACCCATATTTATAGGACATACAACCCTAAACCTAAGACGCATTTTAGTAATCAATTTGTAACATCACATCTGACAGGACACATAATCATGCTGGTTAACATACAATATTTTTTCAAGAATTAATTGAAGGGCCAATTTGTACGCATGATCTGCTTGGTTATTTTTGCATTAGTTCAACCACACACACACACACACACACACACACATATATATATATATATATATATAATTTGACAAAATAAAAACAAAAAAACCCACGTAAATTATATATAGCTAGAGCATGCAACATGGTAATCAACCCCATTTTGATTTTGTTTTCCCATCCATTTGCAACCGATCACCATCTTACATGTTTTCCCGTAATTACCAAAAAAACACTGTATTTTCATTTTCTTGGCGATATGGAAAAACATGTACTATGGTGAGAACATGTAAGTGATTTTTTTTTAATTATCAAATTGTCGCGTAATTCATATTACTAATTTACATGATATTTAAGTGAGGGAAGCGTTCTTTAAGTTACTGGATCAATAAATGAACGTTGATGAATTGATAAATGAGTAATGTTAGATAAACTAATTTTTTAGATCAAATTTATAAACTGCTCCGACATCCAAATTTAGGAGTTTGGTTTCTTGTTGATAGGTGGGAGTGGGTTTAGGGGTTTCTTAAATCTGGATTTGGTGAGGGAGAAAGAGAAAAAGAGGTTGATGATCGGGTGATTTTTAGGCGGGGCGAGTAAGGGTTGCTGCTTGAGATTGGGGCGGTTGACGGGTTTTGGGATGAGGAGTTTTGGTGGCTGTTTAATTTTTGCTATATCTCATTAAGTTTATTTATTTTGGGAAAATTAGAATGTCGTACATCTTTTCTATAGTTGTTAGATTAAACATTCATTCATTTTAAAGATTTGATTAAGATGCTTTGATCAATTGTCACCTCAATAATTTTCTATTTATTTATTTTCATGTCATTAATTTAAATGCATTTATATAGAGGCATAAGGTAACTTAGCAACTAATTGCATATAATATAGGAATTTAATTTCATCAATTCCCTTCTACGCATTAAATGATATTTTTTTAATAAAATAAAATAAAAAATTAATTAACTAATTCCTCATTTCCTTATTATCAGTATTTAAAAAAAAAATCTCCTATTAAAAATGTCTCAATAAAAAGTCTTCAATACATCTTTTTTTCACGTATAGATATATAAAAAATATACTTAAAACTTCTTGTACATTTGAGAACAAAAGTATCGACTTTTGGTACGTTTAGATTTCAAATGTACTATAAAATCAAATGTGCCCATTGGCAGGCAACCCTTTTGGTACGTTTAGATTCTAAATGTACCAAAAGACCAAATGAACAAAAAATCTCAAATGTACCGCAAAACCAAATATCTCTATCAGATAACCATTTTTGGTACATTTACATTCCAAATGTACCGAGAAATACAAAAAATCAAATCCACTATAAAACTAAATGTGTTCATATTATAGGTAACTAGACGTAGCTATATAATCAAACAAATCTTTATTATGTGTTGGGTCTTCTAAATAATAAAATCTAACAATTTTTTTTATAAATATTCTACTATATTCACAAAAAAAAAAATGTAAAAATTATAACAAACAATAAAAAAATGCATAGAGATGGATAATAAATGCACAAATATAGGGATAATAGGAAAAGAAAAAAAAAAGAAAACGAAATGTGTAGGAGAAGTCGTGAAAAACTAAAATTATAAACAAAATTGAACTTATGTGAAAAACAGAAATTAATAACCAAAATTTTAGGAAAATGTTAGATCAAATTTTCAAAATAAGTGTATGTTTAATCTAAAAAATTAAAAAACGAGGCGCCTATATCAAAACACCCCATTTATTTTTAAAGAAAATTTGTAGAAAGTTAACAATGTTATGTGTGGCGTTGAGTGTGTGAAAAGATGTTAAAAGAACGACGTTGTCACAGGCTGGGCTCTGCAGATTTGGACTGAGTTAACCAATACTAATAAGGAATGATCAAATATTCAAAGACATAAAAAAAGGAGTAGACAGACAGTACGTGCATGATTATTTACCCTAAAGAAACAGGCACCACATCATCTTTATTTGTTTATGTAAAATTTCTTAGGCCATGCGCGTGCGTTGAGCCCCCCTAAAGCCTGCGTTGGACGGTATGATCACCCACCTTCTCTTCCACTACCTCCACCAAAACTCCCTCACAAACACCTTAGAGTTTAAACATTACAATCCATCCAACTCAAAAGCTAACTCAGACCCACTCAAACGGGTCGGGGTTTTAAAATATGGACACTTTTGTTAGTAAAATAACGAGTGATCAGAATAGATGATTTAAAGTGAGCACAAATTTAAATAATTGAGACAACATCAGGTTATATTTACTATACCGAAAGAGAATCAACCCAGGGTATTTCATACAAAACCTTTGAGTCTTTGAGTCTTTTAAGGTCTCGATTTTCTTGTTTTTGTGGGTTAAACTTGTTTTGATTTATTTCTTAGTACTGATCTTACTTGTATTCTAGGTTATTGTTTAGATTTGTTTTCTAATTATATTTATTGTACTTTGGTTCTCCTATAAATTCCGCCAATGCGGAGAAAATAAAGTACTACAAGTTTACCATCACAAACCTTTGTTGTAATTTTGTGAGATTAAGAGAAAATTCATAAGGATAATGCTTGTGTTCCCCGTGGTGAGACTTACTTGTCCCCCACTTACAATTAACAAACGTTTACCATCAAAACATCATATTCGGAACCGTTTATACTCTTTATCATCATCTAAATATCATATATGTAAAAAATCCTTCAATTTGTAGATCGTTTAGTCATTCATACATGTTAAACCAATTAACGATTTTGATAACAAGTGACATTCTCATGATGAACCGCCCATTTGTTTTATGCATAATTAAGATCTCCAAATTGAATAATTTTTTGCATATAAAGAGAATGAACAATTCTGATTATGATGTTCGGATGATAAATGTTCGTTAATCATGGGAGGGACACAAGCATTATCCAATTCATAAATTTAATCTTAAAACCTGTATTTTTAGCAGATGAATGAAAGACCATGCTAATACGTATCACATTATTTGCTTTTATTCGTAATACAAAGTTTACAAACTGAACTATTACATTACAAAGACCACATAAGCTAACACCATCACATTCAATCACTAAATATATTTTTGTAGAATGGAAGCTATCAAGGAAGCCATGCACTAAAATATTCAATAAATTTTTCTAACACATAATATTCTTCTCGTGTGACTTTGCTATATTCTTGAGTAGTGGACTCCCATCTCTTCCCAAGCAGTAGTCTATGCTTGAAGGAACCAATGGAGCTTTTGTCTTCCCGTAAGAGTTTTGACACCAATCACGTCCAGGTGATGACCTCAGCTTCTCAGATATTGGCTTGAGCTGAATATCAATAAGGTCCACATCTGTGCATGGAGTGTCACTGCTACAATTTAGAAGAATAGGCTGCTGTGTATAATTCCCGGTAATCCGTTCGTATTTAACACCTGAGATTGCTACAGCTCCTCTATGGTTTTTCTTGCACATAATTTTTTTTAATTTTTTGTCACAATAGTTCTGGTCTATCACGATAGGTTTGCCCACATTGGAAACCTCGATATTCGAAAATGATACATTCTTCACAGATCCCCGTCCGCCCTGTAAAAATCAAGGATTTAATTAGCTGAATCGAATTCATCTGCGTAACATAGAAAATACATGGTTTAATTGAAACTATTCTAGTAAGATCATATAATTAGGTTTAATATATATATATATATATATATATATATATATATATATATATATATATATATATATATTATGTATTTATATACCGGCCAAGTCTTGATCCTAACTCCTAATTGAGTGTAGTTGAATGAAATGTCGTTCACAATAATGTTTGAGACACATGCTGTACTTTGGTTTCCTCCAAGTCCTCCTAGACTGTAAGAACAAAAAGAAATAATAAATTGATGCATCACCAAGATAATAATAATTCCAAAAAAACTCAGACGTACTACAAAAATTAAAAATAATTAAAATTGAAAAGGGATCATAATTAATTTTTAAATTTGATATTAAATAATAAAATTGGTGATCGACAATGCAATACGACATACCTTATGCCATGGCCAGGGCCACATTTAATATGATGAACATGAACATTATCGCAGCCTGTTTGTATGGACACACAGTCATCTCCTGTTAAAATTAAAAGTAGAAATCAAACACACGAATTTAAAAGTATATAATATTATAAAGTGGAGTTCGATCAGTCCCGCAGAGTAGCCAGAGATTTTAAAAAGTCCAGTCGGTAAGTTGCGCTATTTTTTCCCTAATTCTGCATTCCCTCCTGGCTTCAGTGGCAGTTTACCATTTAAAATACTTTTTTTAGCCACCATGAAAATTTTTCAAATTTTTCTTCCTCGTACCACCTAACTATACTTTCAAGTGTGCACTGCACGATCTAGGCACTAGGAACTGACTGGTTTTAAGGAAAAAAAAAATTGTGTTGCTACTGACCTTTCAAAAATATGAATGCACTCTTTTATATATATGTACAAATTTTCCTCTTGTGTTTCATAAATTTGAAATGCTCATAGATTTTTTGGAATGTCAGTAATAACTCTCATGTAAACGACAAAAAGAAAGGAGGGAGTAATTTATGATCACGTATATATTATGGCCTGACTGTTAATTCTTACCACAGCCAATAGTAGAATGCTGAATTTCCACATTTTTGGTGTTTTGCAAGTGAATGCCGTCAGTGTTTGGGCTATTCTCTGGTGAAGTTATGGTAATGTTGTCAACTTTGATCGACGCAGAGTTGTCAAATTTTAGATGGCACTGAGGACTGTTTAAGATTTTGATATCGCGAACTGTGACGTCAAAGCCTGAATAAAATCTTAAAGCCTGCATGCAATGAAGAAATATTATGGAAAGCGCTTGCAGGGAATTATAATGCTTGCATGTCATCAAGTTAATTAAATCATGATTAAGAAAATAATTAGACAACAAGAGAAAAAATAATTACAGTGGGTTTCGATTTCGGGATGTGGTTGGACTTGCTCCACCAGTCAAAGCCCTGGCCATCAACACTACCAGTGCCCTGGATGGTGAAGTTATGGACGTATTTTAAGTTTATCCATTGTAACAAACCGGAATCTGGCCAGGAACCTGCTTTTGATGGAGCCAAGAGAGTTCCATCTATCTGTTGGAATTCCAAATTAACAAATTAATTATGTTTGCATATTTAACATTTTTAACTTGGAGAAAATCAGAAAAGCATGTCCTTTTTACATTTTTCCATTTATTTAATTATTTCGTAATATAGAAGAATATGGTGATAAAGTGATAAAGGAAGAGAGAAAATTAATAAACCTGAAGAACAAGGTCAGGCATACACGCGCCTTCAAGTGTTACGGGGTGGACGAGGAACTTGAATCCTGATGGGATTTCGACAGTTGCCCCTTTAACCCTGCAGGCAGCTTTCCATGCTGCTAAGAGTGCCTGCATATTAGGTGGCATTAGCTCCAGATAATAAGAAAATATGTTATTCTCCCTGACTCTTCAAAACAAACACACACAATGCAGTTATGCAAACACGTGTACACTTTCCATTATTGTTTTACCTTTGAATCATCGGAGACTCCATCACCCTTGGCTCCGAAGGACAGGACGGGGAAAGTTGTTCGAGAACCAGAGGAAGGAAGAGGGGCTGGAGCAGGGCCAGGCAAATGTGATTTATGACTGCCACCCTTCCCTTTATGATGTTCATTATGTGGTTTGCTCTTCTTGTTGTGATGAGTTCTTGCGTCAATTGAAACTATAGAAAATGTGACACAGACAATTAAAAATAAAAAAAGGAGAGTAGATGAATTTCTACTTCTCTTCATCTTTATTTTACGCTTTATGTCTTCTTAGATCAAAGAGAGGTATTTTTATTTCTGAGTTTCCTTGAAGCATGAGTATTTATAGACAGTTTGTATAGGGCTCTTTTACGAAAATAGCCTTACTTGGATTCTTTTCCTACCCTTTATCTCTCTAGCTGGCTTTTAATTATACTATGCATCTATATGCATAGATGCATTAGGGTTTAGGGCTAAATTATCAGTCTTCCAGGTAATTACTTAAGTTGTAGTCTAAAATTTCATTTCATGCAGTTGTCCTCAAGATGGCTACATACGCGAAAAAACAAGGAACAAACTGATTACAAATTCAGAGTATTATTTCATTCAAAGGAATAAAAGATGTTACATATTTGCCAAGACAGCTACATAACGTAAAAATTTACATTTGACCAAACTCCTTTCCCACCAACTAAATTGCAAAGTGTATTTATAAAAACCATATTTTTATCAAACAAAGAGTAAATAATAGAAAAGTCATTATCAGAAATTACCATTTGCTTGACGAAAGTTTGCCCGACAAATCAATTTTCATTGGGTCAAGATACTTTATCCGACAAAAAAAAAAACTTTAGTCGACCAAACATGGTCAACGTTTAGGTTTTTGTCAAAAACTTTGCGCGATGAAAAAAAATCGCAATGTAAAGTAAATTTCTTTGGGCAATATTTTGGCGCCAAAGGGGAAAAATTGGTGTGTCTTGTGTCACCATTTGCTCGACGAATTTTCACTTCATCGGCTTATAGTTCGTCGGGCAAAGTATACTAAGCCGTTGGGCAAAGGTCCACGATACCTGACAAAAAACTCACTGACACTTTTTTTGCTCAACGGTGTTATTAGACTTCGTGCCTTCTCTTTCTCCTGCTCCTTTCTTTTCTTCTTCCTTCCCCGCGCTGCTCTCTGTTCTTCCCAATTCATTAAAAGACTATGTGCCTTCTCTTTCTCCTTCTCGTTTCTTTTCTTCTTCCTCCCCACGCTGTTCTTTGCTTCTTACAAAATTCTCTGTCTCTCTCTCACTCACACTCATCGCCCATCACCCAATAAAGAGAGGAAACACAAATAGTTTTTAAGGTTTCTACGTGAACACGTGTCTAACGCCAACAAAACATTAATCTTTGATTGATTGAGCTGTCATTAGTCGATATTATATTCTATATTTTTTACCCTAATCTGAGTTATACTTTATTTTTATTTTGTGAGAATTTGGATACTTTGTTTTATATTTTGATTAAAACAGAACATGTAAGTCTACTTTGTGCAAAAAGTGATTAAACAAAGGATTTTTGGAGTAATTCCATTTGGAATAGATTCGCAAGTCAATGACGATGATTGTTTCAAAATCTCAGCCCAAAATTCTAATTCATTCTATCGTAGCAATTAAATGAAGGAAGATGAGCAATGCTGCCAAATTCACGTTTTTGGCGTTGTGGCCCATAATTAAAGATGACGGTTTTTTTAAGGAAACTTCCCTTTGCAAAATTGTAGGAGACGTTTTTATCTTTTCAACGCCACCTCGTATGCCTGATTTGGTGCTGATTTGGTCATAAAACGTGTGGATTCTTTGGCTGACCAAATTACCCAAGTTAAGATAAGAATGTGTTTTCTAGTTATATGAATTTATTTGGGAAACCTATTTTAGATAGGATTCGGATTTCTAAGTCTATTTCTATGTTGAGTTTGGAGCCCAAAGGGATAGACCGTTTTCGCTAGGACAATTCAGTTTAGGAGCTTTGTCAATTTACAACTTTATTCTACAAGGGTGTTTTCTATCTTTTCTTCTTAATAATATTTTTTTTTTTCAAAACAAGTAATCGGATGCAGTTTATGTTGGAATGCTATCCTGAAATTGATGAATCATTCTTGTGATTGATAATTGTAAGTTCACTTAAGGTGAATGTCACGCTCTTAAGGGTTCATGGATTTTCGAAAGGTTTTCACAAAACTTTATGAGTCTTGCATGTTTAAATTTGATCAGAATATCACAGACAGATTGCATGTTGGATATACACTTTAGCTTGATGCCACAAGTAGAATATGCATTAGGAAAATCTAACCTTCAAAGTTTGTCTATGTTAGCTCAAATGTAATTGATAGAACTACATAGAATTGTTAATGATGACGACTAAATTCTAGTGCCTTTTACTCTTGAATTCCTAAACGGTGTGTTTTGTGTACTTTCTTTGATTCAATTTCTTGCTGACTTAATTTATTTATTTACTTTCTCGAAATCTTTATTTTATTTCACAATTTCAATCTTTTCTAAATTTTGTATCGATCATACTTAATTATAAATTGATTTTAAACATAATTGTACGTTCATATATCAATTCATGTGGAAAACGACTTTGTTCTCTTGAAAGTTTTTTTTTTTTTTTTTTTTGGTATTTTTAACTCTATTTTGGCAGGCAGTAAAAATCATATCATGCCGCATAGTCAGCTCCTGCGCACAGGTTCCTCCTTCCCTCCCCCCCCCCGCGCGGGGGCGCTCCATGAGCTTGGCCCGAAAGGAAGTTGGCCAATGCAAGAAAGACCATTGACAAAGAGGTGAACTGCTTAAGGCTCATTTTGTGTTTGCCATATTGATACTTGATTTAAACTTTTGAGTAATATTACTACCCAAATTTATAGAAGGGAAATTTTATTTGAACCCATATAACCGCTCTCTACACCCAGCTTACTCACTATACACCCATATTATTTTTAATTAAAATATCAATATCCTTTTTAACCCAAATTTAGAGTGGTGATATTCCCATCCCGGTGTCTTATTTCCCCAAGTTTAATGAAAATGTTAATAACATATTTATCATTTTAAAAGAAGACTCTTAAACCCCTATTTAATTTAGTACTAAAATTTTGAAAAAACAAAAAATAGTTTAAAATAATAAATAAATAAATAAATAATGGTGGGTGGGGTGTGATATCTTTGGTGGAAAGAGGTTGGGTTAGAATCAAAGGAAAGGTTGGAGAAAGGAATGGGTGTGTGCTAGATAAAGGCGAGAAACTGCAATGGAGAAAAAAGAGAATTGGGTGTGAGATCTGCGGTTTTGACAAAAAAGGAGGAAGAAAAGTGGTTTGGGGATCTGGCGTCTCTGCAGGGCGGCGTTAGGTGTGAAATAGATGATGAATGTCTAGATCTTAGGTCTTGCATTTTCTTTCTTTTTTTTTCTATTTTTATTTATTTATAATATTATTTAAAGATATATTAGAGTTATTTAAAAAAAAATATTATGGTTATTTTGGGCATAATGATGGGTGGGGAAATAACATTTTACTTTTTTAATTTGCTATGATGGGTGGGATTATCATGTGGGTGGAAAAATAAGACATTGAGGTGGGTCTAGTAGCACTCCAAATTTATTACCTAAACTACCATCACAAACTCAATTCAATATATAAATTTATTTTTACACCCATGCTATTAACTTATTGAATTTGGCTTTTTTTCAAGTTTCCAGGCTGCGGTGACAGGGAAGTCTAGCATTGTGCAAGAGCTTAAGGAAGCACCTTCAGTTCCTATAATCCAGGAACAGAAATCAGCTGATAAGAAGAATTCACCTCCTCGTCAATTAGGTATGGTAATTAAAGTGTAGCCACAAGCAAAGAAAGCTAAAACCGATCGGCCAGGGAGGTAGTGAAGAACCTACAAACACAAAAAAAAAACCCCACATGTAGATATAGAAAAACTTTAAAGGTAAGGAAGACGGTTAATGTAGGTGATCGAAATTGCTCAGGTCAGTGAGGACTCACTCACTCACCCGTGGTATTGATAAGTCCATTGTTGTTGCCCAGACATGTCTTGTTTCCTAGCTGTCGTGATGACAGTGAAGATGACTAGTAGTTCTGTTCAATGTCTTTACGGAGAAGTTAAAGTTGATTAACTTGTAATTAAAAATAAAAAAAAGTTGCATAAATCGATACATATCTTAGTTAGAGGATTCAAAACTTCAAAATCACTATCTATCCGTAAAAAATAGCTCATTTTCTCTATGAGAGCGTCTTAAGAGTTTGATAAATGGTAAGAGTTTGATAAATGGGGTTTGGGTTTTGTCGATACAATTTTGTTTTATTGTTAAGTTCATCTTGTACTTTGTGGTAATAATGCAATATGGTAAAAAGACATTTTCTATTTAAAATTTAAACTGATCGTAGAAAAATGTTGTATGAGTTCAAATAAAATTTCTCTTTATAGAATTTGAAAAATCAATTTGTAAGATTGACCATTATAACAAGTGACTTGATGATATATTATCAATTTAATAATTTCATTCATATTTATAAGACAAATAAATTTTCAAATCTTAAATGATAAACCCTAAACCTAAAACGCATTTTAGTAATACACATTTGTAACATCACATCTGACAGGCACATAATCTTGCTGGTTAACATACAATATTTTTTCAAGAATTAATTGCCGGGCCAAATTGTATGCAAGATCTGCTTGGTTTAGTCAAACCTTATTTTTTGCATTGGTTCAACCACATATATATAGCGAGAGCATGCAGTCCACATGGTAATAAATCGTCCCCCATTTCGATTTTGTTTTCCTTTCCATTTGCAATCGATCACCATCTTACATGTTTTCCGGTAATTACCAAAAAAAATTGAACAGAAAGTTTCCGATCAAATCATGACTTTCTATTTCCATTTTCTTGGTGCTATGGAAAAATATGTATCATGGTGAAAACATATAAGCCATTTTTTTAGAGTAAACTATCGATCTCCCTCCTAAACTTTCACTTAACTTTCGATTTACCCCCAAACTTTTAAATTAAAAAAGTAAGGATTTAAACTAATTTTTTTGGCCAATTTCCCCCTGTTGTTAGTTTTTCATTCATTTCATCCAAATTCCTGTTAAATGAAAACATGTGCACAACAGGTGAGGATAGTTTGGTCACTTCGTTCTTTAAAATAATTGAAAACCCTAGCTTTCTAAAATGTTGACTTGTGCGAATCTGTGTGATTCTATAGGTTTTGTGTCTGAAGGTCTACCGATCGAAGTGACTTTTTTGTTCTCAAAGGAGAGTCACGTGGTGTGCACGTTATAAGAGTTAACGTTAATTTGGATGGAATCTATGGAAAACTAGTCGTAGGGGGAAATCGGCCAAAAAAATCGGTTTAAGTCCTTGATTTTCCAATTTAAAAGTTTAGGGGATCAATCGAAAATTAGGTGAAAATTCAAGGAGGAAATCGGTAGTTTACTCTTTATTATGTAATTGTCGCGTAATTAATATTAATAATTACATGATATTTTAAGTGAATGGGCGTGGAGGAGGGCGGAGGGTGTCGGTGTGGACACAACGATTCAGAGGGTGGATGCACATGGTGCGCAAGCACTATATGACTTATGAAGCTCATGAAGATGTTTTGATCCATCCCCCCACCCCTCTCCCGGATTTTGTGGATAAGATGGACGAGTGACATTGACTAGATCTGCGATTATTTTCAGAACTTATAATTCTATACAGATGGACGTCTTCAAATCGAAGCAGTTAGACATTTACTTAGAGACATTACGCCACCAAGAATAAATTTGTCTTTCAGTTTTAATATAATTGTACGAACATTTCAATTTTAATATAATTAAATATTTTTTTATATTATAATATCTTTTGAGATTAATATAATAAAAATTAAATATTATCTATATTATTTGAAAATAAAATTTAAACAGTTTGGCCGACGAATTAAGTTGACACACCCCGACCGAGATCGGGGCGTGCTGGCCGCCACGCGAAGGTGACGTAACCATGTGCACGGTGCGGAAGCTAATAAAATAGTAATACAAATAGTACGAATAAATAAAAACTAGCAACATAAAGTAATAAAAACAAGTGCTAGCGTAAGTGAAACACAAGTTCAGAACATAAGCCTACAGCAGTCCAAAAGAAAAAATGATACGACAACAGTACACCCGAAGGTGACCCTACGCTGGTGATTGTCTGTCAGAAATGCTGGGAAAGCCCTCTGGGAAACCACCGAACCTGCTAGACAACTAGAACCTGGAGGGGCGTAAAACAAAAGCATGAGTGGGCAAAAACAAAGCTTTTCGAAAACCATTTAATAAATAAGTTCTAACCCCTCGCCGTAAAACCTGTATACTTCCCAGAAAATGAACATATGTACGTATGTATATAGATATGCCAATCATGCTCAAGAATATGCCATGTCGAAACCTCATAATGAAATGCAAGTGCTCAGGTATAAATCATATCAATAACATATAGTCTGGCAGCCGGAGTCACCTAACGTGACCTGTACGGCTGCATATAGAGCTCAAATCTCAATATCCATACTAAACCTGCCCACGAGTCGGAACCACCTAAAGTGGTCTGTACTACAGGCCTGGGTGTAAAACATATAAACGCTCTAGTGCTACGATCACGTGAAGGCTGTGCGAATAATCGCGGGTCACCTACGAGTCGGAACCACCTAATGTGGTCTGTACGACAGGATTGTGCACCTAACTTGGATCCAAGTTGAGCGTGTGGTGCGGGAGGTGAACATCACGTGAAGGACTGTGCCCTACTCTGGGCGGGAGCACTAACACCGGGGGTGCAGGTTATGAGCTTTCTAAGCATCTCGAATCGCTACTGAATATAAACATGAATAACACTTACCTGACACTTACCTGTGCGTCCACAGCACCCAATATGCATATGTATATGTATGCAACTAATAATGCGACTAACGGTGCACAAACAACGATAATATAATGCATGGCATATGGCAAATAACAATTCAAATCTATTTCTGGGAAAATATAAGTATATAGGTATATACGGAAAAATAAAAGCCCACTTACTGGTATGTAGAAGGGTCGTAGCCCCCCTGCCTCGAGTGACCACGCTCGTCCTCAGGATACGTATCACCTATATGCGAAACAACTACAAAAACGTTAATTTTAAAGCACATAACCAACCTTTCGTAATAACTTCTCATACATTGCTCAAATTGGGCAAATGAATATACCATCGTGCTCTACTCAACCTCAGGATCACACCCAAATTTTTAGAAAAAATTTTCACCGCCGCACGCGCCCCCACGCGTCGGCCAAGGCACGGCCACGCGCAGGCATGTGCCTAGCACGCTGACGGCGTCAACTGACGCCGTAGGGAATATTCTGTCAGTTCTAACGGATTCCGTCAACGGCGTCAGGAATATTCCTTCAGACTTGACGGAATATTCCGTCTCCTTCTCCGGCGAGCCTCCGGCGCCGGAAAACTGGAAAAATTTTCAAACTTCGATATCTCCTTCGTTTTTCACCCAAATTTGACAAACTTGGTACCAAATTGAAGCTTAGGACTAGAGGAACATAATTATACTACTTTCAAGGGTTAAAAACCACGAAATCTCACCTGTCAAAACAACTCAACTCCGGCCAACTTCGAATACAGTGATCCCGACGTCCAATTCCTTCAAACGAACTACTCCGAGCCTCCTTGGGACCTCACCAAGCTTCCTACAAGCTTCAATCTCCCTAAAACGTGAAAAATCACGTGCACATGAACAGTGTTCGAAATCGGACGTTATGGTTTCAACGTGAAAACAGTAGTGTTCTTACCTGAAAATGGTACAGTTGGACTCCCACGAGCCTCACAAGCTTGAATATGGCCTTGGTTTCCTCGATCTGTGGGTGTTTGATGGGTTTTGGGTGTGTGTCCGTACGTATATGGTGAAAGGGAAGGGAAATGGGGCTCGGGAGGATCACAGGGAAAGGGACAGAAAGGTGTGGAGTATGGGAGTGAGTGTGTGGCTCCAAACATGCCACCCAAACTCAAAAACAACAAATGAACGTAAAGAAATCAAACTAGGGGCAATTTCGTCTTTTCACACGTACGTTAAAAATGTTTCTGGGACGGGCTGTCACAAAGTCGTCAAGCATGTGTTTTAATTAAAAAAAATTAAAAAAATTCTCTATATTGCTTGCCCGATAAATATATGTTTCATTTTTTTCCGTAAAATACAATTTTGCCCTATGAAATTATTTGGTTGAACAAGTTTGGCTCGTCGAGCAAAGTTGGTTAACACACTTTGCTCAACAAAAATCTCTTCGGTATTTCATCCGACAAACTACATTTGTGCGACAGTTTTTTATTTTAGTTGAGCAAAACCTTATGCAACAAATTTTGCCCAACAAAGTTCTGTCATACATAACTTTGGGCGACAAAACCTTATTTGCCAGACCAAATTATTTCGTCTGGAAAAGATTTTTTTTAATTTTTTTTTATTGAGTAATCATAATTCTTATTTTACCAAAAAAACCCTAACATAAAGTACCGAAATTACCCTAAACACAAGATGCACCAAATTGCTAACTTTTCCATTATAAATAAGCTGGATGAGGAAAAGTAATGTATTTTGTTAGGAATATGGATAACATTCTTAATCCTTAACCTTGTATTTTAATTTAGTTCATGATTGGAAGGTGATGGAATCTAAAGCCCAAAGTTAATGAATGATCGATCTGGATAATGGGGTTGTCTTCCATGTAAAAAGACAATAAGCTAGTAGTAGTAACACCAAAGTTTCAGATTATATTATACCAAGGGCGGCCAAAGTCTCCACCTTTCAAAAATGTATATATATACTTATCTAGTAGAACAGAACCGGAATTAATTAGTAGATTAAAGAAAGAAAAATATGTCTTCACCTGACAAATTAAGATTTGTTTTATAATAATAGACACTTTAATTTCATAGAAAGTGCAAAATAGAGGACAAAGTAGGAGAGGTAGATGGTCCTACGTTTTTAGTTCAAGCAAAGAGAATGTTCACCAACCAGAACCAGCAGAAGGGGATGGCAAAAGGTCCTATGTTTTTAGTTCAAGCAAAGAGAATGTTCACCGACCAAAACCAGCAGAAGGGGATGGCAAAAGGAGAATATTTGTGATTGAGAAAGTGGAGAGAGTCTCACTTTCCTTTCGTTTTGGCATGCATGATAGAACAAATATAAAAGGAGTGGCAGGTTTTATAGTTAAAAGTTGGAAACCCCATTGGTCATGTACAATACTTTTAAGGGATGTAATATCTATACACCTCTGTTTACTTTCTCACATACCTTTTTAAATTTTCGATCGTTGGATCGAATGAATTGAAGAAGATCAACGGCGAGAAATTAACAAGAGGTGTGTGAGAAGTAAAAATAGGTGTGTGTATAACACACCCTTACTTTAATTGAAGTTTCTAGGGTTCGTAGCTTTTTTGGGTGAAAAGAGAAGAGGAGGAGAAGGTGGTTCACACGTTGATGAAAAGGCTGTGTCGTGCGAATCAGGAAATGCTATAATGCTAGGGTTTAAGCTCTCTGTATTCCTCTCGCACACCGTGGGCCACAGGTCGAACCGGTCGGTGCCATTGTGCAGCTGCTTTATATATCGTTATTGCCGCCCAGTTCTCTCATTTGTAACTCATTACAAGTGATATTCTACACAAATCAATTTATACTGATGGAGAAAATGAGGGTTTAAAGTCATGACAGTTGGTTGAAAAAAAAAACCTGACCACCAACATGCAATTCATCAGTTACAAGTCGTAAGTCATCATTGTGATAAATATAATGTTAATCAACTTTAAATCAAAGAACACACTGCCACCACATGTGGTAGGACGCCACTTATACCCAAAAAAAAATTAGTATGCAAATGCCTTGAAATTGATAATTTACATTTATTATTGGTTGGAAAAGTTTTCAAACAAATAAGTTTTGAAAGGATGTAAAATGCTCATGACAAGAAAATATAGATAAAAATGTAAATTTTAAGGCTTACTTTGCTTATTAAAAAGAATAAATAAATAAGATCTCAAATCTACATCTCTAAATTGAATTAGAACGATTCACATTTATATCTGTCAAAAACAGAAAAAAAACATACATGTGATCTTAAATTTTCAAACTTGCATCTTTTCATTAAAAATGTTCTAACTAGGATTAAACATTCATATTTGTCTAGTTTCAGTTTTTTTATGCGAGATTATTAGGTTTGCTTTCTATTGGCTTATTTATTTGGGTTTGGGATGCGAGAGTACTGATGTATATATTCTTTCCATCAAAAAGTTAAATGATTGTGGTTCGATTGTGTTACTTGCAGTTTTCTTCGCTTGCACGGTTATGAAGTTTGAAGCTGAAAATATTATGAATTAGATATTGAACCAGTGTATCGACACGTTCCAACTTGGCTCTTTTTCTTTATGGGATCCGTTTACTTTGTGTTGGTTTTTCTATGAAGAAATGCGATAACATGCTCCTGTTAAAATTGGTTCTTCATATATTGCAACTGCAAGTCAATAAATTTAAAAAACAACAACAATAACAACAATGTTTTACATCATTGGTTCGTGAAGAAGAGAAAACCAATACAAGTAAGTTGCACTGAAGATGCAACATCATGAGTCCACTTGAAAGTAAGTTCAAATTTATGTATTACTTCAATGTATTCCTAGGGAAAGAGTGAATCTCATATTTCATTATTTCCTTTTGAGTATAAATTTATTTTTGTAGAGTGTTTAATATTAAAGTTGTTCGTTATATCTTGAATTTATTACAATAAAAATCATGTTCATTGTTTTACTAAAAACAAAAAACACAATCATTTACAAATTAATGTATCAACTAACAAAACATATTTTTAGAGACGCTCAACGTTCATTATTGAAGAAAACAAACATCTCGCATACGCGTGAGTGCATGCGGATGGACTAATATAATATTAAATCATACATTTTAGCACTAAAAGACTAAAAATCATGTTAAATAAGTATAATACAATGCCAAAAACATTTTGAAGTTTGTATCGAAACTTCAAAATTTTCATGCATTCATGCGTCTTTTCATACATGCCAAAGGCCCACCAATTGGAACAAAAAGAAACACAAACATTTTTGTTGTGGGCTTGAAAAAACCAAATACAAGCTTCACCATTATGGCTCTTGAAACAGGCTTCTTCAGATTGGGCCTCTTACATTGTAAAAAATTGATTGGGCCTCGGATTCGATATGTCCTTTTCTCTGCTTCGAGAAGCCGCATCTCCATCCACATGGCCCCACCCAATTGGTTGTGAAATAATCAACGCTGAAAGCTCTTTTGGTCTCATCCAAAAGCAGGAAAATGGAGGAACCGAAAGCTCCTCCGCATTTCGTAATAAATGGCCTGACGGCACCAACTCCGCTAGCAGACTTTGACAGTTGAGTTTGACTTTTATACAACTTGTAGCACGAGACCTTACTGTCATTGCTCATTAGCGCTTAATTATGAATAATATTTTTTAATTTGCTCCATAATATTTTAACATATGTTTTATTATTTTGAAATGTAACAGATATATTATTTAATTTTTCTTGAGGAGTTTAGATCATCTTCAAAGAATAGTAAAAAAGTTCCCATTAGTAATAGTTGTAAAAGAAAAACAGCATTAGTATTTTCTACCTGAATGTAAATTTCAATGTGGCATGACATGGAATGACAATAAAGGGAGTTGTTGTCCAATTTAATTGCAGCTTCAAATCTATTCTTTAGTGATTGCTTTTCATCATTTAACTATTATTATTTTGTTTTAATAACAATTATTACAATTATGAAAAGTAAATAATAGTTTAAATTTGACAGATTGATTGGAGAAAAATATTTGAAAAATGTTCAAATTGCCACATAAGCCTTCAAATTTAAAATTTAACATCTCCTTTAGAGGTGGTTTTAAAGAACAAAAAACGTGTGACATTTTCTAATTGTATCTCTCACTTATATTTTCTTTTATCACATAGTAAATAAACACATGAGTAACCTGTAAATGAAACTTAATTCTTAATTTTTAATGCGATTACAGACCATTCCCACATCGGAAAAAAGAAAAACTTTGTATGAACTTAAATAAATTGGCCTACTTCCCATATCGCTAATTGATTTTAAAGAACCTCAACTTTCTTTAATATCATTTCAATTACCGACAAACAAGCATGAAGAGGTTTTGAACTTAAAAAACATTGAGTTGAGTTCAAAGAGAAAGTATCATTTCAATTCTTAATTTTTTGAATTTCAACTAGTATTACGGCCTAATACTGTTAGGCTTTTTAACCAAAATGATCCCTAAGATTTGTCTAATTCCTCACTTTAGTCATTGAGATTTGAAATCAATAGAAGTAGTCCCTGAAATTGTCCACCATCAATCATTTTGGTCCCTTAGTGAAAAATTAAGTTAAATATGGATCAAAATGACAAAATTACCCTCAATATAATAAACAATAAGATAAAATGATTTGACAAAAAATGAGGGTATTTTTGTCATTTTATTCTTATTTTATGGATGTAACATCCCACTTCACCCAGGGGAGTGGATCCTAAAAGCCTTATATGTATATTCTCATCTCTACCTAGCACGAGGCCTTTTGGAAGCTCACTGGCTTCAGGTTCCGTAGGAACTCCGAAGTTAAACGAGTTGGGGGTGAGAGCATTCCCAGGATGGGTGACCTACTGAGAAGTTCTTGTGTGAGTTCCCAGAAACAAAACCGTGGGGGCGTGGTTGGGGCCCAAAGCAGACAATATCGTGCTACGGTGGAGTTGAGCCCGATATGTGGTGAGGGCCCGGGCCGGGATGTGACAATGGAAAATTTTCATGGAATGACCAAAATGATTAATTATGGACAAACTCAAGGATCAATTCTATCAATTTCAAATCTCAGGGACCAAAGTGAGAAGTTATCCAAATCTCAATGATCATTTTGGCTAAAAAACCATAATATTATTCTTTACTTAAAAAATGAGAGGCTAATATATCCATGCATCCCATTGTCATTTTCACCCAACAAAGCGCCTATAACCAGTCTACCCATACCCTGTGTCAACACTTGGTCACTCTATCACTGTCATATCTACTGTACTGTCACAATTGGTTAATGAGAAATTTTATTTGAATTCATATAATCTTTTTTTACACCCAACTTATTTTCTACATCTATATTACTTTTAACAAATCTATCAATATCTCTTTAAATCCAAATTTACGACCTAAACCATCATCACGAACCCAATTCAATATGTAAATTTATTTTTACACCCATTTAGAAAATATAAATCCAAAATCAAGAAATGTATAATACTTGAAATGAAGCATTAATAACTGTACCAATGCATGTTGCAAAGAAGGTCGATACCAATGCAGCAAGGTACATCAAAGAGGTGAGTCATGGTTACGAACTTGTTATAGTGTAGATAAATGATCTTTTTGGATAACTCAGTTAAAACTTTTGCCTCTTATTTTTTTCTCTCGTAACTTTTTATTTTAACCATAATGAACATAAGATAAAAATTGCGTGGTGGTAGAATTTGATTATTGGATGCGGGTTTATTGATTTCTTCTAGTTTTATTGTTAATTTCATCTTGTACTTGATGGTAATTATGCAATAAGATAAAAATAACTACTCACATTTAAAATTTAAATTATGTGTATAATATGGTTATATGATTTCAAATAAAAAATTTCTTCGTTAATCGTTTCAAACTTTTCCATTTCCCAAATTTAGAAATAGACCGCATTACCACAACATTTTCTTGAATCCCAAGTACCCTATAAACACAGATTACTGAATCCAACCATTTTCTCACAACTTTGTACCAAATCAAACTCTAACATGTCCAAATTTATCTTACTTTGGTTCTTTCCTCTGTTTTTGTTTCTAAAGAGTGCTCGTTCTGATCCGAGGGCCACTCAGGCAGCGATGATATGCACAAACGACACAGCTCCGATCCCAGAACGTCAAACCTTCATCGCCAACTTCTTAGCAGCCATGGACGCCGTCACCCCACAGATTGCCACCCGAAGATACGCCACCGCCGTCACCGGAACTGGAAACGCCACCGTTTTCGCTTTCGGCGAGTGCATGAGAGACCTCTCCAAGCAAGACTGCGACCTCTGCTTCGCCCAGTGCAAGACCAAACTTTTAGGGTGCCTCCCGTTTCAGAAAGCAACTCTCGGCGGCCGCCTTTTTTACGACGGTTGCTATCTCCGGTACGATGATTTCGATTTCTTCAACCAGAGCTTGAGTCCCCAGGACAGGACCGTTTGTGGGGACAGAGATTTTGGTCGGAATCGGACAGTTTTTAAGGATAATGCTCTGAGGTTGGTGAGGAATTTGAGCTCGACGTCGCCTAAGAATGATGGGTTTTCTGCTGGGTTTGCGGTGGGTGAAGGGAACGTTTCGGTTTACGGGTTGGCGCAGTGTTGGGAGTTTGTGAAGGGCGCTGGTTGCGAGGAGTGTTTGGCTGACGCCGTTAGGAGAATCGGGTCTTGCCCTCCGAAAGAAGAAGGGAGGGTTTTGAATGCCGGTTGTTACTTGAGGTATTCAACTCAGAAGTTCTATGATAACAATACAGTCACCGATGATGTAGGCCGAAATGGAGGTTAGTTGTTTTTTTCTTGTTCAAGCGATATTCTAATTTAATCTAAACTTCGATTATGCAGAGTGGACTGCTCTAGTATGATTAACTTGAACATTTTACATTTTCTCGTTTACCGTCTAAGAAAAGTTCTTTTTTTGGTAGTTTGGATTCAAATTTCGGACCACCTGATTTGATTCCAGAGTTCGATGTGATGAATGGTGATGATTTGTTTCTTAAAGTAGAAAACTTGACATTGTGTGGACTTGTAAATTGTGGTTTTGTGTTGTTAATGCTGGAATATTCCTGAGTGACAATTTTCATATGCAAATTGTTTGACAGGACGCCGCGGCTTGGCGATAACTTTGGCTGTAACATCTGCTGCATTTGCTGTTGTGCTGACTATTTCTGCACTTGCTTTCTGTGCAAGGAAGAAAATACTGACGAGAAGGAAAGGTACCACGGTTTTGATTTGATATTCTGTTTAGATGCTTCTTTCTTTAAGCTTTGGATTAATTTTTTTTTTCTTGTTTTAATTTCACAGCTGCTTCAGAGAAAAAGCAATTCGGAGCTCTGTTGGCCCATGTGAATAAGTCCCAACTCAATTTTTCATACGAAGTTCTCGAAAAGGCCACCAATTACTTTCATGATTCCAACAAGCTTGGACAAGGAGGATCTGGCTCAGTGTATAAGGTAATTTCTCCTTTCGTTCTGCGTAGGTATCAGATTTCGGTAAATGGAATTGACTGGGGAGTTTTTCCTTTATGTCAACACAGGGAGTTTTGCCGGATGGCAAGGTTGTTGCCATAAAGAGGCTGTTCTTCAACACAAGGCAATGGGTGGATCATTTCTTCAATGAAGTCAATTTGATCAGCGGAATCCATCATAAAAATCTTGTAAAGCTGTTGGGATGCAGCATTACAGGCCCCGAAAGCCTTCTTGTTTATGAGTATGTCCCAAATCAAAGCCTTCATGATTATTTTAATGGTAATTTTCTCTACTCCGTTGGGTTTTCGCATCATCAGTCCATTTACATATTCTTACAGTTCATCCCTCTATCAATTTTCAGTGAAAAATAATGTGGAGCCACTGAGGTGGGATTTGAGGTATAAAATCATACTGGGAACAGCTGAGGGCTTGGCCTATCTTCACGAAGAATCGAAATTGAGGATCATTCATAGGGATATAAAACTGAGTAACATTCTGCTCGACGAGGAATTCATGGCGAAGATTGCTGATTTCGGACTTGCTAGAATGTTCCCTGAAGATAAAACCCACATAAGCACTGCCATTGCTGGCACACTGTAAGCTGCACTCCGCCTGTTTTTGTTTTTATTTTTTGCTTCAAAGACTTCTTTATCTTTTCTAACATAGAAGAATACTAAATTTTCTTGCTTAGAGGTTATATGGCTCCAGAGTATATCGTTCGTGGCAAGTTGACTGAGAAGGCGGATGTTTACAGTTTTGGAGTTCTTGTCATCGAAGTCATCTGTGGAAAGAGGAACATTTCCGTCCTTTCAAGTTCGATTTCTATCCTACAGATGGTAAACAAAATTGTTTCTCTTGCATATCCGCTAAATCTTTAATTCGTGAACAAATTTTCACATTCACTTTTCAGTAATCATAATTTAACCTATCTTATTTCATAAAGACCTGGGATCTTTATGGAACGTGTAGGTTATGTGATGCTGTCGATCCACTACTAGAAGGTAAGTTTGAAAATGAAGAAGCATCTCGATTACTTCAAATCGGGTTACTTTGTGTGCAAGCTTCAGCAGAGCTGCGGCCGGCAATGTCATTAGTCGTGAAAATGCTTACCGAAAATCTTGATATTCCTCAGCCAACACAGCCACCATTTCTCAATTCTGGTAGCGCGGAATTCAACAGGAATATTCCGTCGCGTAATTTCAATTCCCTGCCTGCGGAGTCTAACACGCAATCTTCGAAGAATAGCATGACTCAGAGCTGGATTGAGCCTAGATGAACATTTTGTATTTCAGCATCCACAATGTAAATTTTGCAAGTTCAGATGATCTATGAGCTAAAGCAATCCCCATAGACCCTTTTGGATATCAGTGATCCAGCTCTGCAGCTCCCACGGTCTAATTACAGTCAAATTTTGTGTAACTTCTGTATGTTTTTACAACATGGGTAACTACAGCTGAATGCCCTTTGTAAAATATATGTAGAGAAATATTTGAGAATAGTTTTGAACTTCTGATATATGTAATACGGGGGTGGATCCATGGGAGCACCTTTTTTTACATGATATTTTTAAACCGTTTTTGTAAGGTCTATTCCGTGTGAAAAAAGATAAATGTTCGGATCGTTAAACTACTTTGCACGATGTTCAACGTCCTGTTACGTAATGATATGTCTCTCGTGTTATATCACGTTTATTTATTTAAGCAACCCTATTATCCGTTGGTCCCTTTTTGAATAACAACAAAATCAAAGTTACGAAAGTGGTGCTCTATTTCTTTCTTTGAATAATCAATTAAATCAGCATTTTCAAATGGCGGTGAGAATTATACTTAAGCAAACAACCATTCTAAAGTCAAAGTTAAAACAAAAAATAATCCAAGATTAACAGTTAATCAAGGAAGGATATTGCTAATACCAGCAAAGTTAAATAAAAATAATAATCCAAGAGTAACAGTTAATCAAGGAAGGATATTGCTAATGCCAGCTCTTATAGTTCACACAGGGTGCACATGCAGATCAAACAGGTCCCAACAATTTAAAAGCACCTCGTTGAATCCATTGAATTTTATGGAAATATCATATATCTGGAAGGCTCAAAAACTAAATATAATTAGTGTGGCAATTTTCTCTGCAAAGTTAATTAAATATGTTTTCTGGGTTTATTTGGTACACTGTATATATATAAATACAATGAGTGACTATGCTGATTAAAGATAAACATTCAAAATAACAAATGGTGGGTTTGAAACACCAAGTTGATGTAATATTTTTTAAATTTAATAACAGCAACAGTATTAAAAATAGAAACAAATATATATTATTAACAACATTCTTCCCCACTTGATTTTTTATTTTCATTAATTTCTGGGAATATAATTTGTGTGCATATGTCAATTAGTTGGCGTAATGATTAAGACTAAATGTTATTGGCTTATTGTAGTTGGTGACTTGTTTTCATGCTGACTATGTCGGTGCCAAAGAGCTATTTATGAGTTGACAACAAGGGATCGAGATGCACAATTATCTTCCCAACGGAACTTGTTGAGCTAACCACCTTTGTTGAATATTGTTGTGAACTTGTGACGAAAAGAGGAAAATTGTTATTAGTACACTGTGTTAAATTTGTCATAAATATCCGTCGTGCATGCTAATCAAACTTAATATCTTGTCCAACAAACTAAAAATATATCATTAAACAAAAAACTAGTCTATAGCGTGCCCAGTTAAATCTAAGAGATAATGTGAAAACCTAGATGCTATTTGTTAAAGAGAAAAAAGCTTCAATTGTCAACTCACTTTAACCATGAAGTCTAAATCTAAGATATTTGATTATTATTATTAGGTAAAACTAGAAAGGTGGTGATCCACACACTTATTTTTATCTTTTATACACCATCCTCAATTCTCAATCGTCAGATCGAATGAATTGAAGAAGATCAATAGATAAAAATTAACAAAAGTTTGTAAGATATAAAATAACTTTAAAATGGAGGTATTCGTTTCTCACATCAGTCAGATGCACCAACTACTACCAAACATAGCTACGCCTCCTCCTACGCTACATATATGATATACAACTAAATCTATATATTAGCACTCTAAAAATCTCATTCTACATTCCAAACTTTTTATATTTGGAAAGAAAAATGCACTTGTAAGGAATGTAGAATAAGATTTTTGGACTGCCAATAACACTTTCCTGTATAATAGTTGTTTGTATAATATATATAGAGATATACAGATCAGGATCCTCTCCTAATCTAAGGATTAGGATTCTCATGACTAAGGGATGTGGGCCGTTGGATGAAAATCCAACGGTTATAATTATTATAACTTTAAAGGGACCCCCTGTTTGTAGCAGTTGAATTTTCGTCCAATGGTCCACATCCCTTGATCATGAGGATCCTCATCCTTAGATTAGGAGAGGATCCTGGTCCGAGATATACATACATATATATATATATAGAGAGAGAGAGAGAGAGAGAGAGAGAGAGAGAGAGAGAGAGAGAGAGAGAGAGAGAGAGAGCTGTTGGATTTTCGGGCCAACACCGCGTGGTTTCCACTGCTCCTCCCTCATTCTTTCGATTTATAGTTTGAAGTTGAAGCAAAGAGAAAACTTTTCCAGTACCAGCCCTACCTCACTTTGACTTCTCAACGTATTCGAATTGGCTTCTCTCTCTTTATCTAGCTTCATTTCACAACAGCAGAAGCCAAAAGCCAAAAAACCAGAAGCCATAAGCCAGAAGGCCTCGATTAAGCTGCTCATCTCGCCTGCAGGAACTCATAGTTTCAGTCATCTAATGCAAAAACAAAAGGTACGCGTACATATATATTTATAGGTCTCATGTTTTACGAAAAAAAACCAATTTCCACGCACTCAAAACTTTGTCTACAACTTCTGTAGTTCATTTTTTGTCTACGAATTCCTTGACAGTTTAGTGTGTCTATATATATATATATATATCCTGCGAGTAATCATATCTTTATTTAGGGTAAGGATATAGCTCCTAAACATTCTGCCATGATTCTGTGTATTCCTGCAGCTAATATGGACATGGCGAGAAGTCCTTTTATTTTTGGATTTACCAGCGTGCCTGTATTGATGACTTGCTCTGCTGAGTCTGCTCTCACTTTCTCAAGCAAGTTGATCTAAATGGATCAACGATATGTCATTGGTAATATGTTAATACCATTGCCACTGAATAAAAAACGTATCTAGTGTATAATAATATAACGTCAGCAGTTTAGACTTTTAATAAGTCAACATCTTGATACCATTGTCACAGTATTGATATTAAGCTAATGTTAAGCTAGCTGCTTAACAAGTTAACATCTTGATTTGAGTCATCACCGGGGACCAGTATACAATAATATAACGTCAGCAGTTTAGACGTTTAACGTGAGCTGTTGGTGGCAAGTGGCAAATGGCCATGGCGGGCTGGCTGGAGGTCATGGGACCATGGTGGGGATTGGGTGGGATCTTATATGGTTGGATATTTATGTGGTTTAATTCAGGGAATCACTCCTCCTTCCTCCCTCCCTCCCTCTATAATTCAATGCCGACCTTTTACTATCACATTCAATCCGAACTGTGGGGTCCAAACTGGGGAGAGATTATTCAGTATGGTTGGAGTACAAGATTGATTGGAAACGTGAAGAAAAAAATTTCAATTAACTGTATTATGACACTTGGTATACCATTCCCGTTGTCATGTCATTGAAAACTTTCTCCAAACTGGGAATGCTGGTGGAGCCCTTGTGGGACCCTTCTCGTTATTCTGTTCCGAGCTGTCCTAGCCTCATGTCCCAGTCTGTTGTGTAGATTTCATGCAAAAGCCATGTGTATCGTCTCGATGTGACATTGTATCAACCGTGATGATATTTTTATCATGTCAAGAGAAATTTACAATATATTTTATTATTGACATAAAATATTATCATAGCGTTAATATTTATGCCATAAAAGTCGTCCAATTTCTACCTATAAACTCGCCTACACTTTAGGATTCCATTTGAATCAATGATTTAATGCAATGTGTGTTGTTTCATATAAATATTATAATGCCATGTGCATCGTCTCGACGTGACACTGTATTATCAGGTTGTCCCACTCCCTACGACATCACAATAGTGTAGGGAAGTCTCTCTCCGGTTTCAGAAGGCTGATCAAAGAAACGTTTCTTGTTTATGTTGACTGTGAAAGTGTGAACCCAAAGAAAACTCGGGGCTGCAATCCCTGCAACAGATAAGAACCCAAAATCCAAGACCTGCCCTTTTGACTTTGAGATGGAAACCCAGCAATATAAACCAACCACCTCCTCAAAGCCTCGAACTTTAAGGGACGGTGTCTAATTCTGCATTGCTACTTTTATGCCATCTGTTCTTCTGTAATAGCTACACTCCTAATTCCCATTTGCCCAATTGCCAGCAATCCTTAAATCTTCCACAACATTCCTTCATATAAATTTGGATGGAGGCAGCTGCAAATTAAACCAAAGTTCCAATTCATCCCAAAAAAATGAAGAAATGCAATCTTTCAGCTCTTTCCCAAAACTTACTTCTCCTGAAGATCCTGCTGTTACTAGGAATGGCTGCCGGAGATCCAAGAACGAAGACGGTCGAAATAATGTGCGGCAACCAACCTGAGCACAACACAACCGTTTTTGTTCCGAATTTTGTCAGCACGATGGAAAACATCAGCGAACAAATGCGAACTTCTGGCTTTGGCGTGGCAGTAACCGGTTCGGGCCCTGATACAAACTATGGCCTAGCTCAATGCTACGGAGATCTTTCTCTTCTAGACTGTGTGTTATGCTATGCTGAGGCGCGTACAGTGCTTCCCCAATGTTTTCCTTACAATGGGGGTCGGATTTACCTCGACGGTTGCTTCATGAGGTCCGAAAACTACAGCTTTTACGAGGAGTTTAGAGGATCGGAGGACAGGGTTGTGTGTGGGAACACGACAAGGAAGAGTTCAGCGTTCGGAGAATCAGCAAGGGAGGTTGTGAGGCGTGCGGTTGAGTCTGCACCAAGTAAACGAGGCTATGCAAGGGGTGAGGTGAGTGTCAGTGGAACAGCGAACCAATCGGCTTACGTGTTGGCGGATTGCTGGAGAACTTTGGATGAGAGCTCTTGCAGACGGTGTTTAGAGAATGCATCTGCGTCAATGTTGGGATGCTTGCCTTGGTCCGAGGGGCGTGCATTGTACACCGGGTGCTTCATGAGGTATTCGGACACAGATTTTCTCAACAAGGAAATGGGAAATGGGAGTTCCAGAGGTAAATGAAACTCCACCCCTTTTCTTTAACATAGGTTTCCTCTTATCGGTTTGAGCGGGTGGAGGGTAGGCTGCTTTGGTAGCTCGAGATTGAGCCCGGTGTGTAGTTTCGCTCACCTAATCTTCTAAACTTTGTTGCAGGTACCGTAATTGTCATCGTAGTTTCAGTTATCAGCTCCTTGGTGGTTTTAGTAGTTGGAGCAGCCATTGGATTTTATATCTGGAAAAACAGATATATACAAAAGAAAAGAAGAGGTAAAAAGCTTGTAGAAACTCTGCAATGCAACCAGATTGTACTTAGTTATTGCATTGCTTCATCAATGGTGCAAATTTAATAACGTCTACAATGGACGAAATAGAATTTCACTCGTAAAAGATTACCGACCACCAAAAGCTTTTCGGAGTTTTGCAGGAACAAATGATGCAGAAAAGTGGGCGAAAACCCTAAACGACAGTAGCTTAAACTTCAAGTACTCAACAATTGAAAAGGCCACAGGGTCTTTTGACATTGTCAACAAGCTTGGGCAAGGAGGTTTCGGAACTGTTTACAAAGTAGTTTATCTCCTCGTCTTTTGTTTGTCTTGTACGTCCGATGCCTCTCTATCTCAGAAACTAACAGGTTTTATCCTAGCAGGGAGTTCTGGCTGATGGGAGAGAGATTGCAGTGAAGAGGCTTTTCTTCAACAACAGGCACAGAGCAGCAGATTTCTATAACGAAATCAACATTATAAGCAGCGTCGAACACAAAAACTTGGTCAGGTTGTTGGGTTGCAGTTGCGCAGGACCTGAAAGCCTTCTCGTCTATGAATACCTACCAAACAGAAGTCTAGACCGCTTCATATTCGGTAATTTCATAGATTTACGTTGACTTATACAAATCCTAACTGGTGATATGCCATGCATGCTTCTGAACTTCTCTCAATGTTTTCGACAAATTTCAACAGATCAAGAAAGGGCTAAAACACTTAACTGGGAGAGGAGATATGAGATCATTGTTGGGACAGCAGAAGGTTTAGTCTACCTTCATGACAACTCGACAACAAGGATTATTCACAGAGACATAAAGGCCAGCAACATCCTTTTGGATTCAAGGCTTCGTGCTAAAATTGCAGATTTTGGGTTGGCCAGGTCTTTCGAGGAAGATAAGAGTCACATCAGCACAGCCATTGCAGGAACATTGTAAGCTTATTTATAGTAATATTTCGGGTTGTTTTAGTGAAGATAAACGAAGTACACTCCAAAAATGTAAGCTTACCGGTATTTGTAATTAACCTCAGGGGATATATGGCTCCTGAATACCTAGCTCATGGCCAGTTGACAGAAAAGGCAGATGTCTACAGCTTCGGAGTGCTTATATTGGAAATCATCACTGGAAGACAGAACAACAGGAGCACATCTGCAGAGTACTCAGACGGCATTGTTATAATTGTAAATTTCCCAATAAATTCTTCCTTTTTTCCATTCACAAAACAATTTGAACTTCGAATTTGCAGTATAAAGTAGATCCTCATCCTTAGTTCTTGTTCCTGTGCTTTTTGTCCGAACAGACCTGGAAGTACTTTCAAGCAGGGACTGTAGAGGAACTATACGACCCAAACTTAATGTTGCAAAATTTACATGACAACTTTAAGGATGAGATATTCAGAGTGGTCCAGATAGGACTTCTATGCACCCAAGAGAGTCCCTCTTTACGACCAACAATGTCCAAGGCGCTGCAGATGCTAACAAAGAAGGAGCTGGACCTTCCTCCACCTGCCAATCCACCTTTTATAGATGAAAAGACCATGGAACTCAATGACAATGGTGACGACCAATGTTACCCTCTAAATGCAGATGGTGCTTCTTCAGTTGCGAGTGTTTCACATAGTTCTTTCTATCCTAGGTGATCACAACACAATGAAAACGAAAGGTTTCACATATTTCCAAGGATTGCAAGCACTTAGTTTTCCTCTGAAGGAGCCGAGGAATCTCAGGCTGCACCTCAGCCCTGCTCAGCTCAGTCAGAGGGCACATCTAATGACAAGGCCAATTTTGACTAATTGAGAGAAAGTACAAAATGGCATTCGAGGATTTGTAGAAATTGTGAGAATGGTTGAGTGAGACTTCAAGAGAAAGCAATATTTTTTTTTCTCAGTTTTCAGAGCCAGACAGTATGAACAATATTTTCGTTGTCATTTGTAGAAGTAAAATTAATCTTGAGACATGCTCTTAAAAACTGATATTCAGAACTGTGAGAGAACAAATGAAAAGAAATGTTTGAGCCACAACATCTTTCTTATTTCCCGAAGGCACATATTTTGTGTTCAACAAGACACAATTTGAAAATAGCATACATGAATCAACCTATCGGGTGGCTACTAAGTTCCCCATGAGGCTTCCACCAATCTCATAATATTTGGCATTGGAAAAACCTCCATCTAAAGCCAGCTTCTCCAACTCGTCCCCTGTGTTCACAGAAAGATTTTAATCAACAAACTAGTACCCTGTTATCCGCTTAACCACTCCACTTGATCACTTATTAAGCCTATGCCTAAAGGCTTCCAAACAGAACAATTCCCAGGAGCTCACAAAATTTGAAGATACTCTGTTTATACTGTGTATAAACACAGCAGTACAAAGATAGCTTAAACAGATTAAAACATCATGAGGTGCAGATGCCATAAAAATAAAGAGCAAGGAAAATGCACCTGTCAGGAATTCCCTGATTGAACTTTTTAAGTACTTGTAATCCTCCTCAAGTCCAAAACCAGATGCCACGGGGACAACAACATTGTCAATCATCAAGTCCTAGCAAAAGTTGAATCATGAAGCATTCAGCACTTGATTGCCAAAATAAACATAGAATGGTCAAATTGGTCCACGCGTTAGAAGACAAAAACTTATTGTATCTGGTTATGAGTACCTGAACTGATGAAACAACTGGATTGGTGCTTTTGTTGAAGTCAAGGATCGATACCCTTGAGCCTGTGATGCCAAGCAAAAATGAGAAAAACTGACCTACACAGAACTACATCATCATCAAGCGAAAAAGAGAGAGGGAATGGAACCTGCTTTCAAAACTCTAAAAATTTCCTCCATGGCCTTGTGTTTGTCTACTACATTTCTTAGCCCATAACCCATAGTGATGGCATCAAAGTGACCGTCAGAAAACGGCAATTCAGTTGCATCACCTTCAACCCACCTAACAAGATGCAACGCATAACATGATCGATTATTCACATTAATGTAATGCTGATTAGTAATTCAGTATCTACTTAAAGTGCTTCGCGTAAAACAAACGAGGTGAAAAAGATAAAACACTTTCAAAACCCCGGGTTAAATTTCAAACATTTTTAGTTGATCGACCACTAGATTTACCAGTGCTCACTCAATGTTCAAGTAGCAGGCCTTCGACTTCAACTTTTGCCGCGACGAAGCAACTGACAACTGCTCCTTCGAGAAATCAAGACCAATCACCTGCCAATGTAGCCAGATTTTACAATCCCAATCACAAACATCAGCTCATATTCAAATTAAATTACCAATCTTTAAGCAAATTACATCAAAGACCGAACCTTGCCATTGGACCCAACTTTCTCGGACAAGAGAAACGCTAAATCCCCACTTCCACAGCACAAATCCAACACACTCTCCCCCATTTTTGCTCTGCAACCCAACATTCAAAAACTTGAAATTCAGAGACCCAAATATGTTCCACCAAAAATAAAGCAAAAAAATAGTCAGTTAATTTTTACCCGCTCCACGAAACTGCCATTCTTTTCCATATTCGATGTTGACCCAAGCTCAACAAATCATTTAACTAAGAATTATTCCAAAAATAAAAACGGAAGATAAATATTTAGACAGATTCATTATTAACAATCAAAGAAAAAGTGACACTGCAACTGAAGAAAAAAAAAATCGAACGTTATCGTAGACAGGGGCAATGCGGTTGAAGAGCGCCTGGCGTTCGGTGGAGGACCGGACCCGACTGCGTCTGAACCGGGAATTGGGTAGGCATGGACCGGCAGAGAATGGAAGTTGAAGCCGAAGCGAAGCCATGTCAGTTACTGAAACACAGATACACCCGTTTTTCTGAGATCAGTGATCGGATAAGGGGGCCCGATTCCGGTAAACTACGGGTCGTCGGTTCTAAAGTAAGCCCAATGTAGGTAAGCCATCTCAGTCTAGCCCAATAGTGATGCATGGCCTCAGATTTTAAGCATAATCGATTATATAATTCAGTTTGGGTCTGGTTTTACATGGTGAGAAATTACTTCGATCTTCAAATTTTTATAGCGTGCCTACTTATTTGAATGGGGAAGTCATGAATCAGATACTTGACAAAAAAAAAAAAAAAAAAAGAAAAAAAGAGGGAAAGGAAAGGAGATATGACCAATCAGACTTTCTAATTGATTTGATTCTTGATTCTTGAACTATTACGTGTAAAATTATCAGAGAAATAGGTCAAATGTCCACTTCCAACAACATCGATGTTGTCCCTAACTTGGTAATTACCACCTGCACAATCCATTAGGTGTGGGGTTTTATCACAAAATGTCTCGGTATTAGTTGGAATGAGATTAGGATATTTAAACTCTTCTTTTCTTATTGATACGATCGATGTAGAACATTTCAACATTATGTTACATTACAGATTTCACAATATGTTTACTTAATGTTTGGAAGGATGTGAATTGTTATGCGAAACCTGCAATTTTTTAATTTCATGAGTTCGTAAACACTTAGAAATTCAACAATCAAAATCACTTCAATACTCATTTTATATAAGCAAACATGTTTCGCGTGTTTTTTTTTTAATCAAAAATGAATATTCGATCTCATTACCTCTACCAATATTTGGAAGAGAAATGAATCTAACCAAAATGTAAATGGTTTTAATCACTTTTCTTAGTTGATTATAGCACTCATATTTTGGGGCATACTGATTAGGTTTTTTCCTTTAATACAAGTAATATACTACATTAAATTTATCTAAATTACAAGTACGAAAATTCATACTCAAGTGCAGAAGAATGAGTACACTATTCCAGTGAACTTGATTTGGCTCAAATTTGCATTTATTAGGGGAAAACTCATTAGGAAAAGGAAGAAATCATATGTTGTCAAACTAGTTAGGATAAAAGTCGGTGCCCTAGAATTCCGAAATTTAGGAGTACGAGTTTTGCGTTTTGAGGCTGGATCATTTGCAAGTGATAGCAAGGGCATGTAAGCACTTCATTCGTTATCAACCGTGGTCAAATTCCAGAGTATAACATTAAAGCAAATTACAATCACATTCCCCCTAATCATCTTAGAGATGAGGTAAATTGATTGACGAATGTCAGTAAAGTTTGCGTTTTCCAGATCATGCACATATAAATTACCAGGACATAAGTTTTATTAAGCATTTGAGAGAATGTACATGCATGCACCTCATTCATCTGTAAATAATGGTCCAGTAAGATCATCCATCACCGCCAACTGCATGTTCTCCGATGGTCTCCAATGACGCTTACGCTGATTTATAAACCAGTTGTTAATTTGCCTCTGATCCAGCCCCGTAGATTCCGCTAGCGCAATCTTATCAGCCTCCTGAATGAAATTAGAGCAAAGGAAGAAAAGGAAACCACTGTGATTATCAAACAATGTCATTAGGCGAATATATGAAAAATATTGAGGTGTGACAGTATCGTCATGTGGAGTTATTAAACTACGTGTTATAACGCGAGAAGAGAGGTTTAAGTACCGTTGGATATGGCCATTTATAATGAACACTCCACCAATCAAGTAACGTTTGCCTTGCTTCTTTCGGCAGCTTTCCTATCTTCTTCTTCTTGGAGAATTCGAGCTTCAAGGTTCCGAGATGACTGCCAAACCTACGCATAAGCCGATCCTTGAGATCTCGATCTTCACCTCTTTGTTGAGCTTCCTGCACATCTATTTCGCCTCCACTGAAATCCTCATCCGATGACATACCACCACCTTCATCTAATCACCAACATTGTCCATCAGCTTATACAATTAAACCTTTAAATCCATTTCAATACCAATAGGGTGCTATATAATACAGCTACCCTAGTCAATACTATTTTCTTCTCGGAGAGTTGTACTAAACTCACATCTTGGGGAAAGATAAAAACAAACTAGTAGACTTTTACGCCTGGACAATTTCAATGCATAATAACTATGTGCTAATTAAGCATTCATGATTTCTGTGTTCTCATGTCAAAATTCCTGTCTGTATGACTGGCAATTTTCCCGAATGGGATAAAGTTTTCAAGTTTACACTGAAGCACATGCCTTACGGTTATGAAATCTCAAGCTAACTATCTAAAGGTGATTGTCGTACTTGCATTTGGTGACTAAAGATTGAGAGCAACTTATACATAGCACATGTATTTTATCACCGTGAAATCTAATGTCTATTGTATACAACGGTATGTGAAGAAAACTTACACGTAGTATGATCCACTTGCAGTGTACCATGACACTGACGTGTTTCTCCTTCATATTTCCGATAAAATTAAAAGTAAAAAGCGACCGGAAGAGCAAGGGTCCCACACCATGAACTAGTTTTCAAGGGCATTATAGGGTGCCATTCTTTCTATCCCAGAGCCTGTGGGTTGCATTGTTAGCCGGTACACCGAAATACCGAAAACAGTCTTTTTTGTCAGCTCGACTAAGACTTCGAGGAAAGGAGAGACAACAACGTCAGAGACTCAGAATGGACAAGACTGACGGGTCCTTCAATCAAATCGGAACTGACACACATACGACACAGCACATCAGCACCGTGCATGTCTTAGTAAGTGGGCAGGTCGGTGACAATGGCGAACTTTCACCAGAGGCAAACCCTAAAAGGTTTTCTTAAAAAAAAAAAAAAAAAAAAACCCCTAAAAGATGCCCAGGTATTACATTATTAGGTTTCCTATTTCTACTGGTACTTTGTATGTAAATTACATCTTCTTGGACGTCCACACTTCATAATTTTTAGATTTTTTTTAATTATTTTTGTTAATAAGGAATAAGAGTGTAAAACTATTACAATAATTAAAAATAAAAAAATTCAAACCCAAGACATATGAACAGAAAATCAAAATCATATATACTGATATTAGATCACATGAAATCTTAATTTTTAGCCATCCAGCAAGCCCTCTGCTCTTGGGGCAAGATGTTTATGAAACGGGTGCACAATCTTCATGGCATTCTTGGCAATTTGCACAAGCCAATTATAAAACTCTGCGTGATAGTAGTATTTTAAGACGCCAAAGCCACCGTATTTCGACGAATACATCCCTCCTAAAACGTTACTGCCCCTGGGAAGTTAAAAAAAGAGTTTGAAGGTGATAGGGTTTGATGAAGCGGAGAGAACAGGACTCCATTTAGGGGACCCCGCTGCAACGCAGAAGTACGTGTAGTGAGCAGACACGTATGAAGCAATAATGACACTACAGAAGAGGATGTCCAACGAAATGACAAGCATTTAAGCACAGGTAGCAGTACTGGCCGGAAACCCGAGAGGGAGAGAGAGAGAGAGAGAGAGAGAGAGGAGAGAGAGGAGAGAGAGAGACATAAAAGCTCCTCTCAGCGTAGAGTGCGGGAGTACATGGGAATATGTGTGGAGTAAACTTCGAACACCCGCTAGACCCGGGGTTTAGCATAAAGTTATCTTCCTTCTTCCATATGCAGTTGTAGCAGTAGCAGTAATATTTATTATCCAGTTCCTCGTCATTTTACCAGATAAACAAACAAAATATTAGAAATTAAACGTGTTCTGTTAGGTTTGGATAGACTAACCTATCATCCAAGTTACATTCAATTTTCCACCGGGTAAGACCTTGTACTCTCGACCATCTAGTATTTCACTCTTGCATTATCGAGTAAAATTTGGCAGCATACAACAACAAAAACGAAGACATGCATATAAAAAAGAAAAGGCATAGCAAATAAAACTCTAGATTGTGTCACTCTCGTTTCATGCTATGTTTGAGGAGACGGTGACACAATGAGAACATGCAATTGGAAGTTTGGAACACCATAGTTTGATTGTGTCATTCTCTCTTACATTAATGTGTGAAAAGAGTCGTTGGCATACCGAGAACATGCAACTCAGATATCGAAATTATGCTCTGTATCATATATATAGCAACAATGTCACATGTTACCGGCATATAGCTACCTCAGGAAATGTGCTATGAATGAACATAGCACGATGACAAGCCTTGCTTTAATGCCACAAGCACCAAACATAAAAATAAAGATTCGTATCATAGGCCTATTCCATAGTACAACAGATCAGCAATATTCTATGGCTACTAGACGTTATATGCAAAGATCTATATATTTTACTTGGCAAATGAGCTAAACACTTCAAATCAATAAAAAGTTGAAAACAGCACAAGTACTTGGAACATGATTTATCATACAAAGTTCCACAGGATCGAACACTTCTTTAAGTGGAGCAATGCAGCTCTAAAGAACTTGCAACTGAATAAATGAATCATGATCGATTGATCCTCATAGCATATATTTGAAAATTTCAAAGTATATCGTATTTTGTTAAAAGATGTTCAAAGAGCACGAAAAAACTTTAAGATAACATTTAAAAAGAACTAATTAATCATATAGTCTTGAAAAAGAACTAAACAAGACTTTTACAAATGCACGAGCCAACAAGATAAGCCATGAAAGCACGTGAATATATGCCAATATTATGTTTTTGTCCAACTGGACTTCTGCCATGGTCGCATGCTGAAAAATGTTCTCCTCTCCCTTTTCTTTCGGATAATTAGTTAAAGAATCTACCGATGCACTAGTGAGAGCAGGAGACCAATTAGATATGAAACCACATCGCTGAAAAGGTATTATGTACTTCCATAAAAATAAAAAATAAAATAGTTGCCAACCATAACCTACAAGATTACGATGACACTTCACCACAGATACAGATTAATCTAATAATCCACCACCCTTTTTAAATGTCTAAGGCCTACTACTCGCATTCCGGGGGCACAAGCTCCAGGCTCGTGCAAAAGTAAGTAACGACGACTTTACTCTGATTGAGATGCTTAAATGTACAAATCTTTGCTCAAATAAGTAACGGAGTAACAAAGGGAATTCTTCGTTATTATCAACAAGATGAGCGATTTATGTACTCTTTTATACATTTTGCTCACTTCAATAACTTAACAAGAGAAAGAGTGAGCAAGAGGTTAAAAAAAATGCGAATAAATCATTTCTTTAGACAAATGTAATTCAGACGACAGTGTATGATATGCACTCACGTGATTAGTAAAATTCCTAGATAAGCTAACTAGTTAATTCACTTTTCTTTCCAATGATCATGGCCAAGGGAAGTACAGATAGATTTGATTCTAATATTAAAAGAAAAAAATGTTATTGGTATTTAAAAAATCTCATTCTAAAGATCCCGTAATCGTGCCCGTTTATAGTACATCGTGTGATTAAAAATTATTTTAAATTTAAAATTTAAAATTAAATATATATAATTCTTAACGAATACTGATCACACGATGTACGATAAATGAACACGATTACAAGATCCCTAGGATCCCGCAATAATCCTTTTCCAAGTTTCGCTGCATACAATACAAGCCAATTACTATTCATGCAGTATTGGAACTTGAGAATCAATAAAGGAACCTGACTACACATCATTATTTGACATGCCTGCATATCCACTCCAAAATAAAGGAAACTGACTAATTAAGATATCAGTTGAGTGGTCTTACACTAAATCTGGTTCCGCAACATGCTTGCTCAACAATGACAACAAAAACGTGAGAGATGATATTCCCATATCTATTTTTACCATTTTTAATTCTTCTTAATTTTTGAATTGTCGGTTCGAATGAATTGAAAAAAATCAATAAATACACACGATTAACAAGAGTGTGTGAGCCCCCAAAACAAAAACTGCGAGGACTCTTCTTCTGTTTTTTAAAATAAACTGCGCTATTCGGTGCACATTTGCCACCAAATTTGTTTGATCACTTTAATTATATTCAGAAAATGAAACATCCATAAATAGATAAATATATACAAATTTATGTATTGATTGTAATATGGATGATCTTAATAAGATCATCCAACTTAACATTAACATGCCTGCACTAGACCAAGTAAATATCAATCAAGATCTCTAATTTCTAGCTTATGCTATGAAGTTGACAGTCCAGAATACATGAGTTTCAATTTGAAAACTGAACATGTCACAGAATGAAGGGAAAAGTAAAAATAAGAAACATGGTTAGGGATTGATATAGATTATGAGCAAGTGAAAAAGGACTAAGTTAAGAAGGACGATATCTTACAAAACAGAAACATTTGAATGGACAATGAACGACACAATCAAACAACTATTGGAGTCTCATGAGACTACAAATCTCTGAAACGTCAAAGTCAGAATCTTTGAAACAAAAAAGAATAGATTTAGCTGGTTTATATGGCGTCTTTGGGTGGAAAACTAACACAACAAGCAACAAACAACCAGGGTGGATTTAGAAACACATACAGGCACAAAATGTGTGGGGAGAGAGAGAGAGAGAGAGAGAGAGAGAGAGAGAGAGAGAGAGAGGGAAGACAGGCGATGATAAGATATAACAATGAACCGTTTCCAGATTAGAATTCCGAAGAACAGCTAGCAAGCCTAGGATTGAAAATATATGCATAAGACGAAAGGGTCTCTTTCCCTTGTAGAGGTACTAGGGTTTTTGTGGCTAGCTAGGTGTTTGTTTGTATGATTAGTGCCACACAAACACGCACATATATCTGATAAAAAACGTCCGTAATTCTGCGAGCATCTATATGTTTTCATAGTTCTCAGTAAGTGGGCCGCTCGCATAATCATCATAAGAGAGAGCGAGATAGATAGACCATGATACCAGAGGGCTCGACTAGGAAACCAATGGCTGTTATACTTCGTGTACTAGTACTGGAAATAAGATTATGCTAACATAAGCCAAATCTAACGCTATCGTGCACCATTAGAGAGAGAGAGAGAGAGAGAGAGAGAGAGAGAGAGAGAGAGAGAGAGACTGACCGGAGAGGATTCTAACGGAGGAAGAGACACGAGCAGATGATGAAGAAGTGCAGAGATTGGTGAGTTGCGTTTCGATCTTGCTTAAAAAAGTGGTGGCTTCATCAAAAGGCCTGGATAGATCTGATCTGTACTTCACCAACATGTCGCAGTAGGTTTCCTATATACAACGGAGAGAAACAGGAAAGAACAAACAAAAAATTCAAATTAAAAGACAATAAAATCTAGTAAAAAGAAAAAAGAGAAACAAAGAGAGGGGGGGGGGGACCATGAACTCGTCGAGCTCGGGATCAGCTCCCAAACACGTGGAGGAAAACATCGAACTAGAATTACAATAGTAGTCTCCCTGCTTCTTGTACAAGTCGTTTTTTCGTCGGATTTCGTCCAAGAAACCCGCGATTTCCGGCGGCGCCCCAACCTACAAATAAGATAAAAACATTCACAAGTCTTCTTATTAACAAAATTTCATACTAATTGAATAATAATTAATTAGGTATTTGTTCACCTTCTGGCACTCGATGTATGCGTGAATGAGCCTAGGGTACGTCGGATGCGACGCGATTCTGGCTTTGATGGCTCCGAGCACGTCCTCCTCGCGTTGCACGATTGTTGTCGAAGCGGCTTCTGACGCTGCCGAGTACAAGACGGAGTCGTTTGATCCGAACATCGCCTCCCGTTGATGATGGTGATGATTGTGCTCCCGAAAGGCTCCGGAAGAGACCAGCAGGCTGCGGTAATCCAGCGGAAGGATCAGATTCTCCGGCGTCATCAACGGCGCCCTGTCTTCGTACTCCGCCGCCGATTGAAACCCTGTGTCCCCGTAGTCGACCATTGATTGCAATCTGTATATTTCCTCCATCAACGTATTACAACCCCACAAGCTTATCTTCTTCTTCTGCTGCTGCTATATTATTATGTCCTCTTCTAGTTCTAGATAGACAGTGATAGATAAAAGAAAACAGAAAGAAAAGAAAGAGTAATGATAGATAGAATAACTTGTTAGATTATAATTACAAATTGTATAATATATTATTAATAAAAAAAATAAACACAGTAATTCATTATTAATAAAAAAATTCTTGTCATATAATTTATAAAAAAATTGTATATATAGATTTCCTTAACATTTAAGAGATGCCACTGCTGCCTGATGATGATTCAATTATGACTTAACGATAATCTTCACTTGTATTAATTTTAATATAATGTTAACTCCAATTTTTTAACCGAGACGGAAATTGCTGGAAGTGGAGTAACAGAGGGTACCTGCAAGTGTTCTTGGTGAGTGTGCTTGTTGCCCGACCAAATCGATGAGACGAGATATACGATTTAAACTAACGTGAAATCCCAACAAAAAAACAACAACGTGAAGGAGAACAAAGTTTTATAATATTAGAAAGATATGTTGCTCGAAAAACATTACGGATAGTAAAAATTAAATAAAATGCGAGCCTCAGTAAATTGTTTTCTTTTTTCAGAATTTTTCTTTTAGTAGAATAAGTATGATAAATAATGCATTCAACAGAAAAACTATCTTCACAAAGAAAAAAAAAAAAAAATTATCACATAAAAGTCTGCTTTATTAGTCAAGACGAATTCTAGTGGTGGGTCGTGAGATATAGGTGGCATTACATGTGGGACACACAAGAGCTTCTTAACGAACAATATATGAAGATCTTATGGATGAATTTGAACTTGGCATCTACATTTCATAAGCATATATTGTGCATATGTGTAGTTGACATTTGTGAACACATACGTTGCTTTTACTTATGAATTTATGATCGATGGTGTTAACTAAAAAAAATAAAACTTGAAAATGAAAATAAGATATGAAAATAATTATTATAATATTCTTAACTTTTAAATTTTAATTAAGGATAGACTATGTCTGAAATGAATTGAAATCGATATAAAGCTAGCAAATTTAGTTTGATGATATTTGACACAAAGAAGAATATGAGACTTCCACGTAAGACTAGTGTCAAGCTAATTATGATCGATGTGTAGACAATGCATTTAGTATTCTATAGATTTAAAATAAAATGCTTATTGTTACGTTGTACTTATATGGATCAAGTCAAACAAAACCATTTTTGTCAATAAATTGAGTTAGGGTTTCATTATTCTTACTACCACTTCAAGTACATTAACTCACAAAAGCGAAGAAGATAAATGTGGCATCACGACTGGCTTCATTTAAGAGATTTTTCAATGTAAACAAAATACGGAGCGGAATATCACATGTCATTACACAATTAAAATGACACTTGCAAAAAAAAAAAAAAAAAAAAAAAAAAAACACTTCTCCAATTATACAAGAACATATGGCGTTTTGTTCCGGGCTCCAAGTTCATTGAAAACTCTCGCCCCATTTGACACATTGTTATGTGCTGGTAAGAGAGGGTATGGGACTTTTAGTGGCACAAAAGAGGTCACTACATCCATGGCTTCTAAACTGGTGTGGGACATAGCCAGGGTTGAAATATGCATGGAAACAACCTAGCTAATAAACCAGTGTATTGATCACTGATTCACAGTATAAAAGCTTTGACTGGCCAACAAACCAGAGGATTAATGACGCGGTGGAGACGCAGCTGCACTTTTTCGGGGTAGATGCGTGCGTATATAAAAGCAAGTTCATTCTTAAAAAATGAGATGGATTAATGTTAATTTAATCCACTTAAATAAATAGTTATTGACTTGATTGAACAGTAATTAATCAAGTGCATCTTCAGTATAATCAATTAGTATTAAAATATTATTAAATTTTTTTATAAAATAATAAAAAATAAATTTTATTTTTAATTTCGAATAGAATTTTTATTTCAAAAATGTTGAAATCCAACTGCCCAAAAAAGTGGACACGTGGCCCACGGTGAGATTCTGACTTTTTTTTTTTTTTAAGTCTGGAACGCGCGCCCACACGCCAGCCGCACAAAAAAGAATCAGACGTGGCTAACGTCAAATAGACCAGTTCCTCATTCAGCCCATTCTGGGCCGACCTAGATACTGGGGTGGACATTGGGCCGGTCTATTTTGTGGGGTGGAGTGAGTTTTTGGGGCGCCAACCTATTTTTTTAGACGTAACAAACTATATTTTTCAACCGACCAAAAAAAAATTGTATTTTTCTGCTGTTCTACATTGTTAACCTAATTGGGGGAAGATTTTTCAATTTACTAGGAACACAGCTCGTTATCAAGTAGTAGTTGAAAAAAAAAAATTCTCACATTTTGTATAAGGACACTTGGCGTACCAGGCTTTGTTCTAAGTATACTGAAAAATCCCCACGTAATAACCAGTAAGTAAGGAAGCAAGCAAGTATGGGTGTGTGTATGTATGTATGTATATTATTTTATTTTCTGGTTATAGATTATTGTCGGATATTAGATTTTTTTTTTATGGGAATTTTAACGAAAAACTACATTTTTACACTAAAAAGTCAATCCTGGTACTATTCATTTTACCCTTTATTTTGTCGTTATCGTTAAAACTCAAAATTTTCAAGCCCTTTTCATTAGTCTTTTTATTTTTTTTTAGAGGATGATGTATAAAAGCTTAGTATAGTATTTTTGTATAAGTTCCCTTGTTGGCAGGCGAGGGTTGGCAATTTTAGCGTCAGGAAGGAAATTAGGAAGGAGAAATTTGAGTACACTATGTTTGGATGAGGGAAATAAACATGGAATTTTGTTAAAAGTTAGAATTTATAAATTGACAGGCACCAATTCTCTTGTTTGGATTCATAAACATAGAAATTTAGAATTTCCGCATGGAAAAAAAACTTGGAATTTGGGACCTCCAAATCCCAAGTTCAAATTCCATGTAAATAGGTATCATTTCTCAATTTTTATGATTGAGAGTTTAAAAATAACAAATTCCGTATTCAATTCCATTGTTCTTTTAGGTTAACCAAACAAGAAAATTTACAAATTCTAGAAAATAAAATCTCGTCATTTCAATTTCCGTCATTTTTAAATTTCTTAGTAATCTTAAATTTCTTCACCCAAACATAGTATTAAGTGAATTTGTCTTAAATGGGTTTGAGATCTAGGAGAAAAACAAAGAATGGTTGTGGTTTTGCGTAAAAAGAAGATCTAAACGCCCGTGCCACCTTTTCTATTCCAACTATTAGGTGGGAAAATTTCGATTCAGTAAGTAAATTTTTCTAAGTCTAGCTGCATAGCCCACCCTTACCATTGAATGGATTCACCCATACATAGTATTCAACAATCTATCATATAAGCTAATTTGTGTATCCACCAATATATCTGTTTGGACCCGATTTTACACTATCGGCCCGAGTAATCAAGGCCGTTGAGTAAGTATAGCTCTCAACCGTCGGATGGAAAAGTGGAGATAATTTTGTTATTATTAAAGGATAATATTATGGTTTTTATCATAATAATTATCTTTTAATATGAATTATCTTGGCATATTCTTAAACAAGATAGATAGGATGAAGATTATATCCCCAAGTAAGCAGTGTAGTTCGAATGGGATTGAAATTCTTCTCATCGTATTGGAGCAGCATGGGTTTAATCGGAATTGTAAAGATGCATGATCTTCATGCATGCAAGGGATAATGTCATAATGATGAGGTAAAAATAATGTGATGTGATAATCACAAGTGAGGTGATATTGTAATCTGCTTGCAATTAGCTTTGCATGTTGAAGCGTGTGGAATTAGATATCATGGCTGGATGAGTTGTTTTAATATTCATGGAAGACCACGTTATTGGGCTCGACGTATGCGTTGAATTTCTATCAAGAAGTTTAGGTTCACAAGGAAATCAAAAGGGGTTTGGTTTGGTCACTGGCGGTATATCAAGAATATTCCGATAAGCATCACAAAGAGACGGGTGCAATTTGGAAAATGCATTGGCAGGCCGCAACTAAAAAGCATGAAGGAGACCTCACTGCCATAAATGTGAGACGATGTGCAATATGCCAGGGACCTTGAATTCAATATACACTTGCCCTGCGCAAAACCTCTCAAACACCTTGAGATTTTTTTTCCTTTTCTTTTTTCGCCGACACACCTTCAGTTTGGATAAACAACACTGTGGAGGCAACTGGCGAACACACATTCAGTTTGGATAAACAGCACTGTTGCTGTAGAATCAGCCGACCAAGGAGCATCTTCAGTTTGGATAAACAGCACTGCGTCGCGGCCGACTGGTTACCTATCCAAGTCTTGGCCGAGAAGGGTTGTCGAATCCTTGTTGGCAGGGGTCATCTTATCAGCCCTCTCGGTGAAGTAAGGTGTTACGAGTTGCGACATTTGGCGTATCGGACGCCGAGTGATTTTATGATTGGATATTCCCAAGTGAGTTTTAGAGTTCGGCATTCTGACGGCCGAACCACGTTCACCATCAAGACATACATCACCTTTGAATATTTGTGTCCGTATAGTCTAGTGTCGATTCGACGTGCTTATACTCTTACGAATATAATCACGGTGACCGAATTGGGCACCAACGACTTGTGAACTTCGCAGAACTAGCAGCCTCGTCTTCAGGCTCTAGAACCCAAAGACCGAGAGTGTTCCTTCCTCGGTCGCAGTCGCAAGGTTAAGAAGTCAGCAACGCGCTCAACGCGACAACAACGAATTCTACTCCTCGGCCGAGCTCGACCGACGAGTTGGCACGCCCCGCATTCAACCGAAGGACTTAGTTAGCTTATTAGTTATTCGGCCTGCGCGCCGCGTAGGCTTTGTAATTTTTAAGGTCAACAATATCATGGGAGCTAATTGGATGAGGAAAAACGGACAGACGCAGTTTTTTTAATTCATTATATACACAATATAGCTAAGTAACTTGGAAAATACCAAAAAAAAAAGAAAAAGAAAAAACCTAATTATGTAGTTACAAACTCATATAGTGAATTTATATATGGTCATGAGCGAAGCTATTAAGGTGCAGTAAGGGGCAGCCGCCCCTCTCTCGCCAAAAATAAACCCAGGAGTCTTGTTTGCTGTACAACCGTCCTTCTTGTTCGATTAGAAACGAAGTTTAATTTTCTAAACTGGCGTATGTGAAAAATGTCGTTATGCTGGAATCTTAAAATGTTTTTGTTGCAAGGGTAGCATGCGACAGTGCAAGGTTAAAGATGATGTCAATTTTTTAACAGATTAAGATTCTATTCCCTTCTCTTCCCATCTCCTTCTATCCTCTCCTCTCATATTCTCTATTTTGTCTTTCTCTTTGTATAAAAAATCAATATAAGATGTTAACGTGGTTTAACTATGATCGTTCAAATATGAGGGAAAGAAAAGAGAGGGAAAAAAAAAAAAAAAAGAATCCTACTCTTTTTTCAACACCCCGCATCCCTTGTTCCTCTTTAAGATGGTCCCCACCATCTTTTCTCTTCCTGACCTTTATATTCTTTTATTTCAAAATTTTTTATTTTTTTAACCAATCTTCACTTTTTTTTTTTTTTTTGGTTCATTTTTAACTTCTTCTTTTTTCGAAACCATATCGTTTTTGTTCTTTTATCAAGCTTGGTATGAAATTATTACAACTAATTTATTGTATAAGTTTGGCTATATTTTGAGACTTTTTTTGAAATGATTAAAACTTTTGAACATTAGGTTGAAAATATTCAATGACATTAGATTTTCTTTTAGCTATTATAGTTTTATGGGGTTGTGAATACTTTCTGATGTGCTCCATGGTTGATAAATAGGTTTTATACTTTTAGTTTATACTAAAGTGTAATGTTGTGCACCTAGATTTTTTGTCGGACAATGTGAATGTTACACTCTAAACTTTTGAACCTTCATAACGCTTGAGCTACTCTTGCTAAATTTAATATCAAACCAAACTACCTATTTCGAATGACATTAAACTTGAAATTTTGGGCCCTCTTAACGAAAAGTCCAGGCTTTGCCACTGTATATGGTTGTGGTTTTGTAGCATTTGTAATGGCAAAAAGAGACTTATATACTAGATATATCATCCGTCAAAATTTTCCATATCAAATTGTTGATTAAAAAAAAATTACAAAGCCTACCTGGTGCAGGCCGACCAATTATTGAGCTAACTACGTCCTTTTTGTGAACGTCGGCATACCAACTCGGAGCCAAGGTTGGTTGGACAAGTAGAGTAGATGTAGTGGTGGTGTCGAACACGCTGTTGACTTACTCAGCCAAAGTAGATGAGTGTCTTTATGGTGAATGTCATTCGACCGTCTGAATACCGAACTTTGAAATGTACTTGCGAGTAATCGATCAAAACACCTCGCTTCATCAGATAAGCTAATGAAATGACCTCTCTCAGCGAAAGAATCAAAGACTTTTTGTTGGCTAAGACTTGGATATGTAACCAACCAAAAAGAAGTAGTGTTTTTTTTTTTTTAACAAAACTAAAGATACTCCTAGACCGACTAGTTCTACGTCTCTCTCGTGATGTTCCACCAAATCGAATGTGTTGCCAGTTTGCCAACCCAATGATGTTTAACTACGCTAAATATGTGCTGACAAAAAGGGTTAGGGTAATTAGTATTTTTCTTATAGTTGGAAAAAGGTTTTGCGTATAGCGTTTGAGTTGTTTGTGTGTTGAGTTGAAAGGGCATTTCAAGTTGTAGAACCACTTCTATTTATAAGGGTGGATTTTGTGATAACCAAGATTGCTGAGGTAAAGTCCTAATAGGACTATGCCTTCTGGACACCCACCTAGAAATCATTGACATTATCTCTTCAATCCCCTCTTTATCCGAAACTCAATCTCTGTTTGATCTCAACTTCTTTGACTTGAGCTAGGATTTTGAACCTAGTCTCTTTATGCACTTAACTCATTTTTATCTGATCAGCCAAAGGTTTTGATTCATGGAATAATTCAAATCTTATCAAAATTCGGCCTAATCCTTAGCAATTTTATTTCAACCAGGACTTGCATATCTCATCTCATCTAGGACTTGCCCAAGTCATTAGCATCTAGCTACTGGTGCGAGTAATTCTCTATTGAGTCGAGGTCGAGATTTGCAGCCACTTTTTTTGGCTGACTTCAATTTGGTTGAAAATGTGAATTTCAAGCCCAAACACAAAGAAATGATAATTTCACAGCATATAATTTTTGGTAATCGAATTTAATAAATCTAACGAAAAACAATCAAGACATAATGATGTTTGGGGTTAATATTTTTCTAGATGTAATGTTATAGGATGATTAACACCACTTTCTGTCTAAGAAGCAAGAGAATTGGTCAAAACTGCAAACAGACTAAGGAAAGATCTTTTGATGTTTCACAGGAAGAGAGAATTGTGATGCTGCAAACTGATTAATATTGTTTGAAGATAAATATCTACTAGGGCAACTTAAGTTACAACGAGCAGCTACAAAAGCAAAGCAAAACAAAACTAAAAATAATACAATTAAAGGCTCAAAATCCCGAGACTAAAAATTAAGGAGTAGGATTCTCTTTTTTATTTTTTTCGCTCTCCTTCCCTTCTTTTCTATTTAAACGGTCACGATTAAACTACATTAACATTTTATATTAACTTTTTATAGAAAGAGGAAGACAAAATAAGATAATGTGAAAGGAAGGGATGAAAAAAAGATAGAAAGAAAATGGCAGAGAATCTTAATTCAAAAATTAAAATGCAAACTTCTAAAGGAAATAGAGATGGTAGTTAACTTCATCCCCAGAACAGCAGGCGGGTTCTGGGTCCTATTGGGTTACGCAGGCACGTAATCAACTGTTTGCTTTCTTGTAGTTTACATGTTTGATTTGATGGATTGATTGATCTCTTGGAAAAAAGTGGACAACAAAAAGTGTCCCCTCCCTTAGCAAATAGTTAAAATATCTTTCAGAGAATCCAATGGCTTGCTGTTCTTACCGTTGGATGGATCGTTTCTCGGGTTAAACAAACTGGAAAGGGTTAAAGAAACTGGAAGGTTGATATCTAGTTGTAAAAGCAAAACCACCAGTTTACCATCATCCTTTTACCTATCTTGTTGAGAACATAATATAGCAGCCACAGTTTCACTATAAAAATGGAAATGATCAACAAAGTTGGAGTACCTTGGAAGACCTAATAGCTTTGGAGGAGCTTAAGTTGATGCAGAATTAACCCACATGATCAAGAAGTTTGGTCGTATATGTTCATTTTTTTTTTCAGGGTGGTCGTCTATGTCCATGAATTGCTTTCTTTATATATAGATTATAGTCAATGAGGGGAGAGCCAACGTTTGGAAAATAGGTGCCAATAAATAAGCGAGAAAGTTGGAGAATCACAAACCTAAATGCATGGTGCAGCTTTCGGAATTTGCAATCTATCTTCAAGTCAAAACAGTACGTACGTGTCACTAATTCACAGATTCACAGAGAATTTTAACCCATGTTTTTTAAAGATTTCAATAAGTCGCCTCTATTACGTGTGTGCCAATTTTCAATTACTAATTGACTTTAGGTTAAAGATAACATGACCAATAACCAAATCCCACGTTCAGAAAGGCAACATCTCAGGAAGCTGAAAGGGGGACAGTTATCAAGGTCAATGATGCTAAATCCGACAGAATGCTGGTGCTTTCCAGGTAAAATATGCTTGTTATTGCTTAAATTCGTAATCATGCATGTTTTTTTTTTTTTGTTACAAACTATATTTTAAACTTATGAATAGAGAAATTCGATTCGAGTGCCAAAAGAGAAGTATATTGTTCTAATTAATTTGATTGAGTCGAAATCTATATTTGAAGTCTTAAAATTTGTAAATTTTATCCTCAAATTTAGTTTTCTTAAAATTATTCTCAAATTAATTTTGCAAATTCTGGACACCACCATACAACCGAGCTGGAGAAAGCATTGTAAATGCAATCTTTCTCTAAGCTTTTTAGCTTTTGAGAAACTTTAAATGCTTCTTTTGTCAAAAAATTTGTAAATACTAATGAATTGTGGCTTTTGCATTGCTTTTGGTTTGGGACGGTCAAACAGAGGAATTATTGGTTGTTGGTGGTTGAAGGGATGATAGACGTATATTACGTGTAATTGTACAAATAGTGAAATACTTATGTTAAAAAATTAACAACTGAAAAAAAAAAAATTAAGCTTCCTGCGACTTATATAATAACACGTGATATATTATCTGTATTACAGACACAATGAAAATTTCTCTAACAGAAGGATTAACCTGCAGTTGACACCAATGACAAGGGTCTTCATTCCTGATTAGCAATAGTTTTAAGTGTATTTTGCGTATTTCTGGTAGATCACGTAGTTTTAGTTAATTAGTTAATTAAACTTTGGTTCTTTGCTGTCCTTGATTACCTTTTCTTTTCGGATTATTATATCCGCTAAAAAGCTGCATAAATACAACTTCGCGTGTGAAAATTATACCAGAAATGAAGATGAAAAAGGTACAGTACATAGTTTTTGGAGTACTGAATAGTTATTTTACGTAATGTTATTGTTTGATTAATTAACCGATACAAAAACTAACTGGCATTCTTTATGCACATACTCTTGTTAATACACGTGAGTTCGTAGGATCATAAGATAAGTGGAGGTCGAGAGCATGATGCTAGAAAATAGCTAGAAAATGAAAGTCAAGTGGAGTGGAGGGCATTTAGTCGTCACAGGAAATAAGGTTCCAGAGCCAGCATATAAAGGTAGTCTTTCTTTCTGGTCAAAAGAATGGAGGATTCTCTTAACTATTATGGGGTTAAAGTATTCTTTTTCTAAAGGCATTTGGGAGACAAAAATGGAAATGCGATCAACTTGGAACATGTCTGATGGTTGATCATGTTATCTTAATCGTACAGGATGGGGAACATGAATTCCCATTATCTTCCCCAGGATAAATTTAAATAACTTCACTTGGTTTTCGTATACATTCTCCTTTCAGATCTGTGCTCTATGATTGTATATAATATCATGGCTGAATTAAACAACACTAATTAATTTCCTTATGAAGTCAAACTTACAACTCGAAAACGACATTTGACACCCTAAACGGCTCTAAAAAATTGTAAGAAAAATTTGTCAGCATTTCCACTAAAAAATAAATCTCGTTAAACGCAGCCGTTGCCTACAATTAATGCAAAATGATGACAATTTTAATCGTTAAATTCGATAATCGTAAATAATCATTTGAATAAATTGGATTTGGGTATGAAAATTCAGGTATATTTTGGGTTTGAGAAAAAATCGTGAATATTATTTGGTTATGGTCTTGGATATGGTTATAGGGGTTTCCAATCCGTATGCATCTCTGAATCCGAACCGAATAATATATAATATTAAAGTATTAAATAATATATACACACACATATACATATATGTATATTCATTATTCACCGAATCCATTATCTTGATAATACAAAATTTGCATTGTGTGAGTTGCATTTATGAGAAAGTTCAAAAGTTTTGATATGAATCAAAATATATGAGAATTCAATGGTACTTATGGGAGATATCAAATATCAGCCAACATTATCAATGTTTAGCCTTAATTTGTATGCTCCAAAAAATCCATTCATTAAATCATTTTATACATCAATTATTTAATGACGAAATTAATATTTACTAAATTATCATAAGTCAATTGAACGTATATATTTTGGAAATTGTTATTAGCACTTCAAAAATCTCATTCTGCACTCCTCATAAGTGTATTTTTCTTTCTAATTATGGAAAGTTTGGAGTGCAAAATGAGATTTTTTTAGTGCTTATAACAATTCTCTATATTTTTTTTATATTGACAAAGATGAATATAACCGTTAACCGATGGGGAATTCATTACCCGATTGGTATGGTTATGGATAATATTCGATGATTAATTTGCAGTTATGGATATAGTTAATTTTTATAATTATAGGAATAGATATAGCATTTTTACCCCCAAACCGAACATACCGTTGCCATTCCTATAAATGGGTGATGGGCATATTCCACGTGTCAGTTGTTACTACATTTGTTTGCCATGGCTCATGAGATTTGGTTGGGAATGTAGTTTTGTTTGACTCAATGTGTGAGAAACAATGGTTGGTTGGATTAATATTGACCAAAACACATGCGTTGGAAATGCACATTGCATGTGTAAATTCTAAAGTTGTGAGACAGTTGGATAAAATTAGTTAAATTGACTATTTCCATTTTGTATGTGATATTCTCCTGTGTATATGGCTTAGTTCTTCAACCTACAGAGCATGGTAATGAATCAAATTTTACAGAGCATGGTAATAAATCAAATTTCACAATGCTTCATATTGTTTGAGGTATTGGAAGAAACTAATTATATGTAGCAATACCAGTTTTCGATGGAAATAATATTACACGCACGGTAGACGCAAAACTGTGAAACGAAATCTATCCATTTTCAATTTACATACTCTTCCACGTGACAAAAAAGAACATGTTTATATATTAACACCAAATGATCGTTAAACCCAACAAGATGTTTCAAACTCATAAAAACCCCCAGGAAAAATAAATAAATAAATAAACCCATAAAAAAACTCCCAGAAACCCAAGAATGGATTTCTCAGCTGAAGAAGTTAACGTTGTTTGATCCTTCCATAATTCAAACAGTGTTTTATTCAATAGATGTCACTCGCGTGAAGGAGCGAATCAAAATATACCATTAGGTCTAAAAGATTGCAATTAAAGGCATATATAAACTATGAGTTTAACCGAAATTTGGTAAACTATGAATTTATATTTTATTGTTCTAGATATATTTTGTTTGATGTGTTATTTTTTTGTTCAAGTCTAGATTTTCATAAGCGATGATATGATAATATATTTAAGAACTAATTATCAAAATAAAAAATAAATTATATCATAGTTATTCATTGAAAGAGTTATGAACTGAAGGGGTCCTACCGATTTTTTATTTCAACTAAATTTAATGTATAACACACAACATAAATAATTGTACCCGGTCGTACACGTGAGTCAACTTAACATATTTTTTGTTGTAAGACGGAATGTGAAAAAGTGATGCAAAAATTGAGTTTCAACTTGAGGAACTTGACACAAATGTTTCTTTTCCATTTTCAGGTCACTAATCAAAACTTAACTTGGGGAATGTTTACTTAAATGATATAGGGATATGAATGAATGAAAGATTAGAAAAAAGGATGTGAAGGATTGGGCATGAGATAAACAACTCCTCAATATTAAGAGTATACTTTCATTATTACCCAAAATTGACAGTACCCGACTACCCGCATAATTAATGCATTCCCGATGTGTTCGTAAATGCATAATTGGGAATCCTACACATTCATTCTCATTCTCGTACATGCCCTTATGTGATGACCTTTGAAGAAAGGGTAATGATATTCACATGACCTTTGAGGAAAGGGTAGTGTTATTCACACACCCATTTTTGCCTTCCACACATCCTTGTTAAATTTTGTGCGTTGTTTTTCAATTGATTCGATCTTACAGTTAAAAATTGAGAAAATGTGTGAGGGTAAAAATGAGTACGTGGATGCACCACCCTTAGACTAAACCCAACCCTGGACTAAAAGCCAAAATTTCCCATTTATTCCCCCCCTCAAACCCAACCCAACCTAAATGTTTGGGCTAAAAGCCAAATGTCAAACAAAAGCCGAATACCCCCCAAGAATTAGCCCACAAACGCGTGGACTTGTCCAAATCCAACCCACTATCTGTCCGAGGACGCGCTCCACTCTCCCCACGCGGGCTGAGGCCTTCAACGCCTGACATGGTAGGACCCACTGTCAGGGCCTTTGTAAATCACCATCAGGAGCCTAACGGCTCTTTTTTGCATCGAACGACTGCTACTTTTTTATCGTTGGTTAATCCAACGGTCCAGATTCAAATTTTGTTTTAAAAAAAAAATGTAATTTTAAAATACATTGAATCCAACGGCTAAAATTGAATATAATCAAATCTAATGGTAAAAAGAAGATCTAACGGCCCAAATAAATCCAATGGCTAAAATAATTAAAAATATATATTTAACTCAAAATTCATCCAAAAACCCGATAAATATCTATGTATTTGTCCAAACATCCACACAAAATTCAATTTTCTCCTACAATTCTTCCAATTTTTCTTTCTACCATTTCTTTAATTGGACTTGTGAGGAAAATGTTGCTTTATTCTTGGCATGAGTTTCTGTTAGCGAAGATGGTGCAGTTGGCACGAATGAAATAATCTTTCATCATTCAGTCATGACATTCTTCTCATTTGGTCATGACACTCTTCTCTATCATGTTGCACATATGAACGCGCCGTGACAGAACCACGATAGCTAGATTCGACATTGTGCTCATATTGCATAAGCGAGTTGGCAAATTTGGTTTATGCGTTCATCATTTCTGCATCTGCATTGTCAAGGCTTGCTTGGTATTGTGCCATCTGCATTGCCGTGCTACGCCTTTTTCTATCATCCATTGATAAGTTATTGAGGATTTTTAGGAAACAAAAACACTTTAAAAGTTGAAAGATTGGTGAATATGTTGTGTGATGGTTTGATATTCAACTTGTGTTTATATAGAGGATGATTGAAGGTTTCAGTTTCATGTGTGTAGGTTTATGTTTCATGCGTTTCATGTGTTTTGTATGTATTTTGGTATGTGTTTCGTGTGTGTCATGTGTTTCACATGTTTTCTGTGTGTGCTTCATCTCTATCATGTGTTTTGTATGTCCTTCACATGTGTTTTGTATGTCATTCACTTGTGTTATGTATGTGCTTCACATGTGTTCTATGTGTATTGTGTGTTTCATGTATCTTGTGTTTATATATCTCTGTCATATTTTTCCATAGTGTTTGATGAGTTTAATGTATCTTGTGTTTATATATCTCTGTCATATTTTTCCATAGTGTTTGATGAGTTTAATGTATCGATTTAGTGATATTTCAATATTTATCGGAATTTAAATATTTTTAGATTAAAATGTTCATAAACTTAATTTACGATAGTCTACATAATTTATTTTTTATTTTTTATCTTTTAAAGTTAATTTTAAAAAAAAATTAGCTTAAGTTCATTTTTTTTATCTAGGGCTAAAATTTAGGCAAAAGAGTTGGAGTAGAAAAATTATTTCTAGACTAAAAGCTAAATTTTTTAGACTAAAAATTTTAACTTTTAGTTCAGAGTTGGAGATAGTATTATAAAAGAAAAAAGGAAAAGAAGAACAGTGATGGCCACTAACAGTTGCGCTAGGCGTCAGCTGAGCTTGAGCCCTATCCAAGTTCTTCTTGAGGCTATGGTACAATACTTGAGTCGCTGACGCTGACGAAAGACAAGACGTGATCATGCCAAAGCTGGCAGCCTGGCATACAGCCATATACTTTTTTTCAGTCATTTTGTTTATGTTGGTTAAATCAACAAACAAAGGGTTATTTAGATGGTTTATTGAGCAAAGGTAAATAAGTGGGTCCGTCGTTTAGGATAAGGATTGTCTGCCGTGCCTGTCTGTTTTGTGTAATCACGATTAAGTTATGTCAATATTTTATATTATTTTTTTATAGATATAATAAGAAAAAATGAATAGTAATATAAAATGTTGACGTGGCTTAACCGTGACCACACAAACAAAAAAGCATAAAAAGGCACCGGAAATGGGAGAGCAAACAATCATTGTCCCGTTGTTTATGCATCAACCAAAGGGGTTATGAAACACTAGCTTCTCAAACGGTGCTTCTTGCGAGCATGATCAATCCATGACATGAAATTGAACTCGCACGTCCTTGACTCTCAAATAAAAAAGAGAACATTTGTATTCGGTTTTTAGTTTGTAATGTACATTAACTAAGATCTTATCAGTTGTTAGATTTTGATCAAGGTCCTTAACATTAATATATTAATGAATTACATGTAAGTTACATAATTATTATAATAAAAATTATTATTTGATTTAGGGTTTTAATATTTACACCCTTATTAAACTCCTAATTAATTTTCAACTCAAACATTTCCAAAATATAAAAAACAAAATTATAATAAGTTTGTACTCATTAAATTAAATTTTCAATTTTTTAATCTTATATGTACCTATTCTTAAATATACCAATTTGTTATATGAAACATGTACCCCTTTTTTTTAATATAAAATGTACCATTTTTTTAATATAAAATTCATTCAATCCTTACTCTAATCCATTTTTTAAAATTTGTATGGGTACATTCTATTTCGTTAATTTAAGAACGTATCAAAGTCAAGTTTAATAGAAGAAATTTAATAATGTTATTAAGCTAATATCAATTTTTTTGTTGTTTTTTTGAAGAATGTACCCCATGTTTTGGTACAATAATTTTTTGGTTAGTTTTGATAAAAGTACCCATGTATATATACACACACAATATACTGGAGAGTTTCATCTCTAATATTTTTAATCCCATAAATTATAGATTTTATTTAAAATCTCATTATATAAATAACTACAAATTTCATTTTTAATTTAAAAATATAATAACATACATAGAAATACATTATTACATTAATATCAGGGACTTCGATCAAAAACTAAAAACCACAAAGGTTTCAGTTAAAGAACATTGATAATTAAGAACCGCATCCAAAGTGTTCCAATAAAAAATTGCGTCATAGTTCCTGTTATGTTAATTCAGACGCTATGATCTCAAATTGTGCTTCTTGCTACATGCATCAACTATGACATAAATCCAAATATTGCTAGTAAATTGAATGAAACAACAAACTGTATCGTGTATATCTTTTGAACGTAGGATGTAAGTACTACACCTTCCCGACTTTGCGAAATTGCACCGTTATACGCATCATCTGAATCAGCATGCAAAATGGTACTTGGGAAACTCTCGCAGTACACAAAATTAAGCCGAGACGATTAAAGATGAACAAACGAATGTATACAGGTTTATTCAGTTTCCGCGTGACCCCCATCCGGATTTCAAAAGAGCGGCATATAGCAGTTCATTCCAAGCATCTGGAACTCCAGGCAAGCACCAATGGCTGCAATCCTGAGACCCCTCAGCTGTAATTCGTTCTTCTACTGTCTTGTATTTCATTCTGTAAACGGAAGGGTGTCCGTCTTTTCTATAATCGGTAAGCCTACTTATGTTTAGATATATCACCGGAGTTTTCATTCCTTCAATTACATGCTCTAGAGCTCTCATCTTTGAAGGGTAATTCCCTAAGTAAGTTTCGTTAAAGATTGGCTCCGTTTCTTTGTGGCACTGTCCACCCGAGTTCCACTGCCCTCCGCTGCAACCAAATGAAACAGTTTCATTGAAGTCTATACAACTATAAACATCCTAAAGGGACCAAAACTGAATTCCTCCAACAACACATCAAAGTTTGAGATCAATAGAGAGGTTACCTGAAATGGGTGACTGAATATCCTCTGAAGAAAACCTGTGTCCGGTTGACATCAATGTTCTTGTCAACCCATCGGCCCCAAGTGGTGAGAGCCCTCTTGTATGCTTCGAGAACCTTGAGTCTTGGATGCACATAGTTTCCTTCTTGGTAATAGTCCTCTCTGTAAGACCACCAAATGCAAAAATGAAATAATCTACAGTCAAGGGACTTAATAGTTTGATTGGTAGCACACTGCAATTACGTTTTTACTTCTGTCAAAAGATTTGAAGGGGGAAAGCATCAAAAGAATTTAACGAAGGAAATAACAGCACGTACCCACGAGAAGTCTTCTCATGTGTCCACCAATGTCCAGTGTTAAAAACTATGACATCTGCATCATCATACATTGAAGTTGTCTGGTCCATCAAATCCAATCTTAACGTCTCAAACGTACCATTTTGACCCCCCGTGAATGATGATTCCCTAGCAAGGAAGGGAGAAGCAACAAAATCCACTGAACAATTATAATCCTGCAAGTGTGGGAATACCATGGATGATCAGAGATTTTCATTCCGAATACTGATTCTTCGCTTAAGAACATACGAAGATGTATGACACTTGCCTCAAATCTGAATGCATAAAAGCCCTTCTTTTTAAATTCCCTCTTCCCAGAAATCTCATGAACTCTTTTCTTGTTTCGAATGCTGTGGCGAAGAATACAAACCAGAGATTCCCACATGTTCCTATTCAGTGAATCCCCCACAAAAACCAACCGTTTTCCCCTCAACCTCACCAGAAAATCAGTGGCATTCAGACTGGGGATCACATGAGTAATGAACAAAGCTATGAGAAGAAGATTTACATGGCAGGACATCAACGACCGCTACATAAAACACAAAATTCATCAAGAAATTGAAGATGGATTTTACCTTGGAATGTCACATTCATTTGGCTGCCATTTCCATTTTATAAAAGCATTGTCTGGCCTCCCATTGAGGTGACAATTAAAATCCCTATCAATGTATGGGCAAGAACCTCCAGGATAATATGGCCTTGAATCATCTCTAACCCACCTACCATAAAAAATATCACATTGCTGATACAAATCAGTCTGCATTTTCACCATCTGAGAATCATACTCGACAATTTTTGCAATCGAATTTTCTCGATGAGCCGCCTTCCAACCCTTTTTCTTCATCACAAATTTCCCAACATTACCATCCACATTACTAGAATTCCTTGAAAAACTACCATCAACTGCCTTCTCTGCATGCACATCTTCTTTCCCAGAGAAGCTAAAATTCCCAATGACCCTCCCTTCCTTACCATGCAAGCTTCCATTTTCCAAAACTTCAGAGGAGTTTCCCAAATGGGCAATCCCCAAGCCATTTCCTCCCTCACTTGAATTCAAAAAGTTACCGTTTTCAGCAACTACTGACTCGTTTTCGCTGTTTTTCTGCTTACCCATTTCCCCTTCAACCCCCGAGCTCTCATCTTTACCCTCCTCTGTAAAATTTCCCAAATGAGTCTCCCCCGAAAGAGTAAAATTCTGCTTCCCAGCAACCGTTGACTCATTTGCTTCCTGGGTTTTGTCGACAAAATCCTGCATTTCTGAACTGCTTGAAAAGGAGAAGGGCCATGAAACAGAAGAAGAATTCAAACTGTCAAACCCTTGAATCGAAGTCTCCACTGCAGGACTCTTCAAGAAGTTGGTAAAAAACAGCCAACCCAGTACAATTACTGAAACTCCAATTCCCAAAACAAACCCAGAAGTTACCTTTCTTCTTGGTAAAAAAAACTGCTTCTTCCAAACCATGGCTGAAAGACAATGCAGAGGATTTACAGCAAATACGACTGAAATGTGAATTTCATTTGCATGATCAGGAGAAAAGATAACTGTTGAGAGTTGTCCCACATTGGTGAGGGACAAGGTTTGCTATGTGCTTATATGGTCTTGGGCTACTCCCCATATTGCCAATTGGTTTTATGGTGGAACCTCAATTTCATCATGGTATCAGAGCGGGTTGTCCTCGTGTGAAGCCAAACGGCCACACGCGCTCCACGTCACCCAGTTGTTGTCCACGTGTAGGCTTGAAAATCCGCCACACGTGCGGGGGCGTGTTGAGAGTTGTCCCACATTGGTGAGGGACAAGGTTTGCTATGTGCTTATATGGTCTTGGGCTACTCCCCATATTGCCAATTGGTTTTATGGTGGAACCTCAATTTCATCAATAACAATCAAGATGAAGCGTGGAATGGCAGACCTTCATATATGAAATCATGGAAAAAAGAAATAAAAAATTAAATTAAAGAAAAAGTTATGGGAGCGGTGCGTGTGCCGCAGAGAAGCAGAGTGCTGGAACCAAAAAGGCTTCTTCTGCTCTTTGGCGTGGAGAGAGAGAGAGCGACAGCGAGACAAAGACAATTACAAAGATACTCGTCCACATCTAGTTTCATGTACATAAATACCCTTAATACTGTTTTAATTTACACCCTAACCATGGGATGTATAGTATAAGTAGTGGACATATTAGTCATTTGGGAAAGGGTTTCGGCGTAAATAAACGCATCATTAATGGTTCGAAGCGGAGGGGCAGCTTTGTCAGAGGATTTTTGAGATTTTGAGTTTTCTTGTATTAACTGCCGAGACGACACAAATACGACTTGGTTTCGCGCCGACACGTACGAGGACACGTGGCCTTGTTCCGAGGCCCATAACAATGCGAACATTGATGGTTGCCGATCACTCTACCTATGCGTTGAGATTTTGATGCGTGGTGGTGTCTGATGGAAGCTGTGAGTCGGCGACTATGATGTCTTGCAGGTGGCAGGAGCACGCTACACGCGAAGTACAGCAACCAGCTTTGGTTGCTGAGCGCCAAGTTTCGAATCACTCCAAGTCTCCAACGTTAATCGTGTTAGTTTTTTTAGGAAAAAGTACATTATTTATTGCAAAGAAATAAAACACGTATAAATTGAGGGTAGTGTGTTTTAATGTATTTAATTTTTGTTTTGTTAGTTAACGAGAACGTCGAGATTCCAAAAGTAATTGAGGTAGTGAAATTGGGGTTTGGTGGGCTGGATAAAATTGAGTCTTAAGCATAAAATTGAATTGTCAGAGACATATAAGAGAAGACTTCTAACTCATGTGAGTTTATAACCTATCATATTCATCTAACATTTTGACATAACGAAAATAAATCGAACTGATCACAACCTATTTCAATTAGCCTACCAACCAGGGGTTGCATTATTTTCTACATCTCAATGATTCGAAATTTTGTATTATCATGTAAAAAAGTTAAAAACCGCATAACATTGCGTCAAAAATATAAAGACACTGACACAAAAAGGTGCTTGGACCCCAAAAAGAAGCAACAATTGAAAAGTTGTTTAACATCCCACTTGAGCCTGCCATATGAATCTCAAATCTTAAGAAAACTAGAACAAAAGCAACTACATACAAATTTCTCTGACAAAAAGCTCAATCAACTGAATTGATTTTCCAACAAAGAAAAAGAAAAAGCAGATTTTACATGGAATTTTCTCTCATTTTTACAGATTCACATGCATTCAACAGCTATCAACAATCACATATTTCTGATATTTCAAACTTAAATTAACTTTGTGAAGAGGAAGGTATACACGGAAAAAGAAATGAAAAATAGTTGTCATCTAGGACCAGAAAGCTCCATAGCTTCTACCACAAGCGAAGATTCTTCTATAAAATCTGAATATCTTTGACGTGGGTGTTCACACGACCGGAACCTTGGTGTCTCGACCTTCTGCGACGCCTCCCATTTCTCGGCTAATCCATCACCTTCCAACATCTTCAATACTTCTGACATTTTTGGTCGGTACAGAGGATTAAATTGAGTACATAACAAGGCAACCTGAACCATTTCTTCCAGCTCAACCCTGTCGATTTTGCCCTTTAGATCCTTATCCACCATGAGATTTAGCTTTCCCTCCTGATGGAGTTTCTTCACCTGCATTTTTGTTACACAGCCATCAGCAGTGAAAAACCCAACTCAGCGTTAATGCGATTGTGCAAGTAATAACATATTTATATTTCATGTAACAAATCGAGTTTCTTAACACTTCTAGCAACACTCTTAAGGATCACATGTATATAACACCGGGACAGATACAGGAGGGAAACCCATCAGCCATGTGTTAATTGGTGGTTTGAAAGTTCCACACCACGCTGTTGATGTAATCCAAATTAGGTATTTTCAACTTCTTTAACTTACATTAAGATAATTTTATTTGATACATGCAATTAGTTACATGCTTACATGTGTGCATGCGCGAGAGAGGGAGAGAGAGCGTACCCAATCAAGCATTACACCCTTCTGGTTTGCAACTCGTCCAAAGTCCAAGGCCTTTTGCCCTGTGATTAGCTCCAGGAGCAATATCCCAAACCCGAACACGTCAGTCTTATCTGAAGACTGACCTGTTGACAAGTATTCTGGAGCGATGTGGCCAACAGTGCCGCGCACAGCTGTGGTCACATGAGATTCTCTGTGATCCAAAAGCTTTGCCAACCCAAAATCTCCAACAACTGCCTCGAAGTCTTCATCAAGCAAAATGTTGGCTGCTTTAACATCACGGTGAATAATTCTGGGGTCACACTGCTCATGCAAATAAACCAACCCCCTTGCTGTACCTAACGCTATTCTCTTTCGCCTTGCCCAGTCTAGTGCTGGTCGACCATGTATATGATCTGAGGAAAAAATACAGAATGTAAAAAAAGGAAGTTAGTGTCGTATTGAACAGATAACAAGGAAGACAAATAGTTGCCATCAGTGAAATGCAGGAAGAGTAATAAAGGGATTTAATTTAGTTGAATCATAATCACCGTATTTGTATAATAAAGTAATTTGATTTATATCATTTTGCAGTCAGTTTTGGAAGGATCAATATTGGCATGCAAAAGTGCATGGTACCGGGCGTTGGACTAGAGAAGAGATTATAGAAGGCTAGGTTCTGATTAGAGGGTGACAATAACAGCAAGCAGAATTAAAACAAAATGCTAACCTCTTAATCGAGAGGCTACGCTTCCGTTAGGCATAAAAGGGTAAACAAGAAGTCTTTCGTTCTCAGTTGAGCAGAACCCGCAAAGCCGCAGAAGATTTCGATGGACAGCCAAACTAATCATCTCAACTTCTGTCTGAAATTGGATTTCACCACCAGCAGTGTTGTAGTCCTTTAGCCTTTTAACTGCAACCAGAGTACCGTCATTCAAGCTTCCTTTGTATACAATCCCAAAACCGCCCCTACCTAGGATGTTCTTCGAGTTGAAATGGTCTGTTGCTGCCCGGAGCTCCTTAAATGTATACCTCCTCAAATGCCCCAAGCAAACTTCTGGGTCATATTGGTCTGCTGCACAACCCACCCAATAAAGAATACAGGGATTATCATAGGCCGGGAGAAAGAGTACCACTGGTTGCATGAAAACATATCCAGGAAATGGTTTAAGTACAATAAATCCCAAGGTTTCGCCAGAAAAGAAGGTTTGAACGACTTAAATGGTTTCCAAAGATTTTACCTAATTAAACAAAGAGAGTAGTATAGTCACTACACGTTGTTAGCTGTCCCCAACTTATTCTTATCTCCTATTACCATCCTGTGCTAACAATCTTTATATAAATAAATTGACTCGTGTGCTTTCTACATACAAAACCTTTTTTGTTGTGTTTTGGATAGAAGAAATAAAATACATGGAACGAGCCTTGGATTTGGAATTTTTTTTTAACTATTCATTTTTAATGAATAAAGTTAGCACATTTTACAAAAATATCAGAGCTGAAATCTGAAAGATTACTGATTGAAACATTCAAACACTCAGACTTGCACCATTACTAATTAATTTCGACAGTGTCGCCCTTAAGGTAACTAATAACACAACAAATCGAAATCATACCTCCTAAGATACAAGCACCCCTATCAATCTGTTAAACTATCTGAGATACTAGCATTGAGATCTAGAAAAGTAGGAAAATTATATACAAGAAACTTACCATTGACATCGAAGAATATCTGCTGGTTGTGTCTGTATCGCAGCCAAACAAGTAACCCAATAATTATTATGACGCCAAAGACAGCACTGAAGCTTGCACCAAGGATAATAGTCATGTGGCGGCGTTTGGTTCCAGAGTCTGATTCTAAGAAAGCCAAATTCATGAATGCATACTGTCACCAGTGTCACAAGGAAGACTACAGGAAGGAACAGAAAAACAACGTGCATATATACCTTTTAGAGCATCTGGTGTGAAGGATAGTGGCTCTGGAAAGACAGCAGAACAGTTCGCAGCCTTTACGCCACAAATTAAAGGGTTTCCAACAATTCTGAAGTGAAAAGAAAAACAAAATAGGGCTGAGAAAGGAACCAAAGTATACAAGGAACTAAGGATTAGTGGACCAAATGATATAGCTCACTTGAAAGTTCGTGCGGATATCTTTGGCAAGGAACCGCTCAAATTGTTGAAAGAAAGGTCCCTACACAAATGTTCATTGAAATTATTAACAAACAAATCTCTACTTATAGGTTTTCCCATTTATACTGCAAGGGAAAGTAGAACACACAAAAGAAGGGGGAAAAGACATACACAAGAGTGAGACCAACTGCGGACAGAGACTTGGGGAAGGGTCCTGTAAGGCTGTTGTTGTTTAACCGCCTGTCTTGCTCAAAAAACAAGAGAAAAGGTGTAGGCATTAGCTAAATTTGAGTGGTTATCGAATCTCAAAATGTTTAAAAGAAGTAATAACATGATTTTGAAACTTACAAATAATTCAGGTTCTTTAGGTTGCCCAAAGAATCTGGTATGTCACCATTGAAATTATTGTTGGATAGATCAAGTGTCTGAAGCTTCACCAAATTTCCAATTGAAGCGGGAATTGGACCCGAAATCGCATTGTTTTGAAGCAAACTGCAATAGTAAGACAGCCACATTTGTTCAAATGAAAAAACTTTTGTATCACAATATCAATTCATATCCAAATTTCACAAGAACAAATAAAAAACGACATAAAGGAGGTGCAAACTTACACAGATTGCAAGTTACTGAGGTTTCCAATCGCCGGAGATAAGATACCGGACAAGCTCTGGCTAGGCAATCCCCTAACAACAAAATAAGAATCACTTACTGAGAAAAGTATTCATCAAATAGGCAAATAGTAAAAATACTCTGATTTTTTTTTTTTTCTAGCCATAATTATCCAGAAGAACTTACAGAGCAGATACATAGCCATCAGGAGTACAAGTAACCATCCTCCAGCTGCAGGGATCTACAGAGTTACTATCCCAGTTCTCCAAAACATTATGCGGGTCAATCAGATCACTTTTAATGGCCGCCAAAGCTTCAACTGTGAATATTTCAGAAAAAAAAGATAAAAGGGTTATTTTCTGCAGGAATTTTCTTGCTAAAAAAAAAAAAAGCAAAATCTAGGCTGCGCCCAATTGAGACACTGCAATAATATGAGCATTAACCGAACAAAGTGAGGGAGAAAAAAAAAGAGTTATATTCCTCCAAAAAAAAATAATAGTAAAAAAAATGTATAGAACTTTACTGTTCATAAACATTCCTTCATCTGTTGTAATTTTTTCAAAAAAAGAAAAAGATAAAAATCCAAACTTTATGTTGCAATTCTAATGAGCAGTTCATTCTCTTCTCTGAAAATTTGAAGATGTAGAAAATAAGAAAATAACAGTATCCCAAAGAGAAATTAAATCAACCTTCATAATTTACACCAGTAGGGGAAAGAGTTGCAGAAGAGGCCTCAGCCAATGCCAAAACAAGTAAACCCAATTTGCACAACATGAAATTACTTCTTCCCATGTAGTCTTTTTCTATCTTCATTCAACTTTCTTTGTGCAACCAGAGCAAAGAAGCAGCTTTTATTCAAAAGCACCACAACCAGCAAAACTACTAGCCATTATCCAATTGCCTTATCCAAAATAAGTAGCAGTTTCACAATCAGAATCCTAGAAAGCAAACCGAAATGGTCATTCCGGCTCTCACTTCCAGAAAAAGTCGGTGACTTTGTGGATGAAACTTGAAGGAAACAAAAACCCAATTGCCAAAATCACTTTCCCAGAAAGCACTTTGCTTGGAAAAAGAGAATTCGAATCAAACTAAGCAGAATGGGCACTGTATGAGCTGAGACAAGCAACAAAAGGGAGATAATTTTCTCGAGAAACAAACAGATACCAAGCCTGGATATAAGGGATCCTAGAGATCTGAAAACAGTGGGTTTGATTTTCTACAAGTTTTGGGCGATCCCCACAAATTCCACGTAGATTATGTTGTTGGTTTGTAGGCGAGCTCAGTCCGTCGTCTGTGATTCCTGCAGTACCACTACCACCACGGCATTATCTTGTTCTACAAGGAGTGGAGTGAGTGAAATTCCATTCAAACAGTGAAAAGGTAAGTGAAACTCACTCACTCATTCACACCAGAAAAAACCAAACACGCAAAGGCCGATGCAAAAGGCCAAAGTCGGACACAGATACAGATGCCAACAGAACCCAGCAACTAAAAAAATAAAAATTGCGCCTTTTTAAAAAGAAGGAAAAATTAAAAGGCAGTGAAAAATAGGGTTTTTGATTATTTGGGGAGGGAGACTTGATAGGGCTGAATGATTGGGGTTGAAGATATATCGGCTCTTACATTATTAAAAATATTTGAAGCAATTTCTTCAAAACCCAGAAATCAACTGATCCTGATCTTTAAAAATTTGACCAAATAAGCTAAAAATTATTATATCTTTTAAATTTTTTTATTAAATTTATTTTTAACCGTTTAATTAAATTTTAAAATACTCGAATAATTTGATCTTAAAATTTAAAAGAAGAGATCTGTTCCTATAAAAATAATGAAAAAAAAGTAAGGAGGGGTGATTGGACTGAAGGGATGTGGAATCGATCAGCGAGAAGAGAACAATGGGATATCTATGCAAAAGGTGAAGGATTGCAGGTAAGTTTTTGGCAGGTCACGTGCTTGGATTGTCTTGGCCTTTCTTGGCATTCGGCCCTGCCCCAATTTTTTAAAATTAAAACGACATAAAAGTAATCACATTATTCTGTTAAAGTAATTCTGCAGGGCATGGCCCCCATCTCCCGCTAAAATAAGCTCTCAATACTTCAAGTTATCATGCACATACCAACAGATGTCAACAGATGTCAATATACGTTAAAGTAATTTTTCGAGTGAATTGAGAGAGTCTATCGAATATTTTCAACGTAATTGTCAAAATATATCTAATAGATATTATATTAAATATTTAATGTACATAAAAAGAATTCGTATAAAACATTCGGATGATCTTCGAAAAACATTCACATATACTACAATGAGATTTCACCTTTTTATAAACTAGTAAAATTGGATGAAGAAAGTTGATGAGCACATGAATGGTTTGGTTTTATAGAGCGTCGCGCAGATGCCAGGTGATGTGGGGTGGGGCGTGTTTGAATACGCCGGTTGCGGTGGTGGGTGATGCTTGCGGACCGCGAGGCCGGGTTTGTATCCTCCCTTTATTCTTCATCGGGTCTCGTGAAAGAATCTCCACAAACAGCCTTGCCCCGCCCACGTGGACAGTTTAAGACTTCAGCCCGTGTTATTGTGCGAGTCCTTGTTTTAATTTTTTGTTTTCTTAAATTCACCATTTTTTGTGTTGAACTTTTGTTGGACTTAAAATTCACCTTTGATTAATAAGCCATTTAGTGGATGAAAAGACATAAAGAAACGAAGAGAGAACACAAGAAAATTGTTAGAGTCAAATTTTTTCACCACTGTGTATGGTTGAATTGTGCAAATCTTGTGACCTACAAACAAGAGCAAACAACCAACTGTGAATAACGTGGGGATACATGTATGGCACCGGTTAATGGCTTTTTGACGGTCAAATTAGTATAAAGTGTTAAAACTAAAATAGTGGGTAAGAGAGCAAAGTATGCATTATGAAAACGTTATTATTGACTTCTTGGAATAAATCTTTTTAGGATGTAGAATCAGTATTAAACTAGAAAAAATCCTAGAGGATATCTAGCATAAGATATTGTTTTCTTTTAGAATTATGATTACTTGCGGTACACGCTAATCTCTAAATTGTTGGAATCCCCAAGAATATTCCTCTCGAGTTGAGATCTCGCATGTTCGGGTCCGATCAGATCAACTAGCGATCGATTTATGAAAGGAAACCAATCTAATCCCCAATTGGATCAGGTTTTTGTGCCTATTGGCATCAAGCATGGTCAATCTCATTGAGCTTGCAAGCCTCGCCTACCATTTTAAAGCCCAACAAGATGTGTTGGCAGTGTTGGTCCGTTTAGGCAGCTTAGTACGATCAGAGGTGTGAAGTTAATGATCGGACTTCTAAGGCATTGGTATTTCGATCTACCTTACTCTAGTCCAAAAAAACATTTCATTGTCAAAGAAAGAGAATAATCAGTATAAATTGAACTTTGTACATAGACATGATTGCTTTTCAAAAAAAAAAAAAAAAAAAAAAAAAGAAGCAAAATTTAATATTTGAAACTCATGAGCGATCAATGAAATGTTTTAGAAAATGACTTAAAGATCTAGCGGTCAAAATTCATAGGCGATATTTTTATATTGGTCCCATAAATATTTATAAAAATGTACAACAATTTCAACTTCAATCAAAATATAAATAGAAAAGACACATCCAAAAAAATTGCAAATAGAAGGGAACGTGTGTTGCTATTGTTAGTTGGTAGAGGTACTCCCAACTAGCGCTTTTTTGTTTTTGAAAAAAAATAAAAAATAACCAACGGATGGTTTCGTTACGGTATTCCACATTTTCGGGACATGAAGATTTATAGAGGTATTTTTTTATTTTTTTATCTTTTAAAATTTTGTTACTTGACTAAATATCATACAAATATGCAACAACAATAACATGTAATTTCAGGGACGTAACTGCAATACAAGGTTTGATTCAACAGACTATATAATTAACTAATTAAGTTGTATAATATTATATAGCATGAGGGACTGAGCAGTCTTTAAGGAAAGATATAATAAGCAAATGATGCCGCGAGGTGGTGTTACCTATGGAGTTTATAAATTAAAACCCAGAACAGAACCCAAGAGCATTTTTGTCGCATTGGGAAAACTGAATATTCCCCTAATCTAATCTTATTATTTATTTAGCATATCGATATTTTTACATTAAATAGATAAGAAATTTGGTTAAGCCATACAATGAATTACCTAATTTAGTATCGAATTCGTCATTCACGAATTTTAAACTTAAAACTTTTTAATTCTAAATGAATAGTAATATTACTAAACTGTAATACTGAACTATCATAATCTGATCTTATTATTATTAGTAAAAACATTATTAATGCAAACCACTAATCTAGCAAGAGGGAGTCCAACAACCATGATCCGGACTCCGGAGTCCACATATCGAGCAAATGCAAGGGTATTTTGGTCGCTTTCGGGAAGATGAAATATCCTCACTCTACCCCCGCCCCAACACTAGCCCTAGGTCCTTAATCATCTTTTTAAAACTTTTAATTTTGGAGTCCCATATAGATAATTTTCTCACTATAAAGACCACATTAGCCCTAGGCCCAATCGCCCTCCATTTTTTGCAACGGCGGAGAAGCTTTTATGGGTTGGAGGCAATTCAACCCAATTGCAAGGGCAAAAAATGGACCGGTGGGGATGCTGTCACTATTTCTGATTTTCATGCCCACACCGACACCTCTCTATGATCCCACCCTCTCTCTTCAGCTGCCAAGAGGATTCTCGTCGGATCCTTTTTGTTGAGATCATGAAGATTATTTATTTATATTCGTACATATCGTATATCATGCGGTTATAAATTATTTTTAATTTTTTTTATTTAATGTTGAATATAAACAGTACCTGACAAAAACTGACTGCAGGATATACGATGAACATAAGTGATTAGAGGATTCGGTAAGGATCCTCTCTCCTTTAGCTCTAGTCTGATTTTCGGACAAAAGAACTTCTCCCTAGAAGCACTAATGTATCATCCAATTTTTAGCTAAAGTTCTTTGATTTAAGACAAATAATGTAACTACTAAAGTTTTAAGATGTGACTAATTGTTCGCTTGTATTTTGTCGATCTACATGTTACTTATATCTCGTAATCATTTTATCTTTTTTACTATCTAGGTTTAGGACTATTGACCTCAAGTAAAAAAAATGTCACATAATTGAAATATAGGGTTGTTTTGAAGAAAATGAAACAAAAGAAGTCGGTACCTATCTTTATACTAAGATAGGGATGTTTTGATTGAAACAAAAGAAGTTGGTACCCTTTTTTATACGTCAAAAGCTTGGTATTTTTACTATTTCAGCAACAATAATTACTTGGTCTAACAACATACAATTTTCACTTTGATTAAGAAGTAATTAAGCTATTTCGTCGACCAAAATGCACACAAAAATTCTATAGCGCAAGCACTTTAATGACTATGAGATATAATTTTTAAATCATAATATTTTCTTTGTATTGTATTGTATTGTTTTATCTAACAAAATTCCCAAGCTCATGTCTCAGTAGAGAAATAAAAACAAAAACTAACGAAAAGTTAAAAAAAAAAATTTAGTTTTAATAAAAAATGACGAATAAATATGTAATGAATAGTACCAAAAAAAGATAAAAATATGATTTTTCGTTAAAAATGAACATTACGATGAGTGTTTCGTTAAAACTTCTGAAATAAAAATATGTAAACCATGTTAATGTATTCTTGTAATGTAAGTCAATTCCGTCAAACTCACATCAGAACTCTCGAGGATGGGAAATATAATAATACTATATGGATATGGTGAGTCTGTCCAACGGCAATTCGACCAACACCTTACCAATGCATGATTAGGTGGTTCCTTTTGCAACTTTTTCTGCTTTCAAAAGAGAAACAAAAGCACAACTTTGAATTATGACAAAAGTGCCACTTTCGCCATGACACTAACCATAGCAGTTCATCAGGTCATTTTCTCACCATTTTTATTAATTTGTAATTAATGTCAAAGTTTTACTTTGTTGCAATTCCCAACCTAACACTCACTCACTCCCTTAATGATAATAAATATAAAACTGATATTAGCAATTCAAAAATCAAATTACACATTATTCACAAGTGTATTTTTCTTTTTAGTTATAGAAAGTTTGGAGTGCCAAATGAGATTTTTGGAATGCTAATAACAATTCCCTGAATAAAATAAATAATAATACAATCACGTTCCAGATAAAAGAAATTAAATTGTCTTCAAGGGAGGAGAGTCATTTAAAACATAAAAATAAAGATTAGTTGTGAGGTTAATATTTTATCAAACTTTAAGGATTTGAATCGTATATTTTTAAAGTTATACTTTATAGACCATTCTTACAAAATATTAGTTAAATCAGAATATTCGATGCATCTAATTGAATTCAAAGAAAATGACGAATACTATATTATAAGAAACTATTAAAATTTCGTCGTAACAATTAAATAGGTAAATGATTTTTCTTTGTATTAAATTTTTATAAAAATATTTTATGAATCGAAACTTATAAAATAGATAATTCGAATCATTGAAATTCATTGTGAAATTATTCACACAACTCATTCTTATATTTTTTTTAAAAAAAGGGAAATTAAATAAAAAAGGAAGAAAAGGATTCGTCTTATGGGCCTGTGAGTCACATGTTGGGCTACTGGGGCCCGCTTTGAAGTGATGTGAGCTGCCGTGGTGGACCAATGGCCGAGACTAAACAAAACTGCCGCCCAAAACTGCCGCACATTCTTCATTCTTTGTTTATTTATTGATATTTTTTCACAGCTACTCTGTGGATGGTATGACGCAGCACTGATCTAAAATTAACGACGATGGTTGCTCAATCCTACAGCCATGACAGCAACTTTCATGACATTTGTACACCGTTAATATGATAGTTTTAAGCTAGACACATTTGTATGATTATCATAGTATGTTGGGTTATAAAAATTAAATTTTTATATTAAATCGATAGAATGAATTTTTTATATAATTACTGCCTGGACAATTATACATCCAATCCGTAGTCACTTTAGGAGCAATTGTTCATGGACATTATGGAGAAATCCCTTCTAGAGGGGATATATTTGTTACATTTATATATGAAAAAACTAATTAACGCAAAAAAATTCGACATATATTATTATGAGAATAAATCCTACTACTTCTGATCGTGGGTTCCTGCACTTGAGAGATCTTTTTGAGCGAGACAAACAATTCATTATCCTAAAAAGGAATAACCAGATGAATACTTGGCTATATTTATACCTCTCTCGTCTGCTTGATGGCCCATGAATTTTTTAGATTGGGCTGGCAGGCAGGGGATGGGGATGGGGATCGTTCTTATATTAAACGTAGTACATTGAAATCCTTAAGCACCACTGCGAATGTGAATAATATAATATTCATGTGAACAGAAATATACACTTATCTTTATAATATTAACACAAATGTCACGGTAGCATATATTCATACTATATGAGTCATTCTTGTTATAAGAATTATTACACATGATGTTATATTATTAGTGCATAATGTCGTGACGATATTTTACAATCGTAAAAGTTATTCTACACAAACCTGATTCATGAAGAAGAAGAAGATAGTACCCATCAATCACTGCATGCTGGTGACTATGAGTGGGCACTGGGCAGGCTGGTAAGTTGTCACGAAATGCTCGCCCTTTTTTACAAGAGGCCCAACTCCTGAAATGGCTTCAGGATTTGAATTTTACAAAGAAACTGAAGCCCAAATCAGGAGGCTTTCACTATTAGAAAATGGTTATTTAGTCACACCGTAAAATTCTCTTGTAACTAAATGTATATTAGTCACATCTCGTTAACGTTAAGTAATGTTATTTAGTTTCAATAATGTGGTCGTGACTATATGTTGTAACTATTTAAGACGTGGTCACAGTAATTTGTTTCTTATGACTAATGTCTGTTACTGACATTTAATTAGTCACGATAAGTAACATTTGTTACTAATCAGTAATTTAGTTACTATCAGTGTAACTAAATCTAAAAAGAATACTAATTTAATCACAAGTAGTAATTTATAAATAAAAAAAGAGTAAAAATTCCGGATATAAGCCTCTCGATCAAATTCATATTAATGTAAAAGAAAAAATTTATCGAGGAGAAGAAGGTAATGCAGAGAAGGAAATTTGGGCCAATTGAGTACAATGCGGCTGTTGAGTTGGACAAGAAGGACTAAGAAAACCATTGGGCTCTTGTTCACACTTATTCTGTTTTTATTTTCACTCCCCTAATTCTAATATATATATCTAAACTACATATTAATAAAATTTTCCTAGTTAACTTAAAGAGGATAAAAATACTATTTAGTCTTATATTACAACAAAAAACTTACGGGCACTAACATAATTTCACAAAACAAAAGTTTGATGTTTTTTATTTAAGCATCACCTACAAGTGATTTTAATATTTCTAATTTAAAAAAATTAAAAAAAAATAACCTCTCTCTCTACTCCCACGTTCTCTCTCACTCTCTTCCTCTCTCCTTCAATTAAAAAAATAAAAAAAATAAAAAAAAACATTTCACACACATTTTGTGTGTGGGCATATACTAGTATATATAAAGGAAGCACCCCAAAGTGGTGAAACATTCAAAATACCTTGCCCCTCATGAATTTTAAAATTACAATTAAATTAAAAGGAGTTAAAATAATTCAACAAATATTAATTTTGAATGAAAGAAAATTTAAAACATTTTGAATAAATTGAAATTTTATACTTGGAAAAAAAAATTAACAAAACCCCCACGTTGGTGGGTGGTTTTATGTTTAACTTCTAATTTATTTTCAAAATTTTTAAATAAAACATATATATATAAAAATGAATTTCTTAATTTATTTTGTAAAAAATCATAAAAAAAATTAATTTAACATGTAAAAAGCCAATTGTCACACTCGTAAGCGTGACAAGAGGCTAGTAAATTATAAATCCTTACAGCACAAGATAACAATCGTTTATATAGCAACAACACATCAGTAGTTTATTGAGAACTAAATTGGAAGTTCCTATATGTACGATCCAGCTTAGCATGGTGGATTTTAATTGATTTCAACTTAAGCTTGATGGATTTTTTAGATGGCCTTCTCTTGTAAAAACAACTTTCTGTAGATTTGATTAGCTTGATACTATTTCTCTGTCTTTCATTCATGATATTCCTATGTATACTACTCATGAAAAACAGGTGTGAGTGATAAATTTGCTTTTTAGTCATAATTGTTGTTCTGACTAATAGACCTTTGTTATAGAGGGTGGTTGTTAACAAATTTGAGTGTGGATCCTTACATGATTCTCTTTGTGAGGATTATGGGAATCCTCAAATCACATCCGTTCATCGTACATCGTGCGGGCAGAAATCATTGTAAATTTTTTTATTTAAAATTGAATATAAATAGTACTTGACGAAAACTGACTGCACGATACACGATGATTTTTTTATTAAAAGATAAAAACTAAATAAATAAAAGAGAGAAAAGATAGAAAACAAATAAATAAAAATAAAAGAAATCCTAACCAATCTTATCTTTTTCTCTTTCGTCAAAAAAGAAAAAAAAAATCTCATCTTTCTGTTTATAGAAACCCACTCCTAATCGATGCCATCGTAACTTTCTCTCTCAATCCATTGCATTATGATTTCAAGATTATCTATTTCAAGTTCATGGCGTCTAATGGCAAGTGGATTTGGGTTGGGTTGATGGCCTGGGGTGGTTGCGGTGATGAGTGAAGGAGTGGCACTGGACAAGGGTGCTGAGTAGGGCTGGGCACGGGCCGGGCCGGGCCCAATTTTGAAGGAACCGGACCGGACCTAAGTTCAAAAGGAACGGGCCGGGCCGGGCCGGGCCGGGGATTACGTTTTTTAAATTAAGAACCGGACATTACCCGGCCCGGTTGAAACGGGCCGGTTCGGGCCGGGTCCACGGGTCCTTTTTTTTTTTTTTTTTTTTTTGGTTGTTTGAAATAAAAAAAAAAATTGTACAGAACTAAATAAATACAAAGTCCAACATCCAATCTAAATACAAAGTCCAACATCCAAGTTCATAGATTAACAATACATTCAAAATAATAATATTACATCTTCCAACATCTAAAAATTAAATCAACATACAAAATATGCAACCCAAAGGCAAAGTATTCCCTGCAGTTAGTTCAAACGACATTGACAAAAAATTCCCAAAAAATCAATATTCTTATAGCCACTTTTATCATATTTTATAAACACACAACTTATCAAACAAAGAGAGGGGTTAAGAAAAATACCCATTAATCTCACGAATCTGCTCCAGAATGATTTCTCCAAGCACCCTAGTAGCAGCAAATGGCTCCACACTGCGTGCTTCATGGCTCGAAGCAGCAACCCTTGAACCCTTTTCAATTCAACATAAATTACAGCAACAAAAACCTACAAAAATGCTGTATACGGCAATTAATAAAAATATTAAAAGAAAAAATAAACAGAGAATCACCAAATCCAATTTTCAATCACTTAAAATTATACAATTGCAGTTCCTAAAACAAAAAATAATTTGCAGAAAGAAAATTGGAAAATTCGAACTTGATAGCAGTCTACAAAAAATAATTATACAACTTACCAAAATGTTTCAAGAAACTATGCTCTTTTCCATAGGCTAAAGAAACTGTTTTCTGCAATATTGGCCAAGTACTTATTGTGTGTGTGTGTGTGTGTGTGAGATGTATATGTATATGTATTATATTATATATATATATATATATATATATATATGCAGGCAGAAGGCCTCGGTTCTCATTCTTGCATTGCATACAGGTCCTAACTTCTAATCCCATTAAATCAGAAAATATGATACATTTTTAAATACTAGATGACAACCATGCATTGCACCACATGCATCCAAACCAAGAACTCACCAGTAAGCAAGCAGGATATGATTCAAAATCTTCCAATTTACATCCAATGTTTGAAACTTCAACGCCTACTTGACAATAAATACAATAAATATTACACCAAAAGCCATGTGTAGAACATATATAAGATATTCTACAAGCAAGTGTTACAATAAGAAATAAATGAGATCAACCGTTAACATTGAATCCTTTTTACTAACTTGGCTTTAAGTAAGCATCTGAAGAATGGATATACTTAAAGACAGAAATCTGAGTTCAAACGCCTAGGGGTGTTGAAAACCAAGATCAGACATGAATGGCCAACCATTTCACACCCACAGTCCCACTCACTCATCTCACACAGTCACACTCACTCACGAATTTTAGATACATAACGAAACAAGACAAGAACCCCAACCTCAACATAGCATACCATTTCCTACCTACATTACCAATAAGGAAGCCTCTTCATGCATGGTACCAGTAAAATATGGACCGACAATCCAACACAACGAAATAACAAAATGAGGCGTGAACGAACAAGTAAAAGCCACAAGTGTTAGATACAATATTTCTAACAAGTTACAGAGGAAATTTTCCTTTTCACAATCAAAGCTCAAAAGAGGCGCTACACCTAGAAATGATGATTCTACTCAATAGAAAACTATAATCATGCTGTAACTAGTGTGCTACTGTGCTTCATCCATGAGGATCTGGCAAACAAAGAACAAAACCCATAAATTAAATGTCTAAAACAACCTCTTTAAAGTTTAAACCCAGAAGAAGCTATTAACAATTTTAGCTTACATGCATTAAGATTGCAGCTTGCATGCATTAAGATTGCAGCTTCAGCCTTCAATTACCAATTTTAGTTCACTGACTGACCATATAATCGCAGCAGTCCATATAATCAAATCGCAGCTTCAGCCTTCAAAACCAATAAACAAGTTTCTGCTAGTAATCAAATCGCAGCAGTCCATATAATCAATCGAAAAGCTTATGCAATCATAGCCCCAAAAACCCTAAATTCCCAAATCAGAAACCCTAATTCATAAATTACCTAGGAATTTGCACGATGATGGTAGTGTTCTCGACGGCGAGGTTGGTGTCGACCGTGTGGTGGTGGTCGGAACTCACGATTGGGAGGATTGAAGGAGAGTCAGGACTCAGGAGACAATCCTGCGATGGTGATGTCGACAGTCACTGACTCACTATGAGTCTCAGGGAGTCGAGTCAGTAGTCTGAGACTCTGAGACGAGAGAGGAGAGGAGATTTGGGGAGTGAGGTCTGAGACGAAAGAGGAGAGGAAAGGAGAGCGAGGTCTGAGACGAGAGAGGGTGTCGAGTCGAGTCAGTCGACTGTGGGTGTGTGGTGTGGGAGTCTGGCAGGCAGAGACAGAGTGATTAGATAAAATCAACGGATCAAATTCAATCAGAAAATATTTGGAAGGTGGAAAACGGTTCGGGTCGGGGACCCGTTTCTCAGCAATTAGGACCCGTCCCGCCCCGCAAATGACATGGACCCGACCCGCCCCGCCCCGTTTCAGAATTTTAAAAATAGGACCCGCCCCGTACCCGCCCCGAATCGCTTGGACCCGCCCCTACCCGCGGGTCCAGGCCCTGTTTGCCCAGCCCTAGTGCTGAGCAGAGGATGGATCTGCTTTGGTAATGCGAAGGGTAGTGTTGGAATTTTAAAAATCAAGTGAGGGTACAATTGGTTGAAGATTTGCATTATGAAATCCCCATAGCACTTGGAATTGGATTACCACATATAAAGGATCCAATTCCTCTTATATAAGAAATTGGTTCCAAAATTTGTGTGGACCCCACTTTGTTTGATTCCTCAATATTTTAGTAACCACCAAAATGCTCTGCTTTTTGTGGACCGATTTGATGATGTACTATCACTGCCAAGGTTTTTCTTTTCCTGGACCGATTTGTGTGGTGATGTTTAAACGATTTTTTGTTTTTCTGCCTTTTGTTTTTATTTGGCCAAGAAAAAGAAACTCAGAGGATAAAACCGCATGTAAAATCAGTTTTAGTACAATTGAAGTGTACGGTCTAGGTCCCACACAAAGGAAGAGCGCAACCCAAATAAGAGTTCTGATCTCCACAGCAGTAATATATCTGCAAGAAAATTTGCCTTTTTAAAAATTTAATTCCAAGAAATGTTTTGAAAAAAGGCCATCAGAGATTAGACTTTTAACACCCGCGACAATACTTGTGATTCTCCAAAAAGATCTTAAGACCTCCCTTCAATCACATCAATTATAAGCCTTGAGTCTTCTTTTACGCTAATTACGGAAAGTACATAAAACAATTCCATTGTTTTTTTATTAGTAGGGCAAGCACTAAGCCACCTTTTTTCTCACTTGAAAGTAACCTTCACAATTATTCGAAACACGTGAAAGTAAAATTTGAGAACAATATGAATTTGTATGAGTGAAATGGATAACGTAAACGAGGCGCTAAAATCATTGGCTTACATAATGCAAACTACAATATGAGTTTGCTGAATTGGAGATGGGAGAAGATGAGTATAGATGGGAATCGATCAGTTTTCCTTCTATCTGCCATCTTATCCTTATCCAAACAAGGATGCATGAGTTTGAGGTAGTCATATCTCTTGAGATATCTTGTCCCTGTGATCATTTTACTCTGTGATGGATGCACAATGTTCTCGGTCATCTAGTGCGGCTGGGCAGATATTGGCTCTTGTCAATTCATGACTACGTTGGCAACTGCTAAACGGGCCAATGGCTGAGCGACCATTCATGCATGTGATAAAGGAACCTATATTATCTCCACTCACAGTCAAGATAGGCTCACTTCTGGTCGATATTACAAAATGTATATATCATGACGGGACTAGCGTTATGGAATACGAGTACACTTTTTCAGTGACATTCAAGTCATGCTTCATTGCTAATACAACGAGTGGCGTAGTCGTGAGTTCTCAGCAATTTTTAAACACTGAAAAAGATGCACCCAATTGATAAATATCAATATCTTCTGTAGTTTTATAGTGGAATTCTAACTTTCTTCATAGTATCAGAGCAAGTTATCTCTCGTGTAAAGTCTGACGGCCACGTGTGCTTCATGTCAATCAATTCGTGTTGTCCATGTGTTTGGCTTGGAAATTCACCCTACGGTGAGGGGGCGTGTGGTGTTGTGAAGGTAAAAGAGTCTCATATTGGTGAAATTAAGTCATTTGTAAAGACTTATAAGAGCATTCCCATGAGGGACTCTATATGGGGCTAGAAAAGTGGTGGATATAGCCTATTTTAGAGTTCTAAGGAATCTTTGGGGCTATATAAAAAAATCTCTCCCAATGAGGGGCTATATCTTTCAGGCTCTATATGGGGTTATATATATTTATTTATGTAGTAATTTGATTAAGCGATGATTTTTTTTTGTGTTAGCTTTTCTTAAGTTGATTTTTGGACATGTTATCTTAATTTTTTTTTATGAACCCTTCAACCTAAAAAATTTAAATTGTGATAAAGTTACATTTCATTACTTATGAATCGTTTGTTGTATTAGATTCCCTTATCTCAATCTCAACCATTGAAAAAAACAAACCCCCAATTCGCCCTTCGAAATAGTTTGATTTTCACGTATAACATAACAATTTACCCAGCACCAATTGGTAAATTAGTATCATACAATTTTGAAAAAAAAAATTATTTAAAAATTTCACCCATCAATACCCATGAACATTAAATCAATTTGAAACTTTAATTCGTATGAAATTTAAAGCAATCATTAATTAGCCAAATTGCAAGAAAAATAAGTAAGAAAAAATAATTAAAAAATAATAATAAAAGGAGAGTATAAGTGTATTTGCAAGTGGATGGAGAGTGATAGAATTTTACTTACATGGGTTGCTACTTTTTTTGCAAGACCCACTGTTTTTTGGGGCTAGATTTAGCCCAATTTTATGTTAACGGCCAAGAAATGAAGTTGCTAGCCCCGATGGTGGATCTAGCCCCATTTTCCGGCTCATTGGGGATGAAATTTCTCGCTAAGGTTAGAAATGTGGTAGCCCCAGGAAGATAAAGCCCCCATTAGGGATGTTCTAAAATGTTGGGCTACTTCCTACATTGCCAATTAGTTTTATAGTAAAATTCCAACTTTCTTCCTTAACAAATAATTGATTTTATGGTGAAACTTGAACTTTATTCTTTAACAAATAATAGTACAAATAGATAACAAAAAACAATGTTTTTAATTATAAAATGTGAAAACAATTTCTTAAATTATTTCGTAATTTTAAAAGCCGGTAGAAGATACGGCAATGCCTCGATTGATTTATTTGTCACAATTATTTGATAAGCTAAATTGCACGAAAGCTCTAAACTAACAACATAGTTTATTTGTTTAAAAAAAAAAAAAAAACAACATAGTTTAAAAATAAGTACGAAATAGTAAACGATTAATTTTGTCGATCGGCCAATTTTTTCAAACCAATCTCAGCGCTCCAACTTGTAAGGCTTTATGCAAATCCGGCAAACCTACTTTCGAACACGTCACCACCAGCTTCTGCATTCGAGTCCTGTCGTCCACCGCCGCATTCCGTACGCTACCCCAGCTGCACCCACCCTCATCAAGCTCGCAGAGGATCAGCTCCTCCGGCGACCAAGGGTTATGCAGGCACACCATATGTCCAATGCAGCTCATCCCAATCGACGTCACGCGATCGCTCTCGCCCTTCAGCTTCTCCACCATTGCCTCTGGCATCTCCCCGACCAACTCTTTACACTCAAACGACACGCCGTTCACTTCCCACACTTTCACGCCTTCCAAATTCTCTGCGCTTCCCACCGCGCCCACTAAGATCAAACGGTCGTCAGCGAATCCAATGACGGCGCTAAAAACCGTCTCATCGGGACGCAGATCATACGGTCCAGACCACGTGCTGGAATCCGGGTCGAACGAGCATGTCACACCGGAGCCTTTATCCATCACGTACATTTTGCTGTCGTCGACGGCGACAGAGAGCCAGGTGGAGGCTGCAGAGTCCTCGAGAACAGCGGGTATCGAGTCGCACATGGTCCACGTTTTTGACACAGTGTCGTACATTTCCACCGAAAGTGGATCGTCCTCGAAATCACACGTGCCGCCAGCGACGACGATGCGGTGGCCCACCACGCCGGTAATCGGGTCCGTGCGCCATATCAGCGGGGCATCCACCGTGTGCCACGTGTAGTGCAGTGGATCAGTTGAAAAGGCGAATTTAGAGGGAGAAAGCGCGTAGAGGAGGGAGTTCGAGGATCGGAGGGTGGAGATGGATCCGATCATCGGCTGAGAGTGGATGTCGATCCAAGCGTGCGAGTTGGGGTCGTAGGCACGTGCGGTGGTGTGGTAGGGAGACCTGGTGGCTTGAGCGAGGACAATGAGCCAGGGCTTGACGTTTCGGTGGAAGCGGCGGAGAGAGGAAGAGACGGTGCGGTTCCAGGACTTGGACACATGGCAGGCAGGCACGAGGTGGAGGAGAGGCACGCGGGAGAGTATGGACTCTAAGATGTCTCCGTCGAGTTCGTGAGGTCCTTGCCGGACTTCGGTGTGGGAAGTTTCTGTCCGAGCTTGGTCTTCAAGCTCCTCAGCCGCCATTGCTAATTTTCTAGAGAGAGAGAGAGTTTTTGGGTGGGAAAGTCGTACCGGGATGGCTTACATAGGAATGCTGACCGTAAAGAAAAAGAATATGGAAGTGGAAGTGGAACATGTCGCAATTTATAGACTTTGATTAATTATTTGATTGTTTATGAGGAAATTATTAACCTTTAATTATTTTCTATTTGAATGAACTAATTAATTGATTATTGACTATTGCGTCCGTTGACTTCAACATTTTACGATTTTTTTTTCTTTTTTGACAGACAACATTTTACGATTTGATTTGTTGTGTATTTGAGTCGGTTAATCCATTGTTTCCAGTTACATGTGCGCGCTCTTTTTCTTTTTGAGACAAAATTGTTTAAAATGTCACATTAGTTAGAGGAGGGATTATGCATGTGTTTATAAATAATTGAGTTATTTCTCATATTGTCAATTGATTTTATAATGAAACATTAACTTTCTTCATTATATCGGAGCAAATCGTCTCATGTGTAAAGCCAAACGACCACACGCTCTCCACGTCACCTCGTTGTATTGTCTACATGTTAGACTTGAAAATTTGCCACACATGAGGAGGCGTGTTGAAAATGAATCCCACGTTGATGAGAGGAGGTACCTTAAATATGCTTATAAGTAATTCAGTTATTTCTCATATTGCCAATTGATTTTATAATGAAACACCCTCAACTTTCTTCAACAACGGTTTTATTAAAATATCAAAAATTTAAATAAATACAAATACCAAAGAGCACATTCGAGATAACATCTAAGAGGACTTCAATTCTAAGCAACTTTAGCAAAACATGCTAACAAGACTAAACTAGTTGATCGGGGGTTTTGATGGAGAGACAAGCCAGAGAATAAGCAAGGAACACATACAAAACCATGCCTAAACTCAGAAGACTAATATGGAACTTCAAAGTCAAAAGACTATATTCATGATATAAATGTCAAACGCTTTGCGAATATAATATGCAAACTCGCACAAAATGTTATATAACAAACAAGATGACGTTTTTTGACGACGAGCAACACTAACTCTGATAAGGAATTGACAACAACCAACTAGCGTCGTCTATACTCGTTAATATTTTACACAACACTATCTTGTATCTGATGTACAATAACTTGTCTGTCCTTGGAACATTATTTACCGAAACAAATGATGTGTATAATCAGTGGACCCCTACACTATCTGATGTTGATGAAGAAACACAAGCTAATCCACGCTGTACACGTTGGGGATTGACCAAGAATAGTAATACCTAAGGGGATCGGAGATCGGAGAAGAGGATCGGAGATCTTGAAACAGAGTGAAGAAATATATGGCTAGCTAGCTACTGGCATTCTGATCCAAGACATCTTTCACAATAGTATTAGACTGCATATATTTTGATCTTACATAGCTAATTATGCAGTGCAATCGGTGTAAGGACTATCCTGCTACAAAGCTTTTCTAGCAGGGACAGTTTACAGATTTTCTAAGTCCAGGTTGTCGCCAAAAATGATGTCTGGACTTCATTTAAAAAAAAATTATTTATTTTCACATTTAAGATTTTGATAAATTTGTATTTAAAAAATACTCCAAATAAGACTCGAAAATATAAATACTAGCTAGCCATGCATGCACATTCGACGGAATGAACACCCATGTCCAACTACCGTCTCCAGTACTAAAAAAAGAATAGTTTAACCATTAGACCTAGAGCCGGTTTGTTATAGGATTCCGAACCGAAAATAGGATCCCGAGTCCCGAACCGACTCTTTGTCTAGATGGAAATCTGAATACCAAGCTTGAACCGAAATTTTGATTTTCCCGAATTTCAAGATTCCTAAAATGTTTTCAGTATTTTGGAACATATCGGAAAACATGACCAGAAAACGGAATCTAAACTCTACAATTCTTATTACCAGTACAGTAGCACCCATCTCTTAACATTTCACCTTATAGTCCAATTTTAAGTTAAAAAGTATGGTTCCCATAAGTTGAAATTAAAAGAAGAGAATAATAGTAGAAAACTGTAAACACTGCTCCAAACGTGGACCTGAAACTATATAAGCTAGAATCAAACAAGTAACTAAGTCAAAAGATTCAAATATATAACAAGTAATTAAGTCAAAAGGTTCTTATTAGCACCAACAATCTACAATTCTAAGTTAAAGGAATCCTCTCCGGAATCCTTCTACCTAATCCTCCTCATCAAACAATTCGAACTCTTGAAATTTGATCAAAAGGCTACAAACAGGGGTCCACTCTAAAAGTTATAATAACTTTAGCTGTTTAATTAAATTTTTAAGGACCCGGATTGTTTGATGAGGATGATTAGGTGGAAGGGATCTGGAGAAGATCCATTTCCATAGTTAAAGCATTTCAGAACAAAAGTAAAACCAGCACCCATTTCTTCTATATCAACAAATTCAAATCGTTCATACCAATATAGGACTACAAACAGAAGCTTAGCATAATAACGAGTTTGATATCGAATTATTATGACAAGCTTATTTTGTTGCATAAATCTACCCTCTTCATCCCTTATTGTAAGTATATTTATTGCATTAAGAATAAAAAAACACATACAAAACGAATCCAAAAAAGTGAAAACATATACAATTACTTGCTGAACTCGAAAGGGAGAAGATAAGTGAAGTGCACTTATCAATTTGCTGCCATCCTTACTTTCACAATAATGTTCATAATATGATCAAACACATGTATATAATGCATGCATAGCTCCAAACTCCAGATCCATGCATCCACACTCCGCATATTTATAACTGGGCCATTACGTCTTGTCCACGCTATAAATATGAGTTGTCGTTGTAGTTTATAAATAGATAGACATATATAATATATATTAGAATTGAGAGATTTTTGGACACACCTATTGACACACCTTCTCAGGCTCCACTTCATAAATATTTTCAATGGCCATATAATTTGAATTTGGATGATTTTTGATAGATAAAATTTAGAATATATTTTATTTTGAGAGAGTTGAAAAAACACGATCTCTTTTAAAGATTCTATACATTTGCCTTTTCTGAAGGCATTTCTTTAGACAAAAAACCCATCGTTAAAATACATTATTACAAAATAGTTGTACACTCTGTATATAAAAATGTGTTCCCAATCTTGACCTTATATATATACACTAATAGTGTAATATATCTGAATTTGATTATATAGTTGTGGGCATATGCTCTCAGTGGGCCTTCATTGGCTCCATACATGAAGGCACGCCAGTTCTCTTGTGCAGGTCATCGAAACCGTCCCCGCGCAATTGCTCTCGCCCTTCAACTTGTCCCTAATCGCCGGCGGCATCTCCCGGTCAACTTTTTGCACTCAAACGTCACACCACTTCCGAACGCTTCCACCAAAATGAAACAGTTGTTAGCGAATCCGGTCACGGCGCCGAACACCGTACCGTCGGGACACATATCGTATACAGTCCACTCCACGTCTTGGAGTCGGGATCAAGCGTGTAGGTCGCATGTGATTGTACAATGACAGAAAATTTTGTTTTCAAATATTTGTTTAATTAAATATTGACATGTGACGTGTTGTCACGTTCCAGCATAATGAAAAATCTCTTCAATCGTCACACAACATGTTCTGTAACAAGACTTGAATCTCATGTCTTTTTCTGCAAACCGTGTTCTAGTAAATTAAATTACATGTTATTATTGTAAATTTTTTTAAAATAAAATGTTAATTATTAATTTTGAATTATCCTCTTAGTTTTTTATGCGTTTTTTTTTCCTTATTTAGTGAGATATTAATTATTAACTCTATTATCTCTTTTTTCAATTATTTTCTTTCGATCAAAATAATTTATGTGTCCTACAAACTTTAATATTATCACATTTTCCAAATAGTTCGTTTTATTGCTTTTTTTTTTCCAAATGGTTGGTGATATCCAACATAGAAAGTACTCTGTAATTTTTTTCATATTTTTTTGTCAAACTATTTTCCTTTATTTTTTTTTTTTTTACTTATAGTTGTTGATAAACTATTATTAGGTACAACATATATACTATGTGTATATAATCGTTGGGCACGTTTGAATTTGTAAAAAACATTGATTGGTACGTTTATTTGCGGTTTTAGTATGTTTGATTTGATACATATTGTTGATATTGGTACATTACTTTCAATTTTGGTATGTTCAATTTCAGACGCATTATTTATTGGTACGTTTATACGGTTGCTAGTCCTATTTTCTCTTAAGGTATTGATATAAAGAATTATACTGGTACGTTTGATTTAATGAGATTTAAAAATATTTTCAACCGTTTTGAGAAAAAATTATGTTAAATCGTAGATAATCATTGGTAAATTATAAGAAGAAATTGTGAAATATCTCAAAAGGGAGAGGTTAATCGAAATGTTAGATTATTGGAAGTTTGGTTCAATATGCTGTGCATTTTTTTGGTGTGAGATTTTAAGAAATATAGGGTAGTGTCAGATCATGTAATTTTGGTATTAAAAATGATTAATTCTAATACATGTGGCATCAAAATTATCAGAATGAGAGTTTAATCAAATCTTTCAAAAGCATAGATGTTTAGTTTAAAAAATTTTAAACGCAGCTATATCAAAACGTCTCTTAATTAAATTTAAGGAGAGCTCTCGAAACAACATACTTTTTGGAAAACTAATAAAATTCCATATATAAAACACGATTAAATTTCCGCCATGATTCATGCCGCCTTTTTCAAACCACTTTCAGCGCTCCAACTTGTACGGCTTTGTGCAAATCCGGCAATCCCACATTCGAACACGTCACCACCAGCTTCTGCATTCGAGTCCCGCCGTTCACAACTGCATTCCGTACACTCCCCCACCTGCACCCGCCGTCGACAAGCTCGCAGAGAATCAGCTCCTCCGGCGACCAAGGGTTATGCAGGCACACCATATCTCTCGTGCAGCTCATCGAAACCGTCCCTGCGCAGTCGCTCTCGCCCTTCAGCTTCGCCATCATCGCCGGGGGCATCTCCCCGATCAACTTTTTGCACTCAAATGACAAGCCGTTCATTTCCCACACTTTCACGCCTTTCAAATGCACCTCGCTTCCGATCGCTTCCACCAAAATGAAACAGCCGTTAGCGAATCCGGTCGTGGCGCCGATCACCGTACCGTCGGGACACAGATCGTACGGTCCACTCCACGTCCTGGAGTCGGGATCGAACGTGTAGGTCAAACCGGTGTTTTTATCTGTCACGTACATTTTGCTGTCGTCCACGGCGACAGAGAGCCACGTGGAGGCCGCGGAGTCCTTTAGGATAGCGGGCATTGAGTTGCACGTGCACCACCTTCGCTCCCTCGTGTCGTAAATTTCGACGGCCAGGGGGTCGTCCTCGTATTCGCAGGTGCCGCCTGCGACGACTATGCGGTGGCCGACCAGCGCGACAATCGGGTCGGTGCGCCAGACGAGAGGGGCGTCCACGTGGTGCCACGTGCGGTGGAGGGGATCGGTTGAGAAGGCGAATTTGGAGGGAGAGAGCATGTAGAGGAGTTTGGAGTGAGAGGATCGGAGGGTGGAGATGGATTTGCTCGACGGCTGAGAGTGGATATCTATCCATGCGTGCGAGGCGGGGTCGTAGGCACGTGCGGTGGTCTTGTAGGGAGGCCAGGTGGTTTGGGAGAGGACGATGAGCCAGGGTTTGACGTTTCGGTTGAGGTGGCGGAGGGAGGAGAAGACCGCGCGGTTCCAAGACTTGGACACGTGGCAGGCAGGGACGAGATGGAGGAGAGGCACGTGGTAGAGTATGGCCTCTAAGATGTCTCCGTAGAGCGGAGATTCTTCCTGGTCTTCGTTTCTGGATATTTTGGTCGGAATTTGAACCTGCTCAGGCGCCATTGCTAATTATTTTAGAGAGAGAAAGAACGGATGAGAGAGAGAGAGAGAGAGAGGGAAAGGCGTATGTGGGGCGGGATGTTTATATACAATAATGTTGTTCATACCATGTTTTTGTAACACATTTTCATATTATCTTAGGTGGCACTTGATATGGACAACCACATCATTTGAATTAATCAGATTTTTTAATTTAGTGTATTATTTAATAAATTAATAATTAAGAAAAACTAGTTAATTAAATGATGATTGTGGAATACGAGGAGTCTTTCTCCTTCATTAATTTCCTTGAGCTTTGCAAATTTTTCAAACAATGTGGCTGTCCACATTAGATGCCACCTAAGTGGTATAAAAATATGGTATAAAAACGTGGTATGAATAATATTACTCGTTTATATAGGGAATAGTCGGACCCTAACAAGGAATGGTGAGCGTACATCCAATTTTTAGTGACTTTTGACTTTTGAAATAGGTCAAATTTTTAGTTACTTTGGACCCCATATTAAAAGACCCCTTAAATATTTTTGCATTTCTGTTTGCATATGCTTTTCAATCTTTATGTAATTGGATTAAACTAATTGATTTTAAATTGTAAGCCGTAGTTGTAACATATAATTTACACGCATATATATACTCTGCATTTAAATAGTTTTATGTAATTACGTACAGATACAGCGGATATCACGATATTTGTTGTAAATAGCAACGTTGTAATACTAATAACAAACGTGCATGGTAACTTAATATACGGGGCAACTATCACATATAATAAGAATAATACATTGTTTGCAAATAAACATTTTGGTTATTTGAATGTGATACATGACGAGTTTATATTTTATAATGTGTGTGTGTGTGTATGAATATATTAACGATATGTTCTTTATGGTAATTCGGTTCATGAATTATGGTCAACAAACAATACGAGCTACAAGGTACATTGGTCAAAGTTTCATAATTACTTTAAAACAATGACTTTGGTTTACTAGAGACATCGACAAATTGTTTTAGCTCAATACGCTTGAATGATCCCTTCTCATACTTAGAATGTATATAACCCTATTCCGGTCTGATTCATTATAGAATGAACTTATAATCATGGAATCGACTCGATCATCAGATTATAGATTATAAGTTCATAACCCTAGCACATTCCCATTTTGGGTGGAACAGATCTACAAATTATTTGATTCCGAAATGAATTTCTAGATCTACGTATTTATCAACATCAAGCTCTAATATATATATTCGTGACACTGTTTTTTTTTTTTTAAAACAATTTTGACACACATTTTTGTGGCCACTCTATAATTCATCTCGAGATCTGAATTGTCTATCTTTTAGGTATTCCCTCAAATATATTGTCTACCCAAAATACCCTAAATCCGAAATTATAAGTTGGATTAAGGGTTTATGATTTCTTTGTAGAATGATATTCATCAACTTCCTCCACTAAAAATGAATGTCTTAACGACTTTGGCTATGAACGATATTTTAAAAAATAGACGGTTCGGATCGTTAAAATACATTACGTAGTGGACCTTACAAATATATGTGTCAAAGTTGTGTAAAAAAGTGGTATCACATATCAATTTAAAATTTAATTATTACTTGATAATTTTTGTAATAGGATCATCTCCATAATCTTCATCTTTCAACTAAAAAGAAAAAAAAAGGTATAATAATTTTGTTTAATAGAATAATTTTTGTCGTTCAAGTAAATGTAGAAAACCTTCCTATATGTGATGGTAGCATAAAACATGTTAGTAAAATTTCAATATAGAAAAAAAAAAAAAAAAAAAAAACACATGTTAATAATTTGTTTTTTTAACGTTAAAGAATAAAAAACAGAGTAGCGTGAGGTGACCGGCGCAGTGGGGGCGGGGGGTGTATGTGTAAATGGTGGACCTGACCGCGATTGGATACTGGAGAAGAGAAAAAAAAAATGCAAATAATTCCACGCCGTCCATGTTGGGACTTCTTGTTTCAATATTCAAAAGGGACGGGACCAGGGAGCCACAGTTTGAATGGTCTTAATCTGTGTCAATGCATGCATTGATGCTTTGGATTCAAAATACCATATTAATTAAAGATATGAAGAGCAATTTATATTAAACGAGTTTGTCATTATTGTGGTGTCTCAGTTCAATAATTCATTGTTATATGAAAATAAACTTATAAAGAACAACTTATATCAAATGAGTTTTCTGTTCTTGTGACGTCTCAGTTTAATAATGTATTGTCAAATGAAAATAAACTTACACATAAAAAAAGTATTATTGCACCGAACCATCAGACATAACAAAAAATTAACTAGTTCCATTTCAATGCTTCCCTGAACATAGGATCATTAATCAAGGGACAATGATATTCACACACACACACACCTATTTTTACCTCCTCACACTCTTGTCAGTTTTTGGTCATTGATCTTCTTGAATATATTTAATTCGACGGCCAAACATTGAAAATGACATGTCAAAAGTAAAAAAAGTTGTGTGAATAGTAATCCTCTTAGTCAAGTCTGATCACTTTGGAAAAAAATTGCCAATCTAGGCCATGACGACTTAAATCAACTGTGTAATTCAACTTTCTTCTTTAGTTTAATTCACTAGGTAGAAAATCCATCTGTTGCAACAACTAAAAGGTAACACCAAACAAATATAAAGATGTATGGATGCATCATAGTATTTATGAAGTTGATTAATTAATTGTAGTTGAGTGGTTCAACAACACTATCCTAGAAAGTTAGATGTGTATCCATAAAGCAACTCACCAAAGATTTCTTCATATGGGATCGCTTGTTGTGTGACCGTTAAAGTATGTAATGTTCATAAGCTTTTGTGTTATCAAGTGTGTTTATTGTAAAAGCAAGTTCACCTTTAAAAAAATGCATTGGTATTCAGTCTATTTAATCCACTAAGTGAACAATGATAGACCACATGAACAATAAATTGGCCAAATGTTTCTCCACTCCTAAAAAATGCGCCAGTACAAACGATCTTCACCCCTACAAAAATGTGCTGGCACCTAGCCCATTTAAAATATTATTAATTTTTTTTTTATAAAATAATAACTTTTATTTAAATTTAGTTTTAATTTCAGATAGGATTTTTAACTAATCTCGTCACACCACGTGTCACTATCTGTTTACAATAATTTAGCCAAGATTTCGATAAGATTTTCAACCAATCTTGTCACGCTATGTGTCATTATCCAAACATACTATTTTGTGGATAGATTTCTGATTAGATTTTTAACCAATTTTGACGCCCTACGTGTCACTATCTGTTTACAATAATTTAGCCAAGATTTCGATAAGATTTTCAACCAATCACGTAATGCCACGTGTTAGTGTCCATAACCTCATCCTTTCTTTTTTTGTCCATATAAACCATGATCCATAATTTGTGCAAAAAAAAGATATTTTTCATGTTCAAGGTCTTCTTCTTGAGCAAAAAATTACTGCTGCCTTGTGGATGCTTGCATATGGAGTATTTGCAGATCAAGTGGATGGGATAACGAGGATGGGAAAATCAACTGTTATAGAGTCTACAAAATGTGGGATAAGACAATATTATAAAATGCGGGTGTAACCCAAATAAATAAATTAAAATATTGATGCGGGTGGAATGCATATAAATAAATAAACATATTGTCACCTGATCCGCTAAACTTGTCCCACTACGCAAATTACTGGAAGCAATCAAGAGAGCATTTTTCCAACAAGTGAAGGATATGTTGAGTTTTTTTTCCAACGCCCTTGAAGACCTTGACTACTTATGGCGTCTTTTCCATGTATAGCGCAAAACGCTTCCGTAATTCTACTCCACATTTTTCGCAACTCCATCTCATTACCCGTAATCGGTTCATGCGTGACTTGAACCCAACATTCACACAACGTAACATCCTCGATGAGCTTCCATGTAGCCATTTTTTTCACACAAAAAGTATATGAAAGCTTTGGTAGAAAGTGTTGAAAATATTGAAATGTGGTGTAAGGTGGAATATGAGGGTTAGATATTTATAGAAAAAATAATAATTTTTTTTTCTGTATTTTTTTAACAATTTTAAATAATTTTTTAATAATTTTAATTTAGTTAATTAATCTGGACCGTTGGATTTGAAAAAGATTCAAATCCAACAACCTATATGTTGACATGTGGCCAACGGTCATAATTCTGACCGGTGTGCCTTTTTTTTTATAAAATTTTTGGGCAGAAAAACGTGGACTGTTGATCACTAGATCGGACGGCCCAGATCATGCCATGTCACTAGCCGTTGGATTTCAAATTCAATTTTTTTGACCGTTGGAAATCCAACGGTCCAGAAAACTAGCTGTTGGAAATACCTACACTACCTAATCAATTGCAACATCTACAAAATCCAATTGAACGACAAATATTTAAAACTATTTTATTAGTCCCTATTTATATAATCATTACAAAATCCTAAACTTTAAAAATTAAAATTTGAACCCTAAAATTATACAATTAACACAAAACTTATAAAATTATAAAACCAACCCTATAATTATAAAATAAAATTAACACAAAAAAACATAAAATTAATACCTACAACTCAAATATTAATCCTATATTTATAAAATTAAACTTAAATCCTAAGCCTGGGATTGAAAAGTTAAGAAATTAAACTAATTTAAAATTTTAATCCCAATAAGTAATACTTAATCCAAATCTTATAAAATTAACCCTAAACCCTAAAATTGTATATAATCCTAATAATATTAAAGCAGGTTGTCCCTCATATGAAGTTCTATAGTCACACATGCTCCACGTCACTTAATAAGGCTTGTCCTAATTTAGGATGTGCAGGTGGCGTCCTTGCACAATGCTCCCAATTCTCCAATTTTCCTTTTTAGATATTCGGTATGGTCTTGCACTTGCAAACAGATGCGCGAGACAAAGGTTTGAGCCAAAATTTCAACACAAGCCCTAGATCTTAATTGCACATGCACGGTAAGATGTTTTGACGTTTCCTTATCCTCCTGCAAAATATCCTTCACACAAAATGAAAAGAGAGGAAAATAAAAGAAGAAGAAAGAAAAGGATCTTGGACAAGATGAGCGGGTAAGTTGTTGCCCCATATCTTTATCAAATCTCCATTTAATCACGTTTTTTTTGGTGGATGTAATTAAAACGATCCAACCTTACACATGGCACTTTTTGGTCGGCAGTGGAAGCGTCTTCAAAGTTGGCAAGGGAGAAAGCGAGAAATTTTTCCAAGTGCCGGGAACACCATGACATATGGTGTTCTCTCACTTATTAGGATTTGACATCTTGGATATCCTTCAATTTTATATTTCAATAAATATAAAAAACTAAATCCTAATGAGTGAGGGAACACCACGTGTCATGATGTTCCCGGCACTCCTAAAAATTTCTCGGAGAAAGCAGATCGGTGGCCTATAGAAGTAGAAAGCTCACCAACCGCAACATGGCCACTTTAAATAGTGTCAGACAGTCGCAGTCCGTATACATTTTTTTGTTTCAAATAATTTAATAATTTCTTTTACCACTTAATCGGACACCAACCGCCTGCATGCATAAACACTCACCACATGTCCACGTCGTTGTCTCATGCTATCGGTCCACAACTTTGTAATTGTGCCTTATAGATTATCCTTCAAAATATTAGCTAAATAAAAAATATTTGAATCACTTCATTGAGTTCAAGAAATTGACTAACACTATGTTTAAGGAAATTGAAATGTCAACGTGACAATTAAATGAGCAAGTGATTTGAGATTGAATTGAATATTTGTAAGGATGATCTATTACAAATTAGACAGTTCAAATTATTGAAGTTCAATATGAAGTGGGTTTCACAACTAATACCTATTTAAAAAATGGACACTTTGTATCCGGTCCTTAGTTGGTAGAGATCTTTGATTGAAATCCTATCGTTTTTTATTTTTTGATCAAAATCCCTGAAATTGTCCACATCAGCATTTTACTGTTAATATATTTCCATGTCATCTTTCTTTTTATTATACTAAAATAGTTAATTATTGTATTTTTATTTTTTTAGGGAATTGTTATTGGCATTCCAAAATTCTCATTTTACACTTCAAACTTTCTATATTTAGAAAGAAAAATACACTTGTGAGGAGTGTAGAGTGAGATTTTTGGAGTGCTAATAACACTTCCCTTTTTTTATCCTCGCTGTGTTTTTATTTCACGATTCTTACGTCTCCAACACCTCTTTTGCTTGCCGAACTGAATTCACGGATCCGTTTCACCAAATAGTCACTCTATTTTCTTCAGTTTTTGATTTTCATAACTGCAAATTCCACTATAATCTCACACCCATTTTCAAATTCATCATTATTATCTTTGATATGAATCCTCAAATTCAATTTTCGGCAAGATTTGAGTCAAAATCATATTTTTTCCGCAAGCATTCGAAGGAGCGCAATTTTTTGCAGGGGTACTTGCAGACCCTCACGAGCTAAAATTCGAGGTATTGTTCCATTTTTTGAAATTACACCTATACTGATTGATGTTATAATCTTTGTACCATATTTACGAGAACGTAGTATCGTTCACCATTGATTTTGTATATATTAATGATTATTTTACGATTTTTTTGGTCACGTATTGGGGAACTTCAATGATTTTAGCATGTACCTTATGGTTTTGCAGTGTTTTTCTGGTGTACACCAAGTGTTCGTCGAAATGTTTGAATGAGAATTTTGGAATGAGAATGTTTGTATAAGGGGTACATTCTCAATGTTGGGAGTTTGAATTATTTTTACTAACATTGACAAGCATTGTATGAGGGGTACATTCTCAATGTTGGGAGTACGAATTATTTGTACTAACATTCACAAGCAGGGGTACAAACTAGGTGGTATGGGGTACAATTCAATTGCATTAGAGTTGCAGCTAGCATTGTATGCAAGGGTACTTTCTCAATGTTGGGAGTATAAATTCTTTGTACTAACATTAACAAGCAGGGGTACAAAGTAGGTGGTATAGGGTACAATTTAGTATTTATAGAGTTGAAGCATTGTAAGTAGGGGTGCATTCTGAACGATGGGATTATGATTTCATTTTACTAACATTCAAAAGTGTGTATGGCCCTTTCACCAACTTGAAAATTTTGATAAACGATGGGATTCTGAATTAATTTTAGGTATATTCTCAACATCTTGAAAACTTTTTTAAACTTGTTGATGTTAGTAATGGTGTTCGTGCATGGCCTATATTGATGATGTAGTTTGCACCTACACTCACGAAGATGGTTCGGGTACATTTGTGTTGTCCGTGGGTCTGATTTGGTACATTGTTACTATATTGTTACCTTACTAATATGTTACATAAATACATGTGGAAGTTGGACACAATATTGTGATGAAGATTTGGGCAAGAATTTAAATGTTTTTGTCTTGGATAGGTACAAGAAACTGTGAGGTATCGTTCGAGCCTTCTTCATTTTGCTAAGTTGTACCCAAAAATGGAAGGATTTATTCAAGACGGGCATGACAAAGAGATGAAAAAAAACACCATTTTGGAACTTGTTTAAGGCTTATCATGATGGTCATGTTACATTTGAGTTTTGCAAAAAAATTGACACATATATTGCTAAAATAGTAAAGCAGTACAATAAAGATATGAAGTTCTTTGTGTTTGGGGACATTTACGCGAGGTTAACACCAAGTGATATAGCCGCAATTCTTGGCTTGCCTAACATGGGTTCCATACTTAAGTACACCGGTATGAAAGGTGTGAGAGTGAAACACACTGCATTTATGGAAAGGTATTTTTGCATTCAAAAGGATCAGGTTACAAAAAGTGACGTTGATGGCGCACTTATTAAATCAGTTACCTTGCCTCTCAGTGTTGCATATTTCCCTAAATAGTCATTGCCATCGCTGTGAATTAAACCATGTCCAATTATTATTTGCTATTTGTACCCGGTCTACAACTCCAGTAGTTTCCAACACATCAACACATGAACCATTGTTAAAAAATGTATACAATGAAATTGAATTGTACTCATGCACACCACAATAGAGAAAAAGACTTATTCAAGAATTTTTATAAACAGTTTCTATGCATACAAAATTTTCATATACGAAATTCTCTTTCAAACATTTAGACAAACACTTGGTATGCACCAGAAAAACACTGCAAAACCACAAGATACATGCTAAACTCATTGAAGTTCCCCAATACATGCCAAAAAAAATTGAAAAATAATTATTTTACATATGCAAAACCAATTGTGAAAACGATACTACACTACTTGTAAATATGGGTACGAATATAACACCAAGAATCCACTTTGCGGACAAAAAAGTATAAATGAATTATGGGTGCAAATTCAAAAAATGAAAAGAAAAAAAAAAAAAAAAAAAAAAAAACCTCGAATTTTAGCTCGGAATTGTCGTTGATTCTTCAAGTTACTCTGCAAAAAACTGCGCTCACTCAAATGCTCGCGGATAAAGTATGACTTCAATTCAAATCTTGGCTAAACTTGAATTTGAAGCATCATATCAAAGATAATAATGAAGGATTTGAAAAACTTAGTGAGATTATTGTGGAATTTGCAGTTACAAAAATGAAAAAAAAGGAAGAAATCAAGTGAGCAGGATTAGTTGGTGGAATGGATGTGTCAATTTAGTTTGGTAAGCATAGGAGGCGTTTGAGGCATAACAGTCGTGGAATAAAAACGCAGTCCCGGATAAAAAAATGCAATAATTAACTATTTCAATAAAAATAAAAATAAAAAGCTAACATGGAAATATACTGATAATAAAATGCTGATGTGTACAAACTTCAAAGACCTTGATCAAAAAGTAAAAAATAACAAGGTTTTAATCAAAGAAGATCAATAATTAAGGACTGGAGCCTAATTTCTCATTTTTAAACATAGAAATCTTTTCTTTTAAAGGGCAATCTTATATATATATATATATATATATATTTTTTTTTTTTTTTTGGACAAATACTAGCTTATATATATATATGTATATATTTGTGCGCGCGCGCATGGTATTGTGCAGTTGGGCAGTATTTTGTCAAAAAAAGTGTTGATCTCAACTCACAAGCCACACGCGAGGTCAATATGTGGAGAAAGACATGGCCGTCTGTGGGGCAATGTATATATGTGAGGGTATATACACAGTTAGGGAGATACAATGAGTTCTTCCTCAAAATGTATATAAGAAGTTACAACAAAAGCAAAAGACAACATGCAATGCAAATATGTACAGCATAGACTACTTACATAAAAGTTTAATATAATGAGAATACTTGAAAGACTCGAACAATTGAAAAAAAAAAAAATTTCAACAAACATAAACAACCTGGTACAATTTGTTAAACTAATTGGTTCATGCAAATTAAAAAAAAAAAAAGGGCTAATTGTATAACTCGCTGTGGGGAATTCTTTGGTGTTGGTTTCGGTGGTATGTGCAGGGACCTTTGCTTAGTATTTACACTAACTTTACTCTAATGAATCCTTCCATAATGTCATTAAGATTTCTTATTGTACAAGGATTTGATTTATCAAATCTCAGTCCAAATATGATAGAATCAGGATCCCTTATTCTTCAATAATAAACGATATATTATCTATACTTGGAGTTCAAGCTATAGCACATTAACCAAACCCTTACCCTACTTACGTTCCATTACAATTCTTATTAACTGCGATGCCTTATTAGCTTTTGGACTAGGGTCTAACATCCAACACAATCCTCAATCATATAACCTAAATTAAGTAAAACACATTTTCTTTAACAAAAAATATTATCTACACTAAAAGGGGGGTGTGCCTAGCAATAATGTGGTTTAAATTCTTATTTTGACGAGAATCGAACCTAAGAGATATCACTTAATAAGTAAAAAAGAATACAACTGGATCGTAATATTAAATAACAATTAAGTAAATCACGTTAAGCAATAAAGCTTCGCAACACTTACTCGGGGCTGATGAGGTGGACTAAACCATTATAACTACTACTAATTTTTATGTTTTCAAAGTGTCACTTGGGCTGCAGCCCGAGGCTGCTCTCAAAGGATTCGTCCCTGCTCGTTAGGCCATCTCCAATCGATGGCTGATCAGGAGGGTTGTTTTAGCCCTCTGGTTCTCTAAGATATTAATATTTTAATGAACAATACATGGCCATATTTGCCTTCGTCTCTAACCGAGGGCCAAAACTGTCTCCAACCGAGGGTCAAAGGGCCAAACATAATTTATTATTTAAATTTAAAAACAACAACTTAAATTCAAATCCAACAACAACTTAAATTTAAAAACAACAACTTATATTTAAAAACAACGAATTAAATTTAAAAACTACAAATTAAATTTAAAGGAATGATGAATGAATGGTTTAGGTACTTATAGGGAAAAAAATAGAATTTTTAAGAATAAAAAAAAAAGGCCCAAAAAACCTAAAAAAAAAAATTAAATGCAACGACTAGCTGATGTCAGCTAGCCGTTGCGTTTGAATTTTAGCTTAAGAATTCATGTCGGTTATAACCGACAGGAATAATGATTTTTTTTTGCCAGCCCTTTCAGATTTCATAGGGCCCTCTCAAATTCCACAAGCCCTCTGATCTAGCCCTCGGTTAGAGACGGTTTTCAGGTTATTTTCAGCCCTCTAACCCTCTGAATCCTGCAATTGGAGATGACCTTACGTGCTCACGTGATTATATGTCAATTCTAAATTTTAGCACATTTAAGAATTTAGCTACAATTCTTCCTTATATTTAATACAATTATCGTCCAGACGGTCATAAATCTTTCAACGTGTTGCAGAATATGGAGTCAGAGATCCAGACTTAGTAACACAGAGAAAAAATGATGTTGCCGGAATTTCTCAACATCTCTTCTTTCTTCCACCTGTCTATTTTTATTAACATCATATAAATTTATTTTTTCCATGTTGACCGACGGCTTTCAAAGAGGACCAAAGGTGAGTGTGGATCAGAACGAACTCAAGCCCACAAGAGAAGGGCATGGCTAAGTTTTTTGCTGGGTTCTGCGGCCCATTTACTATTTTATCGAATAGTATTTTAGATATACAGTTCATACTTTGCTGCTGAGGTTTCTGGTGTTGAACAGCTTCTTACTGATTTTTTGAGATATTTACAACAGCAAACTTGGTTGAGGGTAGTGGTTTGAAAATTGAATTAAGTTGAACCAAGTGTTTTGGTCTCTCGAATTTATTTGTTGAAGGGGATTCTCAGATTTTGATTCATTTGTCGGGTCGCTCCTTGGCGTGTTGGTTCATTGATGCAGGATATTAAAAGTATTCTTATTCATCTTCGGGTTCCTGGCCTCCGGCATTTGTTTCGTGAAGTGAATCTGCCTTGTATTCGGTTATAAGATTTAACGTCCATAGTTATAGTTATCCCACTGGGATCTCTTTGCAAGTTTGTTGTCTTTGAAAAACAAGGATTCCAACATGCACAGAAATGAATGCCAACGTAAATTTGTTTTTGTTTTGTTTTATTTATTTATTTATTACGGTAACAAGACCATCACACAGCTTCATCATCCTACCATTTACCCATTTGCACGTAATAACTACATTAACTCGGTCGAGGATTTTGAAACAACGTAATTGGTACATGGATTTAATGGAGACATGAAACTTGCCACAAAAGAAATCAAAATGAAAGGAAAGGAGACAGTAAGGGTGCGAGCAATCTGAACGATAACTTATGCAGCAGCGGAGATACACTGAATTGCCTGTTTGCAAATACCGGTCATTGTTGCTTCGGGTCCATAGACCTGCAAGGGAACACAAACAGAAGCATAAATGTCAGACAAGTTCTTCGTTATTAAAGTTTAGTGTGAGCTCTACATGTCTGCCTAATCAATGGAATTTGAAAAATATTTGGTACCTCAATAGGGAGGCCGATTTCCTCTGCAAGTGCCCGCATTTTTGCAAGCCCCCTCTGGTAGTTAGGGCCTCCTCTCCTGACGTAAAGATGCATCTGTGCGGCTTTAAGCTTAGATTCCTGAGTAGTCAAATATGCCATTGTCAATTTTCATACTTCGAAAAGATAAGAACAGAACAACATTACTCGCTGAAAAACAATTAGGATTCAGACTAGAAGATTAAGCTCACCTTCTCCTTCAAGGCACGAATAATGCCATTGAATGTTGCAGCTACATCGGTAAAGTTAGCAATACCTCCTCCAATTACAAGGGCTCTCTTGCGGCCGTCAGGGTCAGAAGTTGCACACTGTACAAGGCGTAAGATTAGTATTAAACAACAAAAATGAGGTGCATACGCATGTGTGGCTTGACGTTTGTCTTTTATGAAGAATAATGATGCAGGGCAAAACTGAACGCAGCATTCTAACATGCACTGGACATAGTAATAGTGTAATACAATGCTAAGAGTGAAAATGTATCGTTCTTACATCAATCACAACTCTGGCGTACTGCAACACCTCCTCTTCATTGGGTGCTCCACTGTATTCGGCGTAGTTTCCAAGCTCATCAGCAAAGCCAAGATCTCCAACCTGACCAAAGAAAATCATTTTGGGTGAGCAATTAATGCCAATGAAAAAAATTGTCAAAAAGCTAAAGGGTTAAAATCCAGTTAAACTTCTCAATCTTATGTACACACACCGTGTCTGCGTAGATGACACTTGCACCTCCTCCAGCAACCATAGTCCAAATTCGTCCCTTTGGGTTCAGAACTGTGAATTTCAAAGATGCACTTGTCTGCAAATAAATGAAAAATAAACCTGATAAATCAACAATGGCAGGGCTACTAAAATGCATGTCACCCGATGATATGAGATAAACATTACCAATATGAAATTACAATTGACAGACATTAAGGACCAGGTTTCCAATTTAAAGAATGAAGTGCATGCAGACCAGTTGACTGGGAAAAGAGGACCTTTATTTCTCAAAGGTCAGAAAGCTCTGAACTCTATAATACACTCCTAGCGACATGCATTTAGATAAACCATAACAGCAGGAATCCCGGCTTTTGGGCTACATAGTGAAATGTAAATTGGACAAACTAAGAATCAGCTGACTTCTTGGTAGTGCCAAGAAGATGCAATTTCCTTTCCTAGACAAAAAAAAAAAGGGATTTGGAACGTCTAGACACAGGGTATTTACTTGAGTATTAACAGAAAGTATAAATACATTACTCATTTAAAAGTTGAAGGCTTCCGTGTGTACCTTTTCATCTAGCCCATGAATAAATTTCTCTGTAGGACTCATAACTCTTCCAAAAGGCATTGGAAATTCAATACTGCCCCACCTGGAACATAATAATAATGTAAGGTGGTATTGAAATTGGTACGCTAAAACACTAGTAAATAGCTTGGCATATACAATACAAAACAGAGAAGGTAAAAACAACTGAATGAATGAAATGTACTTTTTGAAGTTCTTGAAAGCAGCAGTGTCATCCAGCTCGCCTCTCATATCCAAAGGATATGGCTTTCCATCAACCAATGCAAAAGGATTCATCTCCAGAAAAGTGAAGTCCAAATCTGGAATAGAATGATAATTAGCAAAATTGTTCTTACTTCTTACCAATCTAGTACGAAACGGAACGGCCAAAACTTTTTAACACACCTTGAAATAGAGCAAATACGGCTTTGATAAAGTCCTCAAGTTCTGCTTTGATCTATATTCAAGAATAATACTTGTCAATGATTTCCAATTTAAAGTAAAACGAACATGAACTCAAGAGAGATAGCATACGATTGACGCAAGCAAAATCAAGTACATTATTTGTTTTTTTCTGGTCAGAAGTAAACTATACAGAAATGATACCGAAATACAATATCAATAAAAGACTTACCTCCAAGGGAAGGGTTGCAACAAGTGGAGCAGAAACTTCTGATGTAAAAGCAACTCCAGTAGGGACAAATATGGTCTTAACCTGCACAAAGTATATTTCTTTTATAAATATGGAGCGTTAAGGTAGACGAATAGAGCTCATAGCAGATGCACTTCTAGGAATTTTTATCTTTTTATTGAAAATAACAAAGAATAGCGTTTGAATAAGAATATGGTAACACATTGACATCCAAAAATACCTTATCCCAGTTCTCCTCAATATCAATTCCTCCACACTCTGAGAAGCTTATGCTGTTTCCAAGTCGGTCTGAGACGATATTAAGATAAAACTCTTCATTGTGGGGAATGAAGGGTTCAACAATGAATGTTGTTATGGGTCCTTTGCAGCCACCCATTTCAACCTGTAACGCCAAAAGAACGAAAAACGTAAGCCAAACTCTCGATTCTTATGAAGATCAAAATCATCAAATACAAAACACACATAAGGAATTTATGTATTGATGAAACAATGTGAAGATCAAATACCTCTTTGCCCAGGCGCTCCTTCACAAAGTCGACAACTTGAGCAAAATCAAGATTCAAGGCAACCAAACCACTCTTCCCACGCTTTCCGAACAACATGTCAGGCTTCACAACGAGTTTGGAAGACGAAAGCCACGATTCCTTCTCCAGAAGCTCATTGACATCGGTTGTTTCGGTAATCTATAAAAACACAATATAATTACAATTTCCAACATAATTATATTCAGAAACATCAAATTCACTTCTTAATCGGAATCATACAAATAGATTTGTCTTAAACAACCCAATTAAGAAAACCAAAACCCAAACGGGACAAAACCTGATAAAAAATAAAAACCCTTTGAATGATTAAGTTTATTGAGCTCAGATTAGATCTATAAACCAAACCACACACACCATAATTAGCATTTAACAACAGTTTAACCACATGGTTGTTTGATTAATTTATTAATATCCAAATGATTTCGTTCGAAATGGGGCGCCAAATTCTGAAACTTGAAGATCTAAATGCATAACAGAGAAAAAATACAAATCGAAGAAAAAAAAAAAAACTCACCTGGGCAGATTTAAGGGGCAATTCGCGGCCGGCGAGCCTCTTGAAGTGCTCCTTCAACAATCTCTTGGAGTCGTACTCTCTGATCTTCTTGCGTGCCATTTCTCAACCTGCTTTTTTCCCCCACACAAATAAGAATCAAATCAATCAAAGATCTCAATTTTTTCTGAATTCAATCAAATGGGGATTTGGGTTTTCAGAAATGCAGGAAAATAAAAACTTACCGTTGAAAAATGCGCGTTAGTTCTGATGAGAGAAAGAGAGAGAGAGGAAGTAGTTAGGTAGAAAGGTAGATGCAGAGCAAACTCACAACTGAATTCCACAAGCCAATGGAGGAGTGTATTTATAGCTGCCCAAAATTATAAACGCAAATATAATTTTCCGTTATCTAGGGGGTCCATTTTTAATTTTGATATTTTTAAGGGTAGGTTGGTGTGGGGTTTGATTTAATTTTTAGCGGCAACTTAACAAACACATGCGGGCACCTACCGATTTGGACCGGGGAGTCTTCGACAACAGCCTGTTTTTGTAATTTCATCCCAAGAATGATCCACTGCTTCTGGGGATACGGTTGGTTGCTTTTTTTGTGGTGTGCATCACCGTTGATCTTTTGTACTTTTTCGAGCATCAATGTCCAACACCGCTAACTGTAGTCTAAAATTTGCGGACTCTGCACAAGAAAAAAAAAAGTGCAGACTCCAATCGTTTTTCTAATATTTTTATTATATTATGCTATTTAGAACCTAAAATTGACATACATATGTATTTTTTTTTAAGGAGGATAATTAATGGTAAGTTATGATTATCCACTCTTTTTGGACCCGGATAGACTATGGAGAATTTCACTCTGTCTGATGCCACAATCAAGCAAACTCAATAGCTCAGAGCATAGAATCCGTGACATACATATGTAGTGTTATTCTCTAATGAAAGGAGAAGCTTAAACAACCGTAACATTGTTTTACTTCAATTTTCATGTAAACATTATAAAATATTGTGTCAAAAACCTATAAAGAGTTCCACTTTGAAAATCTCCTTAGCATTTATCGAAAAAAAAAATACACATGCACAAAGGGGTAAACGCACTTGTAGATGTGTGATTATTTTCAAACAAAGGGATGATTTTCCTTATTTTTTCACTTAAATTAGATTATTATACATAATCACCATCCGTTACTAACACATTTTAGTCAATAGGGTGTTGAAGTTCCACTTATGTGTCAAGGGTTTGAAACTCTCTTTCCTAAATCATTGTAAAAAATATTTGTACTCATCATCTTCAAGTGATAATGATGTTCATCACTTTATCTATTAACGTTAAATAAGTTTAAATTTTATGATGCAGCCTAGTCAATTATAAATAAAAGCATCATACTATATAATATTTATGGTGTTTTGAAATGGCACTCAAGAAGGCCCACAAAATTTATATGAAAATAGGAAAAAATGAAAGGGCTCTTTTATTATAATATTTGTTTGATTTTTGTATGTATTTTTTATTTTTTATTTTTGGGTCAGATTTTTGTATGTGTATACATGGCCTAATGTTCAATCTTTTGATGATTGTTAGCAACCCCAGTCAAAGGTTTGCCCCTAGTCAACTCTATACAGCAGCTCTTCCTAGTTGACTCAGTTTTGCCCAGTCACGATTAAGTGTTCATCCTCCCAGTTAGCAACAACAAACATTTTTCTTTTCCTATTTGCCGATTGGGATTTGTGAAGATGAACATATTAATATGATGATGTCTACTAACACATCGTAATTTTATAATTTGAACCATTAATTTCAGTACAAACATAAAATTTAAACTGTACATTTTATTTCGGAATTTAATCGTGAACCAATAAGTTTAAATTCAATAGGAAATCAGACACCTGGTGCAATTCATCAACCAATAACAAGAGGCAATTATTTTTGTTATATATCAAGAATAATTGTGGTGTGATTTGTTTAAAACGTGAGGCTTTCTTCATTTAAAAAAAAAAAAAAAAAAAAGAGTCGTTATCGTGTTAATGTGCACATTTGAATTATGGGATTCATTTTTTTATCATATTCATAGGTGGACAGCGGACACTGCTGAATAATTGACTTGACTTAATTGTTCTTTAATTTGTCTTAATCAAGCTGCAACTGCATCACATGCTATTCGACCCAGAAAATGCAGTGGAATCAAGAAAACAAAGGGTTTGACATTTGATATCGATTATGTTTAAAATTTTAGTAAGCAAGAGATTCCATCACTTCCAGTTGAATTCATCAACAAAGAAATCATAACAAAAAATATATATATATATATATATATTTCAATGGATACGTGAGAGAAGATGATCTATGAATGATGTTTTAAAAGATAAACGATTCGGATCGTTAAATATATTACAAAGTAGATCCTACAAAAACGTTTGTAAAAAATTATGTAAAAAAAAAAATTAGTACCAAAATTCCGTTCTCATATATATAGAAAGCGTTAGCCACGAGGCAGGAGTCACAATCAGTTGGTCACATTTGGCAGCTGTTATAAATAAATAGGATCAATAGGCATATATGCTTGGTGATTATCGAGCATTTTTTCTTGTGTTGAGTAATCTTGAGTTCAAACGCTCTCCCTCGTAACATTTATATCAAAAAAAGTATCCGCATGCTCCTCTCAAGTTTTCAAGACTAAAACGTCATTTGTCGTTCACTAGGTGAAGTTTGCTTACTCTTGCACTAGCTATTGCGACACTCACGACGGTAACTTAGCCTACGTTATTGATTTGGATCGTTGAAGCTTAATGTGATTGGGTATAGAAACCAAATTAGAACTCAAAAGAACTTCCAATTGCACCTCCACTGGTTGTATTTGGGCTGTTCTGGCCTTGGATGTTTTCGAACTATATTGCTTATTGGCCCATAGCCTTTCGACACAAGAGGATGGCTGGGAAACCCAGTACTTAAGAAATCAGCTGAAAAGCAGAAGAAAACCTAAAACCCTCTGAATACAATATAAATGTCTCAGGATGCAGTAAGTAGTGAATTATCTTGGTAGTTAGAGTCTTTTTCATCAATCCAATGCATCCAAGTTCATACCTTTTCTTTATCGATTTTCCATACTTTAAATATTGGTTTTATCAAAAAATCATATTCACCAGAGTCCCAGACCATAAAATACGTATTTATTGATGTGTGTTAATTAGTGTGGAGGGCATGGCTGCCCCTGCCTCTGTTGGAGGAATAATGACATGCAGAAATGGTTCTTGTGCTGCTGCTAGGATAGTGGTGGTGGCGGTGGCGGCGGCGGTGGAGGCCGCATTGCCACTATGCCATGCTAACCTGAGTGCTTAAGTGCTTCATCCAATTATTAAAGCAGAAACACTATTAGTGGTATGCTGACAGAATATCGGATGAATCAGATTCTTACCACTGTATAAATTATGCATTACATATGCTACTTTGTTTTTGTAATAAAGCACTTATGCTCACAATCATTTTTTCGACACGTGCTTTTATTAGGCGGATGTTTTTCCAAAAAATGCCTCTATAACCCAAATGCGATTTTAAGTTTTTCTATCAAATATAATAAAAAACGCATTGGAGTAACAAAAGCGCTTTTATTTACTGTAAAAAAAAAAAAAAAAGTAAAACAAAAGCCTATAACTCATTTTATAAAGGCAACTACATCTTCTACATACAAATTTTGATTTCAGAGAGAAAATCACACATATAATCAACACCTCATCACATAATTTTTTTTTTAATTTCTTTCCTTTTTAAGTTGCTTCATAAGTTAGGACAAGTACACTTGGAAGCTAGCAGTTTTCATTGACTCACAAACAGGGCAAACGTTGACAAACCCATCACAGTCCTTACATAAACACAGATGCCTACACGGCATCAACAAGGTCGACACCTCCTTCCCTTTGCATGCTCTGCACGTTCTCGAACCCGTTTGCTCCTTCAACCCAAGGTAATTCTTCGACACGGTTTTCGCGGGTCCAGCTGGGATAGTCAGGTAGTTATTTGGATCGATGTACGAGGCAGCATCGTCAACTTCGCTGTCTCCAAATCCTTCCTTCCCTTGATCGGCACCTTGTGAAATTGCTTGCTGTAAGTTGCTCTTCAGGACATTTACCACGGACTCATTGTACTTCGCTCTGTAGTGCCAGTTTTGGCCTTCCACAGCCACCTGTTTTATTCTATCCACCAATTCTCGATTCTTCCGGTTCATGTTCTCAATTTCCAAGTCTTTCTCGATCATCTTTTTGCTGACACCTTTCTCTATGGCAGCAAGGAAAGAAGACATATGTCTCTGCTTCATGTCCCTAACTCCCTTTGCCAAGTGTTCCTCCTGTTCGATGAGCATCCAACGTTAGATTTACATGAGCAACTAATTATAATATGATGTCCACACACAGAAAAAAGTTAACGCACAATGACCTGTTCGAAATTTTTAAGTTGTTGGACTAGTTTGTTCAACATTCAAGCAAGATTCGATACTTCTGAGATAAATCATTAATCTATGTTATAGTGAGAATGGACGATATGTTAATTTCAAATTGTGTAAGAAAAGAGAAAACAATGAAGTTGCAAATCCTTATTCACAAATCAAAATTTATACCGATTTTACTCCAAAAGACATCACATATCAAACCATATGCTGGGAAATGAGAAATATGGAGATTTGTGTTTGAAGATCATAAGTACCTGAATTTTGATGTATTGATCAAACTCTTCCTTCTGTCGATCCAGCTCAGTCCTAATATTGTCACCTAGGGATAGGATCATCGAAGGTGCTACTGTCATACTTCCACTAGCCGAAGTAACTGATGAGTTGCGCTCATCGTCATCATATGATAGCCTTAACCCCGTTGATACAGCATTTGGGTTTGGAATGCTAGCTGAATGATCAACTTCATCCGGACAGACATTATAGTTCAAAGAAATCTGAAGCTTCTGCTGTCTTGAGATATCTTCCATTTCCCTGTTTCGTTTATTAGGCCGAAGCATGGGAGTAATATGCTCAGTTCCAAAATAATTTACAGGATCAACGTTACATCCAGCTTGTACTGCAACATAAATTGAAATTTCATCTTCTTAAAGACAAGTCAAACTATAAAAAATTCTAGTAAGGAAAAAATTATGCTCAATAAAGATTGAGCTGCAAGATAAGAACTTTATATGAACGTGTAGAGATGATTAAAATCAATGAATCTAAATTAATTCTAAAGTTCTTATCGGAACAAAGAATGCAGACACAACAACTTACCATTTCCAAACAGCTGTAGTTGACTTGAAGCATTTGTCGGATATGGGTAACGATTTTCATCCACGAAAACAGGAAGCATGGGGTTACCACTGTTGCCTCCCAACATCGTATAAGACAAATTAAACTACCTCAATTGTTTTCTTTCGGCGAAGGTTGGAAAATAAACAGCAAGAATCAACCTGGAAAAGGGGAAATTTAAATCTTGAATTAGAACTAGTGGGCAATGGCCAAGACAAGGTTCTTTTGAAGGATCTCTAGCAACAGCCAGTGTGCATCAAAAAATAATCAAACCAAATTTTATTTTTACTCGATTCAAGAAATAATCCAAAAGGCATATACAAGGCTCACCCTTACTATAGATGGCTTTTTCTATAATTAAGTATATTGAGAGACCAAGTTATACAGAGATACGTCATTTCATTTCTTATTTCACACCTTTAGAGCAAGTGCATTGTGAAAATGGGCTTCTCCTCACAAATGAGGATATTCTCTTCACACATATTAAAGTGCTTTATTGTAAGTTGGTAAGCGGGTACATCATGGTATAAGAGGTGAAAACAATGTTCCAAAATATGTATGAAAAAAACACGAAGCAATGAAATAGTTAAGCAAAGTTGGAAACCACATTTAACTTGACTTTAATTGAATATGCCGCTTCAACGGTTTGTCTACAACTTTAAGTAAAACTTCAAAATGGCATTTCTGTTCATGTCAGAAACCCTTATATTCCAAATGCGGGAATCTAGGAAACACTAGAGAGACGATTAACTCTAGGGATGAGGATATCCGTTATTCATAATCTACAGCCTTTAAATGCAATATTGATTCTGAATTAAACTGCATTATGCACGTAAAAAAACAACCACCCTTCACATATTTGGCTAAAAAGTGATTCACAGTTCAGCTTGCATCTAAAGTTATTATGTCTGTCTTAACACGCATCCTGTTGCCCCTGAATTGGGTCAAGCTATAATGAGTTTGATGGTGTTAAACTAGGTATCAAGTTCAATCTACAGCCAAAATGGAAAGGAACTAGGGTTCTTCTCTTCGTTTACTACATAAAAACTCGAGAGAAAGCATGTCAGTGCACGTTGTATAATATATGCGTAAGCATTCACAACATAAACCTCTAAACCAGTTGCATCCAACAACTTTGATGACCAAAACAAAATGCTTCAATGCATCACAATGCAGCAAGTCTCAATATTTTAAATCAGCTGTAAATCTAAACACTGTAGCTTCAAATTATGATCGATATGTTTCAGGAAAGAATGAAGTCAAAGGTTGTCATCTCCTATCAGTGGAGTTAGAAACAAGGAAAACTGAACATTACTCAAGACCTGACCTGAAGGGAAAAAACAAAAGCAGCCAATAAACGTAATCACACTTTCAACCATTCAGTACTACGGTCTGGTGGTATTCCTCTTCACTTGGAAGTGAGAGGTCTTAGGTTCGAATCTCATGGATGGCGAATTCGATACCAAATTAGGCTGTCCATTGTATGGCTTAGGGCTGGTTTGGTATTGCTGTGCTTTGAAAAAAAAATACTTCTGCTGTGCTGTGAGAATAAGCAGTTGTGAAATAAAGCAGCAGAGTGTTTGGTAAACTTTTTTTAAAAGTACTTTTGAAAAAAAAGCAGTATTATAGTGTTTGGTAAACTTTTATGTAAAACAGATGTGAAAAAAAGCCAGTTTTTCAAAGCTAGGTTTTGCAGCTTCTTGTTTTTGGTTTTTTTTTCACCCAAAACTGTGAAAAAAAAGATGAAGCTGAATGTTCACCAAACACAAAAACAGATCCCATCTTATTTTTATACCAGCTTTTTTCAGAATCACCGTACCAAACCAGGTCTTAGCCGATAACATCCACCAACAACAAATGCAATCATAGATAGACAACATACATGCGGTAAAATCAGAGCATATCCATGATTCCAAGAACGAAAGACACAAAACGAAGCTAAATCAGCAGGTGAATAAATTGGATGTGCTACAAAAGAGATGGGATTGTTATACCAAGCGGTGCTATCATATTCAACAGAGAAAATAAATGGAAAACTCCTATCTAAGTTAAGAGGTTAGGAAAATCCTGAAAAATATGGAAAGTCAATAAGATACCCATCTCAACAAGGGAAAAAATGCAATCTTTTAGATCGTTTACAAAAAGAATTCAATGCCAATCTAATCTCCTACTGAAAAGATTTATTCCTTTCCTACAAAAATTAGCTAAAATCCATAAAAAATCAACATCCCAAAAAAAAAAAAAAAAAAAAAAAAATGTGCAGCAGCATCACAGATAGAACAAGTTACCTCAATATCCAAATCCTCTTTGATTCAGTCTCAAGCAAAATCGGTGCATGCCCAGAATCCCAGATCCTGCAATCACATGCCAACTCCAATCAGACTCGGAAAACAACCAAAAAAGATTTAATGAATAAAACCATAAAAAAAAGTTCCAAACTTTAACAGGAAACAAGAAAAAGAAGATGACTACCTCAAGAAATGTACTGCTTTTTCGATAACCGATCGTTTGGGGAATGATGTTTAAGCTGCCCAGAAGGAGTGAAATGCAAAACCCAGAAAGGAAAAGGACCAAGAAGTGAAATTTGGAAGAGAAAGAGGGAGAGGAAGATCTGGAAAATCGAAACCGAAGAGAATAAAGAGTGGAGCTGTTGTCGTATGGAAGAAGATGGAGGATCAAGAATATTATGGAGAAATGGGATGAGGATGGATGAGAGTGGGAGAGAGTGCCCAAAACCCAAAAACTATTATTTCAATCCAAATCACACATTACACACATACATATTCGGTGCTCGTGGTTACGCAAACGGATTGCCGTTCTCTCTCTGCCTTTATTTTTGCAATTTTCGTTTACTTTCAAATTTCCATAAATAAATATTATTTTTATACATGATAATTTCAAAAATAAAACACCTTATCGTTGATACCATAACGTTATTATTTGTGTGGTAAGTTATATTATATATTTACCCATATCATATTTATTTCAATTCACGACTTATATTATGCTATGTAAAAATTCATAAAATAGATATTAGCGAGAATAATTGATTATATTTCAGTTTATTTTCTCATGTTCATGAATTATCTCATTTCGGAGTAAATAAACCTATCATATAGCATAGAGAAAAATAATCTCCTTAATATACGGATAAGAATTAAAAATAAAATGTTTTTCTATTATTTATGAAAAAGTTCATCTCACTCCAAATGCAAACGTTTGAAAAAATAAGTGGTTCACTTGTGTAGTTCACCGTATTAACTCACTTTACCACCCTTGTTATTTTTCTCTTTTCCTACCACGAATTACTACCTTATTTATCTACAGTTCCATATTTACTTACCTTAATTACCATTTTTTACCGTTGGAGCTTCACCTTTTTACCGCCCTTATGTTTTCCTTTTATTTTCCCACCGCAAATTATTACCTTATTTACTGACAGTTCCTAATTTACTGACCTTAATTACCAACTTTTACTGTATGGCTGTTGAGTCCAAGTCATAAATTTAATTAAAAAAAAACCTATAAATATTTATAAGAAATAACGACGGGTTCGATGATACCGGACCAAAAAGGTAGTTTTCAAGACGAAGATGCAATTCATGGTTGGTAACAAAGACAAGGCAATTTGGTAAAACAACATAGCATTTCCATTTGGGCGTCCAACAAAATTATTAAATGGGTTGAATTATTATGATGGGGTCCAGTAATTGGTGACGAATTTCATACCCGTAATTCATACAAAACATCATGAGTTTAGTTTCTGATGTTAATGAATCACACAATAATAACTAAAAAAATACTGAAATACCTCTATGAGTAATTTCAGCCTCTAAAAAGATAGACCGCGGTGGTAAAACCACCTTTGATCCCCTTTTTTTAAAAAAAAGTTAATTATTGTTAGGATGGGGTACACATTATATGTCGTGTGGCGCGTGGGTCGGTAGAATTAGTACGAGAGCGGGGGGAAGGGGGCCATGGATCAGAAGTTAGTTGAAAAATATTAAAAGTGGGGGAAATAGGGGAAGGGGGTGTGGGTGGGGTGAGGAAGGTTGGGGGTACAACTAGAGCTTTTAGTTTTAGCTAGCTCATGGCTGACTGAATGGGATGGGCCCCACAGAAGAGCGGACCCCACGCACCCGCTTTGTTGTTGGCGGGTAATTTTGGCGGGCGAGCGGACAGACGAGGAGCCATCATCAGCATCAACCGCATCATTCACGGAATTAGAGCGTAGAGACGCAACGGACCAACCACACCAAAATATTTCCATATGAATTAAATAATTTGTTAATTTCAAGCAGCGTGTAGAATTTTTTTTTTATACGATAGATATTTTTATGAAAATGTTTAAAAAATTATAGAAAGATATAGAATGGGATGAAGTTTAAATTTCACTTATATCAGAAAAAACTCTTAAGTTTGCGCTAAAATTTTATCATCGATATTTTTGACACGTCTGTTAAATATCAGAAAAATTCTTATATTTAGTCTAAATCTATATTTGACAATCCCTAAAGTTTCATTTTTAAATTTCTATCATTTCCATCAAAAGCAACCGATATTGATATTTGATATATCCGTCTATATTTTTACAAATTTGTATATCGATATTAATATTTTAAACACTGATTAAAGAGCCACCCAAATAATCATTTTTTGTACAAAGCAAAAAAAAAATCATATAAAAGAATTTGAACTTGAGAGTATTAATTTGATGACGTGGGCTTTTGCAAGGTTGAATACTAAGAATGAGGATCCTCTTCGGATCTTCTTTGTGAGGAAGAGGATCCTAAGGATCTTCAAATCGTATCCGTTCATCATATATCGTGAGATCATAAATCATTTTAAATACTTTTATTTAAAATTAAACATGAACAGTATCTGACGAAACCTGATCATAAGATGTATGACAAACGAACACGATTTAAAGATTTTCAGGATTCTTACAAAGAGGATCCGGAGAGGATCCTCATTCGAATACTAATGGTTTGGTTGCCAAGTCATGACACCTTAGCAAGTTTAAAGACTAGTCTAATGCAAGTTGTTAATTATATGGATACCAATTGTATATTGGCCATTTAACCAAATCTGAACCAAATTGTATAATCAAACACCAAGATAAAACCAAATCAGCTGTCCCATTACAATTATGATACAAAATCAACCCATATGGTTGAATTTCTGTGCTTTGAACATCCATTTTTTTTAGAATAAATCAAATCTTTAAATTACGATTATTTAGAATGAAGCCACAAATATTTTGGAAGTTACAAAATACAAAAAAATAGTTGTTTTCGATGCTTTAAAATGAACAAAAAGAACTCTTGATAATGCGTTGGACACTTATGAATTATAGAAATTAATAATATTATATCTAAAAATGATGGTATTTCCTTAAAAAAGAAATTCAGATTTTTTACTAGATTATCTGAAATCAAATTTCAAATGTTGAACTAATCATTTCATCAACTAGTGGTAAATTAGATGATTTCAGCCGAGATCGGAGAACCTATATTGTTCTTATGTCGATTTGCGTTCTTTCTTGGGAAACCGACATAGTAGTGGTCCAGGGCTGCTATAGAAGAGATCAAATCTTCTGCATTCAAAGTGGGTGTGGTTTCTTTTTGGTCCCAATAAATGTCTGACACATATTAAATTTATGACAACAAAATTAAGAAAAGTTAAGATAATGAATACATGTCAGACACTTATTGGGGCCACAGAAAGACTACACCCTTGTTAGGTGCAGAAGATTTGATCTCGCTGTAGAAAAGGTTGCGGATGTTATGAGAAACTTGATTGCATAATTAGGATAATGAAAACCAAAAATACATGCCTAATTGTATTAACAACAAGGTTAACGTTTGTCCCATTTAATTAGAAACACTGTATTGAAGATAAACTGAATATAATATTAGGATAATGCTTGCAATCCACTCTATGCTGGAGTGCACATATTTCCAATGTGAATATTGTATTATTATCATTCACATCGGAGATTGTTTAGTTATCTAAATGCATCAATTAAATGGATCATTCATCATGAATATGTTAATTCATGCCAATACTATTTATTTGTTTTATACATTTGCATGACTAAATGATTTTTAGTTCAAATGATTTTCTCTAGAAATGATATTCAAATCAAGATTAAGAACTTAAACAGTTCTGATTTTAAAATTTTTACGTAAAAATTTGTTACGCACAAGTTGAAATATATGCATTCCTCCATACGGTGGGATATGGAAGTATATTATCCGTAATATTATTGATCATAACTTTTTTTAGGATTGTATTGATTGGGGTTAGGCTCTATGTTCTCCCATTGTCCTCAAAAATTAATTTTGTTTCATTTTCATTCAGTACCTAACTTAGTGACAATATTCTCCTCCCTAATCTACAAAGTATGGATATATTAGTAATCAAAGGTGGGCGCAAACCCAAGGCACATAGAAAAGAAAATGGTTTGCTTTGTTGTTGCTTGGATCAAAAGTAAAAATAATTTGGGAGCAAGCAATCGGCAGCGGGCATGCCATCTCTGAAATTTCTCCTTTCTTTCTTTCCTTCTTGTTTGAAATTTTGGATAGCGTGAAGAAGCATAGTTAGCAGTACAAAGAAGCCGTCCGCACACACAGAATTACAAATCAAACCATAGTGCGTGTCGCCAAATATTCAAAATTAAAAAGCCGTGTGAGTGTGGATGGATAGAGCTACCTGCCTCACAAGTTCACATGCATGCCTTTCAACAAACACACGTCATTGCTATGAAAGGAGCCTCTGGCCTGCATTTCCCACCCATTTTGCATTTTTTTGTCTTTTTTTTCGCTCTTTGCTTTTAATTTCTTCCAAAACAGAACAATAATGGAGGGGTCAGTGCGTTTCATTCATCATCTGGCCTGATTTGATCTGATCTGATCTGATCACTCCCCCCACATCTCACTCACGCACGCGATATTTAACATGTAGACTTTGCACACAATAATATCGGTTTTTTTTATATTAATTAATTTCTTGAGTGATTTCTACGATGGGATTTGTATCAAAAGGTAGATTTGTGGAGACGATAAGAATTATGTGTTTTTAACGTGATTGTTTTTTTTACCCCTCCTTTTGCTGTTGATCTGAAAGGGATTTGGGGTCCTCGGGATGTAATTGTGTTTTAATAGTGATTATATGAGTTTATTTCTTGCAGGTAAAGAAAGCAGGGAAAGTAATACATACAGATATCCCATCAGTGTGTATAAATTTATGAACAAATTAAAAAAGGTTTCTACTTTCTAGATGTAGGTAGAAGAAATCGACCTAATGGAATGCCATCTACTTTCTTCTTTTTGGGGCCGCAGTTTCATAGTTGGAACTATAAATCTTTTAGCTAGGTTGCTTTTCGATGGTCATTAAGGGAACTTTATTCTCCTTCTACTGGATTGAAATCCTTGTTAGACAGTCTCCCTTAAGAAGGTATAACAAATGGAGCCTTAAAGGAAATGGGTTAGTAATATGGAGTTAATTAGGTTATTTTCAATATTGTCAATTGTCTTATGGTAAAATCTCAATATCTCAACTTTCTTCAAAGTTTTATGGAGAAATCAACTGAATTCTTGCCCCAAATCATCTAAAGGTTTTCATTATTTTAGTTAAAAATTTACTACAAGTGTAGTTGATGAATTTGTACCGACTCTTTGTTGGTTACTATTTGGAGAAGTCTGATGTTAATTGAGGAAGATAGTGGTGTTACAAGTGACCAGTTTGGGTTTATTTGATTTTTGCATTGTCAAGTGCCCGAGTGTGGTAAATGTTTCTTGGCATTGTATCTGGATCACTCTTAGTACCGTATTTTTTTGCAAACAACAAATTCTGAGCTATCAGTCATTTTTTGATGAACCGAAATAATAAACAAATAACACTTGATAGATCTGAGTTTTGAAACTTGAATATCAATCCTCCAAAATAAAAATGATCAGTAATGCATTGTGTTCGAATCCTTTTTTTCTTTTGGAATAGTTGGCTGATTGAAGTTGGACCAGAAGGAACCTCTCCTTGTTTTAGGGTGGAATAAGTTCCATTTGTCTGCAACTCACAAGGTCATCTGGTGGTTGTGTTATTTTTTTTCAATAAACGTGGTTATATACAAAGGCAACAGTTGTCAAAAGAATGAATAATAATTTATTCGATGATGGTGGTAAGATAATCAATTATATAATGCTAGTTTATGAGGTGGATTAGTCACTCAGTCAGGCCATGAGGATGGTGGAACAAATGCGATGAATTATTGACATGGTCAAATGACGTTTCTCCTTTGCCGATTCACATGTGAGTAAGTTGGAGGCAATTTGGCTTTATGCCAATGGTTTGACTTGTTCATGGTGAACTGAGTGCGAGTTTCCGGCATTACACTGAAAATATCTCCTCATTAACATGTTTTTTTTCGTAATGTGGGGAGAATGAGGTTGGGACCAAAGTATTGCGGCACATAAGCTTCGCATCTATCTAGAATAATATTGACCCGAACACATGAAGACGTGAAGAATAAACGCACCCACAAAGAAGAAAGAACCATACTTTAACATAAGGGGATAACTTATGCCATTCCAGGTGTCAAGACTCAAAACTGCCTATAACATATGCAATAAAAGATTAGATTGTCGCAAAAGATTTGTAGTTCAAGTGGTTAAAAGTCTAAATCTTTGTTAAAATCATTAGTTGTAACTCTTCAAAACTGGACTTCGAGAAAGTTATAATACCATAATTAAGAAATGAAAGCGAAGAAAATTGTATATTCATCTAAAAAATAATGAACACTCAATATCGCGGGGGACATAAGCGGCTACAAAAACGATATGTAGAAGGAACATTATTTATGCAATATCATAATGGATAACCAATTGCATTTGGCTATGAAATACCATTTTTATACTTCCATTCGAAGTTCTAAGTTCAATTTTCTCCTCCAATATCGTTCGTGTGACAAATGAGATAAGACTGTTATACAAGTATATTTATCCATGAATCATGGCATGCACGGTATTGCATCAAGAGTCCTAGCTAGCATACACGAACACAATACTAACTCATGGCAATTTGCAAGTAGAGGATGTAGGACCCGAAAATAGGTAGCAAATTAATTAATTGTTGGGACTGGTTCAAGTCATCAATCATCAAGTGAAGTGGCTAGAGGCTTAGCCACGTACGGATTTGTCATCGGCACCAACGCAAATGTGTGTTCTCTTATCTTTTGAAGTCTTTGGAGATGAGGTGACTCTATCATTTGGATTTCTAGTGCTCTTTTGGCCCTTCGCTTGGATATCTGTGGATAACAACACTTCCCTTTTGATATTTTAGGTCGTCTTTTGTTCTATATAACCCCTCTAAATATCTTTTCTTCCTTGAACTTTTTTTGGCTTTTATATATCTGTTTTCTTTCTACCTCTCTCTCTTCTAATCTATTCTTCCTTTAGCCTTTCATGCCTTTAGTTTTTGTCCAAACCCTAGACTCATCGAGACTCTGGAGAAATGTATCACAGTCATCACTTTGGTCCATGTCTGCATTGCCACTCTCAAAGCTACATTAGAATGGTAATCTCCATCTCTCTCTCTCATCGTACTTATGCATGCCAATAATTTTCTTAAGGATAATGGGAGACTAAATTGTAAACAAGATTTACAAACTAAATGATGTGCCACCAATATGAATGAGCATGTTTATTAACGCTTAAGTAATTATCCAATCACCAACTTCCATGCCATTTAATTTACAAAATTTTATCTACAACTTTAGTCTCTCTAACATTACCCTTTTCTTAATTTGCATGGAAATTATGGTACTGATGCTGATACACATAAAAAACAGGTTCGACATCTTATTGAGAGATGGTTGCTACTTCACATGAGTCGTGACCAATGCGTAAGGGTGCTAGCAGAGCATGCAAGCATTAGGCCACTCGTCACGCTTACAGGTCTGTCTCTCGAGATTTTCTATATTTACAAGTGTATCAATACGTATACAGACGCGTGTGTTCGATCATAAGGGGTGGGCACAAAAAATAGAGTCGAATAAACTAGTATTGAACAGTTCGATTTGGTTCCATTTTTATCAATGCCACTGTTGGAATCGAACCAAACCAAAACAAATCATTGTTAATCGGTTTCATTTGGTTTGGTTTGCTCGGTTTAAGTCTTCAATACATAAATAAAACATGTTGAACATTTCAAGAGTTTTGAATCTTCTAAACATTCTCATACATATCATGCATTAATTCCAATTTGATTGAAAGATTAAGTTTTTCGGAACATAAAAAGTTCATTAAGTCAAATAAAACTAGTTTTCAATTAAATAAAAACTCATGCTAGCAAACAATTTATTAATTAAAACCTCACAGAAGTATAAAGTACATATAAATCGCTTACTTGTAATATGTTAAGACTTATAAATATGTATATGAATAAGACCTTTAAATAATGTATAATACGTTGACATGTAAAATAAATAAATAAATAATTGAAAAATACATTGTTGGCTCGGTTTCAAAAGTATCACAACCAAATTAAAAATAAATCGATTCAGTTCGGTTTGTTTGACTTTGCTTTCTTTTTTTTTTATCAAAACCAAACCGACCAATATGATTGGGATAAGTTGGTTTGATGCCCACCTCTATGAATCATTATTAGTCTAGTTAGTTGGTTTACTAATGTGTGAATGCTGAATGCATATATATAGGATTGCAGTGTGGAGAGAGCTACAAAAAGAGAATAGGCACTTCTTCCAAGCATACTTCCACTCTATTTCTCCCAGGCCTCTGATAGGTAAGAACCCAGCTCATCTATACTTTTATAATTTTTTTTAGAATTATTTGCATTCAATACACTCATAAATTACTCCACAAAATTAGATACATCACTGTAACTGCGATAGTCAATCGGGAAGATTTATATAAGACCCTATATGTATGTATGTATGTATAGATTCTCATACAGCTATGGGGCCTAAAAAAATTTAATTAGATTGTTAAAATTATTGCAAACTTAATTATTTGAGGTTGCTGCATTTTCTATTTCCAGGCAGTTATATTCAAAGGGGGGCAAGATTTGGAAGAAGGAAACAGTACTGGAAGTAAATGTGTGTTTATTCTGAAACATACGAGGGCTGGGCCATTTTTGAATGGTCTAAGTTAGTCGATACATCTTTCTGCAGCCAGTGAAGACTTTTTTGTTCAATCTGAAACGAAAAGCACATTTCCTAGAGAATCTACTCTTAAAATAGCAAGTGACTTGAACCCTAAATCTTAGGCCTGAAAAACGAACAGCTTTCTTGTTATAGAAGTTTAGGTCAAGTCTTCATTCACTCGAAGGGTGTCCTTCCCATATGGAATGCCTTGGGGCCTTTGTCTCGCGGAAAACTTTGCCATCTTCGACTGCCTGCAAATTTTTCTCAACAGAAAGTTATGCATAAATGAGTGGCATAAATTTAATTATTACAAACGCATAAGGAGCTAGCCTCTGCTTTCAAATAATAAATTTGGTATTCAGTAGTTTGAACTGCAAATTTTTCAAATAATAAATCCGGAGAGGATCCAAATCCCTTGGTTAATTGCTATATATTCTGATCATTTGCTACATTAATTAGATAAATGTGAACTGATTACATGATATTTTAGTTAGGGTTTGCTAACCTCTAAACAAAAGTCAATTAGGGTTTACATTCTTGTGATCAATATTTTAATCACGCATGCTGCATAACTAACCTATAAACAATAGTCGACAATTTAGGGATTACTTAATTTGATTACCCTTTTGTATTTTATTTTTTGTGATAAGTACAGTTGAAATTAATCTGATCAAAGTTGGGAACTTAGGGTGTTTAGTTTACCTCAGGCACATCAGATTCCCATGCCACATTTTCCTCTCTCTATCTGGTGCAACTCTCTCCATCTGGACCATCTTCTTTGTACTGAATTGGAGGGAACTGAGCCCACTACACATATTCAAACATGCAAAATCACGAAAGTTAATAGTACTATAATTAAATTTCATTACTGATCTTGGCTATAAAAAAACTTACATTTTTTTATGCTGTACTGAAAGCTTCCTTATGAGTCATGCTTGGATTCTCATCCTTAAGCCTCCTGATTTCTTCCCTGTTTAACAAAAGGAAGTCACATAAAATGTCTAAAGCTCCTCATTGAATCATATTCACATGCATATAATCTTTACTTGATAAATCGGTTGTAAGCCGATGGAACTCGTTGTCGCTTCTCTGGGGCTGCATAAACAATAGAAATTAGGCAAGGTTAATGTAAGCCTATATATATAATTGCCAAATTATGGATGGCTTATAGACATACGTTTGTTAACAATGGAATTCATGAAGATTGTATCCTCCTCTTCATTATCAGAATTGGAAACCGCCAATGGGCTGCGCATGTACAAGGGTTTTTGTTTCTCCACCGTTTCCTCTAAGCAAAGTTCTTCTTTTTGCTACAAAGAGATAAAAATTTCTCTGAGACACCATATTGTTCACTAAAGTGCGACACGAGGTTTTTTAAGCACCAAAGATAGGGAAAACCCGAAGAAATATTCAAGATTTGATGAGATTGATATATTAAAAAGACGTGTGCTAGGTTTCACTGCTATATCAACGTGAAGTTGGGATGAAGAGTAAATAAATGTTGAAGCATTTCAGAATGTTTGATGTCTAAGGTTCTCTCACTCCATAGACAAATTACAGTCACACCCCTAAATCCTAAAATGGTGAAACTGGCAATACCTTTGCAGCCACATCTATTTCTGATGTAAAACTTCAATCCAACGGCAGGTGAGTAAAGTGACTAGCTAGGGTTAGAGAAGCTCCTTTTGTTTCATGCGTTGTTTTCTCCATAAATTGACTCTCGTTTCTCCCACATGGAAAGTGAAAGTGAAAGTGCAGCAAATTCACCATAAGTAATAAGGTGGATGTTTCTAGAAGCATGCATGGAGAAGGAAAAGTGGCATCTCAGGATTTGTCCTTTCCTGAAAGAAGAGCAAAAACCATTTGACATAAGAACGTCTCTCCTTTGCTTTTTGTGCTGCCCAGTTTTGGTTCATCAATGACCTACATCTACTGCATCAGTAACCCTTTTAACTCATTGACATTGATCCACTGTGTGGTAATTAACTCTCCCCCATGTGGTTGTAAGTGAGAGTTCAAGATCAAAGGTCCCCACATCCCCACAGATTGAAAAATTCAAAACTCAAAGGTGGAGAGTTTGAAAATATGTATTCACTCTCTGGTTCTATATATTGATGTTTGGTTGTCCCAATAGTGAAGTATAATCATCTATTTTGTTTTTCATTGTTGGTCAGACCCTAATCATCTATAGTTTAATTTTTTAAGTGAGAAATGGGTTTCTAGCAATCATTATTGTACATTGGGCAGGAAGAGATCAGTTTCAATTTAGTGTCTTTTTTCGTTTTGTGCCAAAACTCTTTGAGCTTTTAGCATTTGCATTGCATGCATAGAAAGGTTGTATTGTTTGAGCAAAGACTCAAATTTTATTTTATTTTCATAGGTTTCTATTTGCAGATCAATATTAAGTTTAGTCATGCACATGTGTTTGAGTTAATTTTAACTATTTATATTTCATAAATCTTATAAACATGAATGATTAGAATTAACCCGTGCGAATAAATACGTGATTCATATATAAACCACATACATATATAATTGGGATCAAAGAAACTTGAATTTGCCATATATCGTGAATCGCTTTACTTTTTACAGTTACCGATGGGTACTTTCCTCCGAAACACAACGTATTGGGCAGCAAGACTTGTAAAAAGCTGCAGTGAAACTTTCATTCCCAAGGGCATCTACCCTAAAGAAAGGATGATGAATTGGAAATTTGGAACCCTATATCTGAAGTGGATCAATCATATTTTTTTTCGGTCAATTGAAGTGGATCATTAAGTAGTCAAAAGTCAAAAGGAAGCTTTGTCGTCTCTTTCTTTTATTATCATTCCTTCCATTTTCTTCCCTCACACTCTTCTTTTTGTCTTTGTCTTATTTCCTATTCAAGTACTGGCAAATAGTTACCACAACAAGTATATAGCGACAACAGTCTGTTCTAAATAGAATCCGGATCCTCGTCGGATTCTTTTTATGAGGATTTAAGAAGTTTGTCAATCTTATCCGTTCATTATATATCGTGTATTCAGAAATTACTTTAAATATTTCTATTTAAAATAAACACAAATAGTATTTGACAAAAACCGATCGCACGATATACAATGAACAAAGACAATTTATAAATCCCTAAAATCCTTACCAAAAAAAATCTGAAGAGGATCCTGTTGATTCTAAACATACCCAGAAAAGGTTATTTTCTCATAAATTATCACCTGTCCTGGTTTGCTCCAAGAAAGTGACTAGCTTCGGAACTCTGCGAGTAATTACGTTGAAGTAATTTTTTTACCCAAGTTAGCAGAAATCTTGACTGCTGAGGGTGGAGTGAGGAGTGATGATTCTCATGGAAAGCTGTCAATGGTCATGATGCTTTGGTGATTCGGGACCGGTTAGAACATACATGCTCATCAATATCTTATTTTTTGTGTTGGTTTGCTATAGCTGCCTAACAAAATATGCAATCTTCGGATGTCACCTGAACTTATACCCACAATTTCGTTTTGTCAAATTGTTAGGGATGGGCATTTGGAACCGAAAATTGAAACTGAAACACGAATCGAATCGGACTGCATCGAACGGTTTGGTTTCGGTTTTGGGTTTTCAAAACCGCACCGTAACCGAAACCGCACCATATATTGAATGTTATGTTTTAATTAGTTCAACTACACTAGTCATTCAAATTTGCACCACTATTCAAGTCCATACATCATACATCAGTCAGTCTTTCTCTCTCTCTCTCTCTCTCTCTCTCTCTCTCTCTCTCTCTCTCTCTCTCTCTCTCTCTCTCTCTCTCTCTCTCTCTCTCTCTCTCTCTCTCTCTCTCTCTCTCTCTCTCTCAAAACTCATCTTTATCTCTTCCACAGTCGACATCAGTGCCCTCGATGCTTGCATCTCTGCGACCTGGCTGCTTGCATCTTTGCGACCTCACTGCTTGCATCCCCATATCCCCTTCATCCGCAAGCCTTGAACTCTACAAATCAAAAGCTCTGCAAAACAAACTTGGCAAATCATTCACCTGCTCTTCGTTCCAGCTAATATGGTAAGAACTTAGAACTTGTATTAGTTAGTTTAGTTAATAATTTGTAATTAAATTAATTTTAGAGTTAGGGGTCGTTTGAATCAAAGATTCAAAAGGGCAACTGGGTTAGGGTTTATAATTAATTTTAGGGATAGGGTTTTTTGCATCAAAAAGGGAACTAGATTAGGAACCACCCAAGTATCAATTTAAGTTCTAAAATTATTAATTTCTTTAGGAACCACCATCCACTGTTTTCACCTGCTTCTCTTTGGATTTTGTTTTCTTTATGTACTCACATCCTCGTACCAGTTCGTATTTTACTATATTGCCTTGATTTGGTTCAAAATTGTCTTGTTTGGAGTTTGCCAAGTATCGTAATTAAAATTTAGTATACTAAAATCTACAAGTATTCTAAAACACATGATAGAATCTGTATGAGTGCATGACTCGTCAATAATTTATGGAAATAGATGTGTTAGGAGCTTAACAATGCTTATCTTGATATATAACTTAAACAAATTGTGCATTATGAAACATGTATACATATAAACTTTCTTTAATGCCTGTGTGTTGTAGATTGGTGCTACTGTTGCATATGGTTAGACAAATCTTTGAAGAATAAGTGTTCAAAAGGAAAAAGAAAGGCAAATGTTTGAAATTTGAACGATGCAAAGTAAGTTAAAAACCAAGACTTTGTTGAATTTCATGAACCATTTATATTTTTTGGTTGTACTAATGTGACACACCCCGTCCCGAAGGAGGGCATGCTGACCGTCACGTGAGAGTGACGTAACCATTTACACAGTACGGAAGCTTTAAAGATACAATTTCTAAGATGAAACACCCAAAGGTGAGTCCTAATTTTTGTCCATTCTGTCAGAACACCGTTGGATTCCTCGTAGCCACCAAGCTCTGATATCTTAAACCTGGAGGGGCGCAAAACAAAGTTGAGTGGGTCAGCAAAACGAACGTATTCAAAACCTTCTTTTCTCTTTTGCATATACTAACCTCTCGCCGTAAAACAAGTACAGTTTCCCAGAAAATAAACATATATACGTATGTATAAATATGCCAAATATGCTCAAGGGTATATCAATCATGCTCGAGAATGTGCCATGTCAAAGCCTCATAATGATATGCAAGTGCTCAGGTATAAATCACATCAATAGCATAACATCTGGCAGCCGGAGTCACCTAACGTGACCTGTACGGTTGCATATAGAGCTCAAATCTCAAACTCAATAACTGAACAACTGAACCTGCCCACGAGTCGGAACCACCTAAAGTGGTATGTACGACAGGCCTGGGTGTAATACATATATGTACGCTTTAATGCTACGATCACGTGAAGGCTGTGCGAATAATCGCGGGTCACCTACGAGTCGGAACCACCTAATGTGGTATGTACGACAAGCCTGTGCACCTAGCTTGGATCCAAGCTGAGCATGGGGTGCGGGAGGTGAACATCACGTGAAGGACTGTGCCCTGCTCAGGGCGGGAGCACTAACACCGGGGGTGCAGGTTATGAGCTCTCTAAGCACCTCTAATCACTATTTAATGCAATTGTTGAATAACGCTTACCTGTGCCTCCACCGCACCAATATATATATATACATATATAAATGAATGTATAAACAAACATATATGCAACTCATCACTGTATATAACATAATATGCTCTAGTGCTACAATCGCATCTCAATTATATCTCAATCATATTTCAATCATATCACAATCGTATAATTCATCATATTTCAATCATAACTCAATCATATTCCAATCATATCTCAATCATATTTCATTTGTATTTCCATAGTATTTCAATCGTATTCCAAACGTATTCGTACGTATATCAAATGTATTTCAAATGTAGCTTACCTGGGCCTCCTCAGCACCATGCAACAGTATGCATAATTATGGTAATGCACATATTAAAATATGATGCATGTATGACAGGATATTTAATTCGTATTTCTTTTAAAATACGTTTTCTGGGAAATACGTCAAGTATACGTATATATATACTGAAAAATAACTGCCAACTCACTGATAAGTAGCCGGTTCGTAACCCTCATGCCTAGTTTGGTTACATTCGTCGTTCGTACAAGTTTCACCTATAAAAGAATAATTATAAAATCATCATTTAAACGCACATACACAAACATTCGTCAATAACTTTCTCATACGTTGCTCAATTTGGGTGTGTGAATATACCACGGTGATCTACACGATGTCACGAACACGTGACAATTTTTAGAACTCAATTTGGAGCTCTCACACGCCCTCACGCGCCCTGTATACGCGCTGCCCACGCGCGCGTCTTCTTCCTCGCGTCGCCGGACTGGTTTCGCCGGAGGTGGGTGTTTTGCCGGAATTTCTGGGTAAACTTCAAAGTGTCATAACTTCTTCATTTCTTAACCATTTTCGACGTACTTTATATCAAAATGAAGGTATTGACGAGACGAACACATCCATACCTGCCTTGACCCCTAACTCGGCGTGGATTCACCAGAAAAAGCCCCGAAAGCTCCGGCCAAACTTTGAACTTGTCGTTCTCCGTGTTCTTACGTCCAAACACTTCCAACGAACTACTTCAAGCCTCCTTAGGACCTCAAGAAGCTTCCTATAAGCTTGAAAAGTCCTAAAAATCAACCAATAAAAAGTTGATGAATAGTACCTAAACCGGAGTTCGTATTTTCGACGTGAAAAATGTTATAGTTCTTACCTGAAATTGGTATGGTTGGACTCATATCGTCGAAACGAAGAAGATGGTGATTTTATTTTCGTCGATCCGTGAAGTTTTGAAGAATTGGTGTTGTTGCCGTGTGTTTGAGAGTGAGGGAGGGAGAGAGAGCTTGACGGGGAGAGAGGAAGAATGAAAAACAGGTTTGAGGAAACCACGGAAAGGAAAAGAAAAAGGAGAAGAAACGTGCAACCCGTGCATGCACAGTGCCCTGTCTTTAATCATTCCACACAATCAAACAAACCGTCCAACTTTAATAAAGATTTAGGGTAATTAAACACACTTCACACATATGAAAATGTTAATTCGGGACGGGCTGTCACATAATGCCATAAGGCATTTTGACATTGAACCTTGTTTGAAACCTTGAAGTTTGAACTTTAGTTGTATTGTGGCAAACTAAACTTTTCAATTGGGTTGTAGTAAAATATTGTGATTGGTGATCAATTTGAATTTTAGTAGATGTGATGCGTAAGGATTTAAACCCATTGATGCATTAGATGTTGTCTCAATTTTAGTAGTTGTCATTTGCTGCAGTTTTGGTACAGGTTTGTTGCTGTTTTTTGCTGCAATTTTTTTTGTTGCTGTTTTTCTGTAGTTTTGCTGCATTTTAATGTTTTTTTTTGTTGTTTTGCTGCATTTTTTTTTTGCAGCTTTGCCACTATTTTTTGCTGCATTATTGTTACTGTTTTTGCTGCAGGTTCATTAATTAATATATGAGAAAAACAAGACCGTCTTATGCGTAAATAAGTGTATATTTTAAAGAAGTAGGATTATCTCCTCTCCTATTTCCATTCTCTTCACTCCCCTCGTCTCACACATTGCTTTTTGTCTTATTGATTCTATAAATAAAATTACTATAAAATGTTAACGTAACTTAACCATTACCGTTCAAATAGGAGGAGAGGGAAGGGTAAAGAGATGAGGAGGAGAAAAAATCTTATTCCTATTTTAAATTGTATATTTTTTCTCAAAAACCGAACAGAAACCGTTTGAAAGAGCACCAAACCACACCGTCAAAAGTTTCGGTTTTGATTTCATTTGAAAGCGTACCGAACTGCACCACACCTACCCCTACACATAGTTACACCTACCCATACACATAGTTTTTCGATAATACTATTCACCTCTTTTTACTTCTCACACACTCCTCTCAATTTCAACAGTCGAATTGAATGTATTAAAAAGGATCCAAAGATATAAATTAGTAGAGTGAAGTAAAACAAAAACATAAAGTGGATAGTAATTGTTTTTTGGATTTCATCAGAAAAATTGCACGTGCGTTTGTACACAAGCCTTCTTGAATGGGTATTCTTGACATTTTAAAAGCCAAAAATATTGAACCAAAATTTAAACTCCTTCCAATACGCTGTATCATGTCACGACTTAAACTTAGAGCGTGGTTTGTCGCACTGTAAAACTACACTTCCTAGTTTGATCAACAACTCAAACCAAACCATATAAATCTTGCACTCATGGAGGATAAGCCCCCAAATGCAATGTTTGAAGGACTAGAATCCCAAATGATGTGCAGAAGGTGAAAAAATGGGCCACCGTCAGCGAGTTAAGTTCAAACACAAGACTCAACATAACATACATTTAAGAAAACTCCAGACTACACCAACTCAGCATCTTAAAGGAAGCCCATACCATTCTAGTTCAACATGACAGGAATTTAGATACGCAATCTTATAAAACATGGCATCGCAATGTAACAGATGTGAAACTACACCTTACTCTACAAGACTACACCACATGTCAACGCCATAAATTTGGTTCAATGCCGATATAGAACGATGAAATGCAGCAGCATTGCACACTGAAATAAGCTTGTACAAATTTGGTTCATTGCTGACATAGAAAGTCGAAATGCAGCACTGATGATGCACACAAATACCCAGTATACAATGCTTGGTGTCCCATGAGGAACCTCTTGGGGCACAACCATATTAACATCAATGCAAACACGCCAATCTTATCATAAGACGATCAGCAGCAATTTCACAAGAACAAAAATAATGGCCAATACTACGATACTAATCATGCACAAATACCTAGTATATAATGCTTAGTATCCCATGAGGAACCTCTTGGGGCACAACCATGCTAGCATCAATGTGAAAACACCAACCTTATCATAGACGACCAGTAGCAATTTCACAAAAACAAAAACAATGGCTAATACTACGATACTAATCATGCATATGACACACTGATGACAAACATTTTTTAATACAACAATATTCTACTTCAGAGAAAATTCGGGCTAAGCTACGCAATGAGCCAACAATAACTAGATAACGAACACAAATATCAAATCGTGTGCCTGCGTCAACCAATTCAAACCACTAGACCCTAAAGCTAGTTGGTAAACCGGCTTAACCAGACTCGACGAACATAAACCAAAACCATTTTGTAAAACCCATTTGATCAGCTTGATCGCCAATATAATCAAATGAATCACCCAAAACCAAATATCCAGCTTGATAACCAAATCAATCGAAAAAAAGCTAATCAAAACCAAATAAACCGTCTTAATAACCATGTTAAGCAAATGAAGCTCATAGTTTTATTAACCTAACTTTCTACTCCTACTGTGTGAAAATGTATCTGACCAAACTTCCCAAAACAAAAACCAATATCAAATCATCAGCCGAAAACGACAAAATTAGGATAATTCGATCTGGCATATGCAATTGAAACAACGATAAGAACTAAAGCTCATAGGTTCTTCAAGCACGGAAATTGAAATCCAAAACGATCATAAAGCATCAAAATTTAAATCAATAACGATATAATTCAAAATATTAAATTCTAAATTACTCTAATCACCGCCAGCCTTCTGGTAAACATAGGTCAATCCGCACTTGCCGCAGTAGTGCCTGTCGAAGTGGTTCGCCATGAAAGTCCCGGCGCCGCACTCAGCATTGGGGCACTCCTTCCTCAGCCTCTGGACCTTGCCGGAATCATCCACCTTGTAGAACTGGAGCACGGCGAGCTTCACCTTCTTGTGCTTGTGCTTGATCTTCTTGGGCTTGGTGTAGGTCTTCTTCTTCCTCTTCTTTGCGCCACCGCGGAGACGGAGCACCAGGTGGAGGGTGGACTCCTTCTGGATGTTGTAGTCGGCGAGGGTGCGGCCGTCCTCGAGCTGCTTGCCGGCGAAGATGAGGCGCTGCTGGTCCGGCGGAATGCCTTCCTTGTCTTGGATCTTGGCCTTGACATTGTCGATAGTGTCGGAGGACTCGACCTCTAGGGTGATGGTCTTACCCGTTAGGGTTTTCACGAAGATCTGCATGGTTGGGGGGCCTCAGGATCGCAGGGGAGGAGCGGGGAGGCGCAAGGCTGCAGAGTGAAAAGGGAACTGGGAAGTTAAAAATGGAGGGGCTTAGCTTATATAGTATCCGGAGGCTAGGGTTTTTGGGGCAACGCTTGTGCTAATTATTTGCTGCGGTGCAGGAGCATGATAGTTCATGTGGTCTCATATAAAGATACGGCGCCAAAAGAGGTGTCGTTCGGAAATGGGAATTCCCGCTCAAAGTATCATAATGTTTTTTACCATTTACCCATCTTGATAAAATCTATGATAGGTTCGGAGAACGTCTTGAGATTGAGGTTCAGGCAATTACCAATAATATAACGAGTAAATATGTTCCTCCTCAAGTTAGTATTTTTTTGCCTAGGGGGGAATTAGGCTTGCTTATTTTTTTAGTACAAGTAACCCGCCAAAAGAAGTAGAGTAAACTTCGGTCAAGAAGGTTTTCACCCCTAGAAAGAGAAGCACGATGGAACAGTCTAGTATGTCCTTCCTTTGCTTGAATTGAAACAAATGTTGGAGTTTGTGGCCAAGTGGACTATCCTCCAAAATACCTTTCGGCTAAAGAAAGAAAGAAAACATCTTTCCTTGTTTTGGGGAGAAACAAAGGGGGACATCATTATGACGTCTAGCCCTTGATTTGTGGCTTTTACAAAGGCAAAGAATTGGCCTTGTGTGATGAGCCGAAAGAGAGAAGAGGAGAGAGAAGGCGGGGCCTTTTGTTTATATTAAGGCATTTGGTTTATGCCTTTGTGGAGTGAGATAGAGAGCATCCAAAGGGGAGAGCATTCGGCTCTCCCATGGAAAAGGTTGAACATGGGTTGAGAGAAAATCAAGAGAGCTAGAGTGAAAAGTATTCTAGTGAAAGAACTCTTGGGGTAGAGTGAGGCTCTTGGGAAAATTCTGTGAGTGGGTGTACAAGGGATATGAGATTGGGTTATGTCGATTTAACTCATGTATACTTATACTGTTATTCTCATAGTGAAGAGCAATATCTCTCCGGGGACGTAGGCAGTTTTTTGCCGAACCTCGTAAATTTCTTTGTGTCTTTATTTCTTGTATTTTATTTTGTTCAACTCTGTGTGATTTTTGTGAGGTTGTAATCTGAATCTCGGTTCCGCATTAACGAACGGGCCAAGGCACAACAATTGGTATCAGAGCATCGTTGGGGGCTTTGGTTCGTTGGAGGTCCAGATTTGTTGTTCACCATGGAATTTTCAGTTGAGCAATTTAAAGGGAGAGGCGGTTTTGCTCTTGGTAAAGGAGAGTAATGGAAGCCTGAAGAAATGGAAGCCGTGTTTAGGGATGCTTGGATCAACTGCGAAAGTTGATGTTGAGGAAGAAGACAAAGGCCTCTTTCTTCTTACCTCACTTTCAGATTTGTAGGAGAACCTTGTGAAACTTTACTGCAAGGAAAGAAACAGTAAGTTTGGAGCAAGTGCAAGCTTCTTTGGTGTGGAATGATACACACAAGAGACCATGGATGATGGTGGGCACAAGACTGCTTAAGCTATTCAAGGTTGAAATCGTGGAAGAAAATTGGAAAGAGGATCTGAGAGAGACAGCAGGTTCGGATCCGGTTCTGGAGGCAAGGGTCCACAGTGCTACGGGTGCAATGCCGGGTTAGCAAGTTTATGGTGGAAGACTTTGAGTATGCCCTCTAGGTACTCGAAGCAACACTTCTCCTGGTGATGTTTAGTCTCAAGTGTTGCAGGGGTTTTGCAGCAGGTGGAGCTATGGGATTCACAGGTGATGAGAAGGTCCTGAGGTAGGAGGAAGTGTGGGAATTTTGTCTGGCTCGATGGGTTGTTGCTGGAAATAGGCGCGCTGACGAGTTTCCAGGTTGCAGACAATGAAGAGGAGGAAAACCTGCTGGAGGAGACGAGGATGTGTTGAGATCCTGTCTGAAGCTAAATCGTGATTTTTAGCTTGCAACAGCTGCACATGCATTGGCAGTAACTGAATCGGAACAGGACCAACGAGGTGGATTCAGAGTGTGTATGCTGGTACGTAAGGCCAATGGACTTTGGTACAGCTTGCCCAAGGTGGAGATTGTTGGAGTTTGTGGCCAAGTGGACTATCCTCCAAAATACCTTTCGGCTAAAGAAAGAAAGAAAACATCTTTCCTTGTTTTGGGGAGAAACAAAGGGGGACATCATTATGATGTCTAGCCCTTGATTTGTGGCTTTTACAAAGGCAAAGAATTGGGCTTGTGTGATGAGCCGAAAGAGAGAAGAGGAGAGAGAGAAGGCAGAGCCTTTTGTTTATATTAAGGCATTTGGTTATGCCTTTGTGGAGTGAGATAGAGAGCATCCAAAGGGGAGAGCATTCGGCTCTCCCATGGAAAAGGTTGAACATGGGTTGAGAGAAAATCAAGAGAGCTAGAGTGAAAAATATTCTAGTGAAAGAACTCTTGGGGTAGAGTGAGGCTCTTGGGAAAATTCTGTGAATGGGTGTACAAGGGATATGAGATTGGGTTATGTCGATTTAACTCATGTATACTTGTACTGTTATTCTCATAGTGAAGAGCAATATCTCTCCGGGGACGTAGGCAGTTTTTTGCCGAACCTCGTAAATTTCTCTGTGTCTTTATTTCTTGTATTTTATTTTGTTCAACTGTGTGTGATTTTGGTGAGGTTGTAATCTGAATCTCGGCTCCGCACTAACGAACGGGCCAAGGCACAACACCAAAGACCTCAAGAACGCCTGACGTGAGCTTTCCTCTAGCACGGCAAGATGAATTGCATTGTATAAGTGCCAGATACCACTTACATTCTGCAATTTCCTAACCTTTTCAATCTCCACTTTGTTTACAGGAATTGGTTCCTTGCGTGCTGCTTTCTTTTGATGACGAACGGATATCAATGAGGAGGGGTTCATATTGGATATTAATGTACCAATCAGCACCGTCGCCTTCGGAACCAGATGGTTTTGATATTCTATCATCAAGCTCCAAAATGATGTCTCTCTCGAAACGCTCGGTCGACTCCAACAAAGCACTGCTGCTGGATTAACTTATCCTTGATCCTGATGCTCTCTTGAAGAAGGTCGAGGAATTCGACAGTGTTTTGCAGGCGACAGAGCACTCTGATCCGGCTCCAATCGTGTCCAGCGAAGACGGTTGCAGCAGCTCAGTCGAAATGTATGAAGAAGATCCACAACTGGATCCTTATAGCGAATATGACGACTATGGTGACAATGATCACGATAATGAGAGTAAGGATGATGAATTTTATGAGAATGATTCAATCCCCTTGGGTCATTACCTGTGATTTATGGTTTCCACATTGTTAGTTTTTAGTCCCTTTTAGTATCTAGTCTACCGGGCACTCACATTCTGCAACTATCCAATAACATTTGTTTTAGTTGTCCAAATCTTGCAACTATCTACTAAGATTTGTTTCACAACGACCGACAAGCGTATGGAAAAGCCTCGTATCATTAATATTCATATATTGGCCGTTGGCTATATAAATTTTATTTAGATTATTTACCAAATATCATTTGCTTGATTGAATTGATCTTTTTTTATTTCATAAGTAATTACGTTATCCAAAAAAACACTTTTCACAAAAATATATAATTTACGTATATTTGGTCTTAATAATCAATCTCGTTCCACATTGATTTACCATTATGAAATATTCTCTTGATGGTCAAATATTAGCTAAAATCAACAAGAAATCGTAAAAAAAAAGTTGTTCTACCACGTAATTTTATCAATCTATTCAAATTATAATTTTAAATTTACAACATACGTAGTCCCTCCTTTACCATAAACAATATCATATGTACTATAGTATTTTTCTTATAATATATTATAATACACCAATTTAGCATTCTGATTTGGCACGAGAACCACGTGGATTATTTTGAGTGGTGCAGTTGTTGAGGAAAATTGGAACGTAGCACCACCTAATCCCACACGAATTTGAATATAAATAAAAAACAGTAGCTGAGCCCGTTGACTTCGTGTTCTTGAGTCTTCAGACCCGAAGAGGAAAAGCTCCGTCTTCTTTTCGATCTTCTGATTCCAATCCAATCCAACCCAGCCCTCCAGAAAGTAAGGAATTCAACCATGAAAAAGCTCTGCTCATTATTTTGTTTTCTCCTGCATTTGTACTTGGATTAATTCTTCAGCTTCGAAATTATGCTCCTTTCGTACTGCAGTTTTTTGTGTTCCTTCATTTGTAGTTCAAACTTCTGTCCAATCGTTATCTGATTTGTACGATGTTTTTTTTGTTTTTTTGTTAACGTTCGACATGTTAACTGTTACTAGGTTTTTGTCACAAGAATTTGCAGGGTTCTTATGGTTTCTTCCATGCTCTCTGATTTGAGGAATTATGTTATTCCAATTTCTGCGACAAATTTGAATACAAATTAGATAACATAATTAGCGAGGCAAGTGCGAGTGAAACTCACAAGCTACGAGTTTCTTCACAGGTTCATCGAACCGTACTAGGCAACCCGTCATGACTGCGGATACGACCGATCCGAGTTATTGGTTGAATTGGAGGTTTCTCATTTGTGCAATATGGATCTTATCTACCATGGTTGTAGGCTCAATTCTTATATGGAAATACGAAGGTTTCAAAAAATCAAGGAAGGGCAGGAGGACAGAAGATCAGCGAGAAACGGTAGGGAGTTTGTACGAGGGTGAAGTCTGGAAGACGTGCCTTAAGGGAATTCATCCCGCGTGGTTACTTGCTTATAGAATAATCGCTTTCTTCGTGATGTTGGGGTTGATAGTTGCCAATGTTGCTCTTGACGGGGGCGGCATCTTTTACTATTACACTCAGTAAGCTCTCTTATCTGTTTGCATTTTTCATCTTCGAGCGGATGCGCACAAATTTGAATCTTATTGTGTTAATTGTCTATGTGCAACGCTCTATATGCTGATGTACTCTGTTGCCCTATTGTGCTTAACAGGTGGACGTTTGCCTTGGTCACATTCTTTTTCGGGGTATGTTTTACGTTGTAGTATACTATAAATATAAAATGTAGTTCGTTTTTGTACCTTCTACCGCTCGGTTCAATCTTCCTACTCAAAGATGCTCGTTATGATTGATGAACAATGAGAGTCATTATGCTTTGGTTTCCTTGAATCACGTTGTCCTTAGTTTTCATATGTTCTGAACTCATTTTATAGTTTGGATCTTCTGTCTCGCTTTGCGGAATTTATAAGCATCGCAATAGGATTGGTGAGGATGAAGAGCGAGGCGCTTATGTTGCTCCAACACTAGGGGAGAGTGGCAATACGTCCAGCGGATCTAAAAGTCTTACGCATGAAAAATATCCCGGGCGCAAAGGTGCAGGTGCATGCGAATACATCTTTCAAATTATTTATCAGGTAGGTTTTCTCCAATTAGCAGCTGCAGTTCTGGTTAAATCAGGACTTGGATTCTTAAAGTTAGGTAATGTCTGAGTTTCCGTTATCTCAACCTGGTTATTTCCTTGTCTTTGTTCATGTGTATAGATGTGTGGCGGTGCCTCGGTTCTCACTGATTGCGTATTTTGGCTCATTCTGTCCAAATCTTACACACTGGATTTTGTAAGTACGAGGTTGCTATTTTCATTGACTTAAGGTTTCTTCTATATATTGTGACTAGATTTGAGTTGCTCTTCTAATTTCCAGTACTGAACGGCTTTTATTTGACGCGTCTGCTCTTCGTTCAACTGCAGATGCTGGTCAGTATGCACTCAGTCAATGCCGTTTTCCTCCTTGGCGAGGCACTTTTGAATAACATGGTATGCTCGGTTCCTTGTCGATTTCAACGGCATCTGCTATTTTGTTTTCATGATTAAAGCTTGAAATCTTCTCTCTTTTTCCTCCCTTCAGCGCTTTCCATTGTTTCGAATTGCATATTTTGTGCTTTGGACGAACGTGTTCGTGATTTTCCAGTGGATATTCCATGCTTTCATATCCATGCGGTAAAACTGCATTTCGAATTACTTTCGTTTGAGATTGAAGAAGTTTAACTATTGCTCACATGATAACTTCGTTGCAGGTGGCCTTATTCATTTCTCGACCTGTCATCCTCGTACGCTCCCTTATGGTATGTTTTTTTGACCTCGACGAACAAATATTGCAGAAACTGGACTGCATGTATATTGCCACTCGTCTGAAACGGATCCAGTTCTATCACAACTCACCTTATCATTGTCGTCAACCTTGCAGGTATATTGGAGTTGGATTGATGCATCTCCCATGCTACGGCGTCTTTGCTTTCATAGTTAGGATGAAGAACTTGCTGTTGTCAAGAGCGTTTCCGGAGTCTTATCGGAGCGAGAGATGAGGAAGCGGATGAGGACCGCGGTCGTTAATTGGAAGCTACGTGGTGCGACCACGGCACCACGGTACCACATTGCTAAACCATTTTCATATGGCAGATTAATGACTTTTTGGCCAGGATAGAGGAGAAACTCTGGTGGTACAGGCTTCGAATTGTAATAAGCTGCACTAGGTGATTGTTCTTCTGAAGCAGCTATGGCATTTAGACTTGCACATAACAATGATACGATTGATTTTTCAATGTCCTTACATACATGTTTTATCAAACAAATTCACCTGCAAATCATAATGCAGTAGACAATGTAGTTTAATGGCCTCAAAACTCGCATCAAGGAGAGCAACTTGTATGAAACGAATTCACCACCACGTGGCATTCCAGTCGACTAATTACATATGGCATGATATTATTGGACCAAGGTGCCACGGTAGCGTTGAACCTGTTCCATATAAGTGCTCCTTATCAAGAGGTTAAAATCTACTAGCAGAGGACCAAGCACCAGCATCAATCCTGCACCTATATCGAATGATGCGAGGATTTTGCTTCGGTAATAAGCAGAATGGAGTTGCACGTTTAAATGTCGATAAATGAAACAGATACTGCAATCTCAATTTATTACGCAGATTGAATTTGTATATCAACTTCAACCATCTGATTAACAAATTACAAACTTGTTTCCAGAACAATAAAATTCAAACCCTTCTTCATTTCAGGGTCACCGTCATTTAATTTCAAAAGAAAACATTCAAATTTCAACTAGTGTAATTGCAATCAGAGTACAGTCTATCATTGCAGCTAACAAGAAAAATTCCCAATCTTTTCAGCTCAAATCAAAGCCCAAATCTTCAGTACCTGTGTTCCAACTTCTCCTGCTCCTGGTAATACTGCACATAACTGCAAATCCCACCAAATCAAAACGCAAATCATCTACTAATCCACCCAAATGTTCACAACCCCCAAATCCAATCAGCCCTAAATCCAACATCTTGACCATAAATTTCAACAATTCACCACAAGTACGTACGACCCACTTCAAAATCCAGTAACAATTGAACTCCAATACCATCAATTACTAATTTAGGAACATAATCGAAAAACCCTAACCCTAATTTTTAGATCGAAGACTTACGAGTAGGTGGCGACCAGAGGAGTGAGGAGGAGGGTGGCGCTGAGCCAGTTCTCGGAGACCTTGTGGTGGATCTTTCCGGTGAAGTCCTTCCAGAGGCCGGGCATCACCTTCTGCTGAAACGGCGACAGCGCGTACACCACTGCTCTCATCTTCACCGGAATCTTCCCCATTTTCTTCTTCTCAATCGCTTCACTTCAATGACTTGTCGTCTGTTTGCTCTGAGCTTCTACCTTTTAAAAGTCCACCGAAATCAAACGACGAAGTACTCAATGTCGTTTTGTTTCCGTGTCTTGCCATCAGACGGGTCGGATCTGGTAGACATTCATTTACCCAGCTCAACTCAAAGGATGCCACGTCACCAGATAGTAAGAAAGAGTATACCGATAGATGAAGCACCCTCATACTTAAAAATTAATCTTCACTTAATGCTACAATTTCATGGTATTCCTCTTCACCTATAAATGAAATGTTTTATATTCGATTCTCATTAAATGCTAAGTCTACCTCTTTATTTAAGCTTATTATGAGGTTAAGTCTACCTTTCTATTTTAGTAAATAATATCGCTTGTTCAAAAAAGAAAAAAAAGATTAATCGTAAACAACGTGGCGCCTTTGATCAGTTACCCAGTAAATAACGTACCACATCCAAATTTGATTGATTTTTGTTTTATTGATTGGTTGATTAGTTTGCTTATACGTTTCTTGTTGCGTTTCAAACATTTCAATGAGTCATTCAATCTAAGTCAATTTTAAAACCAAACAATACATGAAAATCAAGAAACCAAAGAATTTGTGTCTTCACTGGTGACAAACCTATATTCTTACTCAAATGACTTGGATCAGTAATGAAACAACACATCATATCTTGTTTCTAAATACAACCGAAAGAAAGACCTTGGCTCTTGTATTTGCCTTTTCCCCTTGAAGTTGTCAAAGGGTGTAAGTGCTTCCAAAAGAAAGCAAATGTTATGACAACGACAGTTGGTCAAGTACTCTCTGATGCCGACTTTTACCAAATATTGTTGGTAAGTACTTAAAACGTGAGTTGGTAATTATTGTTAAAAAAAAATTAATGACGTCACAATCGTTAAGCATTTAAGAGATACATTATTATATGTTCGCCACGGAACGTATTTGGAGGAGTCTATTTGAGTGCTGGCATCAAGTGAGTCAGCGAACACGCATAAATTGACCGGCACTGCCTTCTCTACGTTATCGCTCGGCGACATGAGTGCCTTAATTGCGTGAGGATTGCTCAGTCGACTTCTTGCGATGCTTTGGGCATGCAGAGTTGAATATTCCGTTGACAATTGACATGAATGAACACATAAATGGACCAAGGACGGCTTGATGTAAAATGAAAGGATAAGACGCATTCGACCGCCTGATAGAGGGGATGAGGCAGACTCTCATGGCATTTTCGTAAAAGACTAACGGCCAAATGGTTATATAATTAGCCTCCGGCACCAGCAAGCAAAGCAAAAGGCCGAAGAAAGGATAAGAGACCAAAACCAGCTGCTTTCTTCAGCTTGAGGGCGGCATTTTTCCTTCTTCAAATTCTCCACGGACTGGAGAGTTCCGTCCTGAATTTCTAAGGTCTGCTTTCAACCCAACTCTGCAAATTCATATCTTTAATCCGTTTAGCTTTTAAATTGTGAATTCTTGTGTGTTTTTGTAATAAAATTTTAATCGGTCTACTGAGAGTTCCAAGGCTTAATTCCCATTTTTGGCTGTAAAAGCATGCATTTTTTGTTATATTCAAGTGAAAATGTGGTGTTTGATGCTTAAATCACCAGTAAACTAGCTTGATTATCTCAGAAACTTTGCTGGGTTCTCTTCTTTGACCAAAAAGACTGCAACTTTCTTCGAAAAGAAAAGTTGGGTTTTTGAAAAATTTGAATTTGGTGTTTTGACAGCGGAGTTTATCGAGGATTGGGAATTGTATTCAGGTGCAGAGTGAGGAAATGGGATCAGAAGGACCAAAGAGAGTGGTGGTTCATGTGAGTGGGTTCAAGAAGTTCCAGGGGGTTGCTGAGAATCCCACAGAGAGTATAGTTAGCAATCTGGGGGCGTTTGTTGAGAAGAGAGGGTTGTCTGCTGGTCTTAAACTTGGCAACTGTGATGTTCTTGAAACAGCAGGAGACGGCGCGCGCCCCGCTCTTTACAAGGCCATGGAATCGGGGATTTCAGCAACCGGTTCTAACGGCAATGAACAAGTTGTATGGGTGAGTGTCTCCTTTAGAGTTGCAAAATTTTGTTTTGTTTTCAGGGTTTGAATTGCTAGAAACGAAAGAAGCATCCACATTGTTTTGGCTAGTGAATAGTGTTGTTCTAAATTTGAAAAAAAGTTATTGTTCTAACTTGCACTATAATTTCATGCATCTATTGACTTACAAGGTCCCCTTTTGCTTCATGGTTCATCATGTTACCCTTGATTACTACTGTGAGGACTGACAAGACATTTTGATCACTGATTGCTTAGTTGATCTTGTGAAACACACAACGCACTATCTTGGTTCCTAACTTGCCATAAACTTTTTGTGTCTCACTAGAGGCTTCTTGTCAGGTTTTGTTGCTTTGCAGACAAACGTTTTCATGAATTTGTGTGAACAGATTCCAATAGACATTTTTATGCAGAAACATAAGTTATCGGCAGTCTTCTGTATGTTGTTATAATAGTTTTACTTTCATTACTTCTTCAGCTTCACCTGGGGGTGAATAGTGGGGCTGTAAGATTTTCTGTTGAGCGGCAAGCAGTAAATGAAGCCACTTTCCGCTGTCCAGATGAGTTAGGATGGCAACCTCAGGTGAGTCTGATTCTTCCTATTTTAATGGTGTTTCTTTATTTTACTTTACCAGGGTTCCTATTATCTTGAATTTGTTGAACTTAGTTTTCTTTTATTTCTCTTCTTCCAGCAACGACTAATAGTCCCTGAGGATGGAGGAATTACACGAGCAAGAGAGGTATTTGTATATTCTATTTGCAATACTGTATTTATATATTCGTAAAACACAATTTATCGTTTTATAGAACTATGATATGCTGTCAGTGTCGGGTACCAAATACTTAGGGTCGGAGTTCAATGTATAGTTTTCACTTTGTGCTGAGTTAACATTTTGCAGAATTGCTGCGTTTTCTTATATAAGCAACCGAGGGAAAGGCTTCAAGCCTTCAATGTTGCAGGGTTTGGCATTGGTTTACGTGGAATGCAATGATAATGTCACATATTGGTGTGCTTAGTTTCCCAATCAATAAATTGTTAGATGAGTTGTGGACAAAGTCTCATGATCGATTCTTATTAATTCTAATTGAAACTGAAAGGGGAACTGCTGCTTAGGATGTTTTGTTACATATAAACAAATTAATGGTCCGTCTTGTTTTAAGTTTTGATTGAATCACTTATACTGGACGTGGCATAATGTGTCGCCATCCAAGAAACTATTTATCATGCTCATGTAGTCCTCTCTTCCCCCTTCTCTCTCGCGTGTCTAACTTTTCCGCCATTTGGTTCTTGAAGACATGTTGCTCGATCGAGGCAATCCTTAAGATCTTGAAGAATCGAGGATATGATGTGGCAATATCAGATGATGCTGGACGTTTCGTGTGCAATTATGTCTACTATCATTCCCTCCGTTTTGCAGAAGAAAAGGGTCACAAATCTTTATTTGTCCACGTCCCTCTCTTTTCCAGAATCGATGAAGAAACTCAGATGCGCTTTGTGGCCTCCCTCTTGGAGGCCATTGCAGCTACATGTTAGTGATGTGAAAGCTGCTTGTGTTTTTTGCCATTTGCTGCTAAATGTAAATCAATGGTGTCAAGATCATTATAATTGTAGAACAGTTTGTATGGACTTGTTTGCTGTTTTGTTTTTGGTGAGGAAAATGGCTCTCCTATTATCCGGGAGGCGGCGTCGTCAATGTATGAGAATGTTCATCTCTGTCTTGTGATGGTTCGAAGATTTGCTCGCACTTTTTTCTACTTCTTCCTTTCTCCAAATATTTCATGGGTGTTCATTTGCATATTTCAAGTTGGATTGAAATGAGAAATATTAATTTCAACTTTTCAAGTGGTTGTGGCTGGAAGAAAAGTGTCTTGTAGGAATCAAATTAATAAAGTGCAATTTGCAAGCAAAGCAAAGTATTAAAAATGTGTTGTTTGGGCTTCTTTACAAGTTTTTAGGTCAGAGAATGTCTGTATGCAAACCAATATTATAAAAAACACAGCCCGAGACGCGCCTAGGCGGCTTTTGAGATGGGGCAGGGGTGAAAACGTCTCTATTCAATGAGAGTAGGCGAAAACTCGCCTAGACGTGGTTGAGGCGTGCCAAGACAGCTGAAATCCTTGCTTCAAATTTTCTACGGACCTCTGGAAGTCGAAGGTTGGGCCTCTGAGGCTCTTCCCTCTGGGTTTTTTTTTTCTGTTGCAGTGGTGGAGTCTTCGAGAAGAAGACAACCGCGAAGAAAAAGAAAAAACAATTTTTGAAAGACTTGGCCCAAAACGACATCGATTTCTCTTTTTGATATAATAGTTTGCAATATTGATTGTTTAGAATATTGTCAATTTCACTCTTAGCAGTCGTTTAAAACATGGCAGAAAATACGACAGAACGACAGAGAGGGTAATGAATTTGGTCAATGATTAATACGAACCCGAGAATATTGGACATATCAAATGTTGTCAGTTTCACTTCGGAGAGGCGCATGGCCAATGCGGATTACTAGGTTACTGTCTTCCGTACGTTTCAGTACAAACTTTAACGTAGCCACAGCTTCATCAACCTCGTCATCTCTGCGTTTGAACTCGTACTTTGAACCCAGTGCTCGTGACCTTGTATACTCCAACAACCTAAAAATCGATGGTTTGATTAAATCCGGGGACTTGAACACTGCCCTCAAACTGTTCGATGAAATGCCTGTATACGATGTTGTTACATATAACATGCTTATTTCTGGGCACGGCCGACATGGGTTTCCGGAACAGGCTTTTCACTTCTACGCTGAAATGGTTTCACAAGGAATTAGAGAAAGTGCGTCGACGTTTTCGGCGGTTTTGGGTGTTTGTAACGACGCAGGGTTTTGTAGAGAAGGAATGCAAGTTCATTGCAGGGTTGTCTCACTTGGGTTCGGCTTGAATTTGTATGTGGGGAGCTCCCTTGTGGATCTTTATTTGCATATGGGACTAGATAATGTAGCTTTGAAGATGTTTGATGAATTGCCGGACCGAAACTTAGCTGTTTGGAATTTGTTGTTACGTGGGTTTTGTGAACTTGGTCTGTTGGATGAGCTATTTGGTGTGTTTTCCAAGATGGAATTGGATGGTGTGGATCCAAATGGGCTTACTTATTGTTATTTGATCCGCGGATGTAGTAATGGGAGGCTCTTGGATGAAGGAAAGCAGCTACATTGCCGCATTGTTAAGGACGGATGGGTGGAATCGAATGTATTTGTTGCGAATGCTCTGGTGGATTTGTACTCTGCTTGTGGGAGCTTGATTGATGCAAAAGAAGCATTTGAAGCTATTCAAATGGAGGATGTGATTTCATGGAATTCAATTATCTGGGTCTGCGCAGAAAATGGTTTGCTGCTTGATGCTCTTAAGTTATTTGTTGAGATGCAGTTTTGGGAGAAGAGGCCATCGATTCGTTCGTTTGTAGGGTTTTTGAATTTAGCGAGTAGGACTGAGAATATTGAACTTGGAAAGCAGATGCACTCTTATGTTTTGAAGTCGGGTTTTGGTCACGGTGGGAGTGTTCATGTTCAATCTGCTCTAATAGATATGTACGGGAAATGCGTTGACATCGAAAGTTCTGTGTCCATTTATGAAAGTGTTGGTGAGAAAACGTTGGTGTCTTGTAATTCTTTGATGACCTCTTTGTTGCATTGCGGTTTTATTGAGGATGTGGTGGAAATGTTTGGTTTGATGGTTGATGAGGGAATTGGAATTGATGAAGTTACTCTATCCACGACCCTGAAAGCCTTATCGATATCTGCTTTAGCAAGTTTGGGCAGCTGCAAATTGGTACACTGTTGTGCAATAAAATCAGGTTTTGAATCTGATATTGCGGTTTCGTGTTCACTAATCGATGCCTATGCAAGGTGTGGCCATGTCAAGCTTTCTCGACAAGTTTTCAAACAATTACCTTCACTGAATGTCATTTGTTTTACGTCGATAATCCATGGATATGCACGAAATGGAATGGGAAGTGAAGGTCTTGATTTGCTTCAAGAAATGATCTTAAAGGGTCTGAAACCTGATAAAGTGACAATCTTGGGTGTGTTAAGTGGGTGCAACCATTCAGGACTGGTCAAAGAAGCAAGATTTGTGTTTGATTCAATGAAAAAACTATATGATATTTCTCCGGACAGAAAGCATTTTTGGTGTATGGTTGATCTCTTAGGCCGGGCGGGTATGCTAGAGGAAGCTGAAGACTTGCTGCGGCAGGCACCAGTTAATGGGGACTGTGTGATGTGGAGCTCGTTGTTGCGTAGTTGTAGGGTACACAAGAACGAAATCGTCGGAAGACGAGCGGTAAAAACTTTGTTGTTGGAGCTTGATGTCGAAGATCCTGAGATTTGGTTGCAAGCTTCAAACTTTTATTCTGAAATTGGAGAGTTTGACACTGCAATGCAAATCAGGGAAATTGCAATAGCAAGGAAAGTGAAATGGGAGATGGGTCACAGTTTGATCGAGGTAAACAGTCACCATCACCACTAGCATCTTGAAATGATGAAACCACCTGATCGGATTCTTCATTGACCCCACTGTGGGTCCGTATGGAGAAAATCTTGGCCAGGGGTTCCATAGACCGCCTCTCACGAAAACACGAGATCCCTTGTATTTTAATCCCACTCGACTCCACTTGACTCAACAGGATCCCACATAGTGTGAGAGTTGTCCTAATCAAGTAGTCTTACGGGAATTCTCTCCAGTCTCCACTGCATGATGCTTTCAGCTAAATTTTCACCTGGCCGGCCCCTGCTCATGAGGTTTACATCTTCTCAATAAAAATATGCTTCTATGTTTGGTCTAACTAACTCGTTGACCTTTTCTTTTGCTTTTCTTACAAAAAACGTTTTAGATTTTGTTGTACGGCAGACTGCAGCTGTACATCCAATCATTTTATTTCAACCTTTGAAAATTCAAATTGTCCTTAAAAATTAGCTCGATTTATCCGTAAAGTATTGCACTTTGCTGATTTACCTTTACTTTCCTTTTATCCTGAAACAAATCCCAGAGTGAAACACTATTTCTGGTTCATTTTGTTCACTGATTTAAGAGTAAAGCAAACAACAAAGATTTTCCCTTGCTTTAAGTGTGGGCTTGTAGAAAATGTAACATCTTCATCTACTTTCAAGCCAAGCCATGTTAAACCAGAGAGCCCTTTGGATTTCTTAAACTAATCTGTACGTATAAATGGTAACCCATTGTTTGTTGAAATTATACGAATCGACTAACCTTGCAAAACAACAGAAAAGACAAGCATGGATAATCTCTTTGTGGTTTTTGTTTTTGGTATGCTGATAGCGGTTTTTGGAGTTGCAGGAAACATGGTGTGTGACAATATGAGCATGCTTCATGAGCTTGAAAGCTTTAACATAGAAGAAGACAATGAGCTGAATGTTTTCGACATCCCGACATGGAAAAGTGAACGTGGTATCAAGACTCTTGTTAACGTGGATAGCTTTGGCGCAGCTGGAGATGGAGTTTCTGATGATACTCAGGTGACTCTTTTTTTTGTCATTCAAATGCACTTCATTTGTTGAATAATTAAACTCACTTTTAAATACTAGATTTTGCCAAAATATTGAGACTCAACTTTTGATACCAATAAACTGAAAGATTATTAATTATACAACATACTGTGATCAGCAGTTAATTTATTGCAAAAAAGACACGACGATTCACAGCTCTAGCACGTCTGAACTTTGCCAATTTTAACCACGAAAAAAAAATCGTTTACCCAAACTATTTACCATTTTTGTTGACATTTAATTCTTTTACAATACCATTATTCTTAGGCTTTCCAGAAAGCCTGGGGTATTGCTTGCAATACAACAAATGCAGTTTTCTTGGTACCCCAAGGACGCCATTATCTAGTGAATGCTACAAAATTTCAAGGGCCATGTGCGGATAACTTGATCATCCAGGTAAAACCTTTCTTGATTTTTTTGAAAGTTAGCTCTTTATAATCCATCTCCATTCTAACCATCAATGATAACTCTTTATATTCCGTCTCTCTATAGCTCTACAATGTTATGAAATGTTCTTGTTTGTAAATGGTACGACTAATGCACAGATTGAAGGAACTATAGTAGCACCAGATGAGCCTAGTAAATGGGATCCGAATTTTCCACGAACATGGCTTGATTTCACTAAACTGAATGGAGTCCTTTTCCAAGGGCATGGCGTTATTGACGGCTCAGGCAGTAAATGGTGGGCCGCATCCTGCAAAACGAACAAGACAAATGTAAATCTTAGCATTTTATCATTTCTACTGTATCCAAATACTTAAATTTAGACCATTTGGTATTGGATATTGATTTACCTGGATATTGATTTACCTCTCTGTCTCTTTCTTTTTCTACAGCCTTGCAGAGGGGCACCAACTGTACGTACCTTTCCCTCTGATCCAAAAATGAATTTATTCAAATGATATGGACCAGGATCACTGGATAGAATTTAAGTTGAGTTTTTATTGCAGGCATTTACTATTGATAAAAGCTCAGCTATAAAGGTAAAAGGCATCACCATCAAGAACGCCCAACAGATGAATTTTGTCATCTCTCAGTGTGACGCGGTGCGAGTTAATGCAGTACAAGTCTCGGCTCCAGGAGACAGTCCCAACACTGATGGAATCCATATCACAGCGTCTACTAATGTGATTCTCCAAGACTGCAAAATTGGAACAGGTTCTCAAACTTTCTTCAATATCATGTCTCATATCACTTTTCATAATCCAAAAGAAGGAACTGGGATGGAAACAAGACTAAATTGGTTATATGAACAAAGAATATCATAAATTAACCTTTGATTGGATACGAAGGAAACAATTGAGTACTCTTGAAAGGCGCACAATCACATGACACATTGTGTTTCCTGTTGATTCAGGTGATGATTGCGTCTCAATTGTCAATGGTACCTCTGGAATTAAGATGAAAAGAATCTTTTGCGGACCAGGACATGGAATCAGGTATCATCTACTTTTGTTGTAGACTAATCCTATTGTTTGTATCTCATGTAGTCATGTCTCCCAAAAGAGATACGTAGCAGGCTACTTAAATTGTTGTTCTCATTATCTTTGTTGGCATGAAATTCTGAAAATTAGCATCGGAAGTCTTGGGAAGGATAACTCCACTGCCATGGTCACAAAAGTGGTCTTGGATACGGCATACCTCAGGGAGACAACCAATGGCCTCAGGATTAAGACTTGGCAGGTTTTTAATCTATTAATTGGATTTCTTTGTTTTATTTTTCGGGTTGCAGATGGATTTCCCCTATGTTAACATTCACTGTTTGCATTTGCATATAGGGCGGTTCTGGTTATGTTCGTGGAGTCCGTTTCCAGAATGTGAAGATGGAAAATGTATCAAACCCGATAATCATAGATCAGTTTTACTGTGATTCCCCCAAAACTTGTCAAAATCTGGTAATGCTCCAAATCTCTTCTTTCCTTCACTGCTGATTTCTCATCCATTTGACTCTGATTGTAGTTTAAACTCCCCAACACTTAGCTTAAATCAATCATAACCAGAACCCTGTCAAATTTCTGTTAATTGTGAATGTATTGCTTTTCTTTGTCATGACATTCCAGACATCAGCGGTGCAAATAACCCAAGTCATGTACAAGAACATTTATGGAACCACAAAGAGTGCGAAGGCCATGAAATTTGCCTGCAGTGACACAGTTCCATGCAGGAACATAGTTCTGACTGACGTCAACTTAGAGAAGGAGGATGGCCAAGTGGAAACATACTGCAACTCTGCGCAAGGCTTCGGGTATGGCATTGTGCATCCTTCTGCAGAATGTCTGAATTCCCATGACAAAGACTCCACGATCAACGGTCAGACATCTGAATCTGAGCTTGCAGATCTGACTACAGCGGATATTGTGCACACTGAGCTATGATTTGGTTCCCTATATGCACATAACTAAATAACTGTTTGATAGTATACTGAACAGGGTAATGAGCCTGTAGAGTGCTCTCTAGTAATGTAAAGGATTATTGGAGGGGCAAAAGGATCCTCTCCGGATCCCTTCCTCCTAATCCACCAAGTCCGGGGATCCGGGCCATTAAAATTTGATCAACAGCTACAAACAGGGGCATACTTTAAAAGTTACAATAACTTTAGCCATTAGATTAAATTTCAATGGTCTGGATCCCCGAACTTGGTGGACTAGGAGGAAAGGATCCGGAGGATCCCTTTCCATAGGAGGGAGGTTTAAGGGGCAGTTGCGCAGAATATTATTATATAGAATTATAGTTATAAAATTGATCACTCTTTTGTTAAAGATACTGACGCATTGAAAAAACCGCACTTCCACTCTTTATTTTTCGACTTTGATTTCATTTATTGACATGATTGATCATTTGAGGTGTATAATTGTACTTCAGAGGAGACTTTGTCCAAAGTTTGACTCTCAATACCTAAATCTAAGCGATTAAGGATTAACCAATCCGAGACTAGAAACTAAAGAAGTTCAAATTTGCACCTTGCCCCTGGGCCTATACCAAATTTCAGGGATAATCAAATCCCCGTTCCTCAGCCTTGCCCATTATTATCACTATATTCAGAAATGGTATGAACTATGAAATGTGTTTCGTTTTTGGAATAGGGACAATTAGAAAGTTAATTTGCAGACAAGGACGATTGAGGACCACTCGGATATTCGAATCCGATCCAACAGAAGTTCTCATTTGTTAATTGGCAAGATGACATTCAGAACCCAACAACTACAACCAAAAGCTTATTCTGCAGCAATGAAACGACATGAAAAGTAGAAGCTGTGTGCAATAAACAATCACTGACTGGTTGATGAAAGTATTGGGATCCTTCTGCCGACATATTTGATGAAATTTTATACAATTACTTGGTGTCATATGGTGATTGATTGAAGAAAAGCAAGCAATTCTAAACTGTGTTTTTTTTTTTTTGTCCTCTATTCATTTATTTATTTATTTTTTGTAATCTACACTTATTTCATTTGTATTCACGTTCCATACTCTCATATAACAATATGTATGAGCAGTTAAGTTGAATTTATTCAATATAAATGAACTATACATTGTAAAAAAAAGTCTAATCACGCAAACGTTAATAAAGCGCGAGCCAAGAGACTAGTCATTAGTAGTTATTAGTACTAAAGAAGAGGCAATGGCCCATGGAAGATTTTGCATCTTGAGGTTGGATGAGGTTGGACCTATTGTATGATGATTAGAAAACAAAACGCCCGAAATTCCAAATGTGGATGAAAAGGGGCCACCGAGAATATGACTAATTTGTAATATCAACTACCACTAGCCAGTGGTTGAGTCGTGTCATATATATATGTATATTCGTTTGGTTGGTCCTCCTCACTTCGGATGGTTGGGTCCATTCTAATAATGCTAGGCAGCAAGCAGAGCACAGCTAGGGTTGCAACAAAACTTATAAGGATGTATAGGCTGTATGTATCGATTATGGTTAGGGTTTTAAAAAATATAATATTAGATTGAACACATAGACAACTCTCTGCAATTTAAGTAGTCACAAGAAATGGCCACCTAGTACAAAACAACAAATATGGATGTGTATAAATTTCTTAGATTCACAATTTTCATACACACAGATGTGCATACATCACTGGAATTCGCAAGATGGATCAAGAAACAACAGACGCACGATTTTTTGTTATGTTTTTATAATTTCTAGTCGCATTGTTGCCATTTATTAATGCAGTAATGAGATTCTGGAATTTTTGAAAGCAGCAAAACTATACCATGCATGCTCATTGACCGCACAGAAGAGTCGAGAAACTTGGTTTTAACTTAATTTTAAGGAATAAACTATATTTATTGTTTAGTTTTTACCATTCAGTTTTTTTTTTAAGAAAAACTAATGAAAATGACTTAAAAACTTTGAGTTTTAACGATAAGGACAAAATAAAGGGTAAAGTGAATAGTATCATGATTGATTTTTTAGTGTAAAAATGTGATTTTTCATTAAAGTAAACAGTACACGGAGTTTTTCGTTAATTTTTTTTTTTTTTTTTTAATTATCGTTTAGTTTTCTTTTTTGCTTTAACACTGATCGGCTTTATTGCAGCTTTCATATTTTAACAGCCATGAACATTCTTAGATCGGTCGTACTGATGGTACTTACAACATGCCTGAATTCTGATGCATTTCCAGATTACACAACAGGAATGCACATGTGCAAACACAGTAGTCTTGTCCATTGTTCACTATCAATATCATAACCCTATTTGCAAACACAGAAGTGAATTTCCAACACCCATTTCTAATTTCTCCTATTGCGGCACCCATGTTTATTTATGAATTTCGAATTACATCAATCATAAGGAGAATTCAGTGAACACAAATAAATAAATATGTGAATAATAAGAAAAAAGAATATGTGAAAATCATTTCCTTCCAATATATTATTAATTCTAAATGAAATGTTTACGTGGTTTAAATATCCACGGAAACATATATATATATATATATATATATATTTTTTTTTTATGTATATACGATTACTTGAGTACAATATATACGTGCCTTTGATTAAGGGTCTTGTGGCTTGGCATGCATGCATTAGATGCTAAGTCAGAGTGGGGGAAGAAGCAACAGAGAAAAGTCTCTGGGATCTTGTCCCCAAAGAAACAATGGTGGTATGGGGGGAACTTCATCAGCGGCTGTCTAAATCAATCCGTGATTGTGGCTACAATAAGGGTTTTTTTTTTCTTCTTGTAGGCCATAATAAACCAAGGGTTTCAAAGGCATACAAACAAAGAGGTACGTCGGGACAAAGGCACTTTTGTCTTCGGTAAATATTTTAAGAATTTATTGAGATCATGGACATAATCCAAACTGGAAATATATGTGTGTGTGTGTATTCACATGCTTAACAATGCCCACCATCCATACCTATAACATCATAAGCATTCAGCAGGGCCTACCGGCCTAGTGGTGGCAGCAACAACAAAGAGAAAACCCCGATGGGGAAAGTTTTTGTAATTATTTCATTAATCATTATCGTAATTCATATGATATATATACAGGTAGAGCTAGCTAGCCAGCTCCAAATCTTAGAAAGATCCGTGACCCTTTGCTTACAAGTTAAATTGAATCTGGTGATTGCTATCTGTAGGACCTATTCGATTACTGTTGCACATTATGCAACTAGCATGTAATTTCGATGGTGATGTTACTGATGTTGAAGTTTGTACAGAGACACATTTTGCCCCTTTTTTTAACGGTCATATTTATCTATATTTTTATATCATGATCATAATTAACTGTGTGTTGCTGATTAATGCTTGTAAATTGTACATCAGTACTATTGGCCTCCGAAACCCACCAGCTCCAAAATATAAAATCAAACATGAAGCTTCCGAGTTCAAACGGGCAGCAAAACATAATTTATGTGATGCGAAAAAGTGCTTTTTGATCATCTCATATTATTTGTCTTAGGTAATACTAGGTAGACTAAACTTGCAAACAAAATAATGTGTCATCAATAAGAAATAAATATGTTAATTAACACTTAAGTAATAATCCAATCATTAACTTCCATGTCATTTAATTTACAAAATTTAATTAAAAATTTAATCTTCCTAGCATTAACTTTTGTCTTCAAGCCACAATGGTGAAAATTAATCTTTAATGAAAGTAATATAATATAATAAAATTAGGTGTTGCATGAAAACTTTCATGTGGCGTTATGCATGAAATTTTTGATGCGTTGGTGAATGATCTAAACATTTTCTCAAAATTAATAATTAATCGAAAAGAAGGAAATGAAACCTTAATCAATATCTGGCTGCGCATGGAGATGGAGATCACGAGAGGACTCAAAGTTCACGAGAACATGAAATTTAATGTAAACACAAAAGGACGGCTAATCAAGAAGGTCTTCGAGGTCGTACTTCCAAGTGTCTATATCTTATTCACTCATAGTTGTCACAGAAATTACAAAAGAAACAAATATATATATTGCCATGCATGCAAAACGAGCCAAAAATTGCGATTAAAAAGTTACAATTCGTTGCATATATTTGCATTATTTATACATATCATATATATATATATATATATATATATGATATGGACTGATATGCATAGACCTGCACCTGCACTGCAGCCAACAAATTAAGAGCAATATAGTTTTGTGTGCGAGAATCAATTGATATTTGTCGAGAACAAAAGGAAAACTATTAACTATGCATGACAGCACAAAAATTTTAACGGTTTTCTGTGCAAATCATGCTACAAGATGATCATAAATTATTGTTTCCATAATTTTGAATTCACATTTCTTCCCCCGCAACATCGCTTGTATAAAATACTAAAGTACGAAAGTGAACAAATCACATAATTCATCATCCATATTCTTATTATCTTATCATTATTCTTTGGATCATTTTGGTTCCGTTCTTTAATCAACTTAATTATTAGACTGAAACCTTATTTATTTAAATATTTTGATCAAGGTCCTTAACATTATTTAAGTGATTTAACTCATGCATTTATGCATTTAATGTCCCACAAATTATGAAATTTAAACAAATTCAAATAATATTTTTAAAATATAATAAATACTTTAAAATAAATATTAGAATAATATTGTTCTTCACAAAATTATAGCAAAGAAAATAATGTACCCACATAATTATTAACGTACTTTAAAAATATATTTTAAAACATAAAATAAATACATATAATTTGCATGGGTACATTTAGTAAAATTAAAAATGGGTACAAATACAAATAAAACTTAAAAAATATGGGCACAAAAAGAAATTAATATATGGGTACAAATTAAAAGTGAAAAGAAAATTGGTACAAATTAAAAAAGGGTTGCAAATTAAAAATCGGTACAAAATAAAAATAAAAATATATGATAAAATGTAACATCCCACATCGCATAGGGGAGTGGATCATGTAAGTCTTATATGTATATTATCATCCCTACTTAGCACGAGGCCTTTTGGGAGCTCATTGGTTTCGGGTTCCATCGGAACTCCGAAGTTAAGTGAGTAGTGCGCGAGAGCACTCCCATGATGGGTGACCCACTGGGAAGAGTTTATAGAAACAAAACTGTGAGGGCATGGGCAGGGCCCAAAGTGGATAATATCGTGTTACGGAGGAGTTGAGCCTAGGATGTGGTGGGGGCCTGGGGCGCGATGTGACAATTTGGTATTAGAGCTAATCCCTGGCCGGATGTGTGCCGACGAGTACGTCAGGCCACTAAGGGGGTGGATTGTAACATCTCACATCGTCCAGGGAAGTGGATCTTGTAAGCCTTATATGTATATTCCTATCTTTACCTAGCACGAGGCTTTTTGGGAGCTCATTGGCTTCGGGTTCCATCGAAACTCTGAAGTTAAGCGGGTGGTGCGCGAGAGCACTCCCATAATGGGTGACCCACTGAGAAGTTCTCGTGTGAGTTCCTAGAAACAAAACCGTGAGGGCCTGGTCGGGGCCCAAATCGAACAATATTGTGCTACGGCAGAGTTGAGTCCGGGATGTGGTGAGGGCTTGGGCCAGGATGTGACATAAAAAATTTAGCCATAAATATAAATATACCAAATGTAACATTGCTAACACTAAATGAATATATTTAGAAATAAAAATATTTTATTATTAAAATAATTAATGATGTTTATTAATTAAGGACCTTGATTTAAAATTAAAAAAAAATGTTTTAATTAACGGAGTAGCAAAAAGAAGGATATGAACCTAATTTCTTCTTATTCTTTTTTTTATTGTTTTGGGTACCAATAAATCCTAGCAAGCAAGCATAATGCATGAGAGAGGAAGAGACCAATTTTGGATGGAAATCTTAAAGGGGAAAGGGACGGGCAAGGAAGAATAGGTCGAGGAGTTGTGGGTGATGGAATTGATCGAGGTGTGCATGTTATTGCTAATAGCTTCTCGGCCCTGGCATTTCTGTCAATTCATCAGCCACAGAAATGAGTAATAAAGGATGGGGACGTTCATGGCCTCATGTTTTTCCTCAATTGCTATAGCTAGCTCTATCTGATAAAAAGTTTGAGACACATACACCTAAATAATTCAACCGAAAGCAACAAAAACAGAAATATATATATATATATCTGTAGTATATATCATCATAGTGTTTTATTCCCATAAAATATTCCAACTGCATTCCCATTGTTTTCTAGGAATTAATTATATGAGAGCCATGAAATAGTTCACAACGATGTAAGTTGTAATGCTAGCAAGACTTTAGCATAATTAAGTTAGCTAAAATAAAATGCTTTTTTTATTATTTAAGTTTGAATTTTTCTCTTCGAAAGTTATATAAATTAATTTGAATATCACTTGAATACAAGAAAAAACACTTCACTATATATACATGAACTATGGTAGGAATAAAACAGAAAGAACAAACACGAACATGGTAAGGAAAATAACGTAACATGTCCAACAAAACATACCAACCCATGAATTAAATTTAATAATTACATAAAAAAAAGTTCAAAATTAAAAATCAAATCCAACATATCGAAGAAGAGAAAAGAGAAGGTTTAGCAAGAGATTCTCTCGTACAACTAAGTTTAAACGGTAAATATGTTCAAGAGATGTTCAGCAGACAATAATCTGATCAATTATCGAAACTGATATGCAGTATCTGCACTGTTATACCGCACCACTAAAAACAGACTAAACCCCAATTAGTTCTTAATTATCGTCTCTCAAAGTCATTGCCATCGCATCGCAAGTATTGAACATGCATGTGACTTGAAAGAAACCATTTTGTTTCCCACTGTTCTGTTGACAAATCATTACAAAATAATGGTAGTACAAACTGCAGGCTTGGTACTCTTCTGTTCTTCGTTCAGAATTCCGTATAAACCGAAAGGGCAAAACTATGGGCGCAGTGGGTTTTACATTACTTCATAAAATTAAGGATTCTCTCGCAAATAAGTCTCTCGAATTTTTATTTCTAATTAATGCGCAAAGCACTGTTAAAAAAAATCTATGAACTCGACTGTTATTTCTATTAATTGTTACAACACAGTAAGCGATCAGTATTCATATTGTTTGATTCTCGAAGTAAATTAATATTATCAGTTTTTAGAAGACTATGAAAGCGTAGTGATTTAAATTAAAACTTTCTCCTATTAGATAAACTTGATTATATAAAAATATGAGAAAAATATATATAAGGGTGCAAGCAAGCACCCAATCCTAATCCAACACTTTTTTAACTTAAGTCATGTCAAACAAGCAATATATATAGAAGTGTAAACTAAATTAAATTTCATAAATAAAAAAAATAATTTAAGAGAAATTTGTAGCAGCAAATCCGTTAATTGTTAGCCATAGATGCAAGTTAAGAGGACAAAGCAGAGAAAAAAGAGGGACATGGATCCTCTCCGGATCCATGCATCGTAATTCTAAGGATTCATCAATTCGGATCATTGAAATTTGATCAAACGGTTAAAGTTATTATAACTTTTAAAATAAATCTCTGTTTGTAACCGTTGGATCAAATTTCAATGATCCAGATTGATAGATTCCTGGAATTAAGATGTATAAATCCGGAGAGAATCCATGTCTAAAAAAGAGTAGCCCGTGAAGGTTGCATGTGATCATAAAGTGCTGTTATGGTCAGTGCCGGGGACTTGACACTTAGTCCCACTCACGTGTGTCCTTGGCCTTTACATCCCCCACTCACTCTGCTAGGTTAAATATTTTACTAACCCTTAACTCTATAGGGCTACATGTTATCCAGATAAGGCAGTTGGTTAAATCAGTAAATCTATCACTTTATAATCGAGTTCAAATCTTTACGGGGCAAGTTAAATAGTTTAGAATAGAATATTATCTTGTAAAGAAAATAAAAAGTGGTATAGGTACAAAAGAGCATTATACAGACCAACATAGTTTAGAGCCTTTAAAACAACGTCATCAAAAGAAAAAACAGATAATCGTAAAATGGACACGGTTGATATGAGTGCTCGACACGGTTGATATGTCACGTATATATGATATTATATTAATAAATGGATTCACATATGTACATTGAGATTAAGGTTGTCCCAATACCACTCGGAGGTTGGGAAACAAGTATATGAAGGTCATTCGTGGACATTCCGCATGTTTGGTACATATCATTTTAGTACTCACCAAGTGTTTGATGCATGCTTGCTAGGCATTTATTGATAGCACTTAGCAAGTTGTGTCGATAACACTTGACAAATACTCTCAATAACACTCATTAGATTGCTTCGACAAATGTCGATATTCATTAACATGTGCACAACATGGGTCAATTGACGAAAGCAGGCCAACCAAGTATTTGATGCAATGCCTCAATGAATAAACTGAAATTTGTTTGCACGCTTTGCGCTACGTTGGACCTTTAATAATAGGACTCCCCAAAGTTCAAATCTTGAATCCCCATTGAATACACGTGCTATAACTTGAGTGAATTTGTAACACTACATGACAGTGAGGTTAACCCATCACTTGCCAAAATGAACCATATTAACGTCCAAATAAAGTGTGGTTGGTATTCTTAGCTTGTCATGGTTTCGTCATTATGACTAATTAATTAAGATTTGAACAAGGATTATTTAAATGGACAATTTGTTCACATAAGCATTAAGAAATTGAATGAGTTGCAACAAACAGCTGCAATATTTGGCATGTGAGCCAAAACAAATTACAACTATAATTTTATACCAACCATAATTCACAAAAAAGAAAACATGATAATTAATATAAGAGAAAAAGGAAATAAAAATGAGAATTATATTCATAAATTTATAAATTTATAAATTCCTAAGAGCTTATGTATGTGTCTCTGTCTATATAAACACAGCCACCACATATTTTTTTCTATCTAAACTAAAGCAGTCCTCTCACACAACACACTCTCTGTTTCTTAGCTCTTCCTTTCTCTCTCATCCCTCCTCTATCTCTCTCTCTCTCTCTCTCTCTCTCTCTCTCTCTCTCTCTCTCATCCACAATCCCACATTGTGCAAAAATGAGTGAGTTCAGTTTCAGAAGCATCGCATTCATGCTTGTACTTGCATTTCTGGTTTGGTCGTCAAATTTCGACGCTTGCATGGGGAGAAGAGGGCGACATTGGAGGCAGAACAGAGCATCCTATGCTTCTCTTTCAAAGAAAAAAGGAAAAAGTAGCCATGGCGGCGGCGGGGGCAGCCACCACCACAGTGTTAGTGGATCAAAACCTAAAAGGGCACCATCTCCACCTCAAAACAAGGCACCATTGCCACCTCAAGTTCCCAAGCCAATAGTTGACACTCCACCAAGTTCTCCACAGAAAGGTTCATCCACTTTTAATGTGCTAGATTTTGGTGCTATGGGTGACGGCGGTACCGACGACACCAAGGTTCGTAGTTCCTTTAAGCTCATCATGGTTTTACTCTGTTAGCCAATTAAGGACTAATCAATCATGATCAAGGGTTAATTAAAATATCTTCATAGAAAAAAAAACATTTGAGCTTTGATTAGAAATGTTGCTAGGTTTGTATATGGCTCCTTACCGTTATGGAGTCAATTTTCGCTAACTGCAAATCAGAAATTGACACATATACTGAAGTGACTATTAACAAAATAATGAGGAACGAGAAAATACATGTAAGGAGTCCAGTATTTTCCGCTGCATTTACGAATGTAGCTCATGATATATGAAAATGACAAGGAATTCCAACATGCTTCTAGCCGTAACGTAGATGACAGGTAGCCAATTAATCATTGAGAGAAACAAAATAGTTATTTTGGCAAACGTTTTGCCTTTTTGAATCATTTGCACGTGACTCTTTGGGGTTAATAACTTTACGTGACATGCTTTGGGTTAGATGGTAATTTTATCCAAATTATGAAGAAGCATTGTGATCAGTTTTATTAATTAAAATTTTTCCATTAAGTATACTTTTTGTAAGTTCTACCTATCTATAATTACAATTTAATACAATGATTAAACTCACAGGAGAGGATCCTCGTCGGATTCTCTTTGTGAGAATCCTGAAGATCCTCCAATTACATCCGTTCATCGTACATCATACGGTTAAAAATCATTGTAAATTTTTTTATTTAAAATTGAATATAAACAGTACCTAATAAAAACTGATAGCACGATATACGATGAACGGATGTGATTGAAGGATTTTCGGAATCCTCTATCAACAAACCAAACAGGTGGGGCCCAATGGGCCCACCGAACAAATTTTATTCTCGTTACGGCAGTTGGGTTGTTACGGTTCCAACAATAATTGTATACGGTTCTGCACAACAAACTAGCGCCATTTTCTACGGTTAAAGATTACCAACCGTAATTATTATAGTTTCTGACAGAGGGCTTTTGATACGGTGTGACGCAGGCATTCCAAGCTGCATGGGCCGCTGCTTGTAAAGTTGAGGCATCAAATATCATTGTTCCAGCCGGTTACCAGTTCCTCGTGGGTCCCATCTCATTCTCCGGCCCTTACTGCCAGAAAAACATCCTTTTCCAGGTAAAAATACATATACACACAGTAACAGAGGTAAAAAGTAACAAAATAAGAAGAAAGCAAAGTGTGGGGAAGTGATCTCAATCCAAAGGTTAATGGGAATTACTCGAATTGTGTGGACGACTGTCCTTAGCATTCACTTAATTATGATTTCCGTCTTTTGTCTAATGTACTAATGACGAGGTGAATTATGAATTTCTTAGCTGGATGGTACGATTGTAGCGCCGACGGACTCGGAATCATGGAGCAAAGGTCTGTTCCAATGGCTTGAATTTACAAAGCTAAATGGAATCACAGTACAGGGAAAGGGAGTGATTGATGGAAGAGGCTCATCTTGGTGGCAAGACACTCCTTATGGAGACCCTATAGATGATGATTTCAAACTCATTGTGCCACTAAACAGCTCAGTCCAACAACGCCCGCCAATGCCGGTAATTAAGCTAAACTGCATTGAATTTGAACATGAAATTTCACGATCGTCGAGCTTAATTAAACTAATCATCATCCTGTGAATGAAATCTGTGGCAGATAAGAAGCGAGCTGAGCGGGAAAATGCCAAGCATCAAACCGACGGTAAGGACCACTTGTGTGCCAAAATCTTGAAGCTTATGTGATCTTGAGTCTTGACCTGCAGTTTCAGTAACATGATTTTTGTACTTTTGTTGATTGTACAGGCATTGCGATTTTATGGGAGTTTTAATGTGACGGTCACAGGCATAACGATTCAGAATAGCCCCCAATGCCATCTCAAGTTCGACAACTGCCAGGGAGTTCTGGTCCATGATATGAGCGTCTCGTCCCCTGGGGACAGTCCCAACACAGATGGAATTCACCTCCAAAACTCCCAAAGAGTGCTCATCCACACCACCACTCTTGCTTGCGGTAACTATACATCTTACCCTCCAATATCTACTCTTAGCATGGCGCACTGTGTTTGACTCAAAGATTCCGCACTCGGTTATTATCTCTCTTTGGGGAATTCCATGAGCAATCTTATCCTGCCTGCAGCCTTGTGTATTGGCATCTTCCATCGACAATCCTCGACCACTAAAAGTTTGACACACAACAACAGGCAATCTGCTACATTCCAAGAATCATAGCAACCTCCCATGTGATGCATTGCACACCCAATATCATCATTGGTCTATCCAATTTAGGATTAGGTCTCAATCCCCACTGACAACTCTTGGTTTGTAGTATTCGCAACCCTCAATCGATATTTTGTCATCATCGGATGCCAGAACCACTGCTGAATTCCCTTGCCATTCTCTCCAGTTCAACTTAAAAACGGCCCACATACAACAAACAACAGATAAGAAGGAGAAAATATCAAGCATGTCAGTTCACATCACAATGTGTCCTAAGAACTAACTAAAGACAAATTTAAGCAGAAAATTGCAAACCAACAGACAAGGCATGAAATGGGCACAGACTTAAAACCAAGTCGATTAGTATAACTGTCATGGATTAATATTAAACTAAATTGTTTCAATTCTAATGATTTGTGCAGGAGATGACTGTATTTCCATACAAACTGGATGCACAGATGTATACGTACACAACGTGAACTGTGGACCAGGGCATGGAATCAGCATTGGAAGTTTAGGAAGGGACAACACGAGAGCATGTGTTTCAAACATTACCGTTCGAGACATCATTATGCACAACACAATGAATGGTGTCAGAGTCAAAACATGGCAGGTATGAATTCACCTAAAAGTTTTAACACATCCTTCCTACTGATTGTTAGACTTTAACATACAACTCTCTTCTGCATCAAATAATCAAATGTCGACTGCAAAACAATCTCAGTGATGCTAGAAATGAGTATTAAGAATTGTCTTCTTCATGGGATCTAACGCCACGTCAAATTAGTTTCTAATGCTTGACAACTTACCCTTTTCTTTTACTCATATAACTGAATCCTAAATGTGCAGGGTGGATCAGGCTCTGTTCAGGGAGTGCTGTTCTCAAACATTCAAGTTTCTGAAGTTCAACTCCCTATTGTGATTGACCAATTCTACTGTGACAAAAGCACATGCAAAAACCAAACATCAGCTGTGGCTCTGTCGGGGATCACCTACGAGAGAATAAGAGGAACATACACCGTAAAACCAGTACACTTCGCCTGCAGTGACAGCCTACCTTGCGTAGACGTAACATTGAATGGCATAGACCTGAAGCCATTGCAAGAAAATTATCACATGTACGACCCCTTCTGCTGGCAGACGTTCGGGGAGTTGAGAACCCCGACAGTCCCACCCATTGGTTGTTTACAGCTTGGCAAGCCATCGAGCAACAAAGTTAACTCAGATCACGATGTATGTTGAAATTTTTAGTACCAAGTATACATATGTATATCTGATGACGATGGTGTATTCACTTTGTGTGGTCGGCATGATTTCCTGACCCCTTTCGCACCATCAGCTTGCTTGGTAATTGGTATAGTGTGTGTATAATTTGGCAGTCCTAGTTTTACAGGAATTCTTCATCATCGTTATTAAAGGCTTACATTTATATCCTGAAGTTTTACAAGGTATCATCATTGTATTTTCATCCAAAAAAACATAAATTACAGAACTTCCATTAATTGTCTACACTCTGGTGACTCTACAGCTTAAAAAGCAAGCAGATTTAACATTATGTATGGAAAAAGTACAACCAAGAGAGTCTGCCCTACAACCTATGAGAGAAACTTACATGAAACAGGTGCACCGCCAGTTTGTGATCCTAATCCTATCACACGTTGCAAGGTGGTTTAACTTTTCCGCATGACAACGTAGGTTTGGGATGCCAAAGTAACAATGTACATGTTTCATGTAAGTTCTTCGGGATCGAGATGCATCCCCTTGTCTACAATTCTATCACTAGTGTCTCTCAGTCCATGTAACAGTGATGTAGACACAAGGAGATACCGCGGTGACGCTGACACATCAGAATTTCCCCCAAATAACAGAGTAACACACATATACCATTCAACAGAAAATAACAGAAGGAGATTAATTCTAGTAATTGAATTTCAAACAGATTAGGGATTAAAATTGAAATCCAGATCAGTCTTTAAGATACATACTACAGATGGCACAATAAGTAGATTAATTAGTGCAAAATAAGAAAATTAATTACCATTTATAACAGCAGATTCAAGCATGAAATCCCATCCGTGCATACTTACAATTTCATAAATCATATGAAATACAAAGAAATTTATCACAAGAAGTTTGAAACCGCACCGTTTTCGTCCTTTCCCTGGATTCTGATTTCATTTCTGTAATCTGAAATTCTGGATGCGCGCACCATGCTTGCGAATTGCAATGGCAGTTTTACCTCTAGGGCTTGGCGCCAAAAACGACGCCGCAGGAGGAGCTTTGACGAAACGCACCGTCTCGCTGTTCGCGCCTTATCTTATCCCATCCAAATATCTCATCCTTAACCTCCCAAATCCAAAGTCCAAAGCTTTGGCCATTTTTCCGGTTTTCCTTCAATGGCAGAGAGCTCAGAGAAGGACCTCATGACCACCGCGAGTAGGAGGGTGGTCTCCATCGCCAACCACCTCAGTCCGGCCCATCCATCTCCCATCTCGCCCGCAGTTTCTCTATCCAACGCCTCCATGAACGACAGCTACCACCGCACCCACGGCGAGGTCTCGACTCACCAAGTTGTTTGGAAAAATGCTCACGACGAGTCTGGCGAAGAATTCACCGACATTATTTACGAGAAATCCGTCGGCGAAGCCATTGCAAAGGTCAGGCTCCTCAGGTTGGTTTTGATTAATGAGTCCTAATTACTGAGTCCAATTTGGAGATAATGAGATTTGATGTGTCTAAATCTCGCGCTTTCTGTAGATTACGATTAATAGGCCGGAGAGAAGAAACGCGTTTCGGCCGCAGACGGTTAAGGAGCTCATTCGCGCGTTTAACGATGCCAGGGACGACGGCTCCATAGGCGTCGTCATTCTTACCGGGAAGGTACCTCCTTAACTTACCTTCTTTTAGTTCTCTGACTTCTAATTGAGTTCTGAGAAAAAATGGACAGGAAATGAAATTTACTAATCTGCAGCAAATTTAAAAGCTTTCTACCGGCTGCAATGGTGGAAAGCAATCATGCCTATGCATCCTGATGCGGGTTTGTTCCCAACGATTCCCCGCGGGGAACAACTAGCTAGTAATATGATGCAAAGATGTCAACCTTACTCTGTTTTGTTGGCAATTTGATGCTTTCTACCGGCTGCAATGGCGGAAAGCAATCATGCCTATGCATCCTGATGCTATTTGAACCCAACGATTTCCTCCCCACAACCCCCCCCAAAACCCCGCGCGCGGGGGAACAACTAGCTAGTAATATGATGCAAAGATGTCAGCTTTACTCTGTTTTGTTGGCAATTTGATGTTTTCAGGGAACCAAGGCATTCTGCAGTGGTGGTGATCAGGCTTTGAGAGGCAAAGATGGATATTCTGATTATGAAGATTTTGGTCGTCTTAATGTTTTGGATTTGCAGGTATATATATTAATATTTTTATTTTTGTATGATTCTGTAACATTTTATATGTTAATACTGGGCAGTGAATGAATAATTGTTCTTGCTGTTATATAATTCAGGTCCAGATTCGACGTCTTCCAAAGCCAGTAATAGCCATGGTATGCTCTTGTTAACCTATTTTGCATTAAGCCTTTGTTGTTGGACAGTTGGAAAGCAGTGAAACTTAAACTTTGCTAGTTCTCGAAAACTTTGCCTCCACCCCAAATTAGTGAATGCATGATCTGTTGTCAATGTTAAATGGTTTATCAGGTGGCTGGTTATGCAGTTGGGGGAGGACATGTATTACACATGGTCTGTGATCTAACCATTGCAGCAGACAATGCTATTTTTGGTCAGACTGGTCCTAAGGTACTCGTATCATATACCTTTATTCTGGTTAGTTACAAAGTTTTAATTTTGGTTAGGGTGCTAAACTAATGAAACTTACAAACTTGCTTTTCATTTCATCTTCAATCTAAAGAATGGGTGAGAGCAGCATGCTAACATACAGAAACCTCACAACTTGTAAATTTGACAGGTTGGAAGCTTTGATGCTGGTTATGGGAGTTCAATCATGTCCCGTTTGGTAAGAATCGATTCAAGTTGATTTATGTTATGCAAATACTTGTTTCAAATTACCCTCACTTGGTATGTGGTGGACTACCTTTAATGAATGGCTTTGGTTAATCAGGTAGGGCCTAAAAAAGCACGAGAAATGTGGTTTATGGCAAGGTTTTACACAGCCGCTGAAGCTGAGAAAATGGGACTTGTTAACACTGTTGTACCAGTAAGTTTACTCCCAATGCGACACAGATCTCATCATATGGTGTATGTCTTATCTTATGTAGTATAAATTGAATACAAATGGCTTTTTCCTAAAAAATTAGCCTTATTTCACTCAAAGTTCGCAGAAGATAGCATCTTCACTGTTTTATACTGTTATCCAGCTGGAGAGTTTAGAGCAAGAAACGGTTAAATGGTGTCGAGAAATGCTAAGAAACAGCCCAACTGCACTTCGGGTGCTGAAATCTGCTCTTAATGCAGTTGACGACGGTCATGCTGGACTACAGGTACCTTCAGTTATCATGTGTATTTCTAGAGATTCCGCACTCTTATTCATGTATCCGTTTGCTAACTACTTTGCCAATGTTTCCAATGCAGCAACTTGCTGGAGATGCCACACTCTTATTCTATGGCACTGAGGAAGGGAATGAAGGGAAGACGGCTTATATGCAACACAGGCGTCCGGATTTCTCAAAGTTTCCCAGGAGACCTTAATGCTGAGCAGTTTCCCAGCAGAATTGGACCCCTTGGCCACTTGTTCGTTTGCTTTTCCTCCCTTTCCCCCCTTTTCGGATAAATGCTTTGGTTTTGAAGCTCCGACGTTGGTGGAGAGGAGTTCAAATAATGCCCTGCTGCCATTGTTTTGAGTTAATAGTTTGACTGGTTTTTTTAGACTCCAGAAAAGTAATTTGTTCAAAACTCTTGCTCATAGTGAGATTTCTACTCTTCCAATTGCATCTTTGGAAGTTCGGTTATGCATTTTCTGGCGATAGTTTAAACTACTCTTCTAGTTGCATTTTTGGGTAATTCAAATTCGAGTGTTAGCTAGCCTAACCCACGTAAACATTTAACTACTATATTTTGGTTGAAAGGAAATTTTTAACTTTCTAATTTCTATTGCGGTTATTGACGAAAATGAAAATAAAGGAGGAGAAATGGAGAACATAAATCAAACTTTCAAAGACACAAGTGACAAAATGCATATCGAGAAGTGTATATGATATCTTTTTTAGAAGCATTGTACAACACTTTTCCCACTCAAAAGCCTTTTTTATTTTTCACTATTTTATTATTTTCCCTTGCATATTCTTAGATGAAAATAATGAACCTTCTCAAATAAATACAAATAATAATAGACAAAAAAAAACTTTGTTCTTGCAAAATAAGAAGGAAAAAGAAAAAAAAAACTTATGAACTTCGGAGTGAATCTTACTGGGCTTATAGCTTCAAGAAAGCCCAGTAAAGTAACGACCCAAAACTCCTCCCGCTTCAAGCTGACGTGGCAACCTTCCTCCGCCTGCTCAAGCAAACTCCCCCGAGTTCGCATTGCTCCCACTCCACCTCGATTCAGAAAACTCTGCTTCGGAATCACGTCCTCGACCGAACTCCAATTCGACTTCCCCACCCCCCAATTCGCTACCAGAAAACCCTAAATTATGAGAAAACACAGCTCCTAAAACTGTAGAAGCCATGAGCGGGAACGAGTTCCGCTTCTTCTTGTCCTGCGACATCAACCTCCCAGTAACCTTCCGGATCGAACTGCTAGAAGGAGCCTTGCCTCCCTCCAAGTCCCCTAGCTCCGGTACATTTTCTCACTCAATTTTCTGTTTGGTTCCCGATAAAATATTTTTACTCAGTCAACGTTCTTCAATTCAGTTTTTTTTTTTTTTTTTTTATGCACTGCAGATGTTGATCCCGCTTTCGCAACAGAAGAGAGAAATTCAGAGCTGTATGTGGAGTGTGCATTGTACATTGATGGTGCTCCGTTTGGGCTTCCCACCAGGACAAGGTTTTTTCCCCTTCACTGGTTTTTTCCGACTTCAATTGCATCAATCCTGTTATTATAGGTTTTGAAATTTTGTATCTTCTGCTAGGTTGGAATCTTCAGGACCATTATATTGTTGGAACGAACTCGTTACTCTGAGTACCAAATACCGAGACTTAACCGGTCACTCACAACTTGCTCTAACAGTATGTTTGCTGTTTCACTTCACATCTTAAACAATTCGGTTTTCTGTAATCCCTTGTATATTAAGCTATTAACTAGTAGTTCACGATGGTATCCATAATCTTTTTACTCGTTGGAAATATAGGTTTGGGATGTTTCGTGTGGGAAGGATGAAGGGTTGGTTGGTGGTGCTACAATTCTTCTTTTTAATAGCAAAAAGCAACTCAAAACAGGGAAGCAAAAGCTGAGGCTTTGGAAGGGAAAAGTAGCAGACGGGTCGTTTCCCACTTCTACTCCTGGAAAGGTTTCTGATTGTTTCTTTTTAAGCAGTTACAGATATGGGCCTTAGCGTTGTTCCTTGATTTTTCTTAATCGGTTTAGCTTTGTTTATGTATCCCTCATTTAATTTTTTTATAGGTCCCCAGGCATGAGCGCGGGGAGTTGGAACGCTTGGAGAAGCTTGTGAATAGGTATGAGAGGGGGCAGATCCAATGTGTTGATTGGCTGGACCGCCTGGCTTTTAAAGCTATGGAGAGAATAAAGGAACGGGAAACCTCTAAAAATGGAAGTTTGCATTTATACCTGGTTGTCGATTTCTGTAGTTTCGAACATCGTGTTGCTTTCCAGGTAACCCCAGTCTGCAACTAATCTGAAGTTATCAAAGTTACCTATTGGCTGATATTTAACTATAACTATTTGGTTAGATTTTGAAATTTAATTAGTTGGTGCTATTTTTCTATTGACAAATGCATGCTTATATGGAATGTTAGCTTATGTTGCTATTTAAACTCTTCGTTTACTCTGGAACTCAATACTTATTGTTATCGCATCTTGAAATAAGTAACTAGCTTTTAGTTGTTATTTTCCGTGGATGATGAGTTTCCCTAGCACTAACCTTTATTTATTGGAATCTAGGAATCAGGGGCAAATTTCTTGTTACCGTCCCCAATAGCTTCAACAAATGAAATTGTCACGGTCTGGGACCCAGAAGTGGGAAAGATGAATCCATCAGAGCACAAGCAACTAAAACTCGCAAGGAGTTTAACCCGTGGTATCATTGACAGGGATCTCAGACCAAGCTCCAATGAAAGAAAGTAAGTTCAAAATTTACTCTAAAGGTTCATATGTTGGTTAACAGTGTTTTCATAAATTTTAATTGTCACAATTACGTTCATACAAACTCATGTATTGCTGATTAATTGGCAGGAACTGTGTTCTACTTTAATGGTACCAATTATATATATGCAGATGGTTCTCACTTGGGATCAGTTGTTGTGTAATGGTTGAATTAATTATCATTGGATTTTGTTAGTGTCGTATTATAGATGGACCAGTCTTCTCAATTTGCCATATTCTTTAGTTTCAACATCACTGCTATATGTTCTTTTGATTGATTTTTTTTGTTAAGTAAGCTGGAGATGTATAATTGTTTGCCTTTTCCTGTAGGTCAATACACAGGATTCTGAAATACCCACCAACGAGGACTTTGACTGGCGATGAAAGGCAGCTCCTCTGGAAATTTCGTTTCTCATTGATGTCAGAAAAGAGGGCCCTCACAAAGTTCCTCAGATGTGTTGAATGGAGTGATATTCAGGTCTGCATCTCTTTCTTCTTCCTTCTCATCATTTTCCCCTTTAGCCATTAGTTCATGTGCCATATTACTACCGCTCTGCAGTTTTATTTAACTCCTGTAATAAAATTGTTTTTAATACTTCTTATTTCCAGCTTATTCTATTTCTTATATATAAAGGTAGCTTGTGCAGCTGATCTTAGGACTTCGGTCCAACTCCGATTCATCACTAGTAAGCTGCAGGCCAGCTATTACCTTCATATATGACTATCCATGTCCCAATTAGGATTGTTGCACTTTTGACAATATGCATAGTGTTGTACCAAAATATCAATCGTTTATTTCTTTTTTACATGAGAAATTACTTTTATGCAGATCTGTTGCTGAGATCAATAGTTGACAAGTAAAGTAACATATTTTGTATTGGAATGCTATCTCTCATTCACGTACTTGGCTTGCTCTTTCTCGTTTATGTTGTCTTTATCACTAAGGAATAAAAAATAGATTAGATTTTCAAGAATTCCATATTCATTTTGTTGCAGGAAGCAAAACAAGCATTAGAACTGATGGCCAAATGGGACATGATTGATGTCTGTGACGCATTAGAGCTGCTATCTCCTGTTTTTGAAAGTGAAGAGGTGGGCATGTCTGTAACATTTTGAGCTGCTATCACCTGTTCCTTATCGTCTTATAACTGTTACCTGGAGGATTTATTTATTTATTTTTTTTTTTTACCTCGTACTCCTGTTAAAATCAAGTTTCATATCCTAATCAGCATGACTTGAAGTTAACCATATCAATTGTTTCTGCCGTTGTGCTCCTTCCAAGCCCATGGTAGCTGATGACTGATTAGGCTGAATATAGGATCATGAAGAAAAGAGGGAATTGCACCTTGCATGTGCAGTATAAGTACAACCTAAAAAGTCCATGCTTTCTTTGTCATCCTGAGCAATGTCCAATGGGATACGATGTCTTAAATAGAATAACTCTGTTGATCTGGGAGATGAAAAGTGTGTTATGCAGTGATACATATTGCTCTCCATCATTGATTTATTTAGTATCTTCAGTCTTCTACACATTTAATTTGAAACTGACCAATGCCCAACTTTAATACCTCCTGCCAGGTTCGTGCATATGCTGTCAGTGTTCTTGAAAGAGCTGATGATGAAGAGCTCCAGTGTTACTTACTTCAACTGGTTCAGGCTCTTCGATTTGAGCGTTCTGATAAATCTCGTCTTTCTCATTTCCTTGTGCAACGTGGTATGTGGTCAGATACTCTTCATGTATGTACGCTGTCATGCACATGCACTTACCCTCATGCTATGTCTAATGTTTTTCTTTGGGATGTGTGCATGGATGTGCAAGGCTACACTTCAGTTCTTCACAGTATCAGAAGTATAGGTTTTTATGGCATCCTGATTATACTTTTGATCTGACAGCGTTAAGAAACATTGAGTTGGCTAGCTTTCTACGCTGGTATGTTGCTGTAGAACTCCATGATCCAGCATATGCCAAACGGTTTTACTGTACCTACGAAATCCTGGAAGAGAATATGATGAAGGTGAGAGTTTATCAACTAACGTTATGGGGTCGTTTGTTTTGTGTGTTTTGCTTGGGTATGAATCTGGATCCCCAGAACAGCATAAACATTTATGTAGATTCTCCAACCATGAAATGTAGCTTTTGGGATTACCCATCTATTTGGTTAATATGATAATGCCTTTCTTAGTTTCTCATTGGCTGAAGCCAGAATGGAAATAAGCTGTATCCAAGTTTTTATATAGTTGCCAGCTGGTGTGCAAGGAGATGAAGATGGACTTAAACTGTGGCAAACTTTGGTGCGCCAGACAGAATTAACTGCACAGTTGTGTTCAATAACGAGAGATGTAAGAAATGTACGGGGCAATACCCAGAAGAAGATTGAAAAGCTTAGACAACTGTTTTCTGGTCTCCTTAGTGAACTTACGTATTTTGAAGAGGTAATACTTTGGTTGAAGTTCCTTGTCTACGGATCTTATTATCTATTAAAATATGAATTGCTTATAGCCTTACCAATTGTATCTTTCATGGTTGTTCTGTGACGTCTCTAGCCAATAAGATCACCACTGGCCCCAGGAGTCCTCATCACTGGGATTGTGCCATCTGAGTCATCAATATTCAAAAGTGCACTGCATCCTTTGCGTTTGACTTTCCGAACAGCAAGTGGGGGAAGTTGCAAAGTTATCTTTAAGAAGGGAGATGATCTTCGCCAAGACCAATTAGTAAGTATTTCATGCAACCACCCTTGTGGCTGTTCGCATGCACAGACATGAGAACTCTGATTAAGTGGATCTATGCTTCCTGTAGGTTGTTCAAATGGTATATCTCATGGATCGATTGCTGAAATTGGAAAATCTTGATCTGCATTTAACTCCTTATCGAGTTCTTGCGACCGGGCAAGATGAAGGAATGCTAAAATTCATACCATCCCGCTCATTAGCACAGGTATTAATTGATGACCTTATTTTGTTGTATCTTGATTACTAATGATTGTAAGCTGTGTGTAAATTATGAAGCATTTTGCCTTGATTTGAAACTGTTAAGTTTTGTACAATTGGTAAAATGTTCTCTTTTCCAGATTCTCTCAGAGCACAGAAGCATTACAAGCTACCTGCAGAAATTTCATCCAGATGAGCATGGACCATTTGGTATTACTGCTACCTGTCTGGAAACTTTTATAAAGAGCTGTGCTGGCTACTCTGTTATCACATATATACTGGGCATTGGAGACAGGTGACAATTAAGATGCATATATCTGCACAACTGCTGTTCTGCTTATGCGGTATTGAAATGCATAATTTTAAAGCATTAATTTGTCCTCTGTAGACATCTTGACAACCTTCTCCTTGTGGACGATGGACGTCTTTTTCATGTTGATTTTGGCTTCATTCTGGGTCGTGATCCAAAACCATTTCCGCCTCCAATGAAGCTTTGCAAAGAAATGGTTGAGGCTATGGGTGGAGCTGAAAGGTACTTAATGATTAGTTTTGTCTCTGTGATGCTTCTAATTTCGCCACGTTTGCTAGATAGGGTTGCATTAGACTTATGGCATGATATCCATATCATGCTGGGTGCAAGGTTAGCATACAGGAATGCACAGGGTTTGATTAATTATATTCCTTCTGCAGCCAGTACTATACAAGGTTCAAATCCTACTGTTGCGAAGCATACAACATTATTAGGAAATCCAGCAACCTAATCTTGAACCTGTTTCACCTAATGGCGGGTTCCAACATTCCTGACATAGCTTCAGATCCTGAAAAAGGCATCCTCAAGGTGACTTCTTTTGTGATTGTAATCTAATGTTTGTTCCGTCTAAAACGATTTGGTCTTTTTGTTTGACGGCACGTCTTTTGACATGTACAGCTCCAGGAGAAGTTCCGGTTGGACTTGGACGATGAAGCCTGCATACATTTCTTCCAGGATTTAATCAATGAGAGTGTCAGCGCATTGTTTCCTCAAATGGTCGAGACCATTCATCGGTGGGCTCAATACTGGCGCTGATCTCTGAAACAGGTTGTGTGTCATCTACATCTTTGAAAGATACAGGTAATTTCTATTTCCGTCCGTTTTGTTTGCAGTCTTTGCATTTTCTGCATAAAAGTTCAGCTTATCTAAACCTTTACTATGTACAGAAAAATTCTGTAACGATGCTGGAGTTGGTTCATGTTTTCGGTTGATTTTACTCTCTTTATGGCACCCCTTTTTCGTGTATACGTCTGTTATTTCTTTTTGTTTGGTGAAAAAATAAAAAACTTTATTACAAGTAAAAGAGAGTATTAATTTGAAAATTTGAGACTTTTTAAGTTTTCATTGGATAACATACATATAGAATTTGTATTCATATCTTGAATTATTGCAATTCAATTTTTTCAGGTTTAGATCTAAGTGAATTGGAGCGCAATGACATTCTAGGATTCATACAGCCAAACCCACTCAATGAGATAAGGCGTTGTTATCAAATCTGAGCTAAATAATATGAAAGGGGCATATGCATGATATGTTTGAAGAAACAGTAGATTGGTCCAGGGAGCATGGGATGAAAGTTATATTATTGTGCATAGATTTATCTATCTATTATATATAAAGCCGGAGGTGTGATAGACAATGCAGCACATAATTTTTTTAAAGCCAAATTACCTATTTACCCTTGCATAATTTAAAATATGATCTTGTGTAGGTTTTGAATTTTTTTAGCTGAGGGGTATTTTGGTCCAATTATTTTGACAAAGTGGGGGACACCAAAATTTTTGTCTCATGTGTAAAGAATAAAAAAATGAAGGGAAGAGAGAAAATAATAAACAAATGACAAAGTTGATGGTACCCACGTAATATAAAAATGGTCTTTCACACGCAGATAATAATGTGATTAAATAAATTGTCAAATGATTGTTTTTTTTTTATGTTTGAAGAAACAGTAGATTGGTCCAGGCAGTTTTTTCCTCATCTCTTGCCTTTTCCTGTGCCATCCTCAGTTCACCTTGGCGAGCAAGTTCCTCCATATATTTAGTGTAGTCATTTTTTGAAGAATTACCTTTTTTCTTTGATGCCTTTTTACCTTGAGGCCTGAGGAACTGACGAGTCGGTTGGGTCTCTGGCACTTCTTCAGGCATCCCTTCCATCTCGCAAAATGTGTCGATTTTTTGTTCAGTTGTGTCTGCTTCTGGTGAACTATGTAGACCCATATCGTGCATGACAACTTCTGGACCAGTTGCCACAATTTTGTATATGGGGCAATCTTTGACAATTTGCCAACATTCCCATTTGTTGAATGATTTGTTATGGTTCTTTGCATTGTAGATTGCTTGTGCTTGTAGTGTCTACATATGTGGGATAAGATAGTATTAAAAAATACGGGTGTAACACACATAAATAAATTAAAATATTGATGTGGGTGGAATGCATATAAATAAATAAAAATATTGTCACCTTATCCGCTAAACTTGTCCCACTACACAGATTACCGGAAGCATGAGAGATGGTGTTTTTCCAACAAGTAAAGGATGCGTTGAGTTTTTTCCAATGACCTTGAAGACCTGAACTACTTCTGGCATCTTTTCCATGTACATCGCAAAACTCTTTTGTAATTTTACTCCACATTTCTTGCTTATCCATCTCATTACCCTTAATCGGGTCATGAGTAGTGTGCACTCAACATTCACACAACGTAACATCTTCAATGAGCTTCCACGAAGTCATTCTTTTTCTCTCAAAGTGTAGAAAATATTGAAATGTTGAAAGTGTAAAAAATATTGAAATATGGTGTACGGTGGAAGATAAGGGTTAGGTATTTATAGAAAAAATAAAAAGTTTTTAAAAAATTTTCTGTATTTTTAAATTTTTTTTATAATTTTTAATGTATTAATTTATCTGGATCGTTGGATTTGAAAATATTCAAATCCAAGAGCCAAGGAGCTGCCACGTGGCCAACGGTCATAATTCTGACCGTTGAGCCTTTTTTTTTTGGGGGGGGGGGGGAAATTGTGGACCGTTGATCTGTGATCGAACGGTCTAGTTTAAAAGTAAAATTCAAATTTTTTTTACCGTTGGAAATCTAACGGTGTAGAAAAACTAGCTGTTGAAAATCCAACAGCATAAAGAGGGCCACGTCACCTACTTCTGGGTGAAGAGCAAGTGGGCTGACAGCGGGCCCCGCTGCCTGCACCCTTGTCCCCTACTCGCACCCATGCGCGATTGAGCTGCACGCGCCAGCCAAATAGGTCAGTCCATGGGTCAGTCAAAAATGGGTTGGTCACTTGCCTAGCTTGGGCTAGGTGCTAGGCTGTTTTGTGGGCTGGAGTGGATTGACAGACCCCCAGTTTGGTTTTTTTGATTAAGTGATGGGCTATTCCACCTCTGGTGGAACTGCTCTAAGATGTTAATGATTTACCATAAAAAATATTTTAATATGCATTAATGTATATTATAATAGAACATATCTGGTTCTTAAATTTATAACTGATCATTTTAATATTTCATTCATTAGGAGCATATCACAAAAACGAACATAATAGAATTTTCGCTACTTGCATCAACCATTCAAAATTGAACCACCAGCGACCCTTTTTATTTCTATCCTTAATTAATCAAAAAAATTTAATAAATATCTATGGAATAATTTTTATTTTTATTTTTTATCAAATCTATGGAATAATTAAATCCCCGTTTCGAGGTGGTGACTGCATTGCATTAAATCCTACGTAACAACACCAACATTGTTTACAATGTGGACGAGACGACGCCGTATATACCGTGGTTTCAACGCGGCGGCTACTCATTTGACAGGCAATGTCTTGAGAAATTTTTTATTGTGACGGGAACATGAGTGATAGATACGTGTTTTTATGTAAGTGGTAAGAAGTTTTATTTTTTAAGTTATTAACTTTTCAACATATATATTTTATCACTTATATAATGATATATGATATATCAACTCGTGTGCCGGTCATATTGAAAATTCTCTTCGCCCTAGGATCAGCATTTACGCTGTGCGCCAGGGGCATTTTCGTATTTCACACAAGCCACGGACCGGGAGTTTATAAACCCCAGTTGTCGATCCTCACCCCCACATTCACGCGGTGGTTCAAAGCTTCCTTCTCCTTCTCTCTCCCTCGATCTTCAAGGTCCCTCTGCGAAAGCTCATCGAAGGTAAATTCCGACTCTCAGATCTTGAATTTCTCTGAATTTAATAGCATTTGTACTTCTCCGTTTGATTTCGGTACTTTTGCGCTCGATTTGGTTTCTAATTTCGCGGTAATTTTGTTGATTACGGTCAGATTTAGCGTTCATTTGTGTTTAATGTGGTCAAATGCTTGAATACCGTGAGATTTGTGTTGATTTTTTTACTGTGATTCGAAGATTACGTGTTCTAATCATTCGGATCTCTAGAATTTTGCTCGAATTTCCACTGCAAAATTTGGCTGTAACTCCAGATCTGCTCGATCTGTTGCTGCATGCTGCATAATTACTAGTTTGAATCCTTCAATTTTGTAATTTTAGTTTCTTGGATGTGAAAATATGAATTGCTAATGATTTACGTTTGGCCTTGCCGGAGTTTGATCTGTTGATGCTAGTGAGTTGGTGTTTTGATATGTAGGGATCCGTAGCCAGAAATGGGGCTTACGTTCACGAAGCTTTTCAGCCGGCTTTTTGCCAAGAAGGAGATGCGAATTCTGATGGTTGGTCTCGATGCCGCTGGTAAGACCACCATCCTCTACAAGCTCAAGCTTGGTGAGATCGTCACAACCATTCCCACCATCGGTGAGTTCCTTCTTCCCCTCCCAAGGCAATCGTGTGCTCATTGTTGTTATGCTAGCTTTGTAGAATATGTCGAGACTTTAACATTGGATGATATTCGTCACTGATCGTGGACATTCTAATCTACTTTTATTAGAATTGTTGATCGTAATGTTTGATATGGTTTCATTGTGAGCTGGTGGAGATGAAAATTTTCAGTCCAAGATGCTAGATAGTTTGGATGGCAACATGTGGCTATATCTAAAATGGTTGTTTTATGGTTGGGAGGCATAGCTTGTGATCTGAAAGCAGGAGAAATTTTTCAGTGTGCCCTGAACATGGGGTGGTACGTCACATGTCATTATACAAGTGGAAGGAAGTTTTATTTTTCTAGTGTCCCTCCACTTGTATAATGTCATGTGGTGTACCAACCTGTGTTCCGGCACATTGAAAATCTCTATGTCTTTATTTTAACCGTTTTGTGAGTTTGTAACTATAAATTGTCACAACTTAACAGCAACGATATTTATGCTAGACTTAAAAGTGTAAAGGCTTTTTCTTCTGCTTTGTTTTCTTTTATTTCGTTCATTTTCTATGTTGTTCCTTTATGAAGTTCATTAGGTTTTGTAATTTTTTTTTTAAGATTTTTGAAAAATATACAATTGTAGGGTTTAATGTGGAGACCGTGGAGTACAAGAACATCAGCTTCACCGTCTGGGATGTCGGGGGTCAGGACAAGGTTAGTTTAGTTCATGTTTCTGAGAGATGTAAAGTTATTTAAAGAAATTTTGGTGATTTCCAAAAGTTTTCTTGACTTGTGGATAACAAGTTTAGAATATCTTGAAAATTGTGGATGACAAGTTGGCAACCTATTTCTTTCCTTTCAGATCCGACCATTGTGGAGGCACTATTTCCAGAACACGCAGGGTCTTATCTTTGTTGTGGACAGCAATGACAGAGACCGTGTTGTTGAGGCAAGGGACGAATTGCATAGGATGTTGAATGAGGTTTGTTGTCATTTTGCTCAAGCGTTTCTATCCATCCTTCTTTGAGTATTCCAGGATGTATTCTGTGCTGATATGTTTTAAAATATCATCCCTTCAACTTCTGGAATTTCCTAGATTTTAGTGTATGAGATTTAGGACTGAAGCCTGTAGTTTATAGGAGATAACGTAAGGTTTTCTATTGATTAGAGATGATAAAGATGCAGTGGCCTAAGTGGCAGCTTCCTGAACTGTGTTAGTATGCTGTTGATGCGTGTTGTGGATATTGACAAAACTAGTTATCCTATTTTCTTACTCTGTTGTTATCGTTGGCTGATTTGCTTTGCTGTATTGGCTTTGAATGGTGTGGCTGAATGATAAACGTTCTTTTCACTGAGTCATATGTGCTTAGTAAGGTCGGTCATGTTAATTTTGAAGAGTGGTTCTCTGGACCTGTTATCTGGAACCTTTCAATACTTCCAGGTTTACCTAATTGATGTTGGAGATACTAGGACAAGTTATTTTATGTTCCATTATTTTGTGTGATTGAAATATCCTGTTTTCAGGATGAACTGCGTGATGCTGTGTTGCTCGTATTTGCTAACAAACAAGATCTTCCCAATGCCATGAATGCTGCTGAAATTACTGATAAGCTTGGCCTCCACTCTCTGAGACAGCGTCACTGGTAATCTTTATGGGATTCCTTGTCCCTCCTGTGATTCATCTTTTTAATTTTTATTTTTTTTAATTAGGTCTAACACCCATTGTATGGTTTTCCAGGTACATCCAGAGCACCTGTGCAACGTCCGGGGAGGGTCTATATGAGGGGCTGGATTGGCTCTCCAACAACATTGCTAACAAGGTATACTTATTCCACCCCCCCCCCCCCCCCCCCACAATTCAGTGGTTTTATATTCCTTCAGAGCGAAGTAGGTGTAATTACCTAACCTTTAATTTATAACCATCATGGCAAGGCTCTCGTGCTGTATGACTTGGTTGACGATCTCTTTTTGGAAATTCTTATATTGTTATTGTTATGTGGCATTTGAATGCTCGTTACGGTTTCTCATACTCGTTGAATTGCAGGCGTGATTGTATCGAGGAGTCATTTTGTGGACCGGAAATTCTGGATGCAGGGGTGAATATTATCTAGTTTTTTATGTTATTGAGACGATTGAATTGTTGAAATCTTCTTCTTGTATTTGTTGTGGGAATGCTGTTTTCATCTAGGACCTTTTTAAATGGGGTTGTATTTCTTTTGGTTGGATTTTGGATTCAATTCTGTTCTGAGTTGTAATTCGATTATTGGATACGCGACTCCTGGATCTGGTTCTGGTTCTGGTTCTGGTTCTGGTTCATTATCTGCTCTGCTGCTCTAACTGAGCTTATGTGAGGGTTTTAATTTCCAAGGCTGTGAGGAAGTAAACTTTCGAATTTTAATTTAAAAGTGATTTCTTTAAACGTATAAATTGCAATTGCTTTTCTAATAAAAAAAAGTGAGGTTTTAGGTTCAATTATCGTGAAAGATGAACTACCCATATAATAAATAACAAGAGAGATTATAAAATAGAGAAAAATAAAACAATAGGTGAGTTCCACAATTAATATATAAAAACTCATTTGTATTAAACTCGCACCGTCAAAAAAAAAAACCCTATGAACTACCGAATGAACGAAAAATAAAATGAGAGAGTCACTCACGCCAAAAGCACTTCCAATGTCCAAATGCGCCGGGGAAAAGAGGCACCAAGGTGACCAAATTTCTTGGTTGCTTTCCCTCATTCTTCTCTCTCTCTCCTCCAAATTGCTTTTGTTTATTTATTAAAAATTTGTGTCCTTCGTCTCTTTCAGAATAGGTCCGATTTACCCAAAGCACTTTTTACATCCGAAGCAGCAATAGGATTATGAGGCTCGTCTCGTTTTTACATCCACCACTTACGCGAAGCAATTCTTTAATGTTGATAACTTGGTGAATCTACACAACACTATATTGTAACAACGTTTTCACCTTTAAGTTTAACTGTTGTAAGTGAGATATTTTATGTTTGATTCTCGTCAAATACGAATTTGAACTTGTTGTGTGTAGCCTATTGCGAGATTTAGTTCACTTCCTCACCCCTTAGTGTAGATATTATCATTTGTTTATTAAAAAAAAAATAAAAAATAAAAAAAACAACAACAACAACAACACTCATAAAAAACAACAACAGCAGGTTGGATGAATATTATGGGCATCTGCAGTAGTCATGCATGCATGCAGATGCATACAAATTAAGACAAGGTTTGTATCCTGCGGCTCTTGCCATGCATGTTTGAGGGGCCTGCATGCTGCATGCACGTCCAGTACTGGCCACTCTTGCCATTTGAACCGAGGACCACTTGTAAATGACTAAACTACAGAAACTAAAAAGCTTGTTTTCAGCATTAAGCTCCCAACTTTTGGCTCTTCCTACTGATGATGGTGTAAAATTATCAGAGAGACGGACCAAAAGCCCCACTTTCAACAACATCAATATTGTTCCCAACTTGGTAATTACTACTTGCACAATTTGTTAGGTGCAAAAGGTCTCGATATTAGTTGGAATGAGATTAGAATATTTAAACTCTTCTTTTCTCATTGATATGGTCGATGTGAGACATCTCAACACGCCCCCTCATGTGAGACCCAATTAGTGGGTCACACGTGGGAGATCCACACATCAACAACCACATGGAGTCAAGGAGACTCACCTTACAAGCGGGGCCAGGGGGACCCACCCATCACGTGGCAGTACAGTACGGGCCCGCTCCCTAGCTCTAATACCATGTAGAATTATCAAAGAGACGGGCCAAAGACCGACTTCCAACAACACTGATAATGTCCCTCACTTGGTAATTACAATCTGCACAATCCGTCAGGTGTGGAGTTTTATCACAAAAGGTATCGGCATTAATTGAAGTGGAGTTAGGATATTTAAACTCTTCTTTTCTCATTGATACGGTCGATGTGGGACATTTCAACAGATGGAAGACCAGTCACCAACATTAACTTATTAGGGTTTCTTCCTTGTTTTATTTCTCTAGAGCTAGGGGCCTAGGACTAAATCCTTCTTGGATCTCTACCTTATTAAAGTTGGCAGGGGAAGATTCCCACTTCCAACAAAGTTTGGTAACTCAATTTAAGTTGTCTACAGAAGCGTCAACTGTGTTGTTTCTATGTATGTCAAACTACTCTTGGATCCAGCACACTTCTCCATAAATCCTTGATAAGATTATACAATTGCTTGATAGGTGAAAGCCTAAAGAACAAATTTTCAATTTTCAAAGTTGGAGCCTCAGTGTCTAATTTGGACTCATAAACCCTAAACCCTAAATCCACTGATTTTCTAGTTGTTTTATGCTAGACTTAAAAGTGTAAAGGCTTATAAAATAGAGAAAAATAAAACAATAGGTGAGTTCCACAATTAATATATAAAACTCATTTGTATTAAACTCGCACCGTCAAAAAAAAAAAACCCTATGAACTACTGAATGAACGAAAAATAGAATGAGAGAGCCACTCACGCCAAAAGCACTTCCAATGTCCAAATGCGCTGGGGAAAAGAGGCACCAAGGTGACCAAATTTCTTGGCTGCTTTCCCTCATTCTTCTCTCTCTCCTCCAAATTGCTTTTGTTTATTTATTAAAAATTTGTGTCCTTCGTCTCTTTCAGAGTAGGTCCGATTTACCTAAAGCACTTTTTACATCCGAAGCAGCAATAGGATTATGAGGCTCGTCTCGTTTTTACATCCACCACTTACGCGAAGCATTTCTTTAATGTTGATAACTTGGTGAATCTACACAACACTATATTGTAACAACGTTTTCATTTTTAAGTTTAACTGTTGTAAGTGAGAGATTTTATGTTTGATTCTCGTCAAATACAAATTTGAACTTGTTGTGTGTAGTCTATTACGAGACTTAACTCACTCCCTCACCCCTTAGTGTAGATATTATCGTTTGTTTAGAGAAAAAAAAAAAACAACAACAACAACAACACTCATAAAAAACAACAGCAGGTTGGATGAATATTATGGGCATCTGCAGTAGTCATGCATGCATGCAAATGCATACAAATTAAGACAAGGTTTGTGTCCTGCGGGCATGCTGCATGCACGTCCAGTACTAGCCACTTTTGCCATTTGAACCGAGGATCACTTGTAAATGACTAAACTACAGAAATTGAAAAGCTTGCTTTCAGCATTAAGCTCCCAACTTTTGGCTCTTCCTGCTAATGATGGTGTAAAATTATCAGAGAGACGGGCCAAAGACCCTACTTCCAACAATATCGATATTGTTCCCAACTTGGTAATTATTACTTGCACAATTCGTCAGGTGCAAAAGGTCTCGGTATTAGTTGGAATGAGGTTAGAATATTTAAACTCTTCTTTTCTCATTGATACGGTCGATGTGAGACATCTCAACACGCCCCCTCACGTGAGAGCCAATTAGTGGGTCACACGTGGGAGATCCACACATCAACAACCACATGGAGTCAAGGAGACTCACCCTACAAGTGGGGCCAAGGGACCCATCATCATCGCGCGAGGCCAAGGGGACCTACCCATCACGTGGCAGTACAGTACGGGCCCGCTCCGTAGCTCTGATACCATGTAGAATTATCAAAGAGACGGGCCAAAGGCCCACTTCCAACAACACTGATAATGTCCCTCACTTGGTAATTACAATCTGCACAATCCGTTAGGTGTGGAGTTTTGTCACAAAAGGTCTCGGTATTAGTTGAAGTGGAGTTAGGATATTTAAACTTTTCTTTTCCCATTGATACGGCCGATGTGAAACATTTCAACATATGGAAGACCAGTCACCAACATTAACTTATTAGGGTTTCTTCCTTGTTTTATTTCTCTAGGGCTAGGGGCCTAGGACTAAATCCTTCTTGGATCTCTACCTTATTAAAGTTGGCAGGGGAAGATTCCCACTTCCAACAAAGTTTGGTAACTCAATTTAAGTTGTCTACAGAAGCGTCAACTGTGTTGTTTCTATGTATGTCAAACAACTCTTGGAGGCCAGTCCACTTCTCCATAAATCCTTGATAAGATTATACAATTGCTTGATAGGTGAAAGCCTAAAGAACAAATTTTCAATTTTCAAAGTTGGAGCCTCAGTGTCTAATTTGGACTCATAAACCCTAAACCCTAAATCCACTGATTTTCTTTGTAGTAGTAGTTTTAATAAAGTTTTGGTAGACAAAATTTCTGATATTTTTAACTTCTGCGCATTTTGTTTGAGAGCTTGGGCTTTGTAGGAATAATATAAAAAAAAACAAAAAAAAAAAAAGATCGACCAAGCAAGAAGCATATTGCCCTTACTTTATCTTTTGCTTTTTTTTTTTTTTTTTTTTTTTTAAGGCAGGACAGGGCCCAATCGCCCTGTACTGTGCTGCGCAATTCCTGGGGATGATACATACATACATACATACATACATATATATATATATATATATATTACATGATTCAACAGGCAGTTTTTGCATATTTATCCATAGATAAGATGACTTTATAACTGCAAGTAAATTAATCAAAGGAAGAGATGGTTCTGTATCAGCAGATAGCAAGCGTCGCTTTCTTGGAACGTTCTTCATGTTCTAAATTACAAACTTTTCATTAAGTAGCTTACCCTATATATATTTAATCAAAACATCATATCAACCATTAATGTATTTAATCAAAACATCATATCAACCATTAATATATATTTAATCAAACGTCAACAATATGTGAAACTTTTAATGACGTCGGTGACATCTCAACGAAGGAAAACAATTTTGTATCTGCCTCCTCCAGAATTCGTTGTTGAATATTTTTTAGATTTGTTTTTGGGTATTTAAAATGCTACATACATACTTTTCAAGATATTGCAGTATGCATGTAAGAAAGCAAACCATGGGAAACAAAATTTTTTACTTTACAGTGTGCTGAAGTCTGCTTGCAGTAAAATCTCAAAAGAAAAAAAGAAACATAAAAGCTAACCCTAATTCTTCTCAGTCACGATTAATAACAAATCACAACAGTAGCATTACTCGTCACTCAAACTGTATTTATATTACTTTGCTTAAGGACTAACTCTAAGGAACAACTTGTGACGGATCCAAAAAATAATATTAGGGGGTTCAATAAGAATAGCGCGCAAATTTTTTTACCATAAATAGCATGCATATCCCAATTTCATCGAATCTTGGTAGGTCTGAAGTTATTTGGAAAGGCATAATGCAAACCTGTTAATGCCACATTTGCGAGGGTAACTAACTTATTCTAAGGCTATTTCCATATGAATGCTTAACAAAGAAACACACTTATCTTGAACACACTAACAATGTTTGATATCATTGCATCCCATTAATATGTTTGTCTAAGAATGGTGATGCTTTATTATTCACTGAGATCACCATTTCATTCACTCTTCTTTCAGACATTTTATCAAAAGGGCATGTATAAAGCCAACTCTAATCTTCAAAAGGGAAGCACCTAAGGTATCCATGGACATTCATTGAAGTTTGGAGGGTTAGCACTCAAGGTATCCATGGATGTTCACCGAAGTTCGGGGGGTCAACTGACCCCCTGCCCCTCAATGCACCTGCCACTTAGTACCACGGTCTAATAATATTAATCTTCAGCTGTAAGTAAAAGGTTTTAGGTTTGATTCTCACCAAAGATTTATTTGAACCACATTATTACTAGTCTATCGTAAGTCTAAACCTACCCCCTCCCCTAGTCTAAATAATATCATTTTTTTTCAAAAAAAAAAAAGAAAAAAAAAACTCTGACGAACAACCAAGTGCATGCAGTGTAATTAATCCAAGTTTCTACTAGTGTATGAAATGTCAAACAAATATATACCATTCTTAAACACAAAAATTAAGGGTTTGATTATTCAGTACGGACAAAAAATATAACTTAATTTGACGACAGGGATTCATGCACATGCATGGTCTCAACCATACTAATTTCTCCAACATTTTTTTGGTACTTCCCTTCCTTTCTCGTTGTTGGTATAGAGGAATACACCAAATTAAGGTCAATTAATCAGTAATCTTCCCAATCATTAAGCTAGCTAGTCAATCTTTGCGATTACTGTTAAACTTTCTCATCAAAATAAAAACCCCACATCTGATTTTTCCTTGATAAGGGCATCATTAATTTCTAAGTTACTAAAAGCATGCATGATGTATGTGTTTCACCAAAAGAAAGCTGGTGTGTTAATCATGTCTTAAGTTGTTTCACCTTGAAAAAAAAATTAGAATTTGGTTAATAATAATATATAAGCTCTTCAGGCAAGCTTTGTGTTTGGGAAAGAATAATACACTAAATTTATCTGTACTATGAAAAAAGATTTGAAAATATATGCTAAACTCATCTCTCTAGTACTAATCATGTTTTAGAAGTTGATGGATGCTACTGAGCAGCTGAGCTTAAGCCTCGAAACAAACCTCTCCAAGTTATAAAAGAAAAATCGTAGTATTGTTAGGTCTCATCTGCAATTAATATTAGAGATCTGTCATAGAATTAGATGAGACCAAACTACAGAATGCTTATTTAAAAATAATCTTTTACATGACTTGGTCAAAGGCCCCACTTCAACCGACTACTCCACCCTTTGATGCTAACTTTCTTGAAGATATATTTTCCACAAAGAAAAATTACTCCCACTTGAAGCCTAATGCATTTTCCCCATTGCAAGTAACTACATAGTATTATATATATTTTCTATTGACCATGACCTTATTACCTCCCATTAATCTCAGCCGTCCATCTTGATACTTGATGATAAGGCTACCCTAGATGAATGGTGGGTTTGAACAGAAAACATTGTTCGTTCATTCTTTCTTGTTTTTTATTTCCCTCCAACACCATCATATACCTCAACAAAAACATTATTTATAAAAACAAACTTGGACCATACTTTGCATTTGGGTTTCATTTGGGGTTCATCTTACATGCATTTAGTCCTCATTTGTTTATATAAGGCATCCAAGGGGCAGATTACAACCCAGAACCAAAGGTTAGTGGGGGGTGGCTTCCTCAGTGTAGCTAATTTACTTTCCCCACACTCCTCATTTCTCAACACACCCAGAAGTTCCAGGCAATGGCACCCCCAGAAGTTCCAGCTGATGATGTGTTCCAGTCCACAAGGAAAGTCTCAACGCTCACTACTACTACTACAGGCTGCTCCAAGAGGGCATTTGTGACGTTTTTAGCTGGAGATGGTGATTATTTCAAAGGGGTTGTGGGTTTGGCTAAGGGCTTGCGCAAAGTTAGGAGTGAGTACGCTCTTGTGGTTGCGATATTACCGAACGTGCCAGAGGAGCACCGTGAGATTTTACGTTCTCAGGGTTGTATTGTTCATGAGATCGAACCTCTACTATGTCATTAACTACTCCAAGCTCCGTATTTGGAACGTAAGTACGTAAAACCATAGAACATATTGATATTTATCATGATAATGTATCAGATATCTAATATGTTATATTGTTAGACTGTTGATTGAAACTAGTCTACCAATGATTTAAACATAATACATCAGACTGTGTGGTGAACAATACATCACTCAGGCACTCTCTTAGGGTTACAGTAAATATGTATATACATTTGAGTATATGGAACTTATGCATATATGCAGTTTGAGGAGTACAGCAAAATGATATATTTGGATGCGGATATCCAAGTGTTTGAGAACATTGATCATCTGTTTGATACGCCTGATGGCTACTTCTATGCTGTGATGGACTGCTTCTGTGAGAAAACATGGAGTCACTCACCACAATACACAATCGGGTATTGCCAGCAGTGCCCTGACAAGGTTTCATGGCCTGCTTGTAAAACCTTGTTTGAATGACAATGAGATCACAACTGGACTACTTGTGTGGCGCATAACTAGTTGTACTGGTTGTGTGAAACACGAGAAGTTTGAGAGCCCTAATGCGATAAGAGTCATGGAGTTTCATGTATTGCAGCTGTCCTAGTTTCGATCCTTATCTGATATACACTAGTATATCAAGTCATGATGGGACTAAAACTCTTTGAGATAGAGATCAACACTCCTTCTGTTAATAGGCTGGACCGAGTGGATCTCTATCGATGAATGATTGTATAAATAGTTGAAGTCCCTGCTTCTACACTAGGGCTTCCGTGATATCTAAAACCCTATTCACTTAGAGAGAAGTATTAACGAGTGTTGGAAGTAGAAGACTTCATCTGTTGCTCTCAGAATGGCGATACCTCCAGGTAAGTTGGTTTCTTGTACTGCACGAGATGGTCCTTCAGTTACTGAAGCGTATATGTTTATGGTAATCCTAATGTCGTGTTGGTTTGCTATGCAGTTGTAGTTTGATTCTTTATATTACTGCTTACATGTGGTATCAGAGCCAACCCAACATGGCTAGGGTTCCTTAATCAGTATATGGTTAACTCTCGATATTAATACATGCAAATATGTTTTTGATCCTGTGTCATTAAAATGCTTCCGCTGCATACTGACAATTGTTTGCATGGTCACTATATGTAATCAACTATTGCTGTGGATACCTCCAGATTGTGTTTGCTATCATGTGCAGAGAAGATCATTTAAAACATGGTTACGATACTGGAATACTCAACCAATAAGAACTTTTGGATTCACATTCTATTTATCAAAACCAAATGGACAAATAAGATTTGAATCATAAACAAGGATCTCAACATCTAATCTGCTCAAAAGTGTTTAGTTTGTTGATTTTGGCTTGTTGTCTAAAGAGTCAAACATGTGATTCATCTGTATTAAGTGAATAATAATCTGCTCAAAAGTGTTTATTTATTCAAGTTAAACAAATGAATCAATGTATAGTGAAGTATTGAATTGACAAGATTACATTCTTCATCTGCTCAAAAGTGTTGGAGTTATGTAAACTGCCCTTGTATTCAATATTTTGGCTATGCAAATCTAGTATAAATGGTTTCTGTCCAAAGATGATACTGTGCTTATACGATTATGTGTTAGGAAAAGATTAAGTATCATTTTCCGTCTATTTGTTGATACTTAGATGACTAACAACTGTTAGAATTAATGTTTGGTTTTGCAGCTCCTCACATGACATCCCTCAATTTCAACAATATTGAGACCTTGACCGGTTCTAACAACAAGAAGTGGAAGGAGGATGTTGAAATGGTTCTTGGGCTTATGGATCTCGATTTGGCATTAAGGGAGGAAAAACCTGCAGCTATCACTGCAGAGAGCACAGCAGATCATAAAGCAAAGGTTGAGAAGTGGGAGAGAACAAATCGGATGTCACTGATGATTATGAGGAAAGCAATGGCTCCATCAGTTAAAGGGGGTGTTCCAAAACAAGATAATGCAAAAGACTTCTTGGCTGCAGTTGGGGAAAAGTTTAAAGAGTCTGACAAGGCAGAAACTGGGACTTTTCTAACTCAAATTACTACAATGAAATTTGATGGTGAGGGAAGTGTCAGGGAACACATTCTGAAGATGGTTGATCTTGCTCAAAAGTTGAAAGACCTTGAAGTACCCATGACTGATCAGTTCCTAGTTCATATGGCTTTGAACTCCCTGCCTTCAAAATATGGGCAGCTCAAAGTTTCGTATAACACTCAGAAGGTTAAATGGGGCATTGATGAACTGATCACTATGTGTGCACAAGAAGAAGATCGGCTCAGGAATGACAAATCAGTGGATGTAAATTTTGTGCAAGGAGAAAAACGCAAAAGGGACTTCACTCAAGGTTCAACCGTGGCTGCTGGTAAGAAGAAGAAGAAAGAAATTTCTTCTTCATTTAAAAATGCTAACATCATCTCTAAAGGATCTCATAAAATTAAAACTGCTAATGTCGAAACTGAGAAAGAAAATGAGTGTTATTTTTGCAAAGAAACAGGTCACTTAAGAAAGAATTGCAATGGCTTCAAGAATTGGCTTGTTAAGAAAGGTAATGAAATAAATGTTTTTGTGTGTGTTGAGACCAATCTAGTTTATATTCCTCCTAATAGTTGGTGGTTTGACACGGGCTGTTCTATTCACATAACCAATTCCTTGCAGGGCTTCTCAAAAACAAGGGTGATAAACAATGAAGTCTACAATGTCTATGTGGGGAATGGGAGCAAAGTTGCTGTCGAATCCATAGGAAGTGTCAAATTAGTTCTTTCCTCTAGCTTTATTTTAGAATTAAGTCCAGTACTTTATGTACCTTCCATGCGAAGGAATTTAATTTCTGCATCTAAGTTAGTTAAGTCCGGCTTTACATTTGTGGGTGACAGTCAAAGTGTAAAGTTTTTCCATTCAAATGATTCGAATAAATTGCTTGGTGAGGCTAATCTCAAAGTTGATATGTGGCAAATGAATTGTACTTATGAGATTGAATGTTTTAATGTTCAAAGTGTTGGTTCTAAACAAGTGCTCTCTCATGCAAAAACCTCAATGCTTTGGCACAATAGGTTGGGGCACATCTCTAAAGAAAGGATCATCACACTTACAAAACAAGACTTGTTGCCACAACTTGATTTCAGCAACTTTAAAGAGTGTATTAACTGTTTTAAGGGAAAGCTCACTAATACTAGGAAAATAGGGTCAAACCGTAGCCAATGTCTATTAGAAATCATACATACTGACATTTGTGGACCTTTTCCAATTAAAACCATCTGTGGAAAATCATATTTCATAATCTTCATCGATGATTTTTCACGGTTTGCATATATTTTCCTTATTTCTGAAAAGTCTGAAGCCTTGCAATGTTTTAAAACATTTCATTTGGAAGTTGAAAAACAACTGGACAAACACATTAAGATTGTGAGATCCGATAGAGGTGGTGAGTATTTTGGCAGGTTCACTGAGGCTGGACAACACAAAGGACCTTTTGCAACTTATCTTGAACAAAATGGCATCGTGGCTCAGTACACTACACCTGGGACCCCGCATCAAAATGGAGTTGCTGAACGAAGGAATCGAACCCTCAAAGACATGATCAGATCCATGTTTGCACATTCAAAGCTTCCAATGTTTCTCTGGGGAGAAGCATTGAAAACTGCAAACTATATATTGAATCGGGTACCAAGCAAGTCAGTGGACAAGATTCCATTCGAAGCTTGGACTGGAAGGAAACCGAGTTTTAACCACTTTCATGTATGGGGTTGCAATGCCGAGGCCAGATTTTATAATCCAACAGAGAAGAAACTTGATCCAAGAACCATCAGTTGCAAATTTATTGGGTATTCTGAGAAGTCTAAAGGGTATAAATTCTATTGCCCTAACAGTCACTCGAGGGTCATGGAAACACATAATGCACGATTTCTTGAAGATGAGGATGAGACTGACTTCAGTAACTTACCAGCTCCATCCCCAGATTTCGAAGAAATCCCACTTGCCAGTGTGTTGCCTGATCAGCACGCATCCACTCTCATTATTCCCATGCAGCCACGTCCTCTTCATAGGAGTTTACATATGTCCCATGAAGATGAGACAGCAAATGAGGATCACATGGCCTGTGCAGATGTCCAAGAAAGTGAAGTACATGCACCTGTACAAACAACTGAAGAAGATCTCATAAATGCTCCAGTCACTACAAGGTTGGAATCGAATGTTCGCAAATCACAGCGAGTATGTAAAGCAGTATTATTGCCTGATTTCGTGTACCTAAATGAGGCAGAATACACTATAGGAGATGAAGATGATCCCTTGTCCTACAATCAAGCAATATCAAGTGCACGATCAACGTTATGGAAACAAGCCATGCATGAAGAACTGGAATCTATGGAGAAAAACAATGTGTGGAGTCTAGTTCCACAGCCAACTGGGACAACAAAAATCATTGGTTGCAGGTGGGTGTTCAAGACAAAACGAGACTCACAAGGCAACATTGACAAACACAAAGCAAGACTAGTAGCGAAGGGTTTTACACAAAGGGAAGGAATTGACTACAATGAGACGTTTTCTCCAGTCTCAACAAAAGATTCCATGAGAATAATCCTAGCTATCACGGCACACTTTGATTTAGAACTTCACCAAATGGATGTCAAGACGGCATTTCTGAATGTAGACCTTGAAGAAGATATCTACATGCAACAAGCACCTGGATTTGTTGAAAGGGGGAAAGAAACGATGGTTTGTAAGTTGAATAAGTCTATATACGGCTTAAAACAAGCCTCGAGGCAATGGAATAAGAAATTTGATCAGGTAATGGCAGCTTCAGGTTTTCAAGAAAACGAAATGGATGAGTGTATTTATCTGAAAGTCCTTGGGTCAAAGGTCATATTCTTAGTGTTGTATGTGGACGATATATTATTAGCTAGCTCCGATATGTCTCTACTACAGACAACTAAGAGTATGCTCATTCAAAACTTTGACATGAAGGACTTGGGGGAAGCTCGATTCGTTTTGGGAATAGAAATTGTAAGAGATCGTGCTAAGAAGTCTCTTGGTCTCTCCCAAAGGCAGTACATCGACAGAGTCACTAAAAGATTCAATATGGACAAGTGTTCGAATGGAGAATTGCCTATTGGCAAAGGAGACAAACTGAGCAGTGATCAATGTCCCAAAAATGAATTAGAGAATGAGGGAATGAAGGATAAGCCATATGCATCTCTTGTAGGGAGTCTTATGTATGCCCAGGTATGCACAAGACCGGACCTGACTTTTGCAGTAAGTGTGCTAGGAAGGTTTCAATCAAATCCTGGTACAGCACATTGGGTTGCAGCGAAAAAGGTACTGAGGTATCTTAAAAGAACAAGAGATTTCATGTTAACTTACAGTTATGTGGATAAGCTGGAGTTGGTGGGATTCACAGATTCAGACTTGGCAGGATGTGTGGACGACAGAAAATCGACGAATGGTTACATTTTTCTGTTGGCTAATGGAGCAGTATCGTGGAAAAGTGCAAAACAGAAGGGTATTGCATCTTCAACCATGGAAGCTGAGTTTATAGGGTGCTATGCAGCAACTCAACAAGCTGTTTGGCTTAAAAACATGGTGAGAGGATTGGAAATCATTGACAATGTTGACAGGCCCCTCAAGTTGTATTGTGACAACAAAGCTGCAGTTTTCTTTTCAAAGAATAACAAAAGGTCATATGCTAGTAGATTGATGGATATTAAGTACTTAAAAGTGAGAGATGAAGTGAAGAAGGAGACTGTCGAAATTGAGTACATCCACACAAGCTTAATGGTAGCTGACCCGATGACAAAGGCCCTACCAGTGGGAGTCTTCAAGAAACATGTCTTCAACATGGGAGTGAAAGAACTCTTTGATTCTGTTGATGAGTGGGAGTAAGCACTCCATGAACTACGTAGGGTTTATTGCAGTTATCTTTATTGTTATTGTCGACAGTTGTTAATTATTATTGACTTGTTTGAATAGCTGATTATGCTTTGTCAAACGACTTTGGTACTGGAATCATTTCAGTTTGTTATGTGGAACTGATATCTGACGGTACAAATTATCAGTTCTCAACATCATGACTCGTAAAGGTGGCATAGTGTTTTCATGATAAATATGTATGTGATCACAGAGTGCAAAGTGCAAGCAATGCGTGCTTTGTTTTCTGTGGTCCTATATTTTTCTTAAAAATGACAAGTCACTGAGTAGGATCAGTTGCAAGCTTTTTGTGAACTCAATGATCATCGTGATTCTTATTGTGTTGAGGCATATCATTGACATTCAAGTGGGAGAATGTAAAACCTTGTTTGAATGACAATGAGATCACAACTGGACTACTTGTGTGGCGCATAACTGGTTGTACTGGTTGTGTGAAACACGAGAAGTTTGAGAGCCCTAATGCGATAAGAGTCATGGAGTTTCATGTATTGCAGCTGTCCTAGTTTCGATCCTTATCTGATATACACTAGTATATCAAGTCATGATGGGACTAAAACTCTTTGAGATAGAGATCAACACTCCTTCTGTTAATAGGCTGGACCGAGTGGATCTCTATCGATGAATGATTGTATAAATAGTTGAAGTCCCTGCTTCCACACTAGGGCTTCCGTGATATCTAAAACCCTATTCACTTATAGAGAAGTATTAACGAGTGTTGGAAGTAGAAGACTTCATCTGTTGCTCTCAGAATGGCGATACCTCCAGGTAAGTTGGTTTCTTGTACTGCACGGGATGGTCCTTCAGTTACTGAAGCGTATATGTTTATGGTAATCCTAATGTCGTGTTGGTTTGCTATGCAGTTGTAGTTTGATTCTTTATATTACTGCTTACACTGCTGAGATGGGCTCTCCTCCTCCGCTCTACTTCAACGCCGGCATGTTCGTGTTCGAGCCTAGCCGCTTGACATACGACGACCTTCTTCAGACTCTCAAAGTCGTCCCACCCACCCCTTTCGCAGAACAAGTAAGTACATATTAGAAATTAATCATAATTATTTTGCAAGAAAAAATTTAAGTAGGACTATTTCTGCCACATGACAACAATTTCATTGCCAATTGGAATCAAAGGAAACATAAAGTTGCTGTTACCAATCTTTTTGTTTATGAATTTTACAGGATTTCTTGAACAAGTTCTTCCAAAAGACGTACAAACCAATCCCAAATATATACAACTTAGTTCTAGCCAATCTATGGCGCCACCCAGAGAACGTGCAGCTTGATCAAGTAAACGTAGTTCACTACTGTGCTGCTGTAAGTACTATTTAACAGATTGATTGAGCATATTTATTTTAATTAATCACTCTTTAATGAATTGTTTCTTTTTAATTATAGGGATCAAAACCGTGGAGGTATACCGGCAAGGAAGCTAACATGGACAGAGAGGACATCAAGGTGTTAGTGGCCAAATGGTGGGAAATTTACAACGAGGAGTCCCTGGATTTCAAGGCTGAAACCCCAGCAGCTGCGGAGGAAGAAACTTTCTCGAAGCCGTCGTCGATCATGGCTTCCATGCCGGAGCCTACCATTCCCTACATTCCTGCTCCATCTGTTGCTTGATGTATAATATAATCTTGAGCGACTAATTATTATTCACAAGTTAATGGTGTGATTAGTGATCCTTCATTAATTTTTTTGGTCTCATACTTGTATTATATACTCCTTTTTAATTAGATTGCTTCTGATTGGCCTTATTTTCTTGGTGGTGAGGGTTCATATGAGTGAGTTAATGTATTTGGTAAGACTTAATTACCTAGTGTACTTGAGAGCTCTATAATACTAACTAAAAATATATGAGTTTAGTTGTAAGTGATTTTAAAATGACTGAAAGTACGTTTAAAATTTAAAATGTTTTATGTAAGTGGTACTTTTAGTTGTAACTAAAAATACATGTGTTTTTATGTAAGTGGTAAGAAATTTTATTTGTTAAGTTATTAACATTTTAATATATATATCTCATTATTTATATAATGATATATCCCACCATTTATACAGTTATGATATGTGCCGGTTATACCGAAAATTCACTTCGGCCGCAGGATCAGCGTTTACGCAGTGCGCCAGGGGCATTTTCGTATTTCAAACAAACTACGGACCGGGAGTTTATAAACCCCCCAGTTGTCGATCCTCACCCCCCACATTCACGCGTTGGTTCAAAGCTTCCTTCTCCTTCTCTCTCCCTCGATCTTCAAGGTCCCTCTGCGAAAGCTCATCGAAGGTAAATTCCGACTCTCAGATCTTGAATTTCTCTGAATTTAATCGCATTTGTACTTCTCCGTTTGATTTCGGTACTTTTGCGCTCGATTTGGTTTCTAATTTCGCGGTAATTTTGTTGATTACGGTCAGATTTAGCGTTCATTTGTGTTTAATGTGGTCAAATGCTTGAATACCGTGAGATTTGTGTTGATTTTTTTACTGTGATTCGAAGATTACGTGTTCTAATCATTCGGATCTCTAGAATTTTGCTCGAATTTCCACTGCAAAATTTGGCTGTAACTCCAGATCTGCTCGATCTGTTGCTGCATGCTGCATAATTACTAGTTTGAATCCTTCAATTTTGTAATTTTAGTTTCTTGGATGTAAAAATATGAATTGCTAATGATTTACGTTTGGCCTTGCCGGAGTTTGATCTGTTGATGCTAGTGAGTTGGTGTTTTGATATGTAGGGATCCGTAGCCAGAAATGGGGCTTACGTTCACGAAGCTTTTCAGCCGGCTTTTTGCCAAGAAGGAGATGCGAATTCTGATGGTTGGTCTCGATGCCGCTGGTAAGACCACCATCCTCTACAAGCTCAAGCTTGGTGAGATCGTCACAACCATTCCCACCATCGGTGAGTTCCTTCTTCCCCTCCCAAGGCAATCGTGTGCTCATTGTTGTTATGCTAGCTTTGTAGAATATGTCGAGACTTTAACATTGGATGATATTCGTCACTGATCGTGGACATTCTAATCTACTTTTATTAGAATTGTTGATCTTAATGTTTGATATGGTTTCATTGTGAGCTGGTGGAGATGAAAATTTTCAGTCCAAGATGCTAGATAGTTTGGATGGCAACATGTGGCTATATCTAAAATGGTTGTTTTATGGTTGGGAGGCATAGCTTGTGATCTGAAAGCAGGAGAAATTTTTCAGTGTGCCCTGAACATGGGGTGGTACGTCACATGTCATTATACAAGTGGAAGGAAGTTTTATTTTTCTAGTGTCCCTCCACTTGTATAATGTCATGTGGTGTACCAACCTGTGTTCCGGCACATTGAAAATCTCTATGTCTTTATTTTTTTGTGAGTTTGTAACTATAAATTGTCACAACTTAACAGCAACGATATTTATGCTAGACTTAAAAGTGTAAAGGCTTTTTCTTCTGCTTTGTTTTCTTTTATTTCGTTCATTTTCTATGCTGTTCCTTTATGAAGTTCATTAGGTTTTGTAATTTTTTTTAAGATTTTTGAAAAATATACAATTGTAGGGTTTAATGTGGAGACCGTGGAGTACAAGAACATCAGCTTCACCGTCTGGGATGTCGGGGGTCAGGACAAGGTTAGTTTAGTTCATGTTTCTGAGAGATGTAAAGTTATTTAAAGAAATTTTGGTGATTTCCAAAAGTTTTCTTGACTTGTGGATAACAAGTTTAGAATATCTTGAAAATTGTGGATGACAAGTTGGCAACCTATTTCTTTCCTTTCAGATCCGACCATTGTGGAGGCACTATTTCCAGAACACGCAGGGTCTTATCTTTGTTGTGGACAGCAATGACAGAGACCGTGTTGTTGAGGCAAGGGACGAATTGCATAGGATGTTGAATGAGGTTTGTTGTCATTTTGCTCAAGCGTTTGTATCCATCCTTCTTTGAGTATTCCAGGATGTATTCTGTGCTGATATGTTTTAAAATATCATCCCTTCAACTTCTGGAATTTCCTAGATTTTAGTGTATGAGATTTAGGACTGAAGCCTGTAGTTTATAACAGATAACGTAAGGTTTTCTATTGATTAGAGATGATAAAGATGCAGTGGCCTAAGTGGCAGCTTCCTGAACTGTGTTAGTATGCTGTTGATGCGTGTTGTGGATATTGACAAAACTAGTTATCCTATTTTCTTACTCTGTTGATATCGTTGGCTGATTTGCTTTGCTGTATTGGCTTTGAATGGTGTGGCTGAATGATAAACGTTCTTTTCACTGAGTCATATGTGCTTAGTAAGGTCGGTCATGTTAATTTTGAAGAGTGGTTCTCTGGACCTGTTATCTGGAACCTTTCAATACTTCCAGGTTTACCTAATTGATGTTGGAGATACTAGGACAAGTTATTTTATGTTCCATTATTTTGTGTGATTGAAATATCCTGTTTTCAGGATGAACTGCGTGATGCTGTGTTGCTCGTATTTGCTAACAAACAAGATCTTCCCAATGCCATGAATGCTGCTGAAATTACTGATAAGCTTGGCCTCCACTCTCTGAGACAGCGTCACTGGTAATCTTTATGGGATTCCTTGTCCCTCCTGTGATTCATCTTTTTAATTTTTAATTTTTTTAATTAGGTCTAACACCCATTGTATGGTTTTCCAGGTACATCCAGAGCACCTGTGCAACGTCCGGGGAGGGTCTATATGAGGGGCTGGATTGGCTCTCCAACAACATTGCAATTGCTATTGCTATTCTAATAAATAAAAAATGAGATTTTAGGTTCGATTATCGTGAAAGATGAACTACCCATATAATAAATAACAAGAGAGAGAGATTATAAAATAGAGAAAAATAAAACAATAGGTGAGTTCCACAATTAATATATAAAACTCATTTGTATCAAATTTGCACCGTCAAAAAAAAAAAAACCCTATGAACTACTGAATGAACGAAAAATAGAATGAGAGAGCCACTCACGCCAAAAGCACTTCCATTGTCCAAATGCGCTGGGGAAAAGAGGCACCAAGGTGACCAAATTTCTTGGTTGCTTTCCCTCATTCTTCTCTCTCCTCCAAATTGCTTTTGTTTATTTATTAAAAATTTGTGTCCTTCGTCTCTTTCAGAATAGGTCCGATTTACCTAAAGCACTTTTTACATCCGAAGCAGCAATAGGATTATGAGGCTCGTACGCGAAGCATTTCTTTAATGTTGATAACTTGGTGAATCTACACAACACTATATTGTAACAACGTTTTCACCTTTAAGTTTAACTGTTGTAAGTGAGAGATTTTATGTTTGATTCTCGTCAAATACAAATTTGAACTTGTTGTGTGTAACATCCCACATCGCTCAGGGGGGGTGATCCTTAAATGTATATTCCCATTTCTACTTAGCACAAGGCCTTTTGGGAGCTCACTGGTTTCGGGTTCCTTAGGAACTCCAAAGTTAAGCGAGAAGGGGGCTAGAGCAATCCCATGATGGGTGACCCACTGGGAAGTTGCTCGTGAGTTCCCAAAAACAAAACCGTGAGGGAATGGTAAGCCCAAAGCGGACAATATCGTGCTACGGTGGTGGAGCGGGCCCAGGAAGTGGTTCCGCCCCGAGCCGGGATGTGACAATTTGGTATCAGAGCCTAACCCTGGTCGTGGTGTGTTGACGGGGATGTCGGGCCCCTAAGGGGGGTGGATTGTAACATCCCACATCGCCCAGGGGAGTGATCCTTAAATGTATATTCCCATTTCTACCTAGCACAAGGCCTTTTAGGAGCTCACTGGCTTCAGGTTCCGTAGGAACTCCGAAGTTAAGCGAGAAGGGGGCTAGAGCAATCCCATGATGGGTGACCCACTGGGAAGTTGCTCGTGAGTTCCCAAAAACAAAACCATGAGGGAATGGTAAGCCCAAAGCGGACAATATCGTGCTACGGTGGTGGAGCGGGCCCAGGAAGTGGTTCCGTCCCGGGCCGGGATGTGACAATTTGGTATCAGAGCCTAACCCTGGTCGTGGTGTGCCGACGAGGATGTTAGGCCCCTAAGGGGGGTGGATTGTAACATCCCACATCGCCTAGGGGAGTGATCCTTAAATGTATATTCCCATTTCTACCTAGCACAAGGCCTTTTGAGAGCTCACTGGCTTCGGGTTCCGTAGGAACTCCGAAGTTAAGCGAGAAGGGGGCTAGAGCAATCCCATGATGGGTGACTCACTGGGAAGTTGCTTGTGAGTTCCCAAAAACAAAACCGTGAGGGAATGGTAAGCCCAAGGCGGACAATATCGTGCTACGGTGGTGGAGCGGGCCAGGAAAGTGGTTCCGCCCCGGGCTGGGATGTGACATTGTGTGTAGTCTATTACGAGACTTAACTCATTCTTTAACCCCTTAGTGTAGATATTATCGTTTGTTTAAAAAAAAAAAAAAAAAAAAAAAAAAAACAACAACAACAACAACAACACTCATAAAAAACAACAACAGCAGGTTGGATGAATATTATGGGCATCTGCAGTAGTCATGCATGCATGCAGATGCATACAAATTAAGACAAGGTTTGTGTCCTGCGGCTCTTGCCATGCATGTTTGAGGGGCCTGAATGCTGCATGCACGTCCAGTACTGGCCACTCTTGCCATTTGAACTGAGGACCACTTGTAAATGACTAAACTACAGAAACTGAAAAGCTTGCTTTCAGCATTAAGCTCCCAACTTTTGGCTCTTCCTGCTGATGATGGTGTAAAATTATCAGAGAGACGGGCCAAAGGCTCCACTTCCAACAATATCGATATTGTTCCCAACTTGGTAATTACTACTTGCACAATTCGTCAGGTGCAAAAGAATGAAGTTAGAATATTTAAACTTTTCTTTTCTCATTAATACGGTCGATGTGAGACATCTCAACACGCCCCCTCACGTGAACCCAATTAGTGGGTCACACGTGAGAGATCCACACATCAACAACCACATGAAGTCAAGAAGACTCACCCTACAAGTGGGGCCAAGGGACCCATCATCATCGCGCGAGGCCAAGGGGACCCACCCATCATGTGGCAGTACAGTACGGGCCTGCTCCCTAGCTCTGATACCATGTAGAATTATCAAAGAAACGGGCCAAAGGCCCACTTCCAACAACACTGATAATGTCCCTCACTTGGTAATTACAATCTGCACAATCCGTCAGGTGTGGAGTTTTATCACAAAAGGTCTCGGTATTAGTTGGAGTGGAGTTAGAATATTTAAACTTTTCTTTTCTCATTGATACGGTCGATGTGAGACATTTCAACAGATGGAAGACCAGTCACCAACATTAACTTATTAGGGTTTCTTCCTTGTTTTATTTCTCTAGGGCTAGGGGCCTAGGACTAAATCCTTCTTGGATCTCTACCTTATTAAAGTTGGCAGGGGAAGATTCCCACTTCCAACAAAGTTTGGTACCTCAATTTAAGTTGTCTACAGAAGCGTCAACTGTGTTGTTTCTATGTATGTCAAACTACTCTTGGAGGCCAGTACACTTCTCCATAAATCCTTGATAAGATTATACAATTGCTTGATAGGTGAAAGCCTAAAGAACAAATTTTCAATTTTCAAAGTTGGAGCCTCAGTGTCTAATTTGGACTCATAAACCCTAAACCCTAAATCTACTGATTTTCTTTGTAGTAGTAGTTTTAATAAAGTTTTGGTAGACAAAATTTCTGATATTTTTAACTTATGCGCATTTTGTTTGAGAGCTAGGGTTTTGTAGGAATAATTAAAAAAAAAAAAAAAAAAAAAAAAAAGCAAGATCGACCAAGCAAGAAGCATATTTACTTTACTGTATCTTTTGCTTTTTTTTTTTTTTTTTTTTTTTTTTTAAGGCAGGACAGGGCCCAATCGCCCTGTACTGTGCTACACAATTCCTGGAGATGATTGATACATACATTGTAACATCCCGTCCCAAATTTCATTTTAACGTACGTGTGAATTTACGATTTTACCCCCTAATTCGTTTTTATCACATTAGTGTTGTGTGGTGTAGTGTTGTAGGACCACACACACTCATACCCTTTCTTTTTCTCCCGGGATTCCCTCCCTCTTTCCCTCACTTTCTGTCACTCTGTCTCTCTCTCTCTCTCTCTCTCTCTTTCCCCGAGTTCCTCTCTTCTTCTTCTCTTCTCAACATACGGACCACACACAAACATACTCAAAACTTTCACCAATCAAGAAACCAATTACACCATTGAACTCGTGAGGTTGTGAGGAGCACAACCATACCAATTCCAGGTAAGAATTCGAACGTTTTCACGTCGTTTCAACAATGGCCGAATTATGTACTGTTCATGCAACCCTTAAACTAACTTGTTTTTGCAATTTTGAAGCTTGTAGTTGTGTTTGTGAGGTCCCAAGGAGCCTCGGAGTGGTTCGTTGGGTGAAATTGGACGTCGGGAAGGCTAGGTTCGAAGTTGGCCGAGTTTTGACCTTGAAGACAGGTATAATTCCTTAATTTTTAGGCCTTAAAACTATCCTATCGTGATTCTACTAGTCCTAAGCTTCATTTTGGTATAAAGATCGTGAAAAATGGTTGAAAAACGAAGGAGAAAACAAAGTTTGAAAAATTTCCAGTTTTCCGGCGCCGTCGCCGGCGCCGGAGTCTCGCCGGAGAAGGTGACGGAATATTCCGTCAAATCTGACGGAATATTCCTAACGGCAGTGACGGCGTCAGTTAAGTTTAACAGAATATTCCGTCAGTTTAACGGAATATTCCTGACGGCGTCAGTTGACGCCGTCAGTGTGCATGGCACGTGGCCGCGCGTGGGGGGCGCGTAGGTTCGTGCCTAGGACGGCGCGTGGGGGCGCGTGCGGGGTCCAAAAATTATTTTAAAAATATGGGTGTGATCCTGAGGTTGTGTAGAGCACGTTGGTATATTCATTTGTCCAATTTGAGCAATGTATGAGAAGTTATTACAAGAAGTTGGTTATGTGCTTTTAAATTAACGTTTTCGTAGCTTTTTCGCGTATAGGTGATACGTATTCCGAGGACGAACGTACACACTCGAGGCAGGGGGGCTACGACCCTTCTAATTATCAGTGAGTGGGCTTTTGTTTTCCGTATATACCTATATACATATTAATTCCCAGAAATTAAATAGAAAAGGTTATTTGTTTTATGCCATGCATCATATGAATGTTGTTTACGCATCATCGCATGTATTAGTAGTGGCATACATATATATATATATATATATATATGTATTTGGTGTTGTGGACGCACAGGTAAGTGCCAGGTAAGTGGTATTCATGTTGTTATGCAATAGTAGTTTGAGATGCTTAGAGAGCTCATAATCTGCACCCCCGGTGTTAGTGCTCCCGCCCGAGGCCAGGGCACAGCCTTCACGTGTATGTTCACTAGCACCGCATGCTCGCCTTGGATCCAAGTTAGGTGCAAGCCTGTCGTACAGACCACATTAGGTGGTTCCGACTTGTAGGTGACCCGCGATTTATCGCCCAGCTTCACGTGATCGTAGCACTAGAGCATACATATATATATTACACCCAGCCTGTCGTACAGACCACGTTAGGTGGTTCCGACTCGTGTGCAGATTCAGTTATTGAGTTGAGAGTGGAGCTCTAGATGCAGCCGTACAGGTCACGTTAGGTGACTCCCGGCTGCCAGATTATATGTTATTGATGTGAATTACGCTTGAGCATTTATATTTGATTATGAGATTCTGTTGTGGCATATTCTCGAGCATGAATGGCATATTTTGGAGCATGATTGGCATACCTATACATACGTATATATGTTCATTTTCTGGGAAGTATACAGGTTTTACGGCGAGGGGTTAGAATGTATTTTGCTAAAGAGTTTTCAAAGAGCTTTGTTTTTGCCCACTCACGCTTTTGTTTTTGCGCCCCTCCAGGTTCTAGTGGTCTAGCAAGTTCGGTGGTTTATCCCAGAGGGCGTCCCGGCATTTCTGACAGACACTCACCATTGTAGGGTCACCTTCGGGTGTATATATGTCGCATTTTTCCTTCTTGACTGCTGTAGACTCGCTCTGAAATTGTGTCTCACATACACTAGTACTTTGTATGCTAGTTAGTTTTTAATTATTAGTACTTTTATATTACTATCTTCATAGCTTCCGCACGCGCACATGGCTCCGTCACCTTCGTGTGACGGCCAGCACGCCCTGATCTCGGTCGGGGTGTGTCATACATACATACATATATATATATATATATTATATGATTCAACAGGCAGTTTGCGCATATTTATCCATAGATAAGATGACTTTATAACTGCAAGTAAATTAATCAAAGGAAGAGATGGTTCTGTATCAGCAGATAGCAAGCGTTGCTTTCTTGGAACGTTTTTCATGTTCTAAATTACAAACTTTTCATTAAGTAGCTTACCCTATATATATTTAATCAAAACATCGTATCAACCATTAATGTATTTAATCAAAACATCATATCAACCATTAATATATATTTAATCCAACGTCAACAATATGTGAAATTTTTAATGACGTCGGTGACATCTCAACGAAGGAAAACAATTTTGTATCTGCCCCCTCCAAAATTCGTTGTTGAAAAATTTTCAGATTTGTTTTTGGGTATTTAAAATGCTACATACATACTTTTCAAGATATTGTAGTATGCATGTAAGAAAGCAAACCATGGGAAACAAAATTTTTTACTTTACAGTGTGCTGAAGTCTGCTTGCAGTCAAATCTCAAAAGAAAAAAGGAAACATAAAAGCTAACCCTAATTCTTCTCAGTCACGATTAATAACAGATCACAACAGTAGCATTACTCGTCACTCAAACTGTATTTATATTACTTTGCTTAAGGACTAACTCTAAGGAGCAATTTGTGACGAATCCAAAAAATAATATTAGAGGGTTCAATAAGAATAGCGCGCAATTTTTTTACCATAAATAGCATGCATATCCCAATTTCATCGAGTCTTGGTAGGCCTAAAGTCATTTGGAAAGGCATAATGCACACCTGTTAATGTCTCATTTGCGAGGGTAACTAACTTATGCTAAGGCTACTTCCATATGAATGCTTAACAAAGAAACACACTTATCTTGAACACACTAACAACGTTTGATATCATTGCATCCCATTAATATGTTTGTCTAAGAATGGTGATGCTTTATTATTCACTGAGATCACCATTTCATTCACTCTTATTTCAGACATTTTATCAAAAGGGCATGTATAAAGCCAACTCTAATCTTCAAAAGGGAAGCACCCAAGGTATCCATGGATATTCACTGAAGTTTGGAGGGTCAGCACTCAAGGTATCCATGGATGGTCACCGAAGTTCGGGGGGTCAACTGACCCCCTACCCCTCAATGCACCTGCCACTTAGTACCACGGTCTAATAATATTAATCTTCACTTGTAAGTAAAAGGTTTTAGGTTTGATTCTCATCAAAGATGAATTTGAACCACATTATTACTAGTCTATCGTGAGTCTAAACCTACCCCTTCCCCTAGTCTAAATAATATCATTTTTTTTTCATAAAAAAAAAAAGAAAAAAAAAACTCTGACGAACAACCAAGTGCATGCAGTGTAATTAATCCAAGTTTCTACTAGTGTATGAAATGTCAAACAAATATATACCATTCTTAAACACAAAAATTAGGGTTTGATTATTCAGTACGGACAAAAAATATAACTTAATTTGACGACAGGGATTCATGCACATGCATGGTCTCAACCATACTAATTTCTCCAACATTTTTTTGGTACTTCCCTTCCTTTCTCGTTGTTGGTATAGAGGAATACACCAAATTAAGGTCAATTAATCAGTAATCTTCCCAATCATTAAGCTAGCTAGTCAATCTTTGCGATTACTGTTAAACTTTCTCATCAAAATAAAAACCCCACATCTGATTTTTCCTTGATAAAGGCATCATTAATTTCTAAGTTACTAAAAGCATGCATGATGTATGTGTTTCACCAAAAGAAAGCTGGTGTGTTAATCATGTCTTAAGTTGTTTCACCTTGAAAAAAAAATTAGAATTTGGTTAATAATAATATATAAGCTCTTCAGGCAAGCTTTGTGTTTGGGAAAGAATAATACACTAAATTTATCTGTACTATGAAAAAAGATTTGAAAATATATGCTAAACTCATCTCTCTAGTACTAATCATGTTTTAGAAGTTGATGGATGTTACTGAGCAGCTGAGCTTAAGCCTCGAAACAAACCTCTCCAAATTATAAAAGAAAAATCGTAGTATTGTTAGGTCTCATCTGCAATTAATATTAGAGATCTGTCATAGAATTAGATGAGACCAAACTACAGAATGCTTATTTAAAAATAATCTTTTACATGACTTGGTCAAAGGCCCCACTTCAACCGACTACTCCACCCTTTGATGCTAACTTTCTCGAAGATATATTTTCCACAAAGAAAAATTACTCCCACTTGAAGCCTAATGCATTTTCCCCATTGCAAGTAATTACATAGTATTATATATATTTTCTATTGACCATGACCTTATTACCTCCCATTAATCTCAGCCGTCCATCTTGATACTTGATGATAAGGCTACCCTAGATGAATGGTGGGTTTGAACAGAAAACATTGTTCGTTTATTCTTTCTTGTTTTTTATTTCCCTCCAACACTATCATAAACCTTAACAAAAACATTATTTATAAAAACAAACTTGGACCATACTTTGCATTTGGGTTTCATTTGGGGTTCATCTTACATGCATTTAGTCCTCATTTGTTTATATAAGGCATCCAAGGGGCAGATTACAACCCAGAACCAAAGGTTAGTGGGGGGTGGCTTCCTCAGTGTAGCTAATTTACTTTCCCCACACTCCTCATTTCTCAACACACCCAGAAGTTCCAGGCAATGGCACCCCCAGAAGTTCCAGCTGATGTGTTTCAGTCCACAAGGAAAGTCTCAACGCTCACTACTACTACTACAGGCTGCTCCAAGAGGGCATTTGTGACGTTTTTAGCTGGAGATGGTGATTATTTCAAAGGGGTTGTGGGTTTGGCTAAGGGCTTGCGCAGAGTTAAGAGTGAGTACGCTCTTGTGGTTGCGATATTACCGGACGTGCCAGAGGAGCACCGTGAGATTTTACGTTCTCAGGGTTGTATTGTTCATGAGATCGAACCTATTTATCCTCCTGAGAACCAGATTAAGTTTGCAATGGCCTACTATGTCGTCAACTACTCCAAGCTCCGTATTTGGAATGTAAGTACGTAAAACCATAGACATATTGATATTTATCATGATAATGTATCAGATATCTAATATGTTATATTGTCAGACTGTCAATTGAAACTAGTCTACCAATGATTAAAACATAACATATCAGACTGTGTGGTGAACAATACATCACGCAGGCACTCTCTTATGGTTACAGTAAATATGTATATATATTTGAGTATATGGAACTTATGCATATATGCAGTTTGAGGAGTACAGCAAAATGATATATTTGGATGCGGATATCCAAGTGTTTGAGAACATTGATCATCTGTTTGATACGCCTGATGGCTACTTCTATGCTGTGATGGACTGCTTCTGTGAGAAAACATGGAGTCGCTCACCACAATACACAATCGGGTATTGCCAGCAGTGCCCTGACAAGGTTTCATGGCCTGCTGAGATGGGCTCTCCTCCTCCGCTCTACTTCAACGCCGGCATGTTCGTGTTCGAGCCTAGCCGCTTGACATACGACGGCCTTCTTCAGACTCTCAAAGTCGTCCCACCCACCCCTTTCGCAGAACAAGTAAGTACATATTAGAAATTAATCATAATTATTTTGCAAGAAAAAATTTAAGTATGACTATTTCTGCTACGTGACAACAATTTCATCGCCAATTGGAATCAAAGGAAACATAAAGTTGCTGTTACCAATCTTTTTGTTTATGAATTTTACAGGATTTCTTGAACAAGTTCTTCCAAAAGACGTACAAACCAATCCCAAATATATACAACTTAGTTCTTGCCAATCTATGGCGCCACCCAGAGAACGTGCAGCTTGATCAAGTAAACGTAGTTCACTACTGTGCTGCTGTAAGTACTATTTAACAGATTGATTAAGCATATTTATTTTAATTAATCACTCTTTAATGAATTGTTTCTTTTTAATTATAGGGATCAAAACCATGGAGGTATACCGGCAAGGAAGCTAACATGGACAGAGAGGACATCAAGGTGTTAGTGGCCAAATGGTGGGAAATTTACAACGACGAGTCCCTGGATTTCAAGGCTGAAACCCCAGCAGCTGCGGAGGAAGAAACTTTCTCGAAGCCGTCGTCGATCATGGCTTCCATGCCGGAGCCTACGATTCCCTATATTCCTGCTCCATCTGCTGCTTGATATATAATATAATCTTGAGCGACTAATTATTATTCACAAGTTAATGGTGTGATTAGTGATCCTTCATTAATTTTTTTGGTCTCATACTTGTATTATATACTCCTTTTTAATTAGATTGCTTCTGATTGGCCTTATTTTCTTGGTGGTGAGGGTTCATATGATTGAGTTAATGTATTTGGTATGACTTAATTACCTAGTGTACTTGAGAGCTCTATAATACTAACTAAAAATATACGAGTTTACTTGTAAGTGATTTTAAAATGACTGAAAACACTTTTAAAATTTAAAATATTTTTTCAAGATTTACTTGCATTTTGACTAAATAATGGTTCCAAAAACATTTTCATAAAAGGCATTTCTAGCCATTTTAAAAACAATTTCAAACAAGCCCATTCTATTTTCGGTGCATTTAACGTACAACAATATTTTCTGCTTAGGCCAAAATTTGAATTCCACCTCTTTTTCTTCAAAAAATGCTGGGTTAAGGACTGCTGCATAACTCTCATAATGAAGTCGACTCTATACATGTGGGGTCCCATGCAGCAGTCGCTTCACCCAAATGCAATTTGAGATAGAGTTTAGGTCATTATCAACCCAATTTCTAGTAGTTCTGAACTGAAATATGACTCGGTCCCAAACTCGGACAACTCGATTCGCTTACAATACCACATCGGAACAGCCCAACTTCGTCCAATTGGCACTGCCTTCAATCCAACTAAACAGGTACCTTTCCAAACGTATGGTAACAATTGTCTAGCTATACACGTGGCAGACTTACAATGGGTCTGGACCTCGGTACCAAGACCCCACCAGATAATCGATAATTGACCTTTTGCTCATTTCGGGTGGGACAATATGTTCAGGATCATCATCGTCTTAATGTCAAAACATATTAAAACCTTTTTAAAAGAGAACGACTTACGTGCATTGATTACTATACAATGTCGATATGTCAAACAAATGCAGACGTTGCGTTATTGACTTGGAATACCACCGCAAATCACCACCTCATGTGCGTTTTAACATATATCCATAGAGCCAAATGCACCCTCTCCTTCATATTCCCCGTCTTGAGACCCTAATTCCTGCATGTGATCATCCTCGAAAAGAAAAGTTGGCATTTCTTTGCTTCTCTGGGGCTCTCTGTCATGCATTTCTACTACCGCAATGATCTTTTCCCTTATACAATCTTCAACGACTTCACCTCCAACTCCTTGAGACTGCAATCCAAGAAAAGAACAGCATTCTTCTCGGAAGTCCGCGTCATTGGAAGACAAGATTAGGCTAGAAATTATTCTCGCGAGATCGGGGGCATAGCTACGGACCTGGGAACCAAGGCAATCGGTTAACCAAGGTGCTAAAATGCAGACGTCACTTTGTTAAGCGAAGTCTACGGATTTACGATTGAGATGGAAAGTCTAAGTTTCAGAAGCTTCGTCTGTCATTCTCAAGTGGAATATGTTTCTACCTTATGGAGTTTGACATAGTAACAACCAATCACTGAAGGTATGACCACATACAACAAAGACGTAAACACTAATTATTTCGGAAATTTGAATTTTCAGCAGATATTTTGATGCAGAAACTTGGTTTTTATAAAATTGTTTTCGTGTAAGACAATTCAAGCAATAAAGATGAAAAGTAAAACACAATATAGGATAATCGCGTGTAAGAGGATAATTTTCGAGCCATTGGTCTCTTAGAAGACCCACTATGCTAGAAAATTCAAAGATGACAGAGTTGTGAGAGCGAGAAACGTACCTTGACGGCATGGGCACTTAGAAGAACTCCAGCGTAATTGTCCTTCAAATCGTTCAATGCAAGCTTAATTGCTTTTTTAATGAGATTCTGATCAGGTCGCGTCTTTCGCCCTGCTGAGGGTATTGTAATCTTGGCAGTGTGTCAAGGAATAGGCATATACATATAACATATGGCATGTTTAGTAGGAAACATAAATAAAAGAATGCAAGGAGGAAGTTAACCAATATCAAGGATGTTAAGCAATGAACGATTTTGGATATTGCTCGTGGTAGTGGTGGAGGACAATATCAATTTGAACAGATGGGGGCAAGTTCTCCCATTCCACTAATGCAAAGCCGCCCTGATCCACAACGCTTCCAAAGCTCAATCCGTAACTTTTCCAGTCAATGCTAGTTAACGCCTTCAGAGAGGATTGAGGGATTGTGCAAGGTGTGAAATCTTTGAAATACAAGACCTGAAAGTGAATACACGCATTCATAACAACCAAACCATACATTTATTCACACCAAAACAAAGACGAACAAAATAATGCATTTTGTCACTTCTGTTATTATTTTTGAACCACAAGCAAAATTCCATGAGAAGATTAGAAGGGCAAATAACTACATAAATGAATTGCTGCCAATCACAAGGACTGCTACATATTTTACGGTTCCGATATAGTAAAGGGATATGAAAAACAGAAGAATGAAAGTGATCAAACAAACCTCAGTTTTCGAGCTACATGTCCTCGGACAAGTACTGGCTACCTCTGACATTTCACTAATTACAATCACTGCTTCCATCACTGATCCAGGATACCTTCGGCTTTCTGTGCAGCATGCTGTTCCACTACCAATCTTGAGATGCTCCCTTAAAAGATTGAAAGTAACAGTTAAGACTCACAAAACAAACTTTCAATGTGTCATGCAATCTCCAAGCAGTTATACACTACACTACACCACAGCAGCCTGATGTATTTTACTAACTTTTCAATCAATGGCAAGTCGGGCCAAATAGAGGGGAAACTGGCATGGATTTCATTGTAACTTACCCACTTGAGAAGCATGACTCGCATTTTTTTCCTAAAGTATTCCTGTGCTTAAAAACATAGTCTTCAACCCCTGACTTTAAACGTTCAAGATTTGAAGCTGCAAAAGGTAAAGGGTTCCTCCCCTCATTCGATAGAAAAACATTTACGTATCTAGATCCAGGAGCATCCCCTTGTTCAACTACCAGTTCAATTGAAACATTCTGGGGAAAAAAACAATTGAAGCTGATCGATTAGTCGCTGCTGAAGTCATCATTGATCATTGAAGTTAGGCACACTACTATACACACATTTGATCAAGTAACGCCTCTCTTTTTAATTAACCAACTCGATATAATACAATAGGATTTCAAACTTGAAAATCTTTTGGGACATGAAGTTGTAAGTAGATCTTACAGGGATCTTTAACATGAGGATCTTCCGAAAGAAGCAACTAAACGCTGCCAGCAAAACATCAATGCTTTCGGATATTGACAGACATACTTCAGTCCCACTGAACAACGATGAAACAATCACGAAGCAGTTATGTGCATAACTTCAAAGATAAGTACATAAAGTAAAATATTCAGCAGCACAAAAGTTGAAGTGATTTGCAAACCTGAATTGGAGTCCATTCTTAGGATTTGAAGACAGCCTGGTCAACCGTCTCCCCGATGCACTTTCTTTCAGATTGAACTGGTAATGATGTATCTGATCATCACCAATACCTGCAATTCTTACAAATTCATTCAATATCAGCAATCACAAAACCAAACTTCAAAACTCGGTCGTTTTGAATTTTAATCAAAACAAAGCGCAGTTACTGCAGAGAAATCGGAACTCACTGGTGGTTGTGACGAAAAGCAATCCATCTGCATCACAATGCGGCCATGTAAACCAAATTGATACATAGAAACCGCAAACGAGTAGGCATTTTGGTAAATTCACTCATATACGTACCCCAAATTTGCGCGCCAAAAGCCTCCCTACGAAGCTTCAAACCTCCAAAGTCCTCTGCGCAGCTCCCCACGCCGGTATCCGAGACTGATCAGACGGAAACCAAGCCCATATTCGTCATTTTACTAACCACACACGCCGTTTGCCGCTCGAGACCACGCCGTTTCGTTTCCAAAAATCGAACTCGTAGAGAGTGACAGAGTTAGAGGGCGGCGAGATACCTGAAATTTGAACGGAACGGGGATCAGACGGTGGAGAGCGCTTGAGAAGGACGGAGAGTCTGCAGAGGTCCTCCGACGTGCGGCATCTTTGAAATGCCGACGAAATTAACTGCAAAACCGAATTGCGGAAGTTAACGGCGACAGAAAGCGAATCGATCCGAGTGTTTCGTAGGTTTTTAGGTGAAGATTTAAACTCACTTGCAGGCAGAGGTCTTGGGCTGAAGCGATGGTCATCTTTCTTTGTTCAGATTTTGGGAGAGAAGACTGAAACTCCCGCCGTTTCCGTGCGTGAATGTAGCGATACATTATTCCTCACCGTTTTATGAACATTTTTGAATTGTGGGCTTTTATTTGGGCCAGTTTTTATCCGAATGGGTAGGATTCGAATTGGGACCAATTGAATCAGAATGGATGGGCTTAGGCCCATGTTGGTCAAGGGTCGTGGTTGACTATCCAAAACATGTCTCGGATTTGGTAAAGCGAAGTGTTATTGGCACTCCAAAAATCACATTCAACACTCCTCACAAGTGTATTTTTCTTTCTAAATATAGAAAGTTTGGAGTGTAGAATAAGAAATTTGGAGTGTCAATAACAATTCCCTTGGTAAATATCTAGTGAGTTATCCAATTTGCACAAAAAAAAAAATTGAAATGCTAATAACAACTACTAAATAAAAAAAATAGAATCTAATGTGTTATCTGATTAGGAAATTATGCATTTTTGGGGTTGTGTTCTGCCTTTGTTAGAGCCTTGATATGCAGCAATAGTATATTTACTCATGCATTTATATATATATATATATATATATATATATATATAACGATATATTTACTTAAAGATGGAGAAGCCGTCATAGTAATTTGGTTTGATCATAAGACTTCTCATTATCATAAATTAATGAAGCCAATTAGGGCACGTTTGTTTGGCCTCTTTAAGTCTCACTGGACTGGACTGCCTTAGGTAGGAGTCCTAGCCCGTGTTTGGCGCAAACAAAGACTGCCTTTAATGAGACTAAGTTGGACTCGCACCGACTAAAAGCTTCACTAGCTGTTCTTAGATGGTCCCCTCGAAAACTGGTGGATTGCTAATCCCGTCTCTAGCGCCCACGTCGTCTGCAAGCATGCATCCCCGATCTCCTTCTTCCCGCGAACCCAGTTACCAAATCATGCCTTCCACCCTCTTCTCCGGTCACCAAATCTGAAACAGCTCTGCCCATTCCGTCCCGTGAACCCAACCCCCTCTTTGCTTCAGAGATGAATTCATTAAGTTAAGCTTCCAATAAGCTTAATCCACACCATACACAACACTTCAATTCGAAGATTAAACCTTATAAATCCCAAATATAGAAAATATCAAAATCTGCAATAAACCTAGAAATCTATTACCTTGGGTTGCTGTGCACTTCTCCATAAATCTGTAGGCAAAAAACGAAAGACCTCCAAAAATCCACAATGCTCTTCTCCAAAAACCCAGAAATGTTCTACCTTGATTTGGGATTTTTGTGAAAAAGAGAGCTATCTCTGGTTAGAGGAACAAGAAGAAAGACTTGTTGGTCTTTGATCCAAATTAGGTGCAAAATGCACAGCTTCCTCCGTTGAAGAAGAAAACAGGGAGAAAAAAGAGGGATGAGAGGGAGACGGTGTGCCGAAGAAAACGAGGGAGAATGGTGGAAAAATGGTGGATGTTTCCAAAAAAAAGGAAGAGAATCCAAAAAGAAAAAAATAAATTAAAAATAAAATAGATAAAATATTAATAGATACATAAAATATTAATAGATATAAATATAATATTATAATTTATTAATTAGTCTGCTTCTTAGTCCGACACTACGCCAAACACTTCACTAAGCTAGTCCAACTTAGTCTAGTCTATGACAGTCCAGCTTAGTCCTTGAAGCTAGTCCAATCTGAAACAGTCTGGTACAACAAACGCCCCCTTATTGTCCCTCCTAGAAGTTGGGTAACGCATCCCTCGTAAGGGTGGGTTTAAAAAACCGAAAATCGAAAAAAATCGAACTGAACACTGAACCGAAGTCGGAAAAAACCGAATCGAAAAAAAAAACCAAACTAAACTAGGTGAACCGAACCGAACCAAAATAGGTTGGTTCGGTTTCGGTTTTGGTGGTCCAGAAACCGAACCAATTTATATTTAAAATCTGAAGGGTAGAGGTTTCAAACCCCTTACCTCTTGGTTAAAGGCGTTTGCTTGCTTGCTTCAGCCAACTTAACAACAAGCTTTGTGTTGTTATATTCGTATTAGTAAAATATTTATACTGATTCAGGACTGTAATTCTTTATAAGATTTGTAAACACAAAACCCTAGCCTTCCACCCATTTACTCTTGTTTCACCTTCTCTAACTTCTCAGCCTCTCTCTCCCACCGTCGAATTCTGGCAACTCGAATGATTTCTTCTTTGAACGCTCAAATGTCTGCAACTATAAGCGATTTATACAAGGATTTGCAGCAATCTGTTCATCATTTTCAGGTGGGTCACCGCCGCAATGCCTGTTTCAAGAAGCTCAGGTTCGAAAATGATGCTCTTGCTGTATCAATTTCATCGATTTTGTTCCTAATCTTGTAAATTTGTTTAATTTGTGATTGAAGGATTGGGTTCCAAATCGTTACCCTTTTCTCTATAACCCGCGGGCCGCAGCAGCCCTCCCTTCACCAAAGATCCCCAATCTCTCTTATTTATTTGTCGATTTCTGGGTTTTTATGATGCACCTGTTTTGCTTTTCTTGCTTTTCTTGATTGTGCATGGTAGTAGAAGGGTGAAATGGTAGATGTCAGCTGTAATGCATAATTCAAATTTCTTGAATGTAATTTGATTCACTTGGAAATTAAGAAATGCAAGGATTGTTGTTTAATTGCTGATGAGCAGCTTAAATCTCATATGTTTCCTGATGGTGCACTTAAATTTCTTGATTGGTTTAGATGTAATTTGCCAACAACCAGTTGCATATGTTTGTTTTTAAGGTATCTTATTAAGTGCATTTGAGGACTGATTGAAGAATGTATTCAATTTTTTTTGGCAATTTGGAATTCTTTTTTTTCTATTGAAGAAGACGAATAACGAAAAAAAAAAAAAAAAAAAAAAAACCGAACCGAAGAAATTTCGGTTTCGATTTTGGAAAAAAACCGAACCGTTTCAAACTGAACCTAGCCCTAATCCCTCGTAAAGCTCGAAAACTAGCAAAGTAGGGTGCGTTTGGTAAAACTATGAGAAATGCTAAGGAGATTCTCTCAAAGAGACTTTCTATTGACTATTTGTCATTTCCACAGTTTAACGTTAATTTTCGTGCTGATATTATAAAATATTGTGCCATATATATGAGGAAACAAAAATTTTTTAATGGTAGACACTTTGTCCTCCCATGAACTCGGACAAGGATTGTCTACCCTCCACTTCCGGTGCCCTCCCCGTGCCCTCCTGTTTTGTGTGGTCACGATTAAGCCACGTCAACATTATATATATATATTTTTATAGATATAATAAGACAAAAATGAATAGTAATATAAAATGTTGACGTAGCTTAACCGTGACCTCACAAACAGGAGGCACGGGGAGGGCATCGAAAGTGAAGGGCAGACAATCCTTGTCCCATAAACTCTCTGTCCTTCCACAATTTAACATCTCTATTAAAACTATACATGCGGTCTTGGACTCTTGGTCCCCTCATAAAGCTTTTAATGGTGGACTCTTGGTCCTCTCATGAAACTTGTATGACATACATGCACTGCCACGGTAGCGTTATGTGTTAATAACATAAAAATATGTAGGACAATGTTAAATACATGTTCTTGTATTATTAGCATGAGACATCACGTGACAGTGTACAAATGATATATTTTACATATTGTCCATTGTCAAACATATTTCCATGCATGTTATATCATACCCATCACGTAAATCATGTGGTGAATGTGAGATGAAATAGATGGAAATAAAACAATGATGAAAGTCGATGAGAACGTGGAAAATAAAGTCTAGCTCTCCTTCCACACAAATCACCACCACTCAACTCTCAGTTGTCGAAGTGCAAGTCAATGATTAAGAGAATAAATGAAAAGTAGCACTCTTTTTTCCTTGTTGCTATAATGAGAGGATTTTCTCCTGATCTTATTTGTGAGGATTCAAAAATTTTTGAATCGTGTTCATTCATTATAAATTGTGTGATCTGTTTTCGTCAAGTATTATTTATGTTTAATTTTAAATAAAAATTTTAAAATAATTTTTAACCACACAATGTACGATGAATGAACATAATAAAAAAATTCTCAAAATTCTCAAAAAAAAATCTGAAATGGATCCTCGTTTGTTGCTTTATCTAGAGAGTAACTTTTTCCATCAGTCTCCGAAAGACTACTGGATGAACTCTTTGGAATGGAGGCAGATTGTTTATCCTCCTGTTTGGTGTCGTTCTCATTCCTTACTATTTTATGCGGTTACGGTTAAGTCATGTCAACATTTTATATTGATTTTTTTATAGAGATAATAAGATAAAAAATAATAAAAATATAAAATGTTGACGTGATTTAATCATGATCACACAAATAAAAAGAGATGAAAAGAGCATCCAAACAGGGGCAGACAATCTGCCTCCCTTTGGAATTACCTATTAAAGAAACAGTCGGTCAAATCGTGTTCACTGTCACGACACCGGTTGCGGTCAACAACAAGCGCCAGTGCGCCGGTCAGCTTGATATGTATAATCTGCTTTCCCCACTCCCCAGATTGCAATTTAATTTGCAAGAGATGCTCAATAATAATCTATTTAATCTGTTGATGCCACGCACGTTTAATATATAGTAATGAGCACCAGAGAGGGGTTCAATATAATATTATAATGTAAACGGGAATAAAAAACTTCTGCTGTAAGATTATGATGACTCTCATATCGTAAAATTTAAAAAATAACATAAATTTAGATAAGATCAAAATATAGAAAAAGTAAGCTCATATTTTACGAGCGAAAATGTCTTAAAAGTGATGCGATCGGTCGGCTTAGCGACCTAAAATTCCCTATCTTGTTTAGTAAAAATTCAAAATAAAAGCACATGATGTTTATGATAATGTTTTGTAGAGCGGGCGAAGACAAACAAATCGCTGGAGGGCATCGAGGAATAATTTGGTAGGAGGAAAGCAGTTGAGTAGCGATGAATTATAAGGTTGAGAGTTGGGCAGTTGGACTAGTTGCTACTTATTTATCAATAATTTATAACTACCATTACCATACACAGTGTTTTGTGATTTAGGTGCAATAATCACATTTTTAGTACATGTTGACAACGCTTGGGTGGAGTAATGAAGGGACCAGGATGTCCTAAGTCTAACTTTTTTTTTTTTTTTTTTTTTGTTAGAAAAGTTTATTGTTATACTTATGATTTTTAAAGTTTTCTGTAGGCTCAATGCCCCACTCCAATATTTTTACTTTAATTTCTTTTATTGGGTTTGGAGTTCAGGTAATTTGTTGCTTGTGCGCTTTGAGGACTGTGGTATAAGATTTAGTGGGATGAAGAAAGTCAAAGAGTCTTGGAGTTTAGGTTTAAGAATGAGGATGACACCATACTAAACCCAAGCAACGTTGGTTGTTTGCTCACCACCCAACAAAATAATTTTTGTAAGATCAGAAGCGTTTTGGATTGAGACATTTGGGTCCTCATAGGCTAAAATTCTAGCTTCGTTAATGCGCTTGGAAATGTATAAACATATATTTAACACATTCAGATACTCTCGAGAATACACATGAACTTTAAACATACAATAGTATGGTTATTTCTGTTAGAAAGTGTGTTCACAAGTCGGGAAATTTTTTATAGTGCTCTATGTATAAGCTAGTATTTTAGATGTCATAACATAAGTGGAGAGACGTAAAATATAAACTACTTCATGTAAGGTTACAAAACTACCCTCGACGAATGACCCAACGGCGCCTCTGCAAGTAGAGAGAGATGAAAGAAAGGCGAACGCCTACCTTCTCCCGTTGGAAAGTCAAAGGTTGAGATTGAACAGAGTGATCTCCCAAGAAATCTAACGCATTGGATGTTGAAATTCTCTGTGGGAAGGACGGAAGGAAGGAAGGAAGGAAGGAAGGAAGGACGGACCCCACAAAAAAAAGTATATATATAATGGGTTAGGTGCAGTGCAGACTGCAGAGGGGCAACAGTGCAATTTGATTCCAAAAAAAGCTCAAATCAAAAGAGGAAGCCGACCCGAAATGGAAATTGGGAACGCTGGAATTACAGAGATTTCAAAACCCACCAATTCGGAAGCTCAAATTTCCCACCTTGCTCTCGATATTGGAGGCAATTCACTCTCCTCGATCATAACCTGGTTTTTGTTTTTGGAGTTCAATTGCTCAAATTCTCATGATTTTTCGATTGTTTTTGTATTTGTTTTGTCTGTTGGCAGGTTCTCTGATAAAGTTGGTGTATTTCTCAACGAACAGTGACGATTCGTCTTCTTCGAATGATAGCTTAGCAGCTTCTAATGGCGACAGAGGGAGTCCTGTTCTTGAAGGGAAGCTCCATTTTGCAAAGTTCGAAACTCAGAAAATCAATGACTGTATAGACTTCATTCGATCCAAGCAACTTCGCCTTACTGGTATGCTTAATGCTTAACAAGTATTTGATTGCTTTGCTCTCCTGATTCATTTGTATCATATTTCGTTTCAATCAACTTGGGAAATGGGAAGATTCATTTTTTCACTCATTGAGACTATTTAACCTTGTTTTGTTAAACTAAGTGTTGATGTTGAAATCTTGGATTGAAAGTTCAAACTACCATTTTTATTGGTAAATGAACTACTTCAGCTTAAGTAATTAGTACCCATATGTTTGACTGCGAAAATTTTATAGTTTCGGAAGATTTGAACTTCTGAAAATGAAATACGAAAGAAGATCATATATGCTCTGAATATATCTGCTTGTTCAGTAGTTGTAGTTATCATTTTCTGGTTTTGGGTCACTGCTTATGGTTGTAGATGATTTCAGGCTCCGAACAACACGGAGCTTCTGGGAGCGCGAAGTGTGTTATTAAGGTAAAAACCAATTGTTTGGTTTGGCCATTGTATGACTGTTTTCTGCCATGTATGCAAGCTAATTTATTGACAATGGTGAGCAGGCCACAGGTGGTGGGGCATTCAAGTACGCAGATCTCTTTAAAGAAAAGATTGGGATTTCTCTTGACAAGGCAGATGAAATGGACTGTCTTGTGGCCGGAGCAAATTTTCTGCTTAAGGTGGGATCCTAATACCACTTACATAGATTGGTATGTTCAGTTTGGTGCATTTCCTAAGTCCTGTCATGTGAGTCATAGAATGTGTGGGTTGGGAATTGGGATGAGCACTAGCAAGCTCAAAACGAGAGGAAATTCTCTCGGTTTTCTTTCAGAAGGAAGATCAAAGTGAATGAGTTGTGAAATATGGAACTTGCAAAATTCAGCTTCTGTTTATAGAGATATTTCTTATTGTTTAGCACTAAAGAAATATAGGGATGAACAAAACCATGGACAATTTCATTGGAAGTTTTCTTTGCTTGTCTGCAAAATTCAGCTTCTATTTATAGAGATATTTCTGCACAAGATAACCTCAAGTATTGTTGCTCATTACTCTATGCGAGTAACTTTATTGCAAATTTTCTGTCTTGTTTGCCTTCTTGCCTGAAAATAGCTTCCCATTTTGGTTGTTATTTAAGTAGGCAGTTCACCCTGAAGCATTCACATACATGGGTGGTCAGAAAGAATTTGTGAAGATTGACCATGAAGATCTATATCCCTATCTGCTTGTCAATATTGGTTCTGGTGTCAGCATGATCAAGGTATTCTCATCAAAGCCAATGCTTTATTTACTGTATTAGTTTCATATGTTTAACCTTTTTAAGGCTTGACATTGTCGTATGCATTGTGCTTGGATAGGTAGATGGACCTGGTAAGTTTGAGCGAGTGAGTGGAACTAGTGTTGGTGGTGGCACCTTTTGGGGTTTGGGGAAGCTTTTAACAAAGTGCAAGAAGTACGTTGTCTTTTGCTTATGTACAGAGCTATTGATATTCTTGTTATATGACTTCACTTAATAGCCAAAGCTGCAATTGTGTCTCAGTTTTGACGAGTTGCTGGAGTTAAGTCATCAGGGAAATAATAGAGTGATAGACATGCTTGTCGGGGACATCTATGGTGGAATGGACTATACAAAGGTATGCACATTCATGATAGCCGGGTCCTTCTTTTGACTTTGGATGTTGAATACGTTCTGGTTGTATTTCTGTATGCCAAATTAAAAGGGTTCCTAAATTTAAACAATGATGAGGGGATCCTAGTTTCCATTAGCTTTCGTATCACGGTACTTAATTGCGATGTAATTTCTCTGATGATTACAGATTGGTCTTGTATCAACAGCCATTGCTTGTAGCTTTGGCAAAGCAATTTCTGATAACAAGGAGCTGGAAGATTACAAACCTGAAGATATTTCTCGGTCCCTCTTAAGAATGATTTCAAATAATATTGGACAGGTAAACCATAGGGAAAGAAACATGTGTCACTTGCAATGAATCAAATTTTTTCAACTATTTGATTCTGTCATAACCTTTTCCAGAAGATTGAAACTATTTTTGTTAACATGCCGATCATATTGCTTCAAATTTTATCTTCTCTCCAGATCTCATACTTGAATGCACTGAGATTTGGGCTCAAGCGAATATTTTTTGCTGGATTTTTCATTAGGGGCCATGCTTACACCATGGACACAATTGCTGTTGCCGTTCATTTCTGGTAAGCCTGTGCGTCAGAATTGATTCGTACTAAGAATTGGAAGTATAAATTATGTCAAAATTTGACTGTTGCGTCACATTCTGAGCCTGATTTAGATTTTTACATCCATCTTTCCTCGTGGTTTTGGGGTTAAAATTTCATTCATTTGATCCTTATTTGCAGGTCTAAAGGTGAAGCAAAAGCGATGTTCTTAAAACACGAAGGATTTCTTGGAGCATTGGGTTCATTCATGAGCTATGAAAAGCATGGTTTTGAGGACTTGAAAGTCCATCAGTCGGTGCAACAATCCCCAGTGGGTGCATCCCTCGGAGGTGATAAGAGTCATGATCCACCAAATGGGGACTTGAACGAAAACCAAAGTATAGACTGCAGCGTCTACCTGTCACAATAATTTGCGCTGGCTCTCCCCGGGGCTTGGATGTTAGATTCGAAAGGCAATTCTTGGTTGCCTGTCTGCATTCTGTGGAGTTCAAAGGCTTGAAACTTCCGTAGCGTATGTAACATTGTCGATAAAATACTAGGACATGTATTCAAAACTAAAAGAGAGAATTTCAGATGGAGAAAGAGGAACACTTTATAGTAGCACATAATGTAACTTCACTTGTTCGATTTTGAATTGTGACCATCCGTCTAGGTTTTGTATCTTGTAAAAAAACTGTAACTGCGCATCGTTGTTCAATAAAATGAATTCTCAACTGTTACTACAGTTTCGCGTTTTGTATTTAGCTTTCAAACTTCTATTGGCTTCTATTAAGGGTCTATTTCGACATTGTTTTTGAAATGGTTAAAACCGCTTCCAAATATCCAAAATGCTAAAAGTGCTTATGAATTCTAAAAGCACTTTTTGGGGACACAAAAACATAATGTTTAGTGCAAATTATAGCATCTTCTTTCAATGTCATCAGACTCATTACAACATTAACATAACTTACAAGGCGGACAGCAACAAACAGTTTCTGACGGGCAATCAGAATGTACAACATACATGGGGGTTGAATCATCCTCGATCTCATCCTCCACCCTCGTTGAAAGGGAGGAGTTGATACACAGCGCAAAGGCCACTACACTTCACGGATTATTGACGGTATTACATATCAATTTCCATCATAACGAATAGGGATAAGTGCTGGTATTAATTACAAACTCAACAGAATTCGATCATTTGACAGGCAGTAGCCTCCGATGGCATTGCTTTGCGTTCCTCCTGTGCAAGGCCCATCTTTCTTTGATGTCAGATACATTATCAACGTGACTAAGTACTTCCCCGTCCTGAGACATTTCAATCTCTTTATTAGACTCTTCAGGATTTAATTCTCCTCTTAATCTGGCAGCTTCCGCAAGCATGTCGTTTATCAGCATCTCAGTAGTCCTGCTGGTGATTCCCCGTAGGTACCAAGAAATAGGTGGGGGTGGAACTATAGATGGCTGGATTAGTTGCTCCAAGCTCAACTTTGAACCGATCCTTCCTTTGCCTCCTGTGCAAGAATTATAATCTGCCCATGTCTTGGGTTTGAACGGAAAGCAGGTCTTTTCATCGACAAAAAGAGGTTCCATTCTCCAGCAGCCTTCAAATTTCTCCATAAACCCTGTTTTGACTTGCTTGAACTTCATCTGGCAAATGGCATTTTTAGAAATTAGAAATCTAATTTTACCATGACATTGCAGAACATGTTTCTAAACTAATTTTTTATTATATGATTTGCCGATAAAATAAAGCATACTGGAGATTCTAAATATGTGATGGGGTAACAAAGAACCAGTGGAAATGAAACAAAAAAACCAAGTTCTTATGTTACAGTGCAACTAGAAGAAGATTGAGTCTTACTGAGTGATCTTTTCTGTTTTGATCTACTAAAACACAAACCGCAAAGGTCCCTGACCACCAAAGAAACTTCCATATAGCAGCTTGCTCCAGTTCAACCACCTGCCTATGACCTTCGTCAACCAAAACGTTTCTGCATATCACTTCCTGAGACAGATTATAACTTTTCGAATTAAGAAATACACAAAGTAAAACGCACTACACATCAAAAAGTAAAAAAGGATTGGTTCCCAGGCCTCTTCAACTTCCAAAGAGAGAGCTGTTGCCAGTTCAATCTGAAAGGAAAGTCGATAGAATAATATCACTTGCCTTAATATTTTTGAAAACCCTCTTATTATCAGGGTCAGTTACAATATTATATACTGCATCCGGGGGCAACCCAACGTCAACGCTTACACTGAGGTTGCAAAGAGAACCCTTTGGTACGCTGACCTGCAAAGAGTAACCATATTATGTGACTTAAGGTCAGTAGATATCAAGAGAAGCCACAAACTCTTGAGATATTCCTTCCAAAGAGAATGTGCTTCCGGCCTAGAATTTCTCACTTAACTAACATATGCTTCGTGAAGGTCTCCAGGTATGGAAACATGATGCATTTATGCACGAATACTTAGTACATAGGGGACCAAGACTATACATGTAAGAACTTAACTAAAAGGGTGACCCCCAGCCAACAAGCTCCCTGCTTTGTAAGGGTGGGGGAACATCTATCGTACGCAACCTTACCAAGGAGCAACCTTTCCGTTGACGCAACACCAAGGCTCCCCATCACATGCAAGAACTTGACTGATATGAAATTATCCTTTCCAAAGAACTTCACAAATATGGTTTAAGAAATGGAATCCATCTATTTCTATTGGCGTCTATTCCCAATATGGCATACTACAAGTTTAGAACAGGAGAAAAAAGCAATTCTCACCTTCATATCTGGTGGTTGATCAACCCAAGAAGGATTTTCTCTCCATGCTTGCAACTGCTTCTCCAATTCAACCTCCAAAGATGCAGCCTTTTTCGGTAGAAAGCTCACCGTTTTCACTCCGTCATCCTTTACCAGTCTCTTTAGCTGCGACTGTCACGAGGCGGGTGTCAAATCCATAACGCCACAAGCAAATCATCAGCCTTTAGTGAAATGACTAACCTTTACACAATTTTGCAGCTTCTGAGGAACCTGCAACAACGCTTTGGAAAACGCCAAATTAAAGGCCTTGAGCTTGAGCTGCCCATTTCTCTCGTTCTTGCCAACGTTTACGTTTGTCGTGGTCACCTCTGTCTCACCCATCGAAACAACCGTTTACAGCAAATTCAAGACCTTTACTTTCCACATCAAGAAAAAACAAAACCCATCTCAAATTTCAGAGATATCACTCAAACATTAACGGAATAATTAGAGAATTCCCCATCTCAAAATTTCAGAAAACCCCATAGTTGTGGAAATTAACAGAACCAACCCAGCAAACAAAGCTCAAAGATTAAGCAGGAAGTAGAATAAATTGGGTTAACTTACAGAGGTTAAAGAGAAGATGTAATCGGAAGAATATTCATTCCAGTGTCGAATTTATGAAGCTGATCCAAGAATCGGGTTTTTTATGGTTCAAATTCCATTTTTTATTTTTTTTTGGTCAAAGGTTCAAATTCCTTTTTACCTTCACTGCAATTGTTAATTTTGTGGTTTGATCCTTTCTATTTATTTCGATCGGAAAAATAAAAATAAAAAAATGTTTAAAAAGTTTTAAAAAGTGTGCAAATGACACTAGTGTTCAATTTCTAAATGGAGTAACAAACAAACATTTGGGAGACTAAATTTGTAGGTAAAATTTTAAAACTAAAATATATGAAAATTGGTGATTAATTTATTACTTTTTTTTTTAACAAATGTTAATATCTACACTAAGAAAAAAGGGTGGGCTTAGCCTTATAATTGGTTAGCAATAATATGGTTTAAATTCGCCTTTGGCAAGAATCAAACCTAAAACTTCTTACTTATAGGTGAAGAGGAATACCACTAGGTAATAGTATTAAGTGGCAATTGGTTGGTTTATTACTTAAGCGTTGATAAACATACTCATTCCTATTAGGGACACATAATTTAATTTGTAAATTTTATCCCCAAATTTTTTCAACATGCTCATTTTGATTGAAGACACATAATTTAATTTATAAATTTTTTTTCCATTTTTTTTTTCTTTTTCAATGTGGCATATTTTAATATTATTATTTGGATTGTCAGTCCCGTGTCAGTAAACAAGTGATCCGCGAGCCATTGTATGAAATTAAAGAAATTAAAAAAATTAAAAAAATTAAAAAACGTATGAGTTCAAAATTAGAAAACTTAAGGATGCAGAATATAATTTACAACAGAAAACACATTCATAATAAAATAGTTTCACATGAATAAAAGTTTCTCACGACAAATTTATTTATGAGACAATCTTCAGGCAAATAAAATGTTCACATTGGATAACAATTTTACATCGCTTAATTAAGCTCTTAAAGCATCCTCCATCATGCAATTAGCATCAGACACACAAAACCACCTTGTATAAAACAACACAGTTTACAAAATCCAGGTGCATAGGGGAATTCAAATGCCTTCTCAAACTTTACGGCACACATCGCCGTCACAAATATAATCCTCGGTTGCTTTGGGAGGGTCATCATCCTTTGTTCCTCCATTGTTGCCCAAAGCACATCTTGGGTGGAGATCGAAGTCGCAGTCTTTGCAGTAAAAAGACCAGCCACTTCCGGGCTCCCTACACCAGCAAATATAGTCGTGGTGGAGCACACGAGTGAGCTCGTGTTCAGCATGGAGTATACTCTTCACTTTCTCAGGCCACCCCTTCGCTTCTTCCTCCAGCTTTTCCTCCAATTGCTTCAAGTGCTCTTCGGTGAATGGATAAGCATTAGCTCCATGCGCCTGTATGAGTTGCCGGGCCTGCGTGCTGAGCGTCTGGCCGCTGGGGCTAATGGCTACCAATGCAGGAATTGCTTGGATTTTGAATTTGCGCTGCAGGAGGGTCTTCCTTGGATCGCCTAATGGGATGGCTAACCAAGGCATGGTCCCAAAGAATTCTTCAAAGGAATGATGATCACGATCGCTTGAGAGGAAGATTATTTCGATTGCATTGTCCTTTGCCTTTATCTGATTGTATGCTTTTATAAGCTTAGGCATGAATGCACGACATGGACGGCACCAATGAGCAGAGCAATAGAGCAGAAGGTGCTTCCCAGCAAGCTCAGACACCGGTACCTAATCAAACACACAACAGAAACTTGAGGCATGCAACTAAAAAACCTCTGACTAATGACAATAAAGAAACATTTGAAATTTAATTGATATCATAGAACATTAGGAAAGGAACCAGCAAGAAAATTGTACCCTGGAACCGTTCTTTTCAACCACAAAGTCTCTGCCCCCAGCAACCAAAAGTGACTGTACAGTCTGTTCTTCGAGTTTCAACTCAGCAAGCTCAGCAATCTTCTCTGCTGTAAACGGATAGGCTTCAGCGCCATACTCTTCAATGAGTTCAGCCGCATTGGAGTGTAAGGTCTTCCCATCTTGCCCAATTATAACTAGTCTAGGTAAGCTCTCAAGCGCAAAGTAGCGAGCAAGTTTTTCACAGTTCTTGTCCTTAAACGGCAATGCCAACCATGACACTTGAAATCCTTCTTTGAAGTGTTCCTCTTCAAGGTCTAGAGATATCAATACAATCTCAAAGTTCTCTCCCTTCTCCTTCAGTTTCTCATGGAACTTCACAAGTGCCTGAGTAAATTCTTTGCATGGCTTGTGAGTATAAAGCGAGAAATACAACCCTACAATCTTTCCTTCAAGCTCGGACACAGAAACCTGTCAATACATTTTTTCAGTATTCCCGATCATCAACTATCTCAATCATATAAAAATCAATAGCAATCCAACATTATAGAAGTGCCAGCAATGTAGCATCAAAGGGGAAAATTTGTACCTTATTCCCATCCTTCGAAATCAAATAATCCCGGGAGTTAGAGACCAAAAGAGAACTCAGGGACTGATTCTCCTTCGCCGCGGCTTCCTGCTCAATCAAGAAATTCATCTTCTCCGCGGTAAACGGATAACCATCCACGCCGTGGTCCATCACAATTTTAGTTCCATCATCAATGGAAACCTTCCCATTGGCATCAATAATGACAAGATGGGGAATCCCCCTGACTTTGAAGAACTCCTTGAGGCGTTTCAGGGTCTCCATATCCGAAAAGGGAATCGAAAGCCAGGGCATTTTAGAGAAGTATCCATTGAACGACTCCTCATCTCTATCAGAAGAGATGAACACAACTTCAAAGTCGCCTTTGGCAGCCAAGTCCTGGTAAACCTCCACCAAGTTTGGGGTGAACCGGCGGCAGGGGCCGCACCACGAGGCGGAGAAATACAACCCCACAATCTTTCCAGTCAAACTACTGATCTTAACCTACGTATTCATCATAAAATCACCATTTTACCCAGAAATCAAAAACCTGCCATCTCAATCTTTCATATCATAAATGCCAAAGCCAACATTTTGAAATAGAATTAGGCAATTCCCGAGCATTTAATCAACTGGGTTTCAATTATAATTACATTTAAGGATGTATTCAATTGGGAATTTGATAAATTTTAATTGATTTTTACAGAGTTTAATTGATTTGTAAAATATTCCTTCAAAATCTCATGGGGAGACGTGAGATTTGTAGATACTTAAAATACACTTTCTTCTAGTTCCTCAACTTTCTCAAATTATTTAAAATCAATTTCTAATTAAATACATCTGAAATGTTATAAACTTCTTTAAAATCCTAATTGAACACACCGAATTTCTAAAAATTTTAATAAACTATCTTAAAATTCTAATTAAAGACACTTGAATTTCAAAAATTCACTTTAAAATCCTGATTAAATACCTAGATTTATTAAAAAAATTAAAATCCCTCAAAATCACAATTAAATTCACTCCCTTAGATTAACATTTTAATACTTCACGAACGGTATAAAAATAGTTTCCAGCAATCTTAATGAACATAAAGTCGGAAACTTTGATGAGAAAATATAATGGTTATACTTTTACCTGGTCGCCGTTGTTGCGGAGGAGGAAGTTTCTGTCGGCGGAGGCGAGGAGAGAAAGGAGGTTGTGAGAGACGCCGTGTACGTCGCCGTTAGCCATGCTTACCGAGTCTCTCTATCTCTGCGTGCTGCAATTGGAAAGTTTGGTGGTGAGAGTCTGCGACTTTTTTGAGTATCGTCAAGGGCACAAGTTACCACTGAGAATATAATAATAAAGACACGCAATAAACGAGCTGACCGGCTAAGAGCTTCAGTTGGTCGCTTTTTCTTATTATTATCCCTAAATGTAAATCCCACGAGGTAATAGTTTTTTTATTTAAAAATTGTAGTTATTGTTGAATTTACGACACAACCATGAACAATTGAAAATAGAAGATCATAGCACTAAGGCCGTACGAAAAATGAATGGATGAAATAGAAGATTTATATTTGTGAAAATCAAATTAATGACTATAAAACTTGTAAAAGGGTTATGCTAGAGAAATTTAAATTTGTAAACTAAATGACATAAAATTGATGATTAAATTATTACTTAAGTGTTGATTAATTTGCTTATTTTTTTATTGGTAACACGTCATTTAATTTGCAAATTTAGTCTACCTAGCATTACTCCCTGTAAAATGCTTGTATGTAAATCATGTAAATGCAATTTTTTTTTTGTTGGAATATATACATTGTGGGACTTGCTACAATATTTGAATGTATTTAAATAATACAATGGAACATCTGATAATCATAGAATTCATGTGAATATATGTATCCACAAAGAACTCATGCTCGTTTAGAAAGTGATTTTAAATGACTGAAAACGTTTTTAGAGAAAATGTTATTGGGTTCCTTTTAAATAATTGAAAGTGCTTTTAGCGAAAATGTTATTGAGTTTCAATAGCATTAGTTATGTATTTTTCCATGATTAACTAACATTTTTAATAAAAATTTGTTTCAGAAGTATTTTCTCTAAAAATATTTTTAATTATTTATAAGTATTTTCCAAACAAACTTGGGTCATGAAAAGATAAGGGAGACGAGTTTGGGTCAAAACCTCCTTATCCATAGTGCTCCCTGTAGTAAACAGCATTTTTGGGTGTTGATGGGGTGGGTGGGGCGTGGGGGCCTCATTTGTGGAATTTATGAGCGAAAAAAGAAAAGGTGAGAGAGACATGGTAGGGTACTGCTATATCTTAATTTTAATTTTACGTATCACACATTTTTTAAATGTTTTATCATTGAATATTTAATTTTTTATCGTCATATTAGACAATTTATCGTTATTTTTTTATCGTTGAATTAATTCAACTAAAGAAGATTAATGATAAAAAATTAAAATTAACAAGAAGTGTAAACGGTAAAAAAATAAATGTATGAATAACATTTTTCATATTTTTCTGCTAACTAAAGCGCAAAAAAAAAAAAAAACAAAAAAAAACTAAAAACGAAATAATTACCGTCAAATTCTTAGTTTATCAATCCATCCTATAATAATAGTTATAATATTGCACCATCTGAAGCGACATCAACATAACAAGTCACCACTTTAAACTGGAAACATATTTCTTAGCTTGTCATGAAACGCTAAATGCAGTTTCAAGCCTTATATCACACACACATTACACATACATACTTCTTAAGCTGTTGTACAAACTCATCATTCTTTGGATTCCTCTCCTTCCTGTTTGCCATCATTTTCGGTCTTTTTATCTCCCTCGAACGCGCACTTCGGGTGGAGATCGAAATCACACTCCTTACAGTAGAATGACCACACCGCTCCCGGTTTTCTGCACCCATCGCACACAAAAACTGTGCGCTTCGAGAGCACAAGCTCGTGCTTCTCATGGAGTGCACTCTTCAACTTCTCAGGCCACCCCTTTGCCATCTCCTCAGATTCCGCTTGAAGCTCCTTCAGATGCTCTTCGGTGAAAGGATAAGCTTTTGCCCCGTGAGCCACTATGTGATTTCTTGCTTCTCTTGTGACGGTTTGCCCAGTAGGACCGATTGCTACGAGCATGGGGATGCCCTGGACCTTGAATTTGCGACTCAAGAACGCTTTCCTTGAGTCACCAAAGGGAAGAGCAAGCCATGGCATTGTAGCAAAAAACTCATCAAAAGAGTCTTGGTCTCTGTCACTTGAGATGAAAATGACTTCAAATGCATCGTCCTTGGCCTTAATCTCGTGGTAGGCTTCAACGAGTGTTGGCAGAAAGGAGCGGCATGGAGGGCACCAGTGAGCTGAGAAATAAAGGAGGATGTTCTTCCCCACTAGATCTGCCACAGGGATCTAAATGCAGAAATAACAGCCATTATTCACTTATTACCACCAAAAAGAAACACACAGATGCACACGCACATACAAGTTATTTACACAGAAGAATATCACAGTATAAATCACAAAAGCAGGGAACCTATGTCTTACCTCAGTTCCATCTTTTCCAATGACAAAATTTCGATCCCCGGAAATCAAAATTGACTCCAGGGTTTGAGCTTTCTCCTCTGCCTTTTCTATCTCAACGAGTTCTGCAAACCTCTCCGCAGTGAACGGATAACCATTGGCACCGTAGTCCCTCACAATTTTAGTTCCATAATCAATAGAAACCTTCCCATTGGCATCAATAATGACAAGATTGGGAATCCCCCTGACTTTGAAGAACTCCTTGAGGCGTTTCCGGGTCTCCAAATCCGAAAAGGGAATCGAAAGCCAAGGCATTTTAGAGAAGTATCCAGTGAACGATTCCTCATCTCTATCAGAAGAGATAAACACAACTTCAAAGTCGCCTTTGGCCGCCAATTCCTGGTGAACCTCCACCAGGTCTGGGGTGAACCGGAGGCACGGGCCGCACCACGAGGCGGAGAAATACAACCCCACAATCTTTCCGGTCAAACTACTGATCTCAACCTACATATTCATCAAAAAATCACCCTTTTACCCAGAAATCAAAAACCAGCCATCTCAATCAGTCTTTCTTATCATAAATGCCAAAGTCAAAATTTTGAGGTTGAACTAGGCAATTCCCGAGCATTTAATCACCTGGGTTGCTATTATAATTACATATAGATTAACATTTTAATACTTTACGAACAAAATACAAGTAGTTTCCTGCGATCTTAATGAACATACCGTCGGAAACTTTGACGAGAAAATATAATGGTTTTTAGTTTTACCTGGTCGCCGTTGTTGCGGATGAGGAAGTTTCTGTCGGCGGAGGAAAGGAGAGAAAGGAGGTCGTGAGTGACGCCGTGTTCGTCGCCGTCAGCCATGCTTACTGAGTCTCTCTATCTCTGAGTGCTGCAATTAAAGTTTGGTAAATTCAAGTTTGGTGGTGAGAGTTTGCGACCTTTTAAAGGATCGTCCAGGGCACAAGTAACCACTGAGAATATACGAGCTGGCCAGCTAAGTTGAATGCTTTCTTTTGTTATTATCCCTAAATGTAATTCAACGATAAATATACGAGGTGGCCGGCCAAGTTCGAGTTTCAGTTGGATGCTTCTTTTTGTTACGGGATAATACTTGGCTACTCAAAGATGAGTATGAAATCGATACCGTTTATTTGTTTTTAAACAGTTTAATCACTAAACAATCTTAATTTTAATTGATTTTTTGCATAGGCGATCTTTGATCTTTATAGCATGATTTATACTAAGAACGGTTCTGATTATAAACACGAAGTTCTATAAATTGACAACGAACAATTTTGAGGAATTTTAAATAGGAGTTTCTACTCATTTTTGAGTAGCCAATTATTATTCTTTGTTATCATCCCTAAATGTAAATCCCACTAGATTATAGTTTTTTTTTTATTTAAAAATAGTAGCTCTTGTTGAATTTACGAAAGCAGAAAATCGTAGCACTGAGCGGTAAGAAAAATGAAGGGTTGAAAATAAAAGATTTAATAATTGTGAAAATTAAATATAACAACTATAACAGTAAAATCATGTAAATGCAAGTTTTTTTATTGTTGAAATACGTATGTTGTGGAAATAGCTGCAATATTTAGATGTATTTAATACAATCAACATCTAATGATCATATAGAATTCATGCGAGTATATGTACTTAATGTAACCATTGTTTGACCATCAAAGACTCGAAATGATGATTATATTAAATACATGTAAGTATTGTAGCCAATTCATATTAGGGGTGGGTTCGGTTCCATTTGATTTGGTTTTTTGCCGAAACCAAAAACCAAAATGAATTTACTATTCGGTTCAATTTTCCTTTGGATTTTTTGGGTTTGATTTCAGTTTGGTTCAGTTTTTTTTTCTTAAATTGAAAAATATTATTATTTTCTAAATTATTTGGTTTAATGAGTTGCAATTATGGCTTCTAATGATGGTGAGATTAAGCCCTGTTTGTTGAAAGTTGGGGTAGCTTTTGTTGTATTTCTCTTCTTTCGTGTCAAAACCAGAAACAGCAAGCCTTCCTTGCCTGCCTCCACCACGCTTTATGTGCTCTACGGTTTGTCTTCAAACCTTAGCAGAGTTTTCAATAGCACTTGAGAGAAAAAAAAACAAAAAAACAAAAAAAAAAAAAAGGAAGAAAGGGCTTTCAACATATTTGAGCTTAAAATTAGGTGAACAATTTATTTGAAATTGTACTTGCAAAATAAACATCCAACCAATGTTCTAAAAAACGTTAAGCGCTAATCGGACAGCGAGCTGAGACCTAGCATCTAGGCGGCAAGAATTAAGTAGGCTAGGCGGATTTAAGTAAATTATTATATCTCATAAAAATAGTGTCTATTTTTACTTAGAAGAAAACCTATAAATTGGATGACATTACATATATGTATATATATTTCTTTATTTTTTTATTGAAGTTACTATAAAACATATAAATAATTACATTCTTATACTTGAAATTTTCAAATATTAAAAACTTAATGTAGGTCCACTAAGTCTAATAAAAAACTAGAAATGAAGAAGCCCATTAACTTTCTTTTGTCGTATTGTTGTTTTGGACGTTTTTGGTTTGGTCAAGAAGGCCATTAAATTTTGAAGTCCATTTAGCTTTGGAAAACGGAAAGTTGCGGGTCCACTTAAATAGGCTATAGCAAATGACTACGTATAGTATATGTCATTTAAACTATTTATTGTCTTCATGTTCTCACCCGTTGCTCCTGCTAATGCATCTTTTTGTCGGTGGCCATCAGACTTTACGTTTTTCGTTCTGGATGCAATTCTTTTTTGGATAAACTCAATCGTCCAGGCAGATCTCTCAACCGTCCAGCCCCGCCTAGCCCGCCTAACCCGTCTAGACCCTTGCTTAGGCACCATCGAATGGGTTTGCAACTTATGAAACAATTTGACTTTAATCGGAATGGTTGGCCGTCGATTTTTAGAACACTGTATCCAACATAAATAAATAAAATTAATACATATTTAATTTGGTTCGGTTCGATTTCTGAATCACTAAAATCGAAACCGAACCAAAAGATTCCGGTTTGATTTCTTTGGCTCCAATTCGACGTTCAGTTCGGTTCGTTGGTTCGTTTTTTTTTTTTTTTTTGTCTCTCTCACCCAATCGCTTCTCTCTCTCTCTCTCTAAAAGTGTTTTTGATCATTTATAAGTACTTTCCAAACGAGTCTTGATCAATTTTCTGTCTCTCTCACCCAATCGCTTTTCTCTCCCTCTCTCTCTTTCTCTCTCTCTCACCCAGTATGTTTGGATACCCTTTTTGTTAGCGGATTAGTGGCATGAAAATAAGAGTAAAGAGAAGGGAGACGAGTTTGGGTCAAACCTCCGTATCCCTAGTGTTTTCTGTAGTAAGTAGCATTTTTGGTTTTGTTGGAGGTGGGAGGAGCTCATTTGTGGACTTTATGACCGAAAAACAAAAGGTGAGAGATGATTAAAAATAATTAACAAGATATGTAAAAAGTAACAATAAACGCTTAAGTAGCACTCCACATATTTTTCTGATAACTAATGCATAAAAAAGTACTTAAAGCAAAATAAAAACCGTAGAGTTCTTAATTTGTCACACTCTCTTATAATGATAATTATAATATTACACCATCTGAAACGACATCAACATAACAAGCCACTAATTGCTAGATGCAGTTTCAAGCCTTATTATCTCACACACACATTACACAAACATGATGCATACTTCTTAAGCCTTTGTGCAAACACCACCATCACAAACCCATCCTTCTTTGGATTCCTCTTCTTCCTGCTTGGCACCGTTTTCGGTCTTTTTATCTCCCTCCAACGCGCACTTCGGGTGGAGATCGAAATCACACTCCTTACAGTAGAATGACCACCCCCCTCCCGGTTCTCCGCACCCATCACACACAAAAGCTTTACGCTTGGAGAGCACAAGCTCGTGCTCCTCATGGAGTGCACTCTTCAACTTCTCAGGCCACCCCTTTGCCATCTCCTCAAATTCCGCTTCAATCTCCTTCACTCGCTCTTCGGTGAAAGGATAAGCATTTGCCCCATGATGCGTGATGAGATTTCTTGCTTCTTTTGTGACGGTTTGGCCAGTAGGACCGATTGCTATGAGCATGGGGATGCCCTGGACCTTGAATTTGCGACTCAACAAGGCTTTCCTTGAGTCACCAAAGGGAAGAGCAAGCCATGGCATTGTGGCGAAAAACTCATCAAATGCGTTTTGGTCTCTGTCACTGGAGATGAAAATGACTTCAAATGCATCGTCCTTGGCCTTAATCTCGTGGTAGGCTTCAACAAGTTTTGGCAGAAAGGCACGGCATGGAGGGCACCAGTGAGCTGAGAAGTACAGGAGAATGTTCTTCCCCACTAGATCTGTCACAGGGATCTGAATGCAGAAATAATAGTTGTTATTCACTTATTGCCACAGAAAACACACAGATGCACACGCACATACAAATTACATGCCCTGAAAGAAGCCATCTTCGGGCATTTGTCCTCACATTACACAAAAGAATCACAGTATAAACCATAAAACGGGAACCTATATCTTACCTGAGTTCCATCTTTTCCAATGACAAAATTTCGATCCCCGGAAATCAAAATTGACTCCAGGGTTTGAGCTTTCTCCTTTGCCTTTTCTATCTCAACGAGCTCTGCAAACTTCTCTGGTGTGAAGGGGTAAGCCAGACTCCCATGCTCGTCAATGGCATCGGCAACGTTCTCATTAAGTGTTTTACCATCTGCCCCAATAACAACCACTGTGGGCAAGGTTGAGAGCTCAAAGTACCGAGCCAACTTCTGTACACTTTTGTCCCCGATGGGTAAAGAAAACCAAGGCATTTTCTCCAAATATTGCTTGAATGATTCTTCATCATCATCAAGTGGCACCAACACAATCTCGAAGTTCTCTCCATTTGCTTTTAGCTTCTCATGAGCCTCCACAAGTTTTGGAGTAAATTCTACGCACGGACCGTACGAGAACAATGAGAAATAGAGAGCCACTATCTTCCCTTCTAGTTCAGAAACGGGCACCTTGATTTATGCACACATCAATAACAAAATTCAGATTGTGCAACAATTCATGCAGAATTCATAAAAATACGATACTAGTAAGTCAGTTTCATAAACAAGTAGCAGCACTGAAACTTACCTTCTCTCCATCATTTGAAATTACAAAGTTGCGCGAGCGGGTGACCAGGATTGTTTTCAAGGACTGATCCCTTCTGGCAGCTTCTTCTTGATCTTTCAGCTCTTTCAACTTTTCCGGCGTAAAAGGGTACGCATCAGCTCCGTACTCCTGAATAATCCCAACTCCACCGTCACTCAAAACTTTACCATCTTCGCCAAGGATCACAAGATGGGGTATCCCTCTAACTTTGAACAACTCATCCACGCGATCGCGCGCCTCTGAATCAGAGAACGGAATTGCAAGCCATGGCATCTTCGCGAAGTACTCTTCGAATGACTCATTGTCTTCATCAGCGGAGATAAATACAATCTCAAAATCACCTTTTGGAGAGAGTTCATTGTAGGCCTCAACCAAAGCTGGGGTGAATCGTTTGCACGGACCGCACCATGATGCAGAAAAATACAGCCCAAGCTTTTTCCCCTTCAAGCTCTCAACCTTAATCTGCAAATCCAAAACTTGACATATGATTCCTCTCTTATATCATCCCATCGCCAATATAACGATCGAAACTAACCCCTCCACACCTCTAAATTTTGTTTTCCAGATAGTTCAGCGAGCCTTTGAAATTAGTCTCTCTAAACCAATCACTATTCAAGTTGATACATGGTTCCGAAAAAATCACAATTCAAAGACAGTAGTTACATCATAATCCAAACCGTTTATTTTCATAATTATCACTTAAACATCATCCCTGTTCGAAATTAATCAAATTAAAGACAGTTTAGTAAAACAATATGTATCAAATAGTTGGAGGGGTTGAGGAACTTAGGGACTGTTTGCCATCTTTCCCCAAAACAACCAAAAAGAATTCATCTTAAATCAGTTTTTCTTAAAATCCGAGAATTTGTTTTGATATGGAAAAGATCCACAAAGTCGAGAGGGAAACAGCCCAGATCGTACGCTAAGGTCCCTAAGCAATCCCATAACTTCAGTTTGCACAAACAAATGCTCAGTTCAGTAAACCGCAGAAATAAAAATTCAACCCAACAGAGGATCGAAAAAAATAGGTGAAATTTTACCTGATCACCATTGTTACGGACAAGAAAGTCCCTCTCGGAAGACGAAAGAAGCGAGACAAAGTCGTGGGGTTCGGCGCCGACCAGCTCGGCAGCTTCAACTTCGCCGTCCGACATTTTTGATCTTTAGGATGTTAGGTAGGGATTTCGAACTTCGAATTCACCGGAGGTCGTGTGAATTGTGAAAGCGAGTAGTGTGGGGGAAACCCATGGTGGGGTGTATTTATATTGCGAGGGAGTCTAGAATTCTCTCTTGCATAGGTTTGCGTACGAGCTCCGTTGGATGCGTCAGCATGTACGCGTCAGCGTCACCCCACTCAGATCTCGAGAAATTTTTAATTGTCACTGTACACATATTGTCTATTTCACATCACCTTGTTTTTTTAAGGCGCAATTGCAATCTTCGTACTTAAGTTTCCAAGTGTGAACATTGGAAAAAAAAACAGAGTGTACCTGGACCACGAGATCATCAACATCGACTTGATGGAATCATTGACCTTTCCGGGTCGTCAAGCGTAAAATTAAAACCCGTGCTCTTTATGGGCTTTGGCCCGTTTTGATTGTAGACAAGAGCCCAATCTGGCATACCTAGTATTTGGTTTGATGTCAAACCAAAAAGCAGCCACATTCTCTTTTTAACCGAAACTGTTGCTAGTTTGGTTAAACTCAAATTTATTTTTAATTTGGTTAAACTCAAATTTATTTTTTAGCACAAACGAAATTGTATACTAATCCAAATGGTAAAAGAGATTAAACCTATAATGTTGTGAGTTTGGGAAGAAAAGCCAGATAATCCATCACTAATAAAAATTTGTAACTTTATGTTTTCTATTGGATTTTATGCAAAGTAGAGAGAAAGACGTGTTCAAAATTCTGTACATGTCTTTTTTTCTCTATCTGTGGTTTAAATTTAGGTCACAAAAGTTAAGTTATTATTTTGTATTATAAAGGTGGATGTTCCACTGAAGAAATAGGCATCCATAACCAATAGATGTTGAATTTTGTGCTGCCAGCCTTGTGTAGCATGTGCTATTTTCACAATCCTTAACCTTAGCAGAGAAGTATACGTTTTTCTATATAAAAGCCTATTTAAGGCACACATATTGTCTATTTGACATCACCTTGTCTATTTAAGGCACAATTGCAATCTTCGTACTTAAGTTTCCAAGTGTGAACATTGGAAAAAAAAAACAGAGTATACCTGGACCACAACATCATCAACATCGACTTGATGGAATCATTGACCTTTCCGGGTCGTCAAGCGTAAAATTAAAACCCGTGCTCTTTATGGGCTTTGGCCCGTTTTGATTGTTGACAAGAGCCCAATCTGGCATACCTAGTATTTGGTTTGTTGGTAGTTGTCTGCGTTTGGTTGGATAAGGTATCAGATTCGACTTTTGTAAATGAAATATGTATTTTGTGATAAGTTTGATATCTAGTTGTGACTAGCCCATTACAGCGATGTAATTTTATTGTGGTTCTGTAGATGCATTACATTGTATAATTTTAGTTGAAGTTAAGGTCATAAGCCTTGAGCCCATCAGGCCCAAAAATCCCGAAATGCCTCTCAAATTCTTCCCCATACTTCTCATTCTCATCAAACAAATCAAACAAGAAAACCTCCACTCCAACCCCCGGCCTCCTCGGCGTCCCAACCCCTTCCACCGCCCGTCTCACCACCTCCGCATTGTACGCCCTCGAATTCTCCACACTAGCGGCCTCCCCTCCGCCGGTCGGCCACCCCGTCTCCGAAACCACCACGGGAACTCCAACAACTCCCTCCCTCTCCATCGCGCTCACAAAAGCATCCACACTCGCGTCGAAAAGATTACTATACACCAACTCGCCGTCGTTAACCACCTCACTGGTGGCTCGAAACAACGCGTATTCAAGAGAGACGTAGTTCTTGTTGCGTAGGTAGCTAAAGTAGGGGTAGGAGTTGACCATGAAGGGAGAGTTCGTGTCGCGGAGGAAGCGGAGGAGGGGGAGGAGAGAGGGTTGGACGGAGGGGTCGAAGGAGGCTGAGGAGGGAGGGTATGAGGCGGACAGAACGGAGGCGGCTTGTGGAGAAGAGAGCTTGATGGAATTGTCAAGGCCTAGGGTTTGGAGGGCTTGATGAAGATTGAGAATGGCGGGAAGGACGTGGGGAGTGTAGTAAGGGTCTTTAAGGAAAATCTCGTTGCCAACGGCGATGTAACGGATTTGGTTTGCGGGGATGTGAGCGAGGATGTTTGATTGGAGCCAGTCGAGGGTGGTGGCGACAGAGGAGGAGGCGAGGGTGGGGAGGAGTTCGTTGGGGACGCCGATGGTGAGGTGGATTGTTGGGGTGGCGGAGAAGGAGCTGAGGATGGCGGGGTCGGTGTTGAAAAGGCGGACGGATGAGATTCCGTTGTCTTGGAGGATTTCGAGGACGGTGGAGGGTGGCGGGAGATTGTTGGCTACTCGGCCGTAGCAAATTCCAATTGGTTCTGCTACTGCTGAACCTACAAATGTAATTACAAAATCAGTTTATTGAAACTTAATTTAGTTATTTAGTGCATGCCTTGCCATGCATAAATTCATGCAACTATATATATTTGTATCAAAATTAGATTGACGTTTATAACTCAGTTTACTAAGAGTATTTTCTCTTTACACTCGATATCCCAATTTGCTTCTTACCTTCCTGAATCGTATCAACGAAAGTAATAGACAAAAGAGAATGAATATGAATTTTACCTAATGAGTGTGAGAGAAGATAGAGAAGGATGAGGAGATGATTATGATCAAATTTCTTTGGCATTTTAGTTAATTTGAAGAATTGACCCCAATCAAGCTGATATGCAGAGTTAGTACTTAATTAATTGCTTGCTGAAATTTATTTTAATTAAATTGGGATGCTAAGCTATGATTTGTTTCGGTTAATTATGTTGTTTTGATTTTGGTTTTAAAGTAGTTTGTGCTTTCGTTTTGGGCTTTCTAGTTTAAGACCATGTTTTGGTCATGATTTTGCTTGTTTCACCTACTAAATTACAGTTTCTCATCTTCTTATTGAAGGATTTAAAAAAAAAAAAATTTGATACGACAACTGACTTACATCATTGATGAGACACTCTCATAAAGAATGAGATTATGTGCATTAGCTATTGTAAAGCTAAATTAAAACTAAATACAAAAAACTCAGAAATAACTTAATCAATCACGTAATTGAGCTGTTTCTATATGTGGTCCCACAGTAACCTTGAGTGTTTGGATAAACACACTTTTTGACCAGCCAGCGCCCATTGAAATAAAATTAGGATTGACTAGAGTCACACGTTTGAGCTGATTTTTTGACATTCAAACCATGCCAGGGCTTATTATGTTTGTTAGAACTTAGGAGGTGTTAGATGTAAAGACATTCCTTTTCTACATGGTAGGTTTAAGGAAAGGGTTGAGGTAGGGATTAGACCCGTTAATGACATATTTTCAAATTTCGAGTGAACAGATCACTCTTAAGCTAACTCTATTTCCTCGTACGTTACTATAGTACTGCATTATATATTAATTGATGAACGTCATGACAAAATAAAAATAAGAAACAATTATTGAGACTTCAAAATTTTAATTGTGTACTTCTCAAACGAGTATAACAATTCCCAATTAGTGTCACATATAATGTGTATACACTCTTAGCTTTTCTCTAATAATAATAATAATAATAATAACCTAAATCCAAACTGAACCCACGTGGCAGAATCGTTCCTTTATAAAAAAAAAAAAAGGGAATAAAGATGGCAATGAGTGAGCACTGAGTAAAATGCTTCATGATATTTTAAATTATAAAGGCTGGCACTAAAAGCACCAATTTTTAAAATACCATTTCATTTATTTTTTGTAAAGTCTCACTTTGATACTTATTTATTCACCACAAATAACAAATTTTCAAACAAGTTGATGTCTTGACAATTATTATGTTCAAATTTGCACCCTAAATGATTTTTGGATGAACATTTTTTTCTTTTTGAGAAATGCTAAGGAGATTATTTCAAAGTAAAACTCTTCGTGGACTCTCTGCCACCTCACTGTTGAACATTAACTCTCGTATCAATATTATAAAACATTGACAAAAAAAAATTAGATGACAGATAGTTCATGAAGTCATATTTTTTTAAAGAGTCTCTTTAGCATTTATCTTTTTTTTTTTGGGTAAAATAATTTTGGATGAACATATTAAAACAATCATATGTAAGTGCAATAACAGTTTGGAAAGATGTACTTATATATTCCCAGATCAAAGGTTGAGATGGATATGTGCTGGATTGATTCCAATCATATGCTCAATTATGCGATTCCCTAGCAAACAAATGCTACTTTTATTTCTCAAGGGGGCCTTCTGAGAAACACCAATGCACTGTCCAAACTCTAAAGGCTCCAAAATCTTGCTTTCTCTCCATACAAAGCAATCTCTCGCAGCTCCTTCTTCCACAGTAAAGAGATCAACAGGGAATATCTTTACTTGTCTCTTTATTAAAGAAAGTTAATTTCCTACTTTTTTAACACAAATACCAAACAATTGAATCCCGGTGTTAAAGTAACGCTATTTAGCCACATAAAATTCATCACACCGTTGACTATAATGCATGGATATGAACAGAAGATACGGTACGATACGAAGATACGTCAAATTAACAAGAAAAATTTGTATGATTCCGAAAGAATACGACATGACATGAAACGGAAATACGAGATAATACCATCGTGGCCATGTATAGTAGGCTGACACGCTCTCATATTATGTTGATTTTAATATTAATATTCGCATGGCCCAATCTCACATGCAATCATATTAATGTTCTTGCTTGATCCATGGGTAAACCCAATTCTCTCCCTTTGTCTGCACTCAAAGAACAAAGACCTGCCGAGACTTTAACACTAATGAATCCCTAAATCCCATATCCTCTGTATTATCCTATCCATACCATCATCATGTCCTCCTTGCAGCCCCAGCAGCCGCAGCAGCCGCCTGTTGGCCCTGTTCTTGTTTACCCTAACAATGTCAACAAGCAGCCTTCATCTTCCCACCATTCAAACGGCTCATTCGGGACTGTTTTCATCGTGCTGGCCGTTATAATCGTCATCTCTGCCATCGCTTGCTTTCTAGGAAGGCTCTGCAACCGCCGCCTCAACAGCTCGAGACCCCATAGGCAACCGCAGCATAACTTTCGTCCCAAGAAAGAAGCTGGCCGTCCTGATGGCGGTGGTGGAGATCATCACATGGAGTTTGGCAGGGCTCCAAGCTTTCGAGCAGGCCCGAAAGTAGCAGACGTCGAATTCGGATTCGATAGGAAAAACCCGAATGCTAATAGCAGCAGCAGAGGAGAGGGCAGAGGATCCATGAATCATCATCACAACAAACCACATCATAACGGAAATGGTGAAATGGATCATCACATGAAGGGTGAAATGAACCAGCATCCTGGCGGCGACGGCGAGCATCACGTAGGAAGGGGAGATCCCAGAGCCAGTGGATGAAATGATGATCAGTTTAGTAACTTGTTGTAGCTGGATTGGCTTTCCTTTCTAAATTAATCTTCCTGTTTTCTACGTTCGTGTTATTTTTTTTTATTTTCTTTTATTTTTAATTTGTTTCCAACTCTGAAACTTCAAGTGCTAATATAGGTAATGTTAAAAGGTTTGTGGCATATTATGGACTAGTGTACAAATTTATGGCATGGCATGATCTTCAATCACAGAAGGCCAAAACGTTGATCAATGATCTACACTCTTTGCATAGATAAAAAAACAAAATAACTTCTCTCATAAAAATGAAAGTGGAAAACCCTGATCGTTACATGTATTAGTAATATCACGTGACTGTTATACTAAAAAAATGCAACGGGCTTATTCTAAAGTGAAAGAGTTGTTTAAAACAGGGACGAGAAGATAAGTGTCTCAAACCAACCATTCAATGTCATATGAGAAATTTAAAACACGCGGCATCTTGTTACTAATTTATAATGCCACAGTTGCATCCTGAAAATTGTAGGTAAGTCTTTCTCCATTTTCAGATTTCCGCCCAAACAAAATGGAACCAACCACTGTCCATGCCCCGATCAATTATATTGACGACAAATTCACCAACAAGCAACAACAGTTCGTAAGAAGATTTTTTACGAAATAATCAAAATGATTTACGGTGGACAAATTCAAAGATAATTCGTATCGATTTTCATTGTCATGGACTAAAGTAAGAAATTATACATATGATCATTTTTTCTCAAAAGCCTTGAATAAATTCACTGCAAATATACCCAATCTTTCATGGAACTTGGGCTTAGGCTGATGTTATGTGTATGTATAAAACAGCAAGTAGGCTGTCATCATGTATCTGGGCCTTAAGCCCAGACCCAGTAAGAGGCCCAATTATATGACTGGCTTCATCTGTACACAACTGCCTCAAACAGTACTGTTGAGGAATTATCAGAGAATTGTAACCGTCCGGCGAAAGACGGACAACGTATACTGAGATGATATGTACCTTCTAGCTAATATTTTTTTTCCTAAATTTTGTTTTTATCCTCCACCACAATTACATTTGGGTTTCTTTCAATATTTCCACCTCAAAATATTGCATTACCACGCTTCTTACATAAATTTTAGTGATTTTCACGCTTTCGTTTTTTCATTATGCACTCTATCTTTATTTTTGTCTGTTTAATTTTCTTTGCTTTATTCAATCAAGGTTTAACAAGAAAGCTGAGTGCACGGGAGAAAGGAAAGTGTAAAAATTGTAATGCTACGTGTACCGAACCCAATTCACCACACATACATGAGAGATGAGCCTGCATTTTTTTTTTTACTCAAGAAATGATTGTTTTGGAAAAATTATGACTATAGACCCGACGATTTTACCAAGTTCTATTTTGCATTTATGTATTATTTTTAGACAATGCAATGTTCCAAAATATGTTTGAGGGAATTCAAACTTAAGTGAAGGGGACAAACACAACCAATTAATCTAATTGATGTAAGTTCATTCATTTCGACTGTCATGATTCAAGATTAGACCCTTTTTGTTTATTAAAAGGATGACTCTAAGCTAATAAAACTCTCTACTTTACGAATGACAAATGAAAACGTCTATTGTACGCAGTCTTATCTTACTTTAAAAATAGATTGCTTATTAACCATTTCGATTCTTCTTACCCAAGAAAGAAACACTTTAGTATCTTTTTTACCTGTTGCTGTTAAGGGTAGCTTTCAATTCCATTGGGATCGTTTGAACCATTCGGTGGTCGTTTTCTGGACACTGGCTTTAGTCAGTCAAAACTGTCCCTCTCTCTCTCTCTCTCTCTCTCTCTCTCTGCCGGTGGTACAGATTGCCACTGTCACAGATTTGCCCCTCTGATCAAAACGATTCACTCCCAGGGTCCCCATTCCAAAAGCAGAGAGAAGTTTGTTAGCCTTGTCGTGTACCATCTACCCCAAAATTCATTAGCGTGGACTCACCACTCCAACCCATTAGTCACAGTAAACCGTCACAAAAAGGAGGAGAAGGAAAATCAATGAGATTGATAGGTTTGGAGGGAGCAATGGAAAGGCTTCGACCCCTCGTAGAAGCCAAGCAATGGGACTACTGTGTCGTCTGGAAACTCGGCGACGACCCCTCCAGGTAATAGTACCACCAGAACCCCACGTCCAATCTTTTTTTTTTTTTCTTTTCGTTAAAGGTTTGAATTTGTACTTTTTATGTGCTTATTGAAAATTTGCAGATTTATTGAGCTGATGGGTTGCTGCTGCGGCGGCGGGTACGACGGCGGTACTGTCAAAGTGGAAGAAGGAGAGAGCGATGAGACTCGGGTTTGCAGAGATGGGTTTCTGAAGCACTCGATCAGGACTAAGGCTTGTGAGGCGCTTGCTCAGCTTCCTTGTTCCATGCCTCTGTATTCTGGGTAAGCTTTTAGCTCTCTTTGTTTTGGGTTGCGTTTTATGTGTTTGTGTTTTTGCTTATGAGAGATTAAACGCAGGATTCATACGGAGGTGGTGATATCGATGCAACCCAGGTGGCTCTGTGGGCATCCCAATGCCTCGGCTTCAAATCCTTCTCAATCTCACGTGGGTACCCCACAAGTCTCTCACTTTTTTCTTTTCTCATCACTTTTTCTCGGCAACCAAACAGTACGTAGGCTTTGTGTTTTAAAATATGGGCTTTCGAGGTTGGTCACAATCATTCAAATAGTTGCATTGTTTTCAGTGAAAACAGAGAAAACCCCCAGCTCCAGGCTTCTGAAAGTGCCTCTCTAAATTGTTTACTGAAAAATGATCTTTTCATTTTCTGTTTCGTTTCCTAATTTTCCCGGAAACCAAACAGCTCATTAGATGTTTTCCTACACTGGGTGGGAGTTGGACATTCTTCTTAACATGGAATAATCTTACTTTTGACAGGATTCAACTGGAACCCGAGTATTGATCCCAATGCTTAGTGGCCTTATTGAGCTCTTCTCCACAAAGAACGTACGATTTTAATTCCTGTCTTTTCTAATTGTATTCAGACTGCGGTATACATTTTCTCCAACTTGAATAGCGTACATTTCGCTTTTCAGATTCCAGAAAATCGAAAGATGGTAGAGTTGTTTATGGCTTCATTTAATGTCTCTGTAAAACAAGAAGTCATATCTGCACATGATTATGCCAGTGTGAGCCTCAATGCTAGTGAACCACAAAGGGTGCTACCTTCTTTGAGTTTTGCAAGCGTCATTCCTAGGCCACACGTTTTCCCCTCAGTTTCCCCATCGACCTCCTGCCCTGAGGGATCATCCAGTGGTTCGAACCCTTCAAGTCATCAACATCCATTGCTGTCTTCGCACTCTAAAAAGCCCAAGTGTGGCGACAACTTGTTCCAGCAACCAGCAGGCTTTGCTTCGGGCAGTGGCAGTGTCAGTGTGGAAGAGGAACATAATGCAAAGGTTAACAGGAAACAAAGCGGGCACTACCGATCCAAGAATCTCATAGCTGAGAGAAATAGGAGGACGAAGATCAAAGACGGGCTCTTTGCTCTGCGTTCTCTAGTCCCGAAAATAACCAAGGTTGAGACCCTCTTATCTATGAAATACTTTTTCTTTGCTTTTTATTTATCTTTTGATCTTATCATCCGTCCGTTGAATTATTGTAGATGAATACAGCTGCTATTGTAGGAGATGCTATTGAATATATAGAAGAGTTGCAGAAGAAGGAGAAAGAACTTCAAGATGAGCTCAGGGAACTTGATGAAGAGGAGGACCTCACCAAGACCAAAGCGGATATGAAAGTTTTGGCCTTGGACGAGAGAAAAGAAGGCAGAATTTGCTTGACTTCTGCAGAGCAAAACAAGAGTTCCTCCAGTTTTGTCCGAAAAAGTCCAACCGTTGTATGCATAGCTTTTAATTTATCATCGCACCTACTTGAGCTTTCACATCCAACTTACACACTAGATACGTTTCAGTTCATTTATGTCCTGCTTTTTCTTAGGTGCAAGTGGAAGTGAACCAGATTGGCAAAAGAGATTGCTTGATTAAGCTGTTCTCTGAGCATAACCGAGGCGGGTTTGCAAGGTTGATGGAGAATATGGATTCCTTAGGACTTCAAGTTGTTGATGCCAATGTCACCACATTCGACGGAAATGTCCTAAATATTCTCAAGGTTGAGGTAATATTCCAATAAAGAAAATTCATCTTGTATTTGAA